>NC_143582.1:148432492-149057110 GCF_048544385.1 Mastigoproctus giganteus
GTTACACTTCTGTGGTAAGGAAGATAATGAAGCCTGTAGTTAAGGTTGTGATTCCGGACCATCTTAACTAGAAAGAATGGTATCTTGAATAAGTCCCAGCATGGGTTTGTAAAGGGACGGTCCTGCCTGACCTATCTAGTAAAATAAATGATATCATTAAACAGTTGTGTGCAGGTAACAAATCTGACATTAGATACCTAGATTTTAGTTTTATTTTTTTGATACCATCCCTCATAGAAGATTGGATCTTGGATGACTGCTACATAAATTAAAACAAACTGGCATTACTTGGTAACTACATTGGCTTGTGGCCAGCTAAAAGACAGGAGGTAGAAGGCTGTCATAAATCATGTTTTCAGAGTGGACCGGTATAACGAGTGGCATCCCTCAAGACACAGTTTTGAGTTCCCTCCTATTTTTAATTTTCATAAATGATATTGACAAGGGTATCCAAGCGAAGCTATGAAAGTTAGCTGATGATTTGAAGATGGAAAGCATAGTTAACAATTCAAGCAATGACATGATTATTGAAACAGACTTGGTTCAATTGCATATATGGTCTGAAAAATGTCAACAAAGTTTTAAGTTTCTAAATGTAAGGTTATGCATTTGGCTGACAGAAATCCTAGAGTCGTTAAAAGCTAAGGGGAAAGGAACCAAAAGTCGTTCGAGAAGAAAAAGATCTAGTCATTACAATTCAACCTGACATGAAACTTTCTATACAGTGTAAATAGGTGAATAGCTAGTTAATGATGTCCTGTCAATAATTTATAGAACCTTTGCTAGTAGGAACATCATTATTCCTGCATACAAGCCTATGTTTAGAATATTTGGTTTACACTTAGAATACTTTGAAAATTGTATTCAAAATATTCTAAAAGTTCAAAGAACAACTAGATTAATGATGGATGAAAATCAATGCACATAGGAAGAATGGCTTAGAAGGTGTGGACTGCAAAGTTTTACAACTGGACATCCGAGGGGAAGATCTGAGTTAAGTGTATTAAGCACTGAAAGGGTAGAGTAAAATGAAAGAGGAAGGTCTGTTCTCCCTTGTAGGTGAGACAAGAATCAGAGGGCAATGATATGAAATCTCAGAGAATAACAAAAGAATGGATCTCATGAAATTCACCTATGGGCAGCAGGGTGTCAAACACTACAATAAGTTGTTTCTCAATGTGGTAGAGGCAGTGAGTCTGGCTGACCTTGTGAGAATGAGATTAATATTCTATTCTGTTTTGTTTTAGTATTTTAAGTCTGATACAAAAAAAAAAGTCTGATTCCATGAATCATTTGGTCTTACTAAAACTATACAACAAGCACAATTTGAAAATACCAAATTTGTTTTTTCAGAAATAAAAAGGGAAATTTGTGTCTGACAGTCAACGCAGGACAATCTTTATCACAATCGGAATTGCCACTAACACTACCGGGTTAAAAGAAAACAAATGTAGCTTCATGTAATAGTGTCACAGGAGGGGGGGGGGTTATATCAATATTTATAAATAGCTAAAAATAAGATTTATACAAGATAAAATCAAGTAAAAAATAAAGATGCATAGTGCATAATAAAAACATTCATATATGTGTATAAAGGTTTATAATTTTTAAAAAGTTAAAAATTGCAGACATATCGTCTTTGTCAGTTAAAATCTGACCAAGTGTATAAGGCTCAGTCAGATGGTTAAAAGAACTAAAACATAAACGGTGTACATTTAAAAATCTTGGACAGTCAATAACAATATGTTTTAATGTTAAAATGATGTCACAATGCTCGCACATAGGACAGTCATCTGCCTCAGTAGAAAAGCATGCATCAGATGACTGTGTCCTATGCAGAGCTGAGCTAGAACAACATCCTTTTTAAGTCCATACACAGACTAGATGGCCAAAGTTCGATTACAGGCTTAATCTTGTATAACTTATTTTCAGCCTGCCCATGCCAAGAGTGTTGCCAATGGGAAACTAGCTTCTTTCATATTACTTACTTGTAGTCTGTACAGGGGATTAACAGAGAAGAGTTAGAACGGGTCACTGATTTGGCTACAGAGTCGACCAAATCATTTCGTGTGTGCTTGCGTGTTAGATGTAAAGAGAGTGGGGAAATTAAGGAGCAATTTGGCATTCTGATGGACAAAACTGAATGCCTGGGAAAATGGGAAAATGTCCTTGAAGGAAATTAAATCAGGGTATCTCATCAATGCTAGAACCTACCTTTAAAAGCAGATTATACAGATTCTACAAAAAACTTTGTGATTCTTTAGTCACGTAAACAGGAAATATATCATGCAATAAGGACAAGCAGAATAAGATCCGAGTATGTCTTCACAAGAACAAAAGTTCCCCTTGAACAGAAGCAAAACTTAAGAGGGCTGTAATTATTCTCTTCTGAGCCACTTGTCATAATTACAGCTATGGACAGTAACTACTAAAAGAATAGTAAATACAAGGTTTGGGGAGTGGAGAACAAAAAAAAATTTTAACACAGAAAACCAAAAAAATAAAAAGGGGATAAGAGAATAAAAGGATAATGAAAATAAAGAAAGAGGGAAAAAAAGGAAAGTATCAACAATCAGACTCTGGGGAAGTAGGACAATGTATATTAGTCACACTAATATACATTGTCCTACTTCCCCAGATAGCATTAGTTGAGGCATACAGGGCCAGATTTCCCATTAGGCCCGCTAGGAAGGAATGGAAAAAAAAAAAAAAAAAAAACAGTACACTCTTTTCATCGTGACTAATGAAAAATGAGCTGAGAAAACGTACGCAATCGACTCTAGGAGCTTCAATTCAATACACACATTATCTAGTGACTGTTCTCGAAACTAGAAGAATCAAAGTGATGGTCGCTCCATCAATTGTGGTGGTTTATCATTTATTATAGTTGAAACTTGAGTCACATTAATTGATGTGATTCACAGTCAAAGTGTTAAAATAGAAAGAGATAGAAACATTTTACCTCCTTTTTAGCACATTTCGGAATAAAAGTGCCTAGCGTTTACAAATGTTAAAATCCAGCCCTGGAGACTTATGATGCAAGAAAACAAACTTATACAGCATCAGCCAAAAAAAAATGCTTCCCATTTCACCCATCTGGTCACTCCGAATGTGTCTAGTTCAGCCTTAAATTTATTGAAGCTATCAACTTCCACAACAACAGATGAAAGTCTGTTCCAGGAATCAACTATTAACTGGCTAATGGCAAACTTCTGCACATTTATTCTACAACTGTCTTTCCTCAATTTGAATCTATGCCCATTCAGGTTCTTAATACAAGCAAGTGAAAGTAACCCATCAGCACTGAGCCTGCTTAAACCATTGAAGTCCTTATAGACCTCAATCAGATCACCAAGCAGGTGCCTAGTCTCCAGATGCTGCAACTTGCAGAACTTAATCCTTTCTTAGTAAGAGCACCACTTTGTTTCCCTCACCAATCTTGTTGCCCTTCTCTGTATTCATTCTAGCAACTCCACACCCTTCCTAAAATGAGGCCTCCAGATCTGTACACAGTACTCAAGGTGTGGCCTGACCATTGCCTTATACAAAGGGATAATCACCTTCTTGTCTCTGCTAGCAAAATTCCTATATATCATTGACAAAACTCCATGACCTACTCTGGCAGCCCAACTGCAATGCTCAGAGAATTTCATATCTGACTGCACAATTACCCACAGGTCTTTTCCATTCTCCACCTCCCTGAGTCTAGTACCACACAGTTGGTATGTTTCTCTTGGGTTACTGCTACCCATAGGCAATACTTTGCATTTGTCAATGTTAAACTTCAGCTGCCACTTTTCGACCCATCTGCCTAACTTTTCTAGATCCTATTGCAGTAGCATACTGTCTTTACTGACATTAACAACCCTGCCAACCTTTGTATCATCTGCAAACTTGGATATTAAACCTGATATACCTTCATTGATATCATTGATAAATACACAAAACAACAATGGGCTCAGCACTGAACCGTGAGGGCTCTACCAATAACATTAGTCCATGTAGAGCAGTGTCCACTGATTACCACTCCCACTCAACCATCATCCCTTTATCCATTGCAGCAACTTGCCCTTAATATCTTACAACTCCAATTTGTACAGCAGTCTACCATGTGCAACAATATCAAAAGCTTTCCTGAAATCCAAGTATATGATATCAAAATTATTTTTTGCATCCAGTTCCTTTATGACCACATCGTAGTATCCAATCAAATTGGTCAGATAAGACCTTAACAAACCCATGCTGTGTCTGAACTATTACTGCAGTCTTGTCTGGATGATTCTGGATCACTTCTTTCACTAATGAGTCCATTATTTCCCCAGGAACAGAAGTTAAACTAACAGGTCTATAATTATTTGTGCCACCCTCTGAAAGCCCTTTGTGAATTGGGGATACATTTGCACATCTTCAGTCCATGGAGTCCTCCACTGAATCTAAGGATACTCTCATAAGTATGGGTAAGGGTTTGTTGCTTGCCTCGCTGCCTCATTCAGTATAATTGATGATGTTACCATCAACAAATTCTAAGTAGGAAGCATTCAAGGAATTAATCTTGGAAGTTACCAAAAGTTTCATACCTATTAAGAAATATGTTCAAGGTTTAGGTCTAAATGGTTGTCAAATGAACTAATGAGACTCGTGGCAGAGAAGAAAAATGCATGGGACGCATATAAATTATCAAGCGACACAAAAGCTTATGGCAGATATAAGCTAGTCTGTAATCAAGTCACAAACGAGGTTAGGCAGGCGAAGGCAGATTACGAGAAATCTTTGGCAAAGGATGATAAGAAAAACAGCAAGGATTTCTTTACTTATATAAACTCTAAAAGGAAGGGGTTGAATCTGATTGGTTTGCTTGATATTGATGGTTTGACTGTTTATAATCCTGCTCAGATAGCAAACAAACAATGAGCATTTTGCATCAACATTCACACATGAGGCATTATTAAGGTTTGAAAATGGCAGAAAGTTATCAAATTGTAGCAGGGTGCTTAATGATTTTGTAATAACTGAGAACAAAGTGGAGTAGGAATTGTTGAAATCAAACATAAGGCACCAGGGGTGGATGGGATCTATCCAGTTATATTAAAGGAGGCCGCAAAGGAAGTAAGCAAACTCTTAGTCATAATTATGAGAGCCTCCTTGGATTCAGAGGAGGTCCCCACAGACTGGAGACGTACCCCCCCCCCCCAATTCACAAAGTGGGATCGAAGGGTGACACGAGTAATTACAGACCAGTTAGTTTAACTTCTGTTCCGGGTAAAATAATGGAGTCACTGGTTAAAGATGAATTGCAGGATCATCTAGACAAGACTGCAGCAATAATTCAGACACAGCATGGGTTTGTTAAGGGAAAGTCTTCTCTGACAAATTTGATTGGGTATTATGATGTGGTTACAAAGGAACTGGATGCAAAAAATAATTTTGATATCATATACTTGGATTTCAGTAAAGCGTTTGACACTGTTGCACATGGAAGACTACTGTACAAATTGGAGTGGTATGGCATTAAGGGCAAGTTACTGCAATGGATAAAAGGATGGTTGAGTGGGAGAAGACAGAGGATGGTAATCAATGGGTGCTGCTCTTCGTGGACTAATGTTATTAGTCCCACAGGGTTCGTGTTGGGTCCTCTGTTGTTTTGTATATTTATCAATAATATTGATGAAGGTATATCAGGCTTAGTGTTGAAGTTTGCAGATGATACAAAGGTTGGCAGGGTTGTTAATGACAGTAATGCAGTGTGCTACTGCAACAGGATCTAGATAATTTGGGCAGATGGGCTAAGAAGTGGCAACTGAAGTTTAGCCTTGACAAATGAAAAGTACTGCATATGGGTAGAAGTAACCCGAGAGAAAAGTACCAACTGTGTGGTACTACACTTGAAGTGGTAGAAAATGAAAAAGACCTGGGAGTAATTGTGCAGTCAGATATGAAGTTTTCTGAGCAATGCAGACAGGTTTGTTTGTTTGTTTGTTTGTTTGTTTTATGGCGCATTAGCATCTAAGGCTATAATGCGCCAAGTCAAAAGATGAAGAATATAAAATTTAAATTATTTGTATATTATTTTAAAAGAATATACAAATTAAAGCGTTCATGCAGTATAAAACGATAAAAATATTTTAGATTGAATTATTTAGATTAATAAGTTGTAAAAACTTAAAAATAGCTGACATATTGTCATTGTCGTTTAAAACCTGTCTAAGTGTATAAGGTTCAGACAGATGGCTAAAACATAAACGGCGGTCATTATAAAAGGACGGACATTCAATTAAAATATGACGGACTGTTAAAATGGTGTCACAATTTCTACACATAGGACGATTGTCTGCCCTCAGCAGATAGCAATGTGTCAAGTGACAATGTCCTATGCGGAGCCGAGATAGAACAACTTCCTCTTTTCGGTTCCTGCGTAGACTAGACTGCCAATGTTCAATTACAGGCTTAATCTCATATAACTTGTTTGTAGTCTGTCCATGCCAAGAGTGTTGCCATTGGGATATCAGTTTCTTTCGAATTACTTGCCTGTAGTCTGTATAGGGGACTGACAGGCAAGAGTTAAATAGGTTCGCTGATTTGGCTGCAGAGTCTGCCAAATCATTTCCTGAGATCCCAATGTGGCCTGGGATCCAGCAGAAACGAACATCAAATTTGAATTCTGCTAAGGAATGCAGCTTCTGCTGTATCCGGGTCAGGACAGGATGAGGGTTGAACCTCATCGATGATAAAGCCTGCAATGAACTCAGAGAATCGGTATATATAATATATTTTTTGTGTTGGGTGGTTTGTATACGATCTAAGGCTAGCTCAACCGCATGCAGCTCTGCAGTGAACACACTGCATTCGTTGGAGATCTGCTCAGATACCGTGGTGTCTGGAAAAACAGCTGCAGATCCGACAGACATATCTGACCTCGAGCCATCTGTGTAGATGGGCAAGAAGTCAGCATGTTCCGAGCGCTCAGCTAAAAAGAGCTGCAGGTAGATGTTGGATGATGTATTACCCTTTCTCCAGTTGTTAAGGGAAAAGTTGCAGTTTGGGACACGAGCATGCCAGGGTGGAAAAGGTTGCCCTGGTGATGGGGCAACATTGTCTAATGTGATGTTCAAATCATTGAGTAGCCTTTGGATACGAATACCGAATGGTTGATTGGCAGTCTGGCGAATGTTGTACAGATTTTCCCAACGTGGCTCAAAAACGGGTGTCCACGTTGGATGGTCTGGCAGGGATTTCAGTTTCAAAGCATACTGTAGAGACAACTGTTTCCTGCGAAGCGATAACGAGGGCTCATTCGCTTCGACATAGAGGCTATGGACAGGAGAAGTACGAAATGCTCCAGTGGCAATACGGATCGCCTGATGGTGGATGGGATCCAGCCATCGGAGTACGCTGAGTCTAGAGGATGCGTATACCTGGCACCTGTAATCTATCTTAGATCGTACGAGTGCACGATAGAGGCGCATGAGGGTACATCGGTCAGCGCCCCAAGAATGTGAGGAGATTGCACGCAGGATATTCAAACCTCTCATGCACTTCGCACGTAGCTGACGGATGTGTTCTAGAAAGGTCAGCTTTCTATCGAAGATAAGCCCCAAAAATCTAGTCTCAGGTACTACTGGGATGGCATTTTGTCAAAGCCTTAGTTCAGGTTCAGGGTGAAGATTGCGTTTTCTGCAAAAATGCATGCAAACTGTCTTTTGTGGAGAGAATCTGAACCCGTTATTCGTTGCCCATGAGTTCAAATGGTCAATAGCACGTTGCAGTTGCCTCTCAATTACCCTCATGTTGCAGGAATGACAAAATATGCTAAAATCGTCAACATAGAGGGCACAGTTTACAGTTGGAGGAAGTTGTTCTGTGATAGAATTCACTTTAATGGCAAAAAGCGTAACACTTAAAACGGATCCTTGAGGCACTCCCTTCTCTTGGCTAAAAGAGCGAGAGAGAGTAGATCCTACACGGACTTGGAAAGAACGGTGACATAAAAAGTTCTTAATAAAATTGGGGAGATTACCTCTAAGGCCGATGCTATAGAGGTCTTTTAAAATTCCAAATCTCCAAGTTGTGTCATACGCTTTTTCCATATCAAAGAACACTGACACCAGGTGTTCTCGTTTTAAAAAGGCATCTCGAATGGAAGTCTCGAGCCTGATTAAGTGGTCCAAAGTTGACCTATTCCTACGGAAGCCGCACTGAAATCTGGAGAGAAACCCATTAGCCTCCAAATACCAGATAAGGCGGGCATTGACCATTCTCTCCAGAATTTTGCACAGACAGCTAGTCAGAGCAATAGGACGGTAGTTCGTTGGGATTTTGGGATCCTTTCCTGGCTTAGGAAAGGCAAGCACGATTGCCTTATGCCAGGAATCCGGAAACTGCTCTTCTTTAAATATTCTGTTATATAGAAAAAGCAGTTGGTCCATGGATTTTGCAGACAGATGTTTGATCATATAATAATGGATAAGATCTGGTCCGGCAGCACTTGCCTTGGTAAGAGTTAGAGCTGTTTCTAACTCTTCAGTGGTAAAGGGCCCGTTATAGGGATGAGACCTTCTTGATTTAAAGTTAATTGGCTGCTTTTCACATTTATCTTTCCAGACCAGAAATTCTGGGGAATAAGCAGATGTTGACGAGATGGCAGAAAAAGTCTCCCCAAGTGCATTGGCTATTGCAGTTGGATCTGCAATAACGCATCCATTATACTCCAGGACCGATGAAGGGTGCGATGTATATTTACCCTTCATTTTCCGGATTTTGTCCCAGATAGCTTTACTGCTGGTTGACTGGGTAATGGTGGATGTAAAGCGGACCCACGATTCCTTTTGGCTCTGACGACGAATATATCGCGCTTTCGCGCGTGCACGTTTGAAGGCTAAGAGATTGGCTATGGTAGGATATCGTCGGAATATCCCCCAAGCTTTGTTTTGTGCCTTTTTTGCTGCTGTGCATTCAGTATTCCACCAAGGTTTTGGAAATGGCGGAAACCGGGTAGATGTTTTCGGAATTGTAGCTGCAGCTGCATGGACAATGCTTTCTGTGATGTACGCCACTGCGTCATTAATATGCTCCCGACTGACTGTACTGATGTTAAAGTCTACCAGGTGTTGAAAGGTGTTCCAGTCAGCCTGATCAATCTTCCATCGTGGTAACCTAAAAGGTGAACATGGCGTCACTTTAAGTAGGCTGGTTATCACGGGGAAGTGATCACTCCCATAAAGATTCTCCTCTACCTCCCAAGTGATTGAAGGAAGGAGAGAGGGGGAACATATAGAGAGGTCAATAGCAGAGAACGTACGGGTAGGCATGTGAAAAAAGGTGTTAGTTCCCACATTTAGAAGGGATAGGTCATTGTCATTGAGCACATGCTCTATGACACGTCCCCTTCCATTAACGTTTGCACTACCCCACAGGGTGTTATGTCCATTGAAGTCGCCCAGGAGTAAGACAGGCGTAGGCAGCTGCACAATGAGATCATCAAGGTCTCTCTGGGAGATATCAGCCCCAGGTGGCAAATATACTGAGCAGACTGTTATTAAGAACCCTACCGTAAGGCGAACCGCTACTGCTTCTATGTTGGTGGTGAGCGCAATAGTTTGATATGGGGTATGGTTGGCCAGAATTATAGCAACACCCCCATGAGCAGGTCCATCGTCAGTTCTGTCCTTTCGAATGATGGTAGTGTTACGAAGCGAAGGGTTTTCATTTGGCTTCAGGTGTGTCTCTTGTAAGCAAAAGCAGACTGGCTCATGCTTTTGCAGAAGGGCCTTGATGTCATCATTGTTTCGCCGGAATCCACGACAGTTCCACTGAAGGAATTTAGCCATTATTTTGGCTTGGTGGGTCCATCAGGCGGCTTCCGAGGTGCTGAGGGCTTACCTTTTTCAGTCTTGGATTTATCCTTCCTGGGGAAGTACGGACGCTGTCCAGTGTCCATTTCCTCCTCAGCAAAGAGCTCCAAAACTGAGTCTTCTTGTACCTCCTTCTGCTCTACATCCATGTTTTCTTGGGTTGTAGGTGGTATTTCCCCTTTCTTATTCTTTTCTTTCGTGATAGATTTTGTTATTTGTGGAGCATTAGGAGGTACTGATATAGGAGTGGCAGCTGATTGGTCCTTCTGTGCAGGTTTTTGGGAGCATAAGAGATAACGTGCGATAGGGGTAAATGATTCTTTTGGAGGGATGGACATGTCCGTCTGAGTTCCAATGGAACACCTCCCTGCTACCTTCTGGGCGTAGGTAGGTTTTTTGATGTTGACAGGTTTCACTGCTTTCCTTGCCTCCTGATACGATATGTTTAGCTCTGCCTTCAGCCGTTGAATTTCTTTTTCTTCTTTCCACCTCTGGCATGCTCGTGAATAGGCCGGGTGTTCGCCTTCGCAATTAATACAGGTGGGTTTTTCGGCTGAACATGCTGTTGTTTCGTGGTCCTTTGCGCCACATCGAGCGCATGCAAGGACTCCACGGCAGGCCATTTGAGAATGTCCATATTTCTGGCATTTAAAACACCGTAAAGGGTTGGGAACATATGGACGCACTGGACAGTTGATGTAGCCAGCTTTAATCTCATCAGGAGGTTTGGGAGAGTTAAAAGTCAGGATAACACTCCTGGTTTTAACAAGTTTCCCATCCCTACGCGCACTAATTCTCTTGACGGCTATAACTCCCCGAGGTTTCAGTTCCAAGCAGATTTCCTCCTCGGTTACATCGAGAAGGTCCCATTCCGAAATGACACCTCTCGATGAGTTTAGTGTTCTATGTGGTGTTACTGTTATGGGTATTCCTCCAATTGATGTTGCACGGAGTAGCTGCTCAGACTGCCGGTCAGTTTTGGTTTCAATTAAGAGGTCTCCAGAACGGAGCCTCTTAACCGATTTGGGTGACCCTGCTAACCCATCTAACCCTTTCTGTATGAAGAAGGGCGACATTTTGCCAATCGGTTTTTCTGTGGTAGAATGAATAATTAAAAATCTTGGAACAGGCCCAGATGATATTTCTGTTCGCTGCCTCTTTGTAGCAATAATGCTATCTGTCTCTCCGTCTGTATTTTCAGATAGGGACCGGGTTGGGGCCCCTGAAGAAGTAAGTTTATCAGGATTCATATAGGTTTTTAGTTGTTCAGTGCCCGGGCTCCCCACCCACCACGGAGCCCAAAGGGACGCCCACTACCCGGCATGCAATAAATGCGCTCGGGAGTGGGACGCCAGGGCTACCCAGACACTATAACCGCACCGCCGCCAGCCTGAATCCTGTCCCTCGGACCATGAGGTTAGGGGCGTGGCATTGACACGGTTGACCCTCGCAGGCGAACCTACTAGCCGATTGATCCTAGCCGGGCCTTCCAGGACCACCCGTCTTGTCGAAGCAGGGGCCAAAGTGGTGTATTGAAGCTGGGCCCCTCAACCACCAGGATCCCCCTTTCCGAATTTCCACGGGTCGCAGCGCACGGCAAACACGCCGGATTCCATTGATGTAAGCCTGGAACCTGGGCTGTGGGCGTTGGATCCCAGTGATGCTAGTCTGGAAGTCCAGCAGCGTCACTGGGAGGTCCCCTCACCACGTACAGGTGCCCACGTCGAGGGGAATGCAGACAGGCTGCCAGGGCAAGTCATGGGGTTTTGTTAATGATATATAGGAATTTTGCTAGCAGGGAAAAGGAGGTGATTGTCCCTCTGTATAAGGCAATGGTCAGGCCATGCCTTGAGTACTGCATACAGGTCTGAAGACCTCATTTTAGGAAGGATGTAGATTTGCTTGAGCATGTACAGAGAAGGGCAACAAGATTGGTGAGAGGAATGAAGGGATCCTCTTACCAGACGCTTAAGTTCTGCAAATTGCAGTGGCTGGAGACTAGGCACCTGCGCGGTGATCTGATTGAGGTGTATAAGGCCTTGAATGGGTTGAGCATGCTGAATTCTGATGGGATCCTTCCACTTGTTCAGATTACGAACCTAAGGGGGGCATAAATTCAAATTAAGAAAAGACAGATGTAGAATAGATGTGTTGAAATTTGCCTTTAGCCAGAGTGTGGTTAATTGCTGGAACAAACTTCCATCTGTCATTGTGGAAGTTGATAGGTTAAATAAATTTAAGGAGGAACTGGACAAGCATTTGGAGGGAATGGTGCGATTTTTTTTTTTTTTTTTTTTGGCTGACGTTCCATAAGCTGATACACTTGCTTTCTTGCATCACATGCCACTACTACTACTTCAAAGTAATTCAGAGTTTAGCTGTGTGTCTGTGTTTGTCATTCACATTATGTTTGAGTGTCATATTTATTTTGTTCTGTGCATTATTGTGTGTGGGGAGGGGGGTGCACAGATATATACAGATGGAATGATGCCTTTCACATTACTACCGTAGTTTTTCTTTAAGAGTTATCTATGGCATATCTACACCGATATTATATTGATATAAAATCTTAAAATATTATGCCTAGTTGCACTTAGTTTTATTTAAATATTATCACATAAACCTTTTGGCATCTTTCATATTGTGTGATTAACTTCACAAGTGGGTTGTCATGTTTGCAATACCAGGGTACCTGCCCACCCACCAATGAAAAGCCAACTAGTTTGAAACGGTGCTGTCTGGGTGGTGGTGGTGGCCACCGAAAATAAGTAACAATAGTCTTCTCTATTAGTGAAGCTTTACTTATTCGAGGTAGTGCAATACATGGGCAACTTATTGTGAAGGATGAGCAAAATATGAGATACACACAGATGAAATGATGCCTTTCACACTATCACTGTAGTTTTTCTTTAAGAGTTGTCTATGGTGTATTTACACCAATATTATATAGATACATATAATTCTAATTACCAATATATATAAAATATATACAGATAAAAATAATTACAATAATTACTTATCATAATTATTTTTATCATTAATTACAGATTTAGAGTTATAAAAGACGAGTAGAGAAACAACCTACTCTCATGACATTTTTAAAAAAGTTTAAAAGTAATGAAAGCAATGTTGACAAAAACAGAAGTGACAAAAAGGAGAATATAGGAGTTGTTTGTTATTTGGTTTTTAGGAGCATTAGCAACTAAGGCCATATTGCTCCGGGATATGCGGTGGTCATTCCCTGACCTTTCCACATCCTCCATATTTGGTGGTGACGGGCTCGAACCCCGGTCTAATCAAGAAGCGTGTGCTACACACTGCTGCTCCTTCCCACCTGACTACGGAGGCGCCTGCACAGGAGTTGTTTCATCACAAAACACTTTAGAAGAATGTTCAGCTTCAACTTCAAATGAACTTCAATATGATAGAGATATTGGTTATGTTGGTTTTACACAGAAAATAGTTGAGAATAATTTTACAGCGTACTGCATGATCCATGGTGTCCAACTGAAAACTACAAATTTCCCTCTGTTGCCAAAGAAACAAAAATTGATCATTCAAAATGCACTGGATTTCCTTGGCTGTCGACATACACTTGACAGTTGTTTTTGCAGAATTTGTATGTTGTTTGGAGGAGATGAGGGAGGGGGAAGTCATGTGAAAACTGGGAAAGTTGGCAATAGAACCTTTATCATCATACAAAAATGCCAAGAATGATTTCAGAGTTCATAAGAAAAATGAATACCATAAGAACAATGTAGTGAGGTCTCAGCATTTTATTGACACGATGGTAAAACATTAAGTACTGAAGCAGTAATAGACAATGCTAACAAGCAAAGAATAGAAAGCAATAGACAAAAATTAATAATGATTGTTAAGACTATAATATTTTGCACAATGCAAAATGTCACTTTAAGGAGTCATAGAGATGATGGGTCCATTTTCATAGACAAAGACAATGATGATAAGTTGAAAACAAAAGGGAATTTCAAGGCGTTATTAAGATTTTGTGTCGATGCTGGTGACAAGATCCTTGAGAACCATTTCAACTTCAACAATTTGGAGACTACTGGAAAAAATGCTACTTTTATTAGAAAAACAACTCGAAATGAATTAATTAAATGCTGCGGAAAATCACACAAAGTAAAATTGTTGAAAATTAAAATTCAAAGTTTTATAGCAATTTTATAGTAAGTTTTGTAGTAATTTTCTAGAACTAGGGAACATAATTTCAATTTAGGGTGGGAAGATGTTTACACTGAATTGCAAGAAGTTTTATTTTAGCCAGCAAGTTATAAATTACTGGAATAAATTAACCTACATTAGTGGTAGAAGCTGACAGTTTGGGGAAATTCAAAGGTCAGCTGGACCTATGGGAGGAGGAGGGAAACACATAGGTTGTCTATTTCCTTTTTTCTTATTAATTTTTTATTTTATTTTATTATTCTTTTATTTTATATTATTTTATTATTCTTTTATTTTATTATTTTTTTTAACTTTTTTTATTATTTTATTTTTATTTATTATTATTTTTTTTTTTGGCTGGTGCAGCATTAAGTCATAGGCTTCCTTGCACCATGTGACCATTGCTAATACTCAATACTAATACCAGGCCGACCGGGCTAGCCAGGTGGGTAAAGTGCCTGCCTGGCAACCCAAAGGTCGCGGGTTCGAATCCCGCCTCGGGCTTGGATCAAAGTACTGTAAAAACCTTGGAAGGTGCATTATGGCCACAGAAGCCGATGCGCCAACAACTACCAAAAAAAAAAAAAAAAAAACACTAATACCAGTATCCTGGCTGACGAAACAACCAATGTTAGCATTTCCAAACAGCTCTCATTCTGCATTTGGTTTTTCGACACAGAAAAGTGCACTATAGAATAAAATTTTCTTGGGTTTACCAAAGTTATGAACTTGACTGGTGAAGGTTTGAGTGACACTATAATTGACTTTTTTCAAAGAACCAATTTGGATATTGCATTCCTCCATGGACAAAGCTATGATGGTGCCACTATCATGAATAGAGTGTTGAGAGGAGTACAAGCAAGAATTTTGAAAATAGCACCTCTCGCTATTTACACACATTGTGTCAATCACAGGCTGAATTTAGCTTTAAACAAAGCAAGCATGGTACCTAATATTCACAATAAAGGCAGTATTAAAGGCAGTATTAATATTCACAATAAAGGCATGGTACCTAATATTCACAATAATTACAAACGTTAACAATTTTTAAGAGAATTTGCCTCAAGAACCCAACTTTTACAGTCTCAGAAAGCAATAAAGGCCAGGAATCTTTGTGAAACTCATTGGGTTGAGAGGCATGACGGATTCTACATTTTTTGGAAATACTGCCTGCAGTAGTTTCTGTAATGGATGATATAAGTAGCACCAATACTGCCAGTACCCATGCAGCAAGCAATGCCCAGGTGTTGTCTACAGCAATTTGCAAATTTGAGTTTTTGCTGTGCTTAAAAATTTTGACATTTTTAGCCATAACACTATCACTTTCAATTCAGCTGCAAAGATTAAATGTCAATTTCTGTAAGGCAAATGCAATGATAGAAACTGCTAAATTGGCATTAAATAGAATAATGGCAAATTCAGAAACTAAATTTAGAATTATATCTGACTAGACCAAGAGTATTGAAGAAAAATTAGATGTGGAATAAGTTCACGATTTTCCAAAGATATTACCATAGCTATTTCAAAATTGCAAGAAATAATTCCCAAATATTATTTTGATTCGGACACAACAGATGAAGCAATACTGGATGCAGAAAAACATATGAATCCAAAGGTACTTCATGGAGAATTAAAATTATGGAGGGAATTCTGGATACAGAAATCCGAAAAAGCTGATACGCCAATGGCAGGTTACAGATTTGTATCTGACATCCAAACATCGACTGCCTATTGAAAATTCTTTGTGTGATACCAGTTCTTCAACAGCAGAGCAATCTTTTAGTTTGCCGAAAAGAATTAAAACCTACTTGAGATCAACGATGGGTCAGGAGAGACTCAAATGGTTTCACTATGCTCAATATAAATAAAAATATTGAGATAACCCCTGGAGAGGTTCTAAATATATTTACCAGAAAACGTTTGCAAAAACTTCAATTTTTGCAAATGTAAATTTGTAATGTAATGTAAATTTGTGTTTATGTAAATTTGTTCTCTTCTCTCATCTCAAAGAACTGAATATTAAGTTTGGTAATAACATTTTATAAAACAAAATTTGTGACTTTCACTGCTGCACCTCATAAAATTGTAGTACAAACATACAAAACACTAATTTTCACATTCCTTATCATGAATATGAAAATATACTGAGATATTATTTATCAGTTGAGTCACAAACACTTTTATATAACATCTTTATATACAACTTTATACATTTTTTTTTTAAAATTGATAATTGGTCCATATAGACAAATAATTTTTAGGAGGATATAAGGTAGCAATATAATTATTTGTATCATGGTGCCCCTCCTGTCATTTATATTTCTGGGTCTGCCAGTGGTATGAAGCATACAGCCATTTTTCCACTGCTGAAATCCAAGATAAGCTGCTGACAGCCTATACCAGGCACGGGCAAACTATGGCCCGTGGGGCGCATGCGGCCCGTGAGCTTTAATTGTATTTTCAAAAAAAGCTTACTTATTTTATGCCTTTTGCGACGCATTTTTGAAAAATAAATTTATATAGGTAATACATTATAGAATTTGCCGACTTGTAAATTGTTTTATCATCTCTGTATTGTTCAAATTGAGATAGAATTTGAAATTGTGCGCGAACTGGAGCAAGCCAATGGGCGCTTTTATAACAGAATAATTTGCGATTATAAACTAACTGCACGAAACTACGATAACAGACAACCGATGATGACGACAGCGGCTTTGCTGCAGTGGCGGAGTAATGGGATAGGACTGCTGACCGGCCGCAATTCCAATCTGTTTTCTCTGACGGTCATCCCGCAGTTAGTTATCTTCGGTTATCATCTTGGTGCCAGTAGCGATAAAAATAATATTCACACCCTTTTAAAAAATAATAAAAAACGAAAAATTCAACAAGAGCATCATGTCTTCAATGAAGAGTGGAACACAAAATATTTTTTTGCTAACATAAATAACGAGACTATTTGTCTCATCTAAATTCATCTCATCTAAACATTCCGAATATGGTGCTAATTTAACTCCGGAAGCGAGAAAGAAAACTGCTGATGGATTGATTCAAAATTTATCTAGACAACAAAATGTGTTTACGCGGCTAACTAAGGAATAAGAAGCTACTGTAGAGGCAAGTTTTGTTATTTCTCATATAATTGCAAAAAGCAACGAGCCTTTTTCTGATGGATACTATATTAAAGAATGCATGACTGAAGCTTGTGGAATTATATGTCCTGACATTAAACACAAATTTGAGAATATAAGTTTGTCTCGGCGAACCGTAGTAAGAAGAATTGAATGTATCGATACAAATTTGAATGAGCAATTATTATCGGTATTAGAATCCACAATATGGTACTCGATAGCTCTCGACGAAAGCAACGACCGAAAGAATACTGCGCAGTTATTAATTTTCATATGTGGATTTACCTCTAATTTTGAAATTATTGAAGAGCTTCTTTCAATGGAATCTCTTAAAGACCAAACAACGGACTGATATATTTGAAAAATGCTTAACAAGATATAATTTACAATGGAACAAAATGGTAAGCGTAGCAACTGACAGAGCACCAAGTTTGACAAGTAAAAATGTTGGAGCGTTAAAGAAAATTCAGGATAAAACTTGTGAAAATTATCCTGATTATAATTTAATTACAATTCATTGAATTATACATCAACTATTATATAAAAATGTGTGAAAAGTTGAACATGTCACATCTCGTATTATTAAACTAGTAAATTTAATACGATCGAGGGGCCTGAAACACAGACAATTCGTTAATTTTCTTCAGGATATTGAGTACACAGATATTCCTTATCATAGCGAAATTCGATGGCTTAGCTTAGGAAAAGTTCTTCGGCGAGTATGGGATCTTAAAGATGACATCGTTCTATTTTTAAAACTGAAAAATATTATGGACTTTCCCGAATTAACTGATAATAACTGGATTTGTGAATTTGCGTTTACCCTGAACATTGTGATATGCTTAAATACTTTCAACACGTGTTACAAGGGAAAAATTTATACGCCCATGATATGGTAAAAAGTTTGAATGGATTTCAATTAAAACTCCAGTTGTTCCTTCGACATTTTATTGATTAACAAGGTAGACCACTTTCCAACCATGAAGTTGCTGAAGATTCCAGAAAATAAATTTGAAAAATATTGTGAAATTATCAACGCTCTGAATGACGCCTTTTCACAAAGATTTGGCGACTTCCAAAAAATTGAGACAAGTTTGGCAATAGTGCACTACCCATATTCAATAGAAATTGATAGTGCACTGAGTGAACCACAACTTCGGATTATAGATCTGCAGTGTGATATATATTTAAGGGAATTTCACCGTCGTGAGGAAATCTGTAAATTTTACAATACTCTTAATTCGGACAAATTCGACGAACTTAAAAGATTTTTCCCGAAAAATGTTGGTTATTTTTGGTTCAACCTACATATGTGAACAAACATTTTCCATCATGAATCTAAATAAAAATTCTTTACGATCAAGCATCACCGATGAACATTTACAAGCAGTTTTAAGAATCTCAACTACAAAATTAACACCCGAAATTAAAAAGATGTAAAACAGTTCCATTCATCTCATTAAATTCTTGGTTGTTAGAGAATAATTTTTTTATGTTATATTTCTTCTTCATGATAACAAATAATATATATATCTAAAAATAGTATTTTACGTGCAGCCCACCTTCTGTTTCAATTCCTAATGTGGCCCTTCAGCCAAAAAGTTTGCCCAGGCCTGGCCTATACCATATTTAATGAATACATGAATAGAAACATGAACCGGGCAAAGTGACAGTCTAAACAATCCAGGGTGGATCAAAACTAAATTTAATTTTTAAGTGACGAGTCTGTTAGGAGCTTTAAATAACAATAATAGTCGGCAGAGCACTAAGAAGCACCTCTGAATGGCTGTTCAGCATACATAAGTTGTTGTTTTTTTCATGTTTTGATTGTTATCCATATGAGAGAAAAAGACATAGAATACATCCTTTTATTAGATGCATATATACTTATTTAAAAATTAATAAAGAAAGAAATACTTACCTATACATTCTGGTTCTTTATTATCATTTAAAACTACAAATGGTTCATCAATGTCAGGGTCATCTGTATGTGCTAATAACCTGAAAATTTGGATAAAAATTATGATGATGATAATAATAATGGTGCTGGTGTTACTATAATACATAATAATAATAGTGGAGCAGCTATAACTATACTCTGTCTATAACAGTGCTCAGACACTGGTGTTACAGTTATTACTTTAGTTTACAATGTGTTCCTTTAATAGAAATGTGTTTTTATATAAGAGCTGAAAGAAAGCTTTCTAACCTTATTACCGAATTCCATATTATTACAAGGAATTTCATTTGAGTTTTTGAATTTATCTCTGTCCCTTTTGTTTTATACATGATGTATATTAATGCATAACATAACAGTGTTCTCGTTAAAAATTGCCTTTATTAGGCATATTGGCCTAACTATTTGCTACAACTTAGTCTTTTACATATTCAACTACCTTATCTAAACTGATTAAACTTCTCTACACTGCAGATACATTCAGGTTGTACCAGGCCTTTGCTTTCTCTTATTAAGGAAATATAACCTTAACTTCAATGATTATCTCACATAAATTACTACTGAATTTTTTGTACCTAGATGAATTAAACTCTCTCACAAAGATCATAATTAATGGAAATGCAAACGCTGTCTCAGCTCAACCAAAGTTAAGATTTAAAAGATGAAATCTTTTAAATTTTAACCTTTTCTCCAATTCTTAAACATGCATAATGAAAACTCCAAAAAAATTAGTCTACTCATTTTTTCTCTATGAAAATAAAGTCTAACTCAATTTCACTTCCCTCAAGACCACCATAATTCTCACAGCATAGCAAATTACAACCAATTTTGTGGTAGGCGGGAAACTAATTGTGGCAGCTATTCTAAAATCTATTCTAATATTACTGCACTAGAGAAATGCAATTTTCTATTAGCCAGCTTCTTGAAATGCCAAAGAGATATCATAAGCAACTTTGTATCAACCATAACCAAGCTAATTCTCAAAGTTGATTCTCTGATCAGCTATCCATTTTTAAATGCCAAACAACATGTGACTGAGAAACAGCCAAAAGTGAAAGGATCTGCTGGAGAAGAGATAATTACCAAGTTGTGATCTGAGGTGTCAAGATAACCACGCACTTCAAAGGGTTGTTCAGGAGAAAAAAATCAAGGATCTAGGCTGTGTGGTTAGAATTGTCTGGTATTCTGGCAAGTAAATGAAAAATCTGTAGCAATGTCACTTAGCAATGGCATCGTGAGTGAATGTTGAGTCTACGGAAGCATCCTATTTACGTAGTTCCAAATATATTAATGCACATGGAAGACTATTTTTGCAGCAAAGGGTAGACCATTCAGACGTATTTAACCGGATTTTTCGAAAGGAAATATATTTACGGTGGCATATATAAATTTAATTTTGTATAGTGTGTGAAATAAGCCTATACCTACTGTATATTTTAACAGTCAAGATTAAAAATTGCATAATGTACAAAGAGTCGGTGGGATTATCGACACTAAGTTTTACTTATTGTTGATAATCCCATTTGCTTCACTTTATGCAATAATTAGCATTAGTAGAGGCATATGATGCAAGAAAGCAAGCTTATGCAGCATCAGCCAAAAAAAAAAAAAAAAAATACTCCCATTTCACCCCTCCATTTCAAATACCTATCCAGCTCAGCCTTAAATTTATTTAGACTATCAACTTCCACAACAAAGGATGGAAGTGTGTTCCACCAACCAACTACCCGCTGGCTAAAGGCAAAAATGCAAAGGCAATAATTTAGCACCTTTAGTGAAAACTTTAAACATTATGATTATAAAAACTAATCACCATGTGAAGAATGTGCAGAAGCTTGTTACGCATCAATCATTTCTATAATTTTTACTTGTGATGTATGCAAAATTTTTTATATGATATGGTATATACAAGGTTTTACCTGATCAAATATTTATGAATGTGATAATGTTTATTCTAAAGTGCCACAGCAAATACAAAAGCTCTTCTAACTATATTGCCTTGTGTAGCGATACAAATGAACTTCACCTCCACCACAGAAGCTAACAATGATTCACGACGCTGTTGTGAAGTATAGTAATCACAAAAGCATCAGCACCTTGACCAGCTGGGTCCATGTGACTAGAAGACTGAATCCAGACAGAGTTGTGAACGTTAAAATCGCTAAGGAAAATCACTACCTCACTGGCAGGAAAGTTGGACTGGAGAAAGTCAAGCTTCAATGAAAGGGAGGCAGAGTTCCAAGTGAGTAGTGGAATTGGGAGATTAATAGAGGCAACAAATGAGGTTGACAGAATAAGGTATACAGATTTTAAGACAGAGAAAATCAAAAAGAGGAGATTGCAAATTACCAAATCTCTGACAGAAAAAATCAGAGCCAACTGAACAAAATCAGAGCACAAGTACCACCTTTTAAGCAAAAGGAATTGTACAGCAAATAACTGGAAACAACTGATATGAGCTAGTTGAATCAAAATGATAATTGAGGTTCTGTCAGAAAAAGTAAGTGGAGCTTTGGCAGACCATAAGTGGAAATGGACATCACTGAGATTGGAACTGATATCACACATATATGTGAAATGAATGAGACATATCTTTTTTGCAGATAAGTTTGTTCTATTAGTTTGACTAGTCATGATATATTCAGTAGTAAAGAAAAGGTTTGGGGGGGGGGACGTACAAATTAATGAAATTTTTGGATATGGAATACACATAGCAAGAACATACCCAGCTTCTTGACATAACATGACCTTGACAATGTCCCCAGAATACACACTACTCGGACTCATTCCAGTCACTATCTGGCAGAGTAGAAGCAGTGAGATTATACGCCAGCTAATTTGGATGCCTCCTAAAGAGTTACTAAAAGTTTTATAGCTTTGTTCTGGAGCATAAGCAGTGGTGGTACTGCACCAAATGATGAAAGTCTGCTACCTACTAGTATTCCCTGTTAATACAGAGGGCAGCATTCTTCTGTGTTGTGTGGATGCCCACAAACCTCAACCCCCCCTGCTTATGTTGGTTCACACCTGGGTGGTCACCTCCAGAATACTAGGTGCTGTATTTAAGGACTTGCACATGGGGGATTATGCTCATGTGTAGTACTAACAAAGGTGCACTATAGCCAGTATAGTTTATGCACCATTAAACACTCAGAACACACACTACTAACAGTCCCATCCACCCAGTCCCACCAACATGAGGGGGGTAAGTAGATGAACTTTTATCAACAAAATTCAGTCCACTTACTCAAGTGTCACCTGAATATCAGTTCCAGCAGTGTTTTAGACATCCATGTAGCAACCTACAACTTGTCATACTTGAGAGAATGTCTGTGCCCAGCCTCAAAGACAAGCCTGGAGTTCAGTTTAATAAGATCTTTGAAAAAAAATTTCATTTCTTTTTAAGAAAAAAAAAAAAAAAAAAAAAAAAAAAGGATGGAGTTGCCAAAAAAGCAATAATCTTATATTAACTATGCAGGCTTTCAACTAAATATTAGCATTAGTAAAGGCATACGATGCAAGAAAGCAAACTTATGCAGCACAGGCCAAAAAAAAACAGTAACAACACTCCGATTTCACCCCTCCATTCGTTCCAAATACCTGTCCAGCTCAGCTTAAATTTATTTAAGCTATCAACTTCCACAACAAAAGATGGAAGTCTGTTCCACCAATCAACTACCCACTGGCTAAAGGCAAACTTCTGCACATATATCCTACAACTCTTAACTAAATTTGAATTTACGCTCTCTCAGGTGATTATTCTGAACAAGAGGAAGAATCCCATCAGCACTGAGCATGCTCAAACCATTCAAGGCTTTATACACCTCAATCAGGTCACCTCGCGGGTGTCTAGTCTCCAAACACTGTAATCTGCAAAATTTAAGCCTCTCATTGTAAGAGCAACCCTTCGTTCCATTCACTAATCTTGTTGCCCTTCTCTGCACTCATTCCAACAGCTCTACATCCTTATTAAAATGAGGCCTTCAGACCTGTATACAGTACTCAAGGTGTGACCTGACCATCGCCTTATCCCTGCTAGAAAAATTCCTGTATAACTGCTTTTTTTATAAACACTACAAAAAAAAAAAAAAAAAAAAAAAAAGACAAAAAAATCAGTTATCTACCAAAACAGTGATGAAAACTAAGATGGTTTATTTATACAGCTTACCCATCTTTTCTAATAATTTGTTTGTTTGTTATTTGGTTTTTAGGAGCATTAGCAACTAAGGCCATATTGCTACAGGGATATGCGGTGATCATTCCCTGACCTTTCCGCATCCTCCATATTTGGTGGTGACGGGCTCAAACCCCGGTCTAATCAAGAAGCGTGTGCTACGCACTGCTGCTCCTTCCCACCTGGCTACGGAGATGCCTCTAATACTTTGTCCAATCTTTAAATTTACTTACACTGCTCACTTACACAACACCAGGTAAAAAAGTTTATTCAAACAATAATATACTCTCTCAGTAAAAGAAAATTTCTACACATCTATTCCAATTTAAATTTATCATCCATTGAGTGTGTCATCCAACAAAAAAGTAAAGGTGTCATCATCATCAGCCATTTTCAATCCACTGCAGGATGAAGGCCTCTCCAGCAGCTTTTCAGTTCCTTCTGTTTTTGTACAATGGACATCCATTTACTACCATGAACTCGTGAATTTCATCTATCCATCTCCATTCTCCATCGTTGTCTTGCAGGTTTTCTTCTAGCTCCTCTTGGGTACCATTCTATTATTTTCTTCACCCATCTGTCATCATGTCTTCCAGCTATGTGTCCTGACCAAGAACATTTTAGTTCTTTAGTTTTGATAAAAATGTCCTTTACTTGAGTTTGCTGCCTAATCCATGTGTTTCTCTTCTTATCTAAGAGTCTGATTCCAAATGTAATTCGTTCCATTCTTCACTGTGTAGTTTTAAGCTTCTCTTCCATTCTTTTGGTGAATGCCCAAATTTCACTTCCATAAGTCATGGTGGGGAGTATACATTGGTTCATTATTTTATGTTTCAGACAAATTGGGATATTGCTCCTCTGTATGTGACTATATTTCCTGAATGCAATCTATCCAAAATTTATTCTTCTCTTCACTTCCAGCCATTTATCATTATTACAGCTAATGACTTGTCCCATATAAGTATATGAATCTACCTTTTCAATTACTGCTCCTTCAATGATTATATACCTTTCTGTGGCATACTTGTTGATCATCACTTTTGTTTTAAGCATATTCATCTTTAGTCCGATATGCTTGCTAACTCTGCATAACTTATTAAGATTTTCCTCTAATTCTTTGGGATCATGGCTTATGATCACAATGTCATCTGCAAATCGTAAATGGTTTAGGAATCCTCCATTCACATTGACTCCTTTCTGTAATCAGTCTAATCCGAAAGCTTCCTAAGGCAGCAGTAAACAACTTCAGAGATATTGTGTCTCCTTGTCAAAGTCCTTTCTCAATTTTAAATTTGTACTGTTTTTGTCTAATCTAATAATGGAGGTAGCATTCTCATATTTTCTTCAAAATCATAATATATGGGATATCTATGCCTTGTATTTCCAGTGCCTGAAACATTGCCTTATGCTGTACACAGTCAAATGCCTTTTCATAATCCACAAATACCAGGCATAATGGTGTTTTATGTTCTTTTGCTTTCTCCATTAGCTGTGATATTACATGAAGGTGATCCATAGTTGAGAATCCTGTTCTAAAGCCAGCTTGCTCTTTTGGTTGATTCTCATCAAGTATGTTTTCTAATCTGTTAGTAATGACCTTTGTGAACAACTTTTAAGTGTGGGATAACAAGCTAATTGGTCTATAATTTCCAATTTTTGATTTATCTCCTTTCTCATGCAGCAAAACTATGCTTGCATTATTCCACTCCTTAGGTGTCACTCCTTTTCTAATACATTTTGCGAAGTCTTGCCAGTTTCTGTGTCATGTCTCTTCCTCCCAATTTTAACAGCTCTACAGTAACTTCATCTTTATGGTGCATTCAAATTTATGGTGCATAAATCATTATAACCTTTAGCTTGTAGCTCTTAGAAATCCATCTTGACACCCTCGGGATGTACTTTTGAATTCCAAAATGTTGTTTTTTATATCTTTATGGACCAGAAATCCAACTCCACCTTCGCTCCTTTCACTGTTCCCACTGGTGTACAGCAGATTTCCACATGATAAACTTAAGTGATTCATTTCTTCTTCGTGTTTCAGCCAAACCGATTATTTTCTAATTCCTTTTCCAGCTCTAATATCCTATCATCACCAATGAGCAATCTTACGTTGTAACAGGCCAGTTCAGTTTCCATGCATGGCGGCCTGGTCGTACCCAGAGATTCTTAGCACCCTCTGCCTCCACTCTGATCCTCTCGCTGCCGTAAGAGGGGGAGTGAAAGCTGCTCGGGACTGAGGGCCATTTGTTTTGTCATGCTGTCATGTGCTGGAGGATTTCGTCTTTTCCTCTTCACACTGACCAGGCGTCTTGAAGAGAACCACTCTACACGTTTGTTGCCACTTAAGTGACATAACAGGGCTTACCATCGAGAAGTTGTGCATGAGTGGATTTTAGGGAGACAGGCCAACCAGACTTCTCCTAAATCTTCTGAAATAGAAAGATATTGGATCCATCAGTGTTTTAAACTGAGTGCCTGGTAACACACAGAATGCCTGTTCTCCTCTAAGTCAATAAGGGTGTCATCTGTATTTCATTTTATTCAGCCCATTTCAAGCCTTAAACAATTCAATTAGAACTCCTTGTAGATGCTTTTTTTTTCTATATTCTACAATTAATAGAACTCAAGTCGTTCTTGGTAAGGGCACCCTTCTGTGTCCCTGATTAATCTTGTTGCTTTTCTTTGCAACCAAATTCCAACAGGTCTATGTCATTCCTAAAATTAAGCTTACAGATCTTCAAGCAGAACACAAGTTGTGGCCTAACCATGTTTTATAACCACCTCTTTCTTGGTATGTTATTCTGGGACTACTGCTACCAAATGAAGTTATCTTGCATTTTCGATGTTAAACCTCAACTGCCGCTTTTCAGCCCATCTGCTTAATTTATCCAAGTCTTACTGGACTAGCATACCCTTATTATTATCATTAACCAACCTGCCAACCTTCATATCTCAGCAGCAAACTAAGGCATTAAACATGATATGCCTACATCACTATCATTAATAAATAGTGAAACAGCAAAGAGTCCAACAACAAACCCCAAGAGCTTCCACTAATATTAGTCTATGAAGTGCAATGGGCAGTAAAACCCACTCTCTTCTCCTGCGACTCAACCATTCCTTTTGCCATAGGAGTAACTTTTTCCCAAATCCACACTGTGTTTTGGGTGGATAGCTATACAACCAATTTGTATAGCAGTCATTAATGTAGCACAGTATCAAAAGCTTTACTGAAATATAGGCACGTGACATCAAAATTATTTCTTCCATTCAGTTCCTTTGTGACTACATAACAGTAGCTAATCAGGTTGGTTACACAAGACCACTCCTTAACAAATCCATGCTGTGACTGCTACATAACTACATTCTTGTCATGATCATCCTGCATTAATATTTAACAGTGACTGCATTATTTGCCTTGGTTCAGCAAACAAGCTTATGGGTCTGTATGTATTCGCTTTGCCATTTAATCCTCCCCTTTTTGTAAGTGTGATAATATTAAATGGAAATATATGATCAATTGCCACTAAAAGAACAGTGAGCTTTTTAAAGCCAAGTCACCAAGACTGATGCTCCAAATGTCTGCAGCAAATAATTTAAAACTTAATATCCTGAAATATCTGATAATATCTTAATTTTATAACTTATTAAATTAATCACATTATACTTTTAAAAAAATCTACTCATAATTTATTCTTTCTACTAACAACAACATTATTAAACCATACGTTTATTTGCTGTAATGTACAAGTAAAATAATAAAAAAAAAAAAAAAACACAATTGAATCCTTCACATTATATTCCAAAAACTTATGAACATTATCAAACCATAAGTGAATTTGCAGTTTATACAAAAGTAAAATCAGAAAAGAAAAATCATAAAATCTAGCATGTGAGAAAAAAAAATTTAACTAAATGTTCTCCTAGGTGGGGGGGGGGGAGCCTACAAAATTGCTTCCTTACCATTCCATAGCAGGTTCTACACCCTGATTTCCTGTAACAGTTAAGGCTTTCTCCCTGTAAAAAAAAAAAAAAATGCAGTTCTCGAATAATTTTCTAGTTGATGTTGAGTTAAATTGATAAATTTAACTCAGCTTTTCAGAAAAAACTTCACAAAATATAAAGCACTATTTTTATAACTACATATAGCATAATCTGGCAGAATTTACTAGAATACAGGGGATCCTCGTTATCCGAGAATAATTTGTTCCAGAAATTTCCAATATTAAAATGAATCCACTTAAACGGGGACCAATTTTTGTAACTTTTATTATTTAAATAAAACTAAATGCAACTAGGCATAATATTTAAGAGTTTTAAGATCCTATATCTATATAATATCAGTGCAGATACACCATAGACAACTCTTAAAGAAAAATTACAATAGTAGTGTGAAAAGCATTATTTCATCTGTATTTCATATTGTGCTCCTCCTTCACAACGAGTTGCCCATATATTATTATTATTATTAGCTGTATGGTGCAAGAAAGCCTGAGGCTTATGCTGCACCAGCCAAAAAAAAAAAAAAAAAAACACAAATACACGAATTACCCTGTGAGAGAGTGAGAGAGATAACAAGAGTCAGAATTAGAAGGGAATCACCAAGAAAGAGAAGAATGATGATATCCAGCTTAGAACCCTGGGTGTGCCAAACCCATACTCACCAGATGTGAGCCCCCAAGGTTGCACTACCTTGAATAAGTAATGCTTCACTAATAAAGAAGACTATTGTTGCTTATTCTCAGTGGGAGCCACCACCCAGATGGCACCCGCTTCAAAGCTAGTTGGCTTTTCATTGGTGGGTGGGAAGGTACCCTGGTATTGCAAGTGAAGCGTTACTTATTCGAGGTAGTGCAATACATTGGCAACTCACTGTGAAGGATGAGTAGTTATGATGTATCCACACCGATATTAGATTTTATTATGTACTTGTACATAGTAAAAAATGGATGAAGGAACTAAAAAATGAGAAAATTATTTTATTAGACATTTTTTATTATAATATTCTACACAATGTAAGGTTAAGTAAAGTTTATTGAAATTACAATATTTTTCAGTTGTACGAATAAAGAATGAATCAATAGTTGTCGTATTTTTTCAGATAAAATTGGGTTATAGCATTTAGTTATGTCTTTAACCTCACGCTTAAAATTTGTTGCACAATCATGAAGATTGTTCTCACAAAAAAAAAAAAAAAAAAAAAAAACAGTGCCTGATCAATTTTCTCAATTATTTTTTATTTGTTGTTTTTTTTTTTTTTAGGAGCATTAGCAAATAAGGCCATATTGCTCCGGGGATATGCGGTAGTCATTCCCTCACCTTTCCGCATCCTCCATATTTGGTGGTCACGGGCTCGAACCCCGGTCTAATCAAGAAGCATATGCTATGCACTGCTGCTCCTGCCCACCTGGCTACGGAGGCGCCTCACATTGTACTTTTCCCATTGTTCTCTTCACAGTCTCTAACATGGGTCTATCCCTGGGTCAAAACCTGAGAGTCCAAACTTGAGAGAGGTTTTGGGAGCACCATTCCAGATGTGGGAACGATATTTCATGGTAGGTTGGATTTGTTCTCTTCACACATCTCTAACATGGGTCTATCTCTGGGTCGAAACCTGAGTTCTAAACCCTTAAAATGTGTCCTCCACATGTTAGTCTCTAAAGTTCTTTGCCACCATCTGTATTTTCCAACAAAATACTCTGAAGGAGAATATTTTCTAGGTTTACCTTAGGAGCCACAATGAGACTGCTACTGTGATGTCCAAGTTCATAAAGTCCAGGTTACCATCTCTGCAGAGTCTAAATCTCAAAAGAATTTCTGGATGTTGTTTTGATGCGTAATACCCACAATTAGTTCAGTTATTATGTCCTCAATCCATAGTTCACGAAAATATTTTATGCCATGTTCTGTAGTACACCCCAGCAAGAAAACAAACAAGAAGGCACTCGAAATCCATTGTCAACCCTTGTCCGGTATTATTATTGTGCCCTATCCAAGTGCTGAGCAAGGAAAAATTCTGTATCCAACTTACCCTCGGCATAATTATTTTTGTCTCCAATTTGTAAAGTACTATATGGTATACAGGGTGTCTCCAAAAATATTGGTACAAACGTTCAGGGGAGGTAGGTAACATCTAAAGGAATGTGAATCGCATAGGAATCCATAACAGGAAACAACACAGGAAAGTAGTAGCAGAGGCACAAGAAGCAGAAATGACACAAGACAGTAATTAGTAGCAAACATTTATTTGACATAATATTAACAATGGAGTACGAGATGGATGCATCTCATGATGTTACAACAGATGCACGAAGGTTCCACCGTGAGACGCGATGCATGCATGACACCGACGCAGCATGGATTGGCGGACACGGTCGAACACACCTAGCGCGGACGAGTCTCACCACGAGATCCATTCCCGTCTCCACAGACAATTCATGCATGATAGATTTGAGAGGCCCCACAGAAAGAAATGAAGGCTCGATAAATCAGGTGAGCGTGGGGGTCAGGCTAAACGGGTCCACCACGGCCAATCCATCGACGCCCAAAACGCCTGTTCAAATGGTCACGAACACACCTTCCATAATGGGCAGGCGGCCCGTCATGTTGAAACCAAATGTTGCATCTCACATTTGCTGGAACATCATCTAGTAACCCTGGTAGAACTTGTTCAAGAAAGATCCGATATTTACCGGAGTTCATGCGGGATAGTGACAGGGCTGGGCCGACTAAGCAGTCACCGACCATACCTGCCCACACATTTATTGCGAAGCAATGTTGTGCCGCATGGGGGTGCACACCGTGTGGGTTGTCGTGAGCCCACACATGAGCATTCTGCTGATTGAATAAGTCTTCCTGAGTGAAATAAGCCTCGTCCATGAACAAAACATAGGCTGGAAAATTCAAGTCTTGAACACTTTCTTGGAGAAACCACTGCGCAAAAACCACACGTGCAGGATGATCATGGGGGAGCAGTAACTGAACCCTTTGGAGATGAAAGGGATGTAAGGAATTGTCATGCCAGACACGCTGTACACTGCAATGAAACACTCCTAAGGCAGAGGCAACGGCACGTGTGCTGCTAGTAGGATAATTCTGGACGGCATTCAACACACTTTCTTCCATGGCAGCAGTTTGCGTCAAACATGGTCTGCCTGCACTACTCCTTTTACCTCTAAATGACCCATAATCGCACAGATTTTGATCGGTGTTTTGATACACCATACGACACTCTTAAAAAAACTACAAAGTAGTTGTTGTGGGCATCATTTGCTTTTTCTCATATTGTGCTCTGCCTTCACGACGAGTTGCCATGATACTGCACTACCTCAAATAAGTAACGCTTCACTAATAGAGAAGGCTATTGTTACTTATTCCCAGTACCACCACCCAGACATGTTTCAAGACTATTGGCCTATCATCAGTGGGTGGGCAGGTACCCTAGTATTGCAGACATGACGACCCAGTTGTGAAGTTAATCGCACCAGCAATTAATTTAAGCTATCCTGTACACATGCTATGATATGTACTGTTCATGCTTGTTCTCAGGTACCCATGAGAAAGAACAAGCATAAACAGTCAATCATTTTCTTGTAACCTTTAATCTAAAGCAGTTATGTTATTTTTTCAAATGACTACTATTACTGTAAACGTTATTCTAACCTATTTTAAGTAATCTAACTAATTTAACCATATTAATAAAGAATAATTAAGATAATTATCTATTAACAACTACAGGAATACCTTGCACAGTGCAGTTAATGCATTGGAAAAAAGCTACCGTGCTGACTGAATCAGTACAAAACAGAGAATAGTTTCAACAGGAAAAATAATGATACATGGGTATTGCAAGGATTTTTTTATATTAGAAATAATTATGCATGATTAGTAAGAAAAATAATAAATACAAATAGTAACGAGGTAGATTAAGAACAAAATTAATTGATAATCAATTGCAGTCACAGATTATAAACCACACTATATTGATGGTCCACTTAATATCGATGGGTCAACTGTTGATGATCCTGCTCAGGTAGCTAACAAACTAAATGAATATTTTCCATCGACATTCACACATGAGGAGTTATTCAGCGAGGGGAATGCCAGAGGTGTATTCAACTCTGGCAGTAAGCTAGAGAATCTGGTAATAACTGAGAGTAAAGTGGAGGAGAAATTGTTGAAGATAAATACAAGAAAGGCACCTGGGGTGGATGGGATCTATCCAGTTATATTAAAGGAGGCAGCAAAGGAAGTAAGCAAAACCTTAGCCATAATTATGAGAGCTTCCTTGGACTCAGGGGAAGTACCCATGGACTGGAGATGTGCAAATGTGACCCCAATTCACAAAGGAGGATCAAAAGGCGACACAAGTAATTATAGACTTGTTAGTTTAACTTCTGTTCCCGGAAAATTAATGGAGGCACTGGTTAAAGAAGCACTGCAGGATCATCTAGACAAGACTTCAGTTATAGCTCAGACACAGCATGGTTTTGTTAAGGGGAAGTCTTGCCTGACCAATTTGATTGGATACTATGATACAGTCACAAAAGAACTGGATGCAGGGAATAACTTTGATATTATATACTTGGATCTTAGAAAGGCTTTTGATACTATTGCACATGGAAGACTGCTGCACAAATTGGAGCAGTGTGGTGGCACTGGAGGCAAATTGCTGCTATGGATAAAGGGGTGGTTGAGGGGGAGACGACAGAGAGTGGTAATCAATGGACACTGCTCATCATGGACTAATGTTATTAGTGGAGTCCCTCAGGGTTCAGTATTGGGTCCATTATTGTTTTCTGTATTTATAAATGATATTGATGATGGTATATCAAGCTTAATGTCCAAGTTTGCAGACGATACGAAGGTTGGCAGAGTTGTCAAGGACACTACTGACACTATGCTACTGCAACAGGATCTGGAAAGGTTGAGCAGATGGGCTGAGAGGTGGCAAATGAAGTTTAACATTGACAAATGAAAAGTACTACATATGGGAAACAGCAACCCCAGAGCAACGTATCACCTCTGTGGCACTACACTGACAGTGGTAGAGAATGAAAGGGACCTGGGGGTGGTTGTGCAGGCAGATATGAAGTTTTCTGAGCAGTGCAGATGGGCTGCAAGAGAAGCTCATGGCGTCTTGTCAATGATATATAGGAATTTTTCTAGCAGGGATAAGGAGGTGATTATTCCCTTGTATAAGGCAATGGTCAGATCACACCTAGAGTACTGTATACAGGCCTGGAGGCCTCATTTCAAGAAGGATGTAGGGATGCTGCAACGAGTACAGAGAAGGGCAACAAGATTGGTGAATGGAACAAAGGGGGTGCTCTTACGAAGAAAGGCTTAAGTTTTGCAAATTACAGTGTCTGGAGACTAGGCACCAGCGAGGTGATCTGATTGAGGTGTATAAAGCCTTGAATGGTTTGAGCATGCTCAACGCTGATGGGATTCTTCCTCTTGCTCAGAAAAATCACCTGAAAGGACATAAATTCAAATTGAGGAAAGACAGTTGTAAGATAGACGTGAGGAAAGTTGCCTTTAGCCACCAGGTGGTTGGCTGGCGGAACAGACTTCCATCCCTTGTTGTGGAAGTTGATAGCCTAAATAAGTTTAAAGCTCGGCTGGACAGGTATTTCGAATGAACAGAGGGGTGAAGTGGAAGTGGTTATTTTTTATTTATTTATTTTTATTTTTTTTTTTTTTTGGCTGATGCTGCATAAGCTTGCCTTCTTGCATCAAATGCCTGTACTAATGCTAATTTGATTGTTTACTATGATGCAGTCACAAAGGAACTGAATGCAAAAAATGGAGCTTCACGGACTAATGTTATTAGTGGAGTCCAACAGGGTTCAGTGCTGGAGCCATTGTTTTTTTCTGTATTTATAAATGATATTAGCATTAGTAGAGGCATATGATGCAAGAAAGAAAGGTTATACAGCATCAGCCAAAAAAAAAAAAAAAAAACAACTTCCCATTTCACCAATCCATTCACTCCAAATGTTTGTCCAGTTCCTTGAATTAATTTAAGCTATCAACTGCCACAATGACAGATGGAAATTTGTTCTAGCAATCACCTACATGCTGGAAATTTAAGCACATGTACTCTACGAACTCATCTTTCAATTTCACTTTATGCGCCCAAAGGTTCATAATCTGAGCAATAGGAAGAACCTCATCAGCATTGAGCCTACTCAAACCATTCAAGGTCTTATCGGATCACTTAGCAGGTGCCTAGTCTCCAGCCACTACAATTTTCAGAACTTAAGCCTTTGTTGGTAATACCAACAAAGTGGAACCCTTTGTTCCACTCACCTCTTCTCTGTACTCGTTCCAGCAGTTCTACTTCTTCCTAAAATGAGGCCTCCAACCTGTACACAGTACTCAGATGTGGCCTGACCATAGCCTTATGCAAAGGGATAATCACCTCCTTATCCCTGCTAACAAAATTCCTGTATATCATTGACAAGATCCCATGACCTGCTCTGGTAGCCTGTCTACACTGCCCAGAAAACTTCATATCTAACTGCACAATTACCCCCAAGGTAATTTTAAATATCCACTACCCTGAGTATAGTGCCACACAGTTGCAACATTTTTCTGGGATTATTGCTACCCACATGCAGTACTTTGCATTTGTCCTATGTCAAAATTCAGTTGCAACTTCTCAGCCATTCTGCCCAACTTTTTTCGATTCCGTTGCAGTAGAATACTGTCATTAACAACCCTGCCAACTATCTGCAAACTTCAACATTAAGCTTGATATATCTTCATCAATACCACTCATAAATATACAAAACAACGATGAGCCCAACACCGGGGGGGGGGGGACTCCACTAATAACATTAGTCCACAAAGAACAGTGTCCATTGATTACCCATTTCTATCTTCTCCCACTCAACCACCCTTACAGGATTACGTTTTTTTTTTTTTTTTTTTGGTTTTTACGAGCATTAGCAACTAAGGCCATATTGCTCCGGGGATATGCAGCGGTCATTCCCTGACCTTTCCGCATCCTCTGTATTTGGTGGGCACGGGCTTGAACCCCGGTCTAATCAAGAAGCGTGTACTACGCACTACTGCTCCTGCCCACATGGCTACGGAGGCACCCCCACAGGAATTACATTGTAGAAAATTGCCCTTAATGCCATACTGCTCCAATTTGTACAGTAGTCTTCAATTTGCAACATTAAACAGCTTTTTTTGAAATCCAAGTAAATGATATCAAAATTATTCTTTACATCCAGTTCCTTTGTGACCACATCACAGTATCCAATCAAATCCAATCAAAGAATCTGCAGATAAATGAACCACTAGGTGGCAGTGATCACAGTGTGCTGAAGTGGGATTTACTCAAAGAGGTAACTACCATTAGGAGTAAAGGGAAGGGTTATTGCTTCCCTAAAGGCGACTACGATGGACTGAGACAGTATTTAAATTCTATACAGTGGGCCCAACTGATGATGTTACTAACAGCAAATTCAAAATGGGAAGCATTCAAAGAACTTATCTTGGAAGCTACTAGGCTTTACATACCAACTAAGAAATATTGTTCAAGGTTTAGGCCAAAATGGATGTCAGATGAACTAATGAGGCATATGGCAGAGAAGAAAAATGCATGGGATACTTACAAATTAACACACGACACAGAAGCCTATGATAGATGCAAGTTCATATGCAACCAAATTACAAAGGAGGTTAGGCAGGCAAATGCAGATTACGAGAAATCTTTGGCTAGGGATGCAAAGAAAAACAGCAAAGAGTTCTTTACTTATGTAAACTCTAGAAGGAAGGGGATGAATCAGATTGGTCACATGGGTCAACTGTTGATGATCCTGCTCAGGTAGCTAACAAACTAAATGAATATTTTGCATCGACATTCACACATGAGGAGTTATTCAGCAAGGGGAATGCCAGAGGTGTATTCAACTCTAGCAGTAAGTACAGAATATTGAAATAACTGGGAGTAAAGTGGAGGAGAAACTGTTGAAGATAAACACAAGAAAGGCACCCGGGGTGGATGGGATCTATCCAGTTATATTAAAGGAGGCAGCAAAGGAAGTAAGCAAACCCTTAGCCATAATTATGAGAGCTTCCTTGGACTCAGGGGAGGTACCCATAGACTGGAAATGTGCAAATGTGACCCCAATTCACAAAGGAGGATCAAAGGCTGACACAAGTAATTATAGACCTGTGAGCTTAACTTCTGTTCCAGGAAAATTAATGGAGGCACTGGTTAAAGAAGATCATTTAGACAAGACTTCAGTTATAGCTCAGACACAGCATGGTTTTGTTAAGGGGAAGTCTTGCCTGACCAACTTGATTGGATACTATGATGCAGTCACAAAAGAACTGGATGCAGGGAATAACTTTGATATTATATACTTGGATCTTAGAAAATCTTTTGATACTGTTGCACATGGAAGACTGCTACACAAATTGGAGCAGTGTGACATTGGAGGCAAATTGCTGCTATGGATAAAGGGGTGGTTGAGGGGGAGAAGACAGAGAGTGGTAATCAATGGACACTGCTCATCGTGGACTAATGTTATTAGTGGAGTCCCTCAGGGCTCAGTGTTGGGTCCATTATTGTTTTCTGTATTTATAAATGATATTGATGATGGTATATCAAGCTTAATGTCCAAGTTTGCAGATGATACAAGGTTGGCAGGGTTGTCAAGGACACTACTGACACTATGCTGCTGCAACAGGATCTGGAAAGGTTGAGCAGATGGGCTGAGAGGTGGCAAATGAAGTTTAACATTGACAAATGTAAAGTACTACACATGGGAAACAGTAACCCCAGAGCAACGTATCAACTCTGTGGTACTACACTGACAGTGGTAGAGAATGAAAGGGACTTGGGGATGGTTGTGCAGGCAGATATGAAGTTCTCTGAATAGTGCAGATGGGCTGCAAGAGTAGCTCATGGAGTATTGTCAATGATATACAGGAATTTTTCCAGCAAGGATAAGGAGGTGATTATTCCCTTGTATAAGGCAATGGTCAGGCCACACCTAGAGTACTGTATACAGGTCTGGAGGCCTCATTTCAAGAAGGATGTAGAGCTGCTGGAACGAGTACAGAGAAGAGCAACAAGATTAGTGAATGGAACAAAGGGGTGCCCTTACGAAGAAAGGCTTAAGTTTTGCAAATTACAGTGTCTGGAGACTAGGCACCAGCGAGGTGATCTGATAGAGGTGTATAAAGCCTTGAATGGTTTAAGCATTTGCCTTTAGCCAGCGGGTGGTTGGTTGGTGGAACAGACTCCCATCCCTTGTGGTGGAGGTTGATAGCCTAAATAAGTTTAAGGCTCAGCTGGACAGGTATTTTGAACGAACAGAGGGGTGAAGTGGAAGTGGGTTTTTTTTTTTTTTTTTTTTGGCTGATGCTGCATAAGCTTGCTTTCTTGCATCAAATGCCTCTACTAATGCTAAAGCTAATGCTAAAAAATTGGTCAGACAAGACAACCCCTTAACAAACCCATGCTGTCTTAATTATTACTGCAGTCTTCTCTATATGATCCTGCAATGCTTCTTTAACCAGTGACTCCATTCTTTTCCCCTTAACAGAAGTTAAACTAACAGGTCTAATTACTTGTGTCACCCTTGTTTCCCCTTTGTGAATTGGGAATACATTTGCACATTTCCAATTGGTGGGGACCTCCCTTGAGTCCAAGGATGCTCTCATATAACTGGATAGCTCCCATCCATCCCGGATGCCTTTTATTATTATTATTGTTGCTCTTATATTATTTCTCTCTGATTGGGGGTTCCTCTTTAATCTCCTGTCAGGTTCGTGTACTTCCTGATTTTTTTCCCCCTGGGTTTTCTGCAGGCTGCCAGTGTTGGGTACAGCTATGTCAATCAGATAGGTAACCATTTCCTTCTTGTCCACAAGGGTTATGTCAGGTCTGTTGTGTGGGATTGTCCTATCCGTTATTATGGCGCGGTACCAGTACAGCTTGTGGGTTCGGGTCTCTAGTACTGCCCGGGGTTCGTACTTGTAGTACGGAACACTTTCTTCGACCAATTGGTATTTCCTTGCTAGCTTCTGATGTATTATCCTGGCTTCCTGGTCATGTCTATGAGTGTACTCAGTCTGGGTGATCACCTTGCATCCCGCAGGGATGTGTTGGATCGTTTCTGAGGCCAGGTGGCATTGTCGACATGTGTCATTGGACACTCCGGGTTCCTGGGCAATGTATTTACTATAGTTCCTGGTGTTGATTACCTAGTCTTGGATGGCAAGCACGAATCCTTCAGTCTCGGGGAAGAGCGTCCTGCTTGTGAGCCATGCATTCGAAGCAATTTTATCTATGTGATCTTGATGGAGATCATTGTAGTATTGTGCCATGGAGTGTCTTCTCTGCCCATCTTTCTAGCTTCGTTTGTCTCCTGGTTGGGGGGGGGGGACTCCTCACTTAGGCTGCGTGGCGTACACCGCTTGTCTATCTTCCTTATAGCCTGGTGGAGTGCTGCAGTGTGTTTCTGGAAGTAATGCTTCAAGTTAACTATAACTGTCTTCTGTTACTCAATGAGGTCTATCAGGCCCCTTCCTCCTTCTTCCAGGGAGTTGTCAGTCTCTCCATGGCAGATTTTGGGTGGTGTTGGCGGCTCTTGTTTATCATTGTCCTTGTCTTTCTCATGATATCCTCCAGTTCATGTTCCCACCATTCAGCTTTGCTTTCAGCAGGCTTCTGAGTCTCTGATGGTATTTTTTCGGTCAGGAAGGCCTTAATTTCCTTGTGCTGTAACTGCTGAGCCTGCATCATCGCCAAGTATTTGTAGGCCTCTCCCTCTGCCATGGCTTTGATCTCTTTACCACTCTGCAGCTGGTAGTTTCGGTTCACAAATTTTCCCTGATGCAATCCGTGGGTCTTATTATTATTATTATTCTGATGGGCATCTATGAAAACTTGAGGTGTAGGGTAAATGCCCTCTAAGAATATTAATATGAGAGGCCTATAAAGCTCTCAGCTGCCCAGCTCAACGACAAAGCTCACTCCTGTGCATCAGGCAAAACAGAGGCATCTGCAAGGCAGAATGTTGTTGTTGTTATTATTTGGTTTTTTAGAAGCATTAGCAACTAAGGCCGTATTGCTCAGGAGATATGCGGTGGTCATTCCCTGACCTTTCCGCATCCTCCGTATTTGGTGGTGACGGGCTCGAACCCCGGTCTAATCAAGAAGCGTGTGCTATGCACTGCTGCTCCTGTCCACCTGGCTACGGAGGTGCCAGGTAGAATGTGCTGGTCCCAAAGGAACTAGTTATTGTTGGTGACTATTGTCACCTAGTTGTTGACAGGAGAGTCTGCTTCTACAGGGATGGGGTTCACTTAAATAGAAAGGGTGCAAAAATATTTGCTGATGCTATCAAGGCAGTGTTAGGTGGGTCAGAAAACTGCTAGCTTGGGGGGATACACAAACTAAAAGGTTAACAGTGGCCATAGGCAGAGGCAAAAGTGATTCTTGCACTGCTATTAGAATGAGCAGCAGCCTGGGAAGCAAGGTAATGGAGATTTCCAGGACTGCTGGGAGTCATAGGGGAACAAGTAAATAATCAGCTGTGTTAGGGTTACTAAGAGTAAGAACAGGTGCAAGTATACTTGCATGTACACCAATGCGAGGAGTATAGTTAATAAATTTGATGAGCTTGAACTGCTAGTCAAGAAATCAAAGGCAGATATTGTTTAGATATCAGAGACTTGGTGTCACACAGATATAACCAGAGCAGAATTGGAATTGGAGGAGTACAATGTGTACAGGAAGGATAGGCAGGGCAGGAAGGGAGGAGGGGTTATGCTGTTAATTAAGAAACACATAAAATCTAAGGAAGTGCATCTCATTGATGTTGGTGGAAAATACAGTGTTGAGTCTGTTTGGTGTGAAATAGGCACTGGGAAAGGAAAAATGAGAGTAGGTGTGTGTGTTATAGGCCTAATGAATCTGATGAGTATAATGGGCAATTGTTCAGAGAAATAGAGTGGGCAAGTAAATCAGAATGCCTTATAATGGGGAGATTTTAACTTTCCAGATATTGACTGGAACTTGTAGTTTGGTCACTCACACACTAGCAAGACTTTTGTGGATTTATTAGATGGCTGTTTTCTACAGCAACATGTTAGAGAGGCAACCAGAGGGAGTAATACTTTAATCTGATTATCAGCAGTGATTATTCATGCATTAAGATTTGCAGATAAAGCACCCACTGGGTGACAGTGATCACAATGTACTGATGTGGGAATTATTAAAGATGTAACTACAATCAAGGCTAAAGGGAAGGGCTTTTGCTTTTGTAAAGGTGACTACAGAGGTCTTAGCCAGTTTTTAAATTCTGTACAGTGGGATCAACTGATGATGTTATCAACGTTGACTTCCTTAATGTTAATTTGATTTTGGAGGCTACTAGGCTTTCATTCCAACTAAGAAATACTGTTCAAGGTTCAGGCCTAAATGGATGTCAGATGAATTAATGAGGCTCGTGGCAAAGAAGACTACATGGGAAGACCACCTGAAATAAAGTATCAGGTGGCACAGAAGTTTATGGCAGGTATAAACTAGTCTGTAATCAAGTCACAAAGGAGATTAGGCAGGCGCAGGCAGATTACGAGAAATCTTTGGCAGATTACGAGAAATCAAAGGATGCAAAGAAAAATAGCAAAGAGTTCCTTACTTATGTAAACTCTAGGAGGAAAGGGATGAATCAGACTGGACCATTTAACATAGATAGGTTGACTATTGATGATCATGCTCAGGTAGCTGATAAACTGAATGAGTATTTTGCAACTACATTGATACACGAGGAGTTATTTAGGGAATGGAGTGCCAGACGTTTATAAAATGCTAACAGGGAGCTAAGTGATTTTGTAATAACTGAGAGCAAAGTGGAGGAGAAATTGTTGAATTAAACATAAGGAAGGCGCAATGTAAACCCTAAGTAAACCCATAGCTATAATTATGAGAGCTTCCTTGAACTCAGGGGAGGTCCCCATGGGCTGGAGGTGTGCAGACGTATCACCAATTCACAAAGGGGGGGGTTCCAAAAGGTGACACAAGTAACTACAGACCTGTTAGTTTGTCTTCTGTTCCGGAAAAAAAAAGGAATCACTGGTTAAAGAAGCATTGCAGGATCATCTAGACAAGATTGCAGTAATAGTTAATACACAGCATGGGTTTGTTAGAAGTTTTGTCTGACCAATTTGACTGGATACTATGATGTGGTCACGAAGGAACAGAATGCCAAAAATAATTTTGATATCATATACTTGAATTTCAGGAAGGCTTTTGATACTGTTGCACATGGAAGACTGCTGTACAAATTGGAGAGGCATGGCAGTAAGGGTAAGTTGCTACAATGGATAAATGGATGGTTGAGTGGGAGATAACAGAGCGTGGTAATCAATAGACTTCGTGTACAGATTGCTCTTCGTGTACAAATGTTATTAGTGGAGTTCCCCAGGGTTCAGTGTCGGGCCCATTGTTGTTTTGTATATTTATCAATGATATTGATGAAGGTATATCAGGTTTAATATTCAAGTTTGTAGACGATACAAAGGTTGGCAGGGTTGTTAACGACAGTATGCTACTCCAATTGGATCTAGATAAGTTGGGAAAATGGGGTGAGAAGTGGCAACCAAAGTTTAACATTGATAAATGCAAAGTACTGCATATGGGTAGCAATAACCGAAGAGAAATGTACCAACTGTATGGTACTACACTCAGGGAAGTGGAAAGTTAAAAAGACCTGGGGGGGGGGGTAATTGTGCAGTTAAATATGAAGTTTGCTGAGCAGTGCAGATCGGCGGCCAGGGCAGGTCATGGAGTCTTGTCAATGATATACAGGAATTTTGCTAGCAGGGACAGAGCAGTGATTATCCCATTATACAAGGCAATGGTCAGGCCACACCTAGAGTACTGTGTACAGGTGTGGAGGCCTCATTTTAGAAAGGATGTAGAATTGCTTTAACAAGTACAAAGAAGGGCAACAAGATTGGTGAGGTGACCAAGGGTACTCTTACCAAGAAAGGCTTAAGTTCCGCAAATTGCAGTGCCTGGAGAGTAGGCACCTGTGAGGTGATCTGATTGAGATGTATAAGGCCATGAATGGGTTAAGCAAGCTGAATGCTGATGAGATTCTTTGTCTTGCTCAGATTAAGAACCTGAGGGGCACAGTTTCAAATTAAGGAAAGATAGTTGTAGAATAGATGTGCGTAGATTTGCCTTTAGCCAGTGTCTAGTTGATTGGTGGAACTGACTTCCATCTTTTGTTGTGGAAGCTAATAGCCTAAATAAATTAAGGCTGAGCTGTACAGGCATTTGGACTGAATGGAGGGGTGAAATGGGAGGGGTTTTATTTTATTTATTTTTTGTTTTTGGCTGATGCTGCATAAGCTTGCTTTCTTGCATCGTATGCCTCTACTAATGCTATTATTAGCCATATGGTGCAAGGAAGCCTGAGGCTTATGCTGCATCAGCCGAAAAAAAAAAAAAAAAATTCTGAATTACCCGAGAGAGAGGGAGAGATAGAGAGAAGTAGAGGGGAATCTCCAAGAAAGAAAATGATGATGATATCCAGCTGAGGGTGTGCCAAGCCCATACTCACCAGATGTGAGCCCCTGGCCTTTCTTATGTTTAACTTCAGCAATTTCCCTTCCACTTTCCTCTCAGTTATTACAAAGTCATTTAGCTACCTGTTAAAATTTAATAATCTTCTGTCCTCCACTTCCCTGCAGAATTCCTAATGTGTGGATGTTGATGCAAAATACTCCAAGTTTTTCAGCTACCTTTACAGGATCATCAACAGTCGAACCATCGATATCAATTGAACCAATCTGATTCATCTCCTTCCTTCTAAAGTTTACATAAGTAAAGAAGCCTTTGCATTCTTGGCCAAGGATTCCTCATAATCTGCCTTCCTTCTCTTGCCTAACCCCCTTTGTGATTTGATTACAGACTAGCTTATATCTACCATAAGCTTCTGTGTCGCCTGATAATTTATATACATCCCATGCATTTTTTCTTTGCCACGAATCTCATTAATTCATGTGACATCCGTTTAGGACTAAACCTTGAAGAATATTTCTTAGTTGGGATAAAAAGCTTAGTAGTTCCCACGATTACTTCCTTGAATGCTTCCCATTTAGAATTTTCTGTTGATAATATATCACAGTTGGTTGTATAGGATTTACAAACTGTGTAAGACCACTGTAGTCACTTTAACAAAAACCCTTCTATTTTCCCCTGCTGCTCTACCCAACACAGTGACATAGGCAAAGGGGGAAACTCTGTGAAATGGTCACTTTTCCATTTTGAAAATATATCTAACAGTATGGTGTATTTTGAATGGAATATTTTATTATATTTTTACTATAAATATGTACTGTACTGAGCAACATTTACTGTACTTTTTCACATACTATACATTATTTTTCTCTAGAAAGAATTCATTGTATAGTACTATGTATAATAAATTGCAATATATAAATGCAATATTTTTTTGTCCTTTTTTTATACCTTTGAAATCCGAAAAATACCGAAGCGCCAAGAATCAAGTACAAAGGTCGTCGGATTTTGGAGATCCAGTGTATCTACAATAGTGGGCACGTACGCTACCCTACGATAACCGCGTTTTGTTCAGTAGTATTTACATATATTTTTTAACTTCAGATAAACTTAAAATTGAAAACATCGAATAATATAACAAAGGAATTATGAAACAAGTTCGAGTCCGTCTCCAGAAACCGAGGGGCGGGTGTTATATAGTAGCCGTTTCACCTGTCTTATGAGTAAGCCGGTTCTCTTTTCAAAACATTAATAACCAATAGGGCTCATGTGGATAGCAAACTGCCGGTTGAAGGCTAATAAAAGGCTACTTGGAAAATTCGATAAAAATGATTGAATTTCATTTGAAAAACTTTTAAGAACTATAAGTAAACTCAACAGGAATATATAAAAACAAAAGTCATGTGGTGCGCTAGTCAGTAATAAACTTCCATGTCTCAAACCAATCAATTCCTCCTACTCCAAGGTTTGTAACCTTTATTTGAAGTATGATACTTCGGTTGTGATGACTGAAAAAAACTCACAAATTCTGATCAGCTCAAGAAAAAAATAGATAACCAACAATATTTACTTACGCTCTCTGTTTCGGAAATCCCATTTCCAAAAGCGTACTGAGATCAGCAGACATCCTTTCTGTAGTCCTAAAATTGCGAGCTTTTCAAAAACGACAGAAAAACACTCCTCTGACTACTGCTTCCCAATGAAACCTCGCGTAAATAAAATGTGATACCAGACAAAAAATATTATACTATTTTCTCTTTAACTCTCTCTTATGCATATAATTAAAGATATGAATGAAGTTTTCCCAACTTTTTTTTTTACCGTCTCTCTATTATTTTATTTATTTATTTAATTTATTTTATTATTATCCTTTTTTTCAGTGAATGACAACAAGATTTCACAGTCGGTAGATGTCGCAATAGAAAATTCTTCAAATTGTGTCACAAGAAATATTCAATAATTCTTTCAATCAAAGTATCAACCCAGAAACTGAAACCAAAAAAAAAAAAATTTGGTTAGAATGAAAGCTAAAACTTCCCGAAGAAGAACTGAATATCAACCCGAACCTAAATGAAGGGCAGTTTTTCATATCACTGCCTATTTTTCAATTAATAAATTAAAAACCATAATCTGGTTATTTAATTCACATAGGGTCTTCATATTATTATTATTATTATTATTATTATTATTATTATTATTATTAGGCATATGGTGCAAGGAAGTCTGAGGCTTATGCTGCGCTCGAGAAAAAATATTTCTGAATTACCCTGAGAGAGACAAAGAGTTAGAAGGGAATCACCAAGTAAAAGAAGAAGGATGATATCCAGCTCAGAACCCAGGGTCTGCCAAGCCCATACTCACCGGATGTGAGCCCATGGGGCATATTACCAAAATCGGGACAAAAAACATGGAAATGCTATACCCTGCTGTAAAAAACAGTCACCAAAAATACTACTATTGTGTTACCCATGAGAACCAACCCTAAATACAGTTGTTTCCACATTAACACTTCCACATTAATACTCTGGTTAAAAAGGACATTGTTTTATTAGGAGACTCCATTGTCAGGAAACGGGGAATATTTTTTGTAATAAGGATAGGTGGAGCAGAACCAGGGTTTGTCTGCCGGGAGCAACTATTGATAATGTCACCAACAGATTGTCAGATTTTAAAGGGGGTAAAGAAAATATTACTATTCATGTGGGGACAAATGATATTAAACGTACACGATCTCACGATTTGTTGGAAAAATACAGGACCATGCTGAGGAAATGTCGAGAGCTAGGCCATAATGTCTATGTGTCTGCAATTCTGCCCAGACATGATAGGAGGGATTATATGTTAAGAGCCTTGTGGATTAACTCAAGACCTGAAGGAATCTGCAAGGCTTTAGGGGGTAAATTTCTATCAGCATGACCCACACTTGTAGGTAGAAGGAATTTGTTTTGTAGAGACGGATACACTTAAAAAAAGGTGGTGCAAAAGTTTTTGCCAGTATTATTGAGGATACCTTAAAGGTTCAGGGAAACTGCTAGTTGGGGGGGGGGATGTGGGTAATACTGACACGCGTTTATCTGATAATATTGGTCAATGTAACTCTTGCACATACCTTAAGAGTTCTTATCTGTTACCCCAACTGGACGTATTATCTAGATGTTCGGGGGGCAAAGACGTTCCACGTGAGCGGGTAGCTAATATCAGGGAAGAAAGCCTAAAAAACTTCAAGGGTTGTGTTAGGGTTGTTAAATATACAAGAACAGTAAATCTTAATTGTTTATACAGCAACGTTAGAACTGTCGTCAATAAAATGAGCGAATTCCAACTGCTGGTTAAAACAAGTAACACGGACATAATAGGGCTTACAGAGACGTGGTGCCACCCGGAAATTGGGGATGATGAGTTTCAGTACGGCTTGTATAATGTATTTAGGAAGGATAGGTTAGATAGAAGGGGTGGTGGGGTAATGCTTCTTATCAGAAGCAGCCTGAGTGCGACGATAGCTTTCCCGGATTCAGACATTTCACATGCTAGTATAGAGTCTGTATGATGTGAGATAGTTGGAAACAAAGGTATAATGCGAGTAGGAGTAATCTACAGACCAGGTGATTGTGAAGATTATGACAAAAGCCTCTACATGCAAATCGAATGGGCAAGTAAGCGTCAATGCCTTATTATGAGTGATTTCAATTTGCCTCTAATTGATTGGAGTAAATGGGACGGAAACTCGACATGGGGAACAAAATTTTTAAATCAACTAGATGACTGTTATTTGTATCAACATGTGAGGGAAAGTACTAGAGAAAAGAATATCCTAGACCTCATCATCACACATGAATCAGATGACATAACAGGGCTCACAGTAGAGGAACCAGTAGCAGGAAGTGATCACGGAGTTCTACGGTGGATGATGACGAGAGAGGTAGCAGAAGTAAAAGGCAAAGGAATGGGTTTTAATTTCAGAAAAGGAAATTACGATGCTTTAAGGAACTACATGGCCTCAATTAACTGGGTAGATATCGCGCAGAGAATGAATACAATTCAACTGTGGTACACTTTTAAAACATTAATCACAGATGCCTTGAATGCGTATATACCATTAAAAAAATACTCCATGAGAAGGGTTCCAAGTTGGATGAATAGTGAAGTTACCACAATACTTAAGCAGAAAAAGGTGGCATGGAAAGGTTACAGAGCAATAAAAAGTACAGAAGCTTATAACAGCTACAAGGTGATGTGTAATAGAGCCACAGAAAAGGTTCGACAGGCAAAGGCAGTTTATGAGAAATCACTAGCAAACAGAGCAAAGAGGGGGGGGATAAAGAATTCTTCACATATATAAATGCCAAAAAGAGCACGACAAACCAGATCGGACCTTTACGTAAGGGAAAGGGGATAGTAATAGATACACCAGCTGCCGTTGCAGATGAACTCAACAGTTATTTTGCATCGATATTTACAAATGAAAAGCCTTTTGTGGCAATGGGAAATTGTGGGAGCGAAGTTAAAAAAATATGTAATTAATGGTATTGAAATTTCGCAAGATTATTTAATGAAAAAACTTTCGAGCCTACAGACCAGTAAGGCTCCTGGAGTTGATGGAATATACCCCATAATCTTAAGGGAGGCGGCAAGTGAGTGCATTGAACTATTGAAGCTAATTATGCGAGCATCACTAGACTCTGGGGAGATTTCCTTGGATTGGAAAAGTGCAAATGTATCTCCCATACATAAGGGTGGCTCTAAAAGTGAAGTTGGAAATTATCGACCTGTCAGTCTGACTTCAGTAGTAGGGAAAATCATGGAGGCAATGATCAAGGGTGGAATTCAGGATCATTTGGATCGAATTGAAATTCTCAAGGATACTCAGCATGGTTTTGTAAAGGGAAAATCATGTTTAACAAATCTGGTTCTGTAGAGCGTCGCCATCATCTTGTGGATGGCCCTGTTCTCATTGGTTACGTGGCACATCTTGATTGGGATGGTTCTCTTGCGCGATTCAAGGCGCCATCTTGTTTCCTCTCGTTTCTGTGGGGCGACGCCCTTTTTCCGTCTAGTCACTCAACTCACTATCTTTTAGGACAAAATCCCCGCCCTCGGTCTCCAGAAATTATATAACCCCTGTGACTGCAGCAAAGGATTAGCGTTGTGTTTAAAGGGTCGGCCAATCACAATGCGTTGACTCGATCCTCCCGCAAATAACTTATTTTATTTGGTTCTTACCTGTGCTGGTGTAATTGGATATGGGCAGAGAGGATGAGACTTAGTAAAACACATAACAATATTTATTATCACAAAACAAACTAAATATACAACACTTGCACTCTACTTAAGTGATCAGTTTAAATGGTGGCATTCAGGCATTAGTTATATTTCATGATGTCAAATGTGTGGATCCGTATTAAGCTAGTACATTCAGCTCTTCATAGAAATCCTGTATTTTATCTTGCGACGTTACTCTTCACAATTCTTACCTTTTTGCAGTGTACTAGATTATTAATCATCCAGAATACTCATAGACCCTTTTTGGTACTCCTCATATTCTGAGGCTAAACGCAGGTGGGTGTGTTTAATTTTCCTGGCTGCTAGTTATCTCTCAGTGCATCCTTCATCATCATTCGGAGCTCAGCGCTTGATCACGCTCGATTATACTGCGCTTTTTTATGGACATCAGGATGGGGATTTTCGTGTCTATGGGAGCATTCTAGTCGTTTAACCTATAGTGTATTAACATGTAATTCATTTGTGGTTAGGAAAGAAGCATTGAACAGGTTATCATTTTAGTTTCGGTTTTTGATTGTTACATTCACACGAATAATATAATTGCTTACCAGTTAAGTCGCTCGCTCCTAGAATTCAGTGATACGGCCTCCTTCTCTTCAGCGAAATCTGGGCGGGGTCTCTACTGGTTTTCGGGCGACTTTTCTGATGGCCGCTCTGCTTCTTCTCCGTCTTTTGTCTCTCGCTGCTCTGGCGATCTTTCGACTAGATGTTCGTCTGTGAAGAGCCAACTCTCCTCCCTTCGGTGCCCTCTCTCTGTCTCTGTCTGCTTCTCAGTCGTGACTCTGTCTCTCCTCTCTTCTCCTCTGCTGTCTGACTCAGTCCTCCTGTATTTATCTTGGACTTGGGCGCTACTTTCCCTCTTTAACTTTTTTCTTCGTTGATTACTCAACAATGAGGAATTCTTCGCTCCCTCCCAATGACAGTGGGGAAAGTCGTAAATATGACAGAGTACTGTTCTTTTAGTTGCCCAAGTCTGCGTCATAGCCAGGTGTGAGCCTGGTTTCGCTATCAACCTAAACCTTGCTTTTTGTTTATTATCGTTAGCGCGGGGCCGAAGTTCTCGCTGACTCTTTCTACCCCCGTTACAATCCCCTGTTTAGAACGAAAGTAAGTTTGTGTTAGTCATGGGCTCTTGCCTTCTCATTGGCTCACTCACATCTTCTCTTCAATATTTTCGGTTTGGATTTCCCTAACTTGAATATTACGAATTCTAATTGAAAACTGTTTTTCGATAATTTCGGTCTAATACCCTAAATATCGGTTTTATTTATTGAACAAAGAATTAGATTTATCCGATCGTCGTGAGCTGAGAATTTATCAGTCTCACAGTTCGCTATTTCGAAAGGGTCACTCACGAGCTGGATTTAGGGAATAATTTCGACATTGTTTATTTAGATTTCAGCAAAGCTTTTGACTGAGTCCCACACGAGCAGTTGCTTTATAAGCTGGAACAGGTTGGAATCATTGGGAAAATCCTTAGATGGATAGAAGGATGGCTTCAGGGCAGGAGGCAGAGGGTTGTGATAAATGGCTATTCCTCAGATGGGGTTGATGTAAGAAGTGGGGTTCCCCAAGGATCAGTATTAGGACCACTGTTGTTTTTAATTTTCATAAACGACATTGATGAAGGGATAGAGGGCGTGATGTCTAAATTTGCAGTTGATGTTAAAATTGGTAGAGTAGTTAATGATCACTGTCCAGCTGAGCTTCTTCAGAGAGACTTAGATAGACTTCAGGAATGGTCAGAAAAATGGCAGCTGTGCTTTAATCCAACAAAGTGTAAGGTATTACACCTGGGAAACAGTAATCCCAAAAAAACTTATTCACTTGGTGGAGTTCAACTAAACCCAGTACTGGAGGAAAGGGACCTGGGTGTTACGATACGGCAGACGTGAAATTCTCAGAGCATTGTAAACAGGTTGCAAGGAAGGCCCATGGTGTCCTATCGATGATCTATCGAACTTTTGCAAGTAGAGATAGGGACGTGATAATCCATTATATAAGGCTTATGTTAGACCACACTTGGAATACTGTGTTCAAGTATGGAGACCGCACCTAAAGAAAGACATCGAGCTTCTTGAAAGGGTGCAAAGAAGGGTAACTCGCCTGGTGAGATCGGCAAAAGGGCGTCCTTATGAAGAAAGACTTCGAATATGTGGGTTGCAGAGTTTGGAAACTAGACACCTTAGAGGAGATTTGACTGAGGTGTTTAAGGCTCTGAGAGGCATCAGTAAAATGAATGAGGACAAAATTTTAAAGATTATAAATGATGCTAGAACTAGGGGACATATTCAAGTTATTTTTAAGATTGGGCTGCAGGAAGTTTTATTTTAGCCAGCGAGTTATAAATTACTGGAATAAGTTGCCTTCATGGGTGGTAGAGGCCGACAGTTTGGGGAAATTCAAAGGTCATCTGGATAGTACTTTCGGGTAAGGGAAGTGCATAGAATGATAGGTTTAATTTCCTTTTTTTTTTATTAATTATTATTATTTAGTTATTTATTTTATTTTATATATATATATATATTTTTTTTTATCATTGTTTTGTTCGGATTTTTTTTTATTAATTATTATTATTTAGTTATTTGTTTTATTTTATATATATATATATATTTTTTTTATCATTGTTTTGTTCGGATTTTTTTTTATTAATTATTATTATTTAGTTATTTATTTTATTTTATATATATATATATATATTTTTTTTATCATTGTTTTGTTCGGATTTTTTTTTTTTTTTTTGGCTGGTGCAGCATAAGCCAATGGCTTTCTTGCACCATGCGGCCGTTACTATTACTAATACTAATAACATTAACACGTTCCCAATATGGTTGTTGAAAGGCTGACTATGCAGACCATTGTAATGAATTTGAAAGAAGCTACTTTTATGCATGCAATCACGGAAATAAATATAATATGAGAATTGGAAATTCTCATATTATTTTTATTTCTGTAATTGTTTAGGCAGTTTTGCACTTTACATGAAATTCAATTTTCTGGGAGAATAAACCGTGTCACGATCGGCTGAAACCGAACTAACTCAACAATGATATTGTTGTTGACTTAGTTCCATAAAACGTCTTAGCATTCGATTCGATAGATTAGTTCTTAGTGACGGATTAAGGCACGGACTAGCAGGGCTTTGCCTGGGCACTGTTCTTTAAGTTACGCTAGATTTTACAAATTATATATATATATATAGTAAAGTAAAAGTAAAGTAAAGTGCAGCCATTATCAACCCACTGCAGGGTGGAAGCCTCCTCAACAATTCATGCTGAGGGAAATGGACCATAATCTGCCACGCTGGTCCAGTGCGGGTTGGCAGATCGACCGTATTCAGCAGGCAGGGGCTTGAACCCCGGTCTACTCAAAGAGCGTGTGCTACTGCACTCCTTAGTAAAGGGGGGCGCCAAAAAATCTTTCTGCCTATGGCGCAAAAATATCTTGGTCCAGCACTGTTCGATCTTGGGCCTTTTCCACTAGTGTGGGTAAGGACTGTGGTTATATCTAAAGTGCTGGCCAGAAGAGCTTAAAGTTCTTAAATTGTAAATAAACCTTTGATTAATCAGAGTGCACCAGTTTAAACATTTAATTGGCATAGCCTAAGTAGGCCAGCCGCATCGACAAAAGTGGCCATATTCCCTAAGTGCACGATCCTACTATTCATTATGGTTAATAATGATAAAAAACAATTAGACGATTAAGAAATTTTTGGTTTGGGACGAATATCTTGTTGTATGGATTGAAGTGCATCAGCAACATTGAACATATTCGTCATATACTGTGAACTAAGCGAAGCAGAAGTTCCTGGACTGGTGCAAAAAAGAACACAAAGTGAAGAAGATCAAGAACTTTTATTTTTATTCAATGTAATCAGCACCTGATTGAATACACTTGTTACATCAGTCTAAAAGTTTGTAAAAAGAGTCAGCGAATCAGTCCGTTCAACTCGAGAGTTAGGTATTGCGTTATGTCGTAAAGGTTACGAAATTTCTTTCCCTTGAGTGCAGTTTTCAACTTGGGGGAAAAAAGAAGATGAAGACCGCTGGTCACAGATCGGGAGAGAACAGTGGATGGTTTCAATGTTTCAACAAAAATACCTTCAAAACAAATTTAATACTCCTAGAAGCACCTTACATAGAACGCAGCAGTGAGTCTATCCATTTCAGTTAAAAATTTCTTGTGAATCATACTTTAGCATTAGGATTAGTGGAGGCACATGATGCAAGAAAGCAAGCTTACGCAGCATCAGCCAAAAAAAAAACCACGCCCATTTCGCTCCTCCGTTCGTTAGAATTACCTGTCCAGCTGAACCTTAAATTTATTTAGGCTATCAACTTCCACAACAAGGGATGGAAGTCTCTTCCACCAACCAACTACCCGCTGGCTAAAGGCAAATTTCCGCACAGCTATCCTACATCTGACTTTCCTGAATTTGAATTTATGCCCTCTCAGGTGATTATATGAGCAAGAGGAAGAATCCCATCAGCATTGAGCATGCTCAAACCATTCAAGGTTTTGTCCACCTCTATCAGATCACAACGCCGGTGAGTAGTCTCCAGACATTCTAATTTGCAAGACTTAAGGATTTCTTCGTAAGAGAAACCTTTATTCCATTCACTAATCTTGTTGCCCTTCTCTATACTCGTTCCAGAAGCTGTTCAGGCTTCTTGAAATAAGACCTCCAGACCTGTATAGTGTACTCAACGAGTGACCTGACCATTGCTTTATACAAGGGAATAATCACCGCCTTATCACTGCTAGAAAAATTCCTGTAAATCATTCACAAAACACCATGTGCTACTTTTGCAGCCTGTCTGCACTGCTCAGAAAACAACATATCTGCTTGCACAATTACCCCAAGATCCCTTTCATTCTCTACCACTGTCAGTGTAGTACCACAGATTTGAAACATTACTCTGGGGTTGTTTTTCCCATATGTAGCACTTTACATTTGTCAAGGTTAAACATCATTTGCCACCTCTCAGCCCATCTGCTGAACCTTTCCAGATCCTGTTGAAGCTGCATAGCGTCAGAAGTGACCTTAACTACCCTGCCAACTTTGTATCGTTTGCAAACTTGGACCTTAAGCTTGATATACCATCATGAATAAAATTTATAAACACCAATAACGTTAGTCCACGATGAGCGGTGTCCATTGATTACCACACTCTGTCTGCTCTCCCTCAACCATCCCTTTATCCATAGCAGCAATTTTCCCCCAATTTGTGCAGCAGTCTTACATATGCAACAGTATCAAAAGACTTTCTAAGATCCAAATATATATTAATATTATTCCCCGCATCCAGTTCTTTTCAGACTGCATCATTGTATCCAATCAAATTGGTCAGGCAAGACTTTCCCTTAAAAAACAATGCTGTGTCCGAGCTATAATTGAAGTCTTGTCTAGATGATCCTGCAATGCTTCTTTAACCAGTGCCTCCATTAATTTACCTGGAACAGAAGTTAAACTAACAGGTCTATAATTACTTGTGTCAGCCTTTGATCCTCCTTTGTGAATTGGGGTTACATTTGCACATCTCCAGTCTATGGGTACCTCCCCTGAGTCCAAAGAAGCTCTCATAATTATGGCTAGGGGTTTGCTTACTTCCTTTGCTGCCTCCTTTAATATAACTGGATAGATCCCATCCACCCCAGGTGCCTTTTTTATGTTTATCCTCAACAATCTCTCCTCCACTCTCCTCTCAGTTATTACAAAATCATCCAGCGTACTGCCGGTGTTTACTTTACCTACATCATTCTCCTACCTGAATAACTCCTCATGCGTGAATGTAGATGCAAAATACTCGTTTAGATTGTTAGCCACCTGAGCAGGATACTCAACTGTTGAACCATCAATATCCAGTGGACCAATCTGATTCATCCCTTTCCTTCTTGGGTTTAAATATGTAAAGAACTCTTTTCTGTTTTTCTTTGCATCCTTTGCCAAGGATTTTTCGTAGTCTGCCTTTACCTGCCTAATCTCCTTTGTGACTTGGTTACAGACTAGCTTATATCTGCCACAGGCTTCTGCGTCACCTGATAATTTATATGCATCCCATGCATTTTTCTTCTCTGTCACGAGTCTCATTAGTTCATTTGATAACCATTTAGGCCTAAACCTTGAACGATATTTCTTAATCGGTATATAAAGTCTAGTAGCTTCAACGATTAATTCTTTGAATGCTTCCCACTTAGAATTTACTGTTTGTAACATCGTCAGTTGATCCCACTGTACAGAACTTAAAAACTGTCTGAGACCACTGTACTCCCCTTTACGGAAGCAAAAACCCTTTCCTTTAACCCTGACGGTAGTTACCTCTTTGAGTTAATCCCACTTCAGCACACTGTGATCACTGCCACCTAGTGGTTCCTTTATCTGCAAATTCTTAATACACGAATGATCACTGCTGATAACCAGATCAAGAGTGTTACTTTCTCTGGTTGCCTCTCGAACATGCTGCTGCAGAAAACAATCATCCAATAAATCCACAAAAGTCTGACTAGTGTGTGAGTGACCAACCCACAAGTTCCAGTCAATATCTGGGAAGTTAAAATTCCCCATTATAAGACATTCTGATTTACTGGCCCACTCTATTTCCCTGTACAATATCTTATTATACTCATCAGAGTCATTAGGCCTATAGCACACTCCTACTCTCAATTTTGATTTCCCTATGCTTATGTCACACCAAACTGACTCGACACTGCCCTGTCCATCGATGTCGACTGCCTTCACTTCCTTGGACTTTATGTGTTTCTTAATTAATAGCATAACCCCTCCTCCCCTCCTGTCCTGTCTATCCTTTCTATACACATTGTATTCCCCAAATTCCAGTTCCGCATTACTTATATCTGTGTGACACTACGTCTCTGATATCCCAACAATATCTGCCTTTGATGCTTTGAGCAATACCTCAAATGCATCAAATTTGTTTACTAAACTCCTAGCATTGGTGTACACGCAAGTATACCTGCACCTGTTTCTATTCTTAGCTACCCTAACACAACCCATGTGTTTACTTGTACCGCAATGGCCCCAGCAGTCTCTGAAATACCATGCATCTTGTTTTTCAGGCTTCTGCTCATTCTAATAGAAGCAGTGCAAGAATCTCTTTCACCTCTGCCAGTGGCTACTGTTAATCTATTGGTCTTTGTCTCCTCCCAAGCTAGCAGTTTTCCGACCCACCTAAGACTGCCTCGATAGCATCAGCAAAAAGTCTTTCACAAATCATCAGCTGGTCCCACAGTCCACTCAGCTACGGAGGCCTTTGGTCCCACAGTATAGAATTTAAATACTGTCTCAGACCATCGTAGTCGCCTTTACGAAAGCAAAAACCCATCGCTTTACCCACGATGGCAGTTACCTCTTTGAGTAAATCGCACTTCACCACACTGTGATCACTGCCACCTAGTGGTTCCTTTATATGCAGATTCTAAATGCATGAATAGTCACTACTGATAATCAGGTCAAGAGTATTACTACCTGTAGTTGCCTCCCGAACATGCTGATGTAGAAACAATCATCCAATAAATTGGATGATTGTTTTTTGATTTTTAAAAACTGTAAAGGGAAATAGAGTGGGCCATTAAAATCACCCATTATAAGACTCTCTGATTTACTGGCCCACTCTATTTCCCTGTACAGTTTCTTATTATACTCATCAGAGTCATTAGGCCTATAGCACACTCCTACTCTCAATTTTGATCTTCAAATGCTTACGTCAAACCAAACTGACTCCACACTACACTGTCCGGCGATGTCGACTGGCTTTACTTCCTTGGATTTTATGTGTTTCTAAACTAATAGCATAACCCCTCCTTCCTGTCTATCCTTTCTGTACACATTGTACTGCCCAAATTCTACTTCTGTATTCCTTATATCTGTGTGACTCCACGATTCTGATATCCCAACAATATCTGCCTTTGATTTTTTGAGCAATACCCCAAATTCATCAAATTTATTTACCAAATTCCTAGCATTGTTGTACATTTGTTTGTCAAAAAGCATGATCAACATCAACTTGATACTGAACTTCTGTGAATGAAACTATATGGGTCTTGTTGCCTACTTTTAAGTCTATTGCACGTTCTGACGCTTCGTCACTGAGTAATATTCAAACACCCAAAACTCATCTCCAGTGGGGATACAGTTGAGGATACTAGGATTACCTTTACAAGTCTGGATTTCGTCCAGATTTGTGAAGATAATCCTAGCACAAATTTTTTACACACATCATTACAAAATCATACGATGTATACGAAATCATCAGCCATCAGAAAGATGGCTGAGGTTTTCTTATACATCGAAATTATCAGCCATCATTCCGAGGGTCAAAGAAGAATCACTTGACACAATATCCCGAACTTTTGGACCTCTGCCTTCATTTCGAGAGGTCGATTCAGGCACACTCCTTGGACCGTCGCAAACATTCTCACCGCTGTTTTTAACCACTTATATCATTCCAAACCATTACTGGTACGACTTAACATTACGTCACCATAAAAGTTTCAACATTGCATTAGTTTCTGTTGCAGAGAATACCAGTTTGAGGAAAAATTTGATATACTTACGTTGCTCGATTGTAAGATTCTGAGACGAAATGTTAACGCTGCCATCGAAAACCAGTTGTTATTTATAACCTGGGCTGTAGTGAAGGGTACAAGCAGGTATGCGCTGTATATCCTCTGGATTTTTTAAGTTCAGTAGCGTATACAGTCTCGTTTTTGAAACATTGAAATACGTCCTATACGGGTATTATTAATATCTATATTGCAGGGAGTGAATGGTTACATGATTGCCTGATGCAATAATACCCATAACAGCGACAATGCTAGGGGTTTAACATGAAATTACTATTACAGGTAAAATTACATAAAACATAAAACGTATAATTACATATTTTACATATAAAATTAATATTAACATAGGAAATGAAAGAACATGAAAAGCAATGAAAGGATGATGGCAGTCACTCGGCTGAAGGCCAAAGCTATTCCCTGATGATGCGTCTTCTGTACGATTTGTCCGCTATAAACTTTTAGTAGTCCACATCCATCTCCTGGACGTTGTGGAGCATCTCCATGGGCAGAAATCCATCCCTTATCCCGAGCCTCCACGCCACAGACTGCAAAGAGAGGGGAGGGTTCTTAAGGGTCTCTGGGGGATCCTCCAGTTGCACATCTGCCAAAGATTTGGCGTATTGACTTCACCCGCTATCATTTTAATTGACACGAGCAAGCGGAGGCCGAATATTCGTTTGGAGACTTTTCTGTATTTTAGATGTTGAATGATATCTGAAGTATGTTTGTGAGTGGTGGCATTTATGCTTGAAGAGGACCCACCGAAGAAGCCACTACTCATTGGATGCAATGGTTTTTAGCGTCGTTTGGGTTGTCGATGCCCGCATTTCTGAAACGTAGGTGATGACTGGCTTCAGAAATTGGTATTGGAGCGTGTACTCAGGCTCTGTGACATGAAGGAAGTAGTAGTAGTGGTAGTGGTAGTGGTAGTGGTTGTAGTAGTAGTAGCAATAGTAGTAGTAATAGTGGCATGTGATGCAGGAAAGCAAGTATGTGAGCTTATGCAGCATCAGCCAAAAAATAAAAAAATCACACCATTCCCTCAAAATGCCTGTCCAGTTCCTCCATAAATTTATTTAACCTATCAACTTCCACAATAACTGATGGAAGTTTGTTCCAGCAATTAAACACCCGGTGGCTAAAGGCAAATTTCCACACATCTACTTTATATCTGTTTTTTCTTAATTGGAATTTGTGCCCCTTAGGTTGATAATCTGAACAAGTGGAAGGATCCCATCAGAATTCAGAGTGATCAACCCATTCAATGCCTTATACACCTCAATCAGATCACCTCGCAGGTGCCTAGTCTCCAGCCACTGCAATTTGCAGAACTCAAGGTGTGGCCTGACCATTGCCTTATACTGAGGGACAATCACCTCCTTTTCGCTTCTAGCAAAATTCCTATATATCATTGAGAAAACCCCATGACTTGCCCTGGCAGCCTGTTGCATTGCTCAGAAAACTTCATAACTTACTGCACAATTACTCCCTGGTCTTTTTCATTTTCTACCACCTTAAGTGTAGTACCACACAGTTTCACTACTGAACTGATATATCTATGAATAATCCTGGACTCAGGACTTACATTCCTCCCACATTTGAAACACATGCAGACAAAGTTAAGGAACTATACTGCCTTGGTCGCCAGAGTTACGCGTCGGGATTGGGGCCTCAACTGCAGTACTCTCTTGCTGTTCTACAAAGCAGTATTTCTACCGGCGATTACATACGCCAGTAGAAATACTGCTTTGCATCACAGGGATATGGTATCTGAGAGCAAAAATAGGAGTAAACAGAAAGAAGCTCGAAACTATTCAAAGTTTTATCCTCCTCACCATTACCAGGGCCTGCCGTACTGTCAGCATCAGGTGCTGGCTGGCGCCCTTCCTTTGGACCTGGAGGTGATACGTTGCGGGCTCCTCTACCAATTATCAAAAGACACATCGGTGACGTTCATGGACTGCACCATTGATCCCACTAATAATTTGATTGCTGAAAAGAAGCTCTAAGCCTCCATTTACAGCGCAGATGTGGCAAGATAGATGGGCTAACTCTACTAAAGGAGATATCACTAGGAAATTTATTCCACATATCAACAAGGTATATCCCAAATCTCCTTCATGGTTCTCTCTCCCGGCCTGTACACAACTTTCATGCTAACTGGTCACGGAGCCATGAGAGCCAAACTCTCAAGTCTTGGAATTATTGATGATCCCCTCTGCCATTGTGGAGAGCTGGAGAGTTGGTCTCACCTAATGTATGACTGCCCTTTGTACGAGGACCTTCGCTGCATTCTGATTATCAGAATTAACTTCATTCCAAAAACCAGGAGCATTACTTGTTGGACAGCGACAGAGAGTACAAGGCCTTTTCGCAATACTGCCAGGAGCTCTTCACAAGAAGAAGAACCCTATCACTGGAACGAACGTACACCTGTTTAACTCGTCTTGCCCAAATGGACTGTCAACAACTACCATCGTTAGTGGGATGGGACCTCTGTTCCATGAACGAAAACACTGTTTTGGACCTTCCTGATTTAGACTCTTTACAAACTGTGATATTATGCAGCTCTGCTGAATCAGTTTCAAGCTGGACTGTCAATGACTACCATCATAAGTGGGATGGGACTTCTGTTCCATGAATGACAACACTGGTTTGGACCTTCCTGATTTAGACTCTTTACAAATTAAAAGGGGACCTCTGTTCCAGCAATGACAACACTGTTTTGCACCTTCCTGATTTAGACTCTTTTCATTGTGATATTATGCGGCTCTGCTGATCCAGTGATCAAATGGACTGAAGCCCTGAAACCGCCCCAAGGCAGACTGCAGTGTACATACATCTCTAATTTTGACTTAACAACAGGGACAAATCCGCAGTGAGACCCATACTAGTGACACAGTCTAGTGATAGCCACACTTGACGACCAGACCTTGAAAGAACTCCGAACTCGTAGTGACAAGTATACATCGGGCGGGACACATTACATAGAGTATCAAGTGTGACAGCCTTGCCAGACTCTGAAAACAAAGACAAGATGGGACAGGATCTTCGTCCCAGCTATGACACTATAAAGCACAGCTCAGCTACTGCCATTAAGCTTTCTTTCCCACACTCCCTTGCGTGGTTCTTTTTCTCCACCACCCACGCAGGGGGAGGTTACCCCTGGTTGCCTGTCCCCTCGCCATCCCTCTGGTGGGGCATGGGCCTGCTCCACTGATTTGGGGGTCATCTTCTCTATGGACCCCTATCTCTGTCTTTTCCTCCCAGCCTTCAGTCTCCCTCCCTCCTTCTCTAACTTATAACCAGTGTCTGAACCATCTCTAAATTGCCTAAGCCCTACACCCAAAAACTTAATAACAACATCAGTTACATAATCAGTAATCCTTTTGGCTGACCCCTATCTGTAACGTTTTTTTTTTTTTTTTTGGGTCCTAGCCACTGAAATCTCAGGAAATTAGGTGGCAGGACCTGCCAGAGTAAATAACTATAATACTGGTGTACCTGGTCTGCCTCCACGGGGCAGAGTGTGGACAACGTTGGAACCCATTAGCGGCCCAGTGGCTAAATGACCAGAGGAACAATGGTACATTTTTTAAAATTATTATTTTAGAGTTGCCCTTAATTAAATACATTAACCTGTATTTGTGTCTGTAAATTGCGTATATTCTATGGTCGATTTGCCTGTTTTGCTGGACGAAAAAACCCCAGTTACTGGGGAGAAAAACCTTGCTATTGTTCACAGGCTTTCCCGTTATAGTGTGTTCGCAGGATAACCTTTATCACCTAGTGATTAAGACAATCAACTACTACACTTACTCAACATTCAAGTGTATAAAATGGTTTCCGGACAGGCTCACTAACATTAGCATTCCAGGAGGCCTGGGCTTCAATCTGATCAACTAGCGATTTGGTTAGGACAAACTCTCTTATCCTCAAGATCTGCCCCTAGGCATTAAGGGCAAACTCGCGATATAGAGAGGCGCTGTGTTCTCCATTCTTTTCCCCCCTTTTCCAGTTGGCAGGGATTCTCTAGAGTGGCCACTTAACAATGGTTCCTTTACACGTTTGTATGTAATTAGAAAGAATGATCAGTATGCAAAATAATAACAAACAAGGTTTATTTAACATATATGTATACAGATGAGTACAATGTAACTGGTAAATAAGTTAGATTAATTGGTATATAATTGTTAAGTAAACTAACTGGATACAAGCAGTATCTTGCTTTAGCACTATTATAATTTTGTAACGTTCTTCATGTGACTTTTACACTAATTCTCTATTAAGTACAAAATTCTTTGTGTTTGTCATAACATAACCTTGTTTAAATACTAGAACAGGGAATTATATTAAATTAATAGTGTAATTAATATTTGACAATTAAATTAATAAGTTGCATTATCTATTAAACAGAATTCTAAGAAAATAATACAATTGTCGGGGTATATTTATATATATGAGGAGCGATGTCTTATAAATGCATTAAAACGTATGCAGGTACTAGGTTCGGCCTTTGGGTGATTTAATACAGTTCGTTATTAAACAATAAGGGTTGACTTACCCGAAAATATTCGGCACCTCGTCGGTGGTGGGGGGAATCTGTATCAGACATCAATATGGTTCTTTTCTCATCATTTCCCTAGTAATTATTAATTTACCTCTTCTTCACACAATGACAAAAATCGGCCAAAACTCTCACTGCTCTCTTCTTCCTGTCATGTCTTGCGCAAAGTTAACTGTGTGTGTGTTTTCTTATTTTTCCCCTTCTCAAATATATACATCTCTGCATCCCCTCTCTGAGCTCCCTAAGAATTGTTTTGTTCTCACGAGTCAACTATGGGGGGGATTAAATGGATATTGTACCATGCACGGAGTGTCGAAGGTAATATGTTTATAAAGGTCTCGTTACAAAAGATGTGCTGTGTCTTGTCCTGCTAATTTTCACTCGTATAACAATCTACTCTGTTCTTAGGACCTTGCGTGATCGATGCTCCCATTACACAGGAGAACAGGTGACATAACTGAGTGTAGTAGTACGGCGGCCGCAACCCTGGGGTGATTGAAAACGAAAGTAAAAGTTTGTAAGCTCCGTCGAAATGACGCTATTTCTTTGTTGTACAGACCGTGAAAAAGTATCAGGCACTATTAGGCAAAAATACTTCTTGCAAGTAAGCGAAAGGGCTGAAAAATGAAAATATTTTTCACACACCTTCCCCCTACGGGCAAGAAATTCTTGAGCGCAGAGAATTTCACAAGCTCAAAATTTCTCAAGTTTCTTTAAAAAATACGTGTAACATGAAATCTACTGGTGTGAAAAATGTAGTCACAGACATCCCTCCTCTTACAGAATTCGGATTGTTCTTCATTATGATAAATGGTACCCCAAAAAAAAGAAATGTGTCTACATATAATTTTCAAAATCTTCTGAGTCCTCTAATAACAAACAACGATAATTTTATGTAAATTTTCACATCCAACAATCCTACCTTGGTTGGGCCAACAACTTGGTTTCCACAGACCTTAAACAAAATCACACATTAGAAAGTAAATTTTCATAAGAGGAGTTAAGAGGTGTTTATCATATATGCAATGTTTATATTGTAATAATATTTATTTTATTAATTTATTTTCGTTTTTTTTTTTTTTTTTAACATATTGTTTTGATATCGTTGCACTGAATGTTCTCTACTAACTGGACAATTGAAGCACTGGAATACTGATAGGATTGTTCATTGTTGGTCAGGGAAAATACTGGAACTTCTTCTCAAAGAATTCTAGGGACAAAATTCTTTAATCGTATTATTGACTCGACACAATAGCATTACATGCAACAAAAAATCAAAGAATCAATATCTATTCTTGTTTTAACATACTTAGTATAATATGACACTAGATATACTATTCATTATGACAGTTAACAACTGAGACAACACAAATATTCAATACATTAGACATTCTTTTATAATGAATGCCTTGGTAAATATATGAAGTAAACAGCAAGAAAAATATTCTTCTAACACATGAACAGTTCTCACTTATTCTTATTTTTTTATTATTTATATATATATATTTTTAAAAGGAGACATACTAAGCATTAACCACTAAATGACTATATAATAATATAAATTCTCAGATATAATTGCAAATTATATATATTATTTGCAAGAAGAACAAAAAATCAAAGAATACATTGAATAAACACGGCTGCAAGTTCCAACTTATAACTTGCAAAGTTATAAGACTACAAATTGGACTGTAAAAATTTAGACAGTTACATTAACTGACCAATTGTATAGTTTAACAGTTCAGCATCTTCTGATGGTGCAACCATCATATGTGGGGAATATCTCACTAACTCTCCAGACAGAGAGAGTTCTTGGGTTCACAAATTCTTAAAGTTTAAGGCCACTGAGTACACTTGTTGGCTGTGAAGGCCATGTATGAGCATGAGAAAGACTAAATGTTCACTACAGTTCTGAATGGGAGAACCTTTTACATTCAGAAGAATTACAACCATCATGCACATAAAAACTGAGACATCCTGAAAAAATATCCTCAAAGCAACTGAACAAGAAGAGGTAAAATGTTAAGTGGATCTCATTTACTCTTTCTTTCTTCTTTCTGTTCAATTCGTTCAACTGATAGGTTCACAACCTTTATTCATCTTTTCACATTTTGTTTTGACTTGTAGGAGAGGGGATGAGGTCTCATGCCCTTTACCCTTCCTCTATACACTTTTCACTCACTTTTCTTGTACTTGTTCACTTTCCAAAACTGTCACCTCCTTATTTCCTTTCATTTCTTTTCAAAAAAATGGATTTTTCTCTTTATTTTCAAAACAGAACATACAAGTCACTCATGACAGATTAACAAGATTCCCATAAAAAGGAATTGGAAACCATCCTCTAAACTTGAAAAAATGAGCTCTGATCTGCTCAATCAGCACACGGTTTTAATCATCAGCTGTTTGGATTATCAAAGGCAAGAGCACAGGATCGATACTTCAACAGTTTGATTTCTCGTTCTTTTTTTTTTTTTGAAGTTGATATTGTCTAAATATGCATACTGTCTAAACCCTTTTTACTTTAATACAATATCACTTACCCTTTTAACATCATATGTAATAAAACTGAAATTAGTGGATATACTTCTTTTCAAAAAAATAATTATTTATGGAACTACTACTCTGATTTATATTGTTTCAAAACTTTAACTCAGGAAGAGGCTGAGTATTCTTTTCAAAATGGTACAAGGAAAGATTCTCTTATCTTCATCTAGAAATACGAGTGTTACTATTTCTTTAACTCTACTCTTCTCTTCGGAGGAACGACAAAACAAGCAGTGACTGTACGGAACCACCCGTCCTCAGGCCACTTATTTCATCCGATCTTCAAAAGAAAAAGCCTAAATATATATAGACATATTTATATTTTTCAGAATCTTTTCTCTTATAGTGAAATTTCAGTCATGCAATGAGAGAGAGAGAGAGAGAGAAAACAAAAGGAAACCAGGGATGCACCCAAAAGGCCCAAGTATCCACTGTAACCTTCCCCTCTACATTGGCCTATGATTGCAACATGTTTTGTGGGAAGAGGGTGATAATATAGGTTCCATAAGAAAATCTTTTCTTCAATGGTCAAATTTGAATAAGATTTCTAGTACTTATCTTCTTTTACTTTTTTTTTATTTAAACAACTCCTGAAAATAACTCCTGTTTTTATTTGAAATCCAGATTCTCTTTCCATGTTCCCTACTTGTATCCTTTAATCCTCTGTGCTCACTGCATCATCCATAACAAAACTGCTGATAAACACAATGATAGAAGTTGATGAAAACTAACCTTTCTTTTCCCTTTGTAAGTAAAAATTTCAGGGGTCTGATACTCTAATTAATCAGAAGCTTCATTTAATGTATCTCTTAGCTTATAATCAAATCATCTTCAGCCGAATGCCATATTCGTCACCGGACATAATGCATCAATTTAGCATGATACTGGAATCATCATTCTTGTATAACTTTCCCTTTCCAAGAACTGACTCCTTTACTTTAAAGACGGAGGAAAATTTCAATTTTGCTTCTTTTTTTTTTTTTAATCTTTCCAGGCATCTCTGATAAGACCTGCCAAATCAAAGCCCTTATCACTATTCTGTGAATCCAGTCTCGAAGCAAGTGGACCTAGCATCCACTGAATAGTCCTATCTATACCACTCGATTGTTCTGCTTGATCTGCAGTTCCTTGTTCTTCAGTATTTTGATCTGATGGTTGATCTTTCTACATCTCTGTTTCATGAGAGGAGCTTCCATGTTCTGTTCCTACTCTACTGTCAGAAGCTGATTCGGGAATTCTCACTTCATTTTGTGACGGTGGATTAAGGGTTACCACATATGGTGTGTGAGTTACGCGACTACGACTGCAAATTATAGTCATTTGTCTGTGCTGACCTATGGGTAGATTCAACTGTCTCTTCAGACTGTTTTATCACTAACGGCCTATTTTGGTTCTCATTTGAAGATGTCGTCAAAGGTTCTGGAATAGGTGCAGTTCTAGTTGGCTGCAAATACACAGGTTGGGGGTCTATGGGTGGGATTAAATCACATTCTTCTATAATGGGTTCATCAAAGATCCATGTTTCTTTTGGCACTGTCTCTGTACGAGATTGATCTTGTAGTTCACCATCTTCTGATTCTTCTGACTCTTCTACTCTAAGTTCAGGAAACACTTTTCTATTTACTACCTTTGTCAATCTGTCAACATGCACAATCTGCTTGTCTTTCTGGTTACTCATATTCTGTATTTCATAGTTGACTGATGAAGGTTGACTGATTACCCTGTAAGGTCCTGTACTCAAGCGAGCCAGTTTCTTCGTGGTACCGATTTTCACCTTAGGAGTGAAAAGGTAAACAAGACTTCCTACTCGAATATTCTTATCCACAACTACTGCTGCTCTACGTTGTTCTTGCTTCTGCACTGCTTCCTCCAAATGTTCAGAAACAATATCATAAGCTCTCCTCAGTCGTGCACACATCTCTTCTGAATAGTTCTCTAAAGAGGCGTAACTTTGCCTTATTTTTGCATGCCATAAATCTGAAGGTAACACTAAATCTCTGCCGTAGATTAAAAAGTTGGGGAATTCTTCAGTAGCACTATGAGTTGCAGCATGATATACAGCAACAGCCAATGGAACCATCTGATCCCAATCTGACTGTGTCTGATTTACGACATGAGATAAAATATTCGCTAAGGTATGATTTAAACGTTCCACTTTTGCATTGTACTGGGGGTCATACTTAGATGTATGAAATTTATGAATGTTCAACTTCTCACACACTTGTCGCAACAATGAGGACATCAAATTTGTACCTTGATCAGTGAGAATATATTTAGGTATTCCATGTCTCGCAATCACATTGTTTATAAATGCTGTGGCTACTTCGTCTGCCTTCCGAGTTTGGAGTGGAATTGCTTCAACATAACGAGTGAAATTATCCACTGCTAACAATAGATATTTGTGTCCTCTCAAGGACATAGGAAGAGGTCCTAGATATCCTAGGACCTCTTCCTATGTCCTCTCACAGGACTGATACTCGCAGGAATGATACTCGCACCCAAGGTGAATTTTCACTGGGAACTCTCATCAGAGCTGCTTTGGCCTTAGGATTGTAACCTTTACGTTCCATACACGATGGACATGACTCAATATAGTTCTTAATGTCGCTGTAGATCCCAATCCAAAAAAATTCTTTTTTACTTTCTCTAATGTCTTCTGTATAGACAAATGGCCTCACCTAAGAGCGTTGTCGTGGAATGCTTTTAATACCTCTGTCTTTAAGCCAACGGGGACTACTAATTGTTCTGTTGGCTCTTCTCTTGTCACTCCAAGGTCAGATAAAGTGTAATGATATAGTATTCCCTCTTTAGATAAATAGAAGGAATCTGGGATTTTCGCTGATGCCTGGGGTATTCCTTCCAATTGTTCAATTAACTTTTGTAAAACTGGATCTTCTCTTTGCTGGCTTTTAATTAAATTTCTGGTTTGTTGCTGGGGCATCACCAATGACTCCATGGTTAAATCAGCTGATATGGGAGCAACTAACTCAGTTGTTTTAGCCTTCCTTGGCCTTTTTTTCTTTTCATCCTCTTCTAACACTGGCCTTGAAAGAAAATCTGCGTTTGAATGTACTTTACCAGGACGGTACTGAATTTGGAGGTCGTATTCTTGTAAAAGCATGCTCCATCTCGCTAAGTGGGGGGACGGATTCTTCAAATTGAGCAAATAACTCAAGGGTTGGTGATCTGTTATCAGGGTGAAATGATTGGACACTAAAAAGGGTCTGAACTTTGTTACCACGGAAACAATAGCCATAGCTTCTTTCTCTGTTGTACTATAATTCAATTCTGACTTCTTTAATAGTCTAGAAGCATAGGCAACTGGCTGTCTTGAATCTTCATCTATCTGAAGCTCGAGACAGGCCCCTACTCAGTACGCTGAGGAATCAGTTGATAAGAGAAATGGTTTTGTAAAGTCAGGAAAAACCAACAGAGGTTCAGTTGTCAAGGCAGTTTTCAGTTGATCGAAAGCTTGCTGCATGGAACAGTCCCAAACAAAAGGTGTTTCTTTTTTGTTAGCGAAGTAAGGGGTCCTGCTATCTCAGCAAAATTTGGAATGAATTTTCTGTAGAAACCTGCCATTCCAAGAAATGATCGGACTTGTTTTACGTTCCGCGGGGGATGAGTGTCTCGAACGGCGACTAAGTTTTCGGGATTTGGACGAATGCCTTCGCTGCTCACCAGGTGGCCAAGGTAACAAATTTGTTGTTTACTGAATTCACACTTTTTAGGCTTCAATTTTAGGTCATAGTCTCTCAGACGGAAAACTATCCGCAACTTGGCAATCTGTGAATCCCAGTTTTCAGAAGCTATGATTACATCATCGAGGTAAGCAAATATCGATTGATTTTCCAGGCCAGAAAGCACCAATGACATAGTTCTCACGAACGATGCTACCCCATTTCGAAGACCGAAAGGTATTAGTAAAAATTCATATAAACATCACCAGTGGTGAAAGCGGTTTTGTGACGATCGGCGGGGTGCACTTCAATTTGGTGGAAACCACTCTGCAAATCAAACGAAGTGAAATAGCGTGCTTTCCCTAGAAGTTGAAGAATTTCATTCAAATCCGGGACAGGATATGCATCTGAAACCGTTTTCGCATTCAATCTCTGAAAATCAATACAAAGCCTATATGATTGGTCCTTTTTGCGCACCAAAACAATTGGCGCTGAATATAGGGAGTTGCTGGGTTGAATGATGTTTGCCCCCAAAAGTTCATTCACCTGCCTTCGAACTTCATCTTTCAAAAAGAAAGGAACTCTATAAGCTGACTGCCTAACCAGTATATTGTCCGTCAGTTTAATTCTATGTTTAAATACCTTTGAATTTCCTAGCTGAGCTGGACACTTGGCAAAAACATCTCTATATTCATACAACAAGTCTGATATTTACGCTTCTGATCACCAGTCAAATGATCAAGATTAAAATCTTTTAAAGTCACAGGAGATGTCTTATTTTCTTCTACTTCCTTACCTGCAAAAGTAACTGGATTATTTTCAACCCTTTCCAGACTAGCTGTTCCCATCCCCTTTGGAAGATATAAAGGCTCAGTTGACAAATTTGCCACCAGGACTGATACTAATCCATCGGTCTGTACTTTGTCCACTGAACAACGGACAGCTAAGTCCTCACGACCTAGGTTATAATTAGGCTCTGTTAACACCAGTTGTTCTGTGGAAACAGCAAGCTGGTTACAATATGCTGTCACAACCCTTTCAGACGATCCTGGTAACACATGTTTACATGTGAGCTTAGCTACCACGGGTTTAGAACTCATAATTCGTTCCCCAACACCTACTTCTCTTAAACAAATATTCAATGTAATTGAGCGAACCATTTTTTTACCTAAGTCAATTATGAACGAAAAACATCTCAAAACATTCAATCCTAATATGTCATACTGTCCTGTGAAATTTCCATTAGCTACCAAAACATTATCTTGAAAACTTGCACTGTCCAGCTTAATGTTTACTGTAACTTCAGTATGGATCGGTACTACATATCCAGAAATACCAGTTACAGTCAAGTTTGGAGCTCTTGGAGTTAGAGATTTATCATGTTTAATTTTATTAAATAAGTCTGTACTTATTAAAGTTGCGCTAGCACCTGAATCTACCAAAAATTTAGCCTCCACATTTTGAACTGATCCCATGATCAATGGTAATTGAGAATCGTTATCTAAAATATAAACTCCATGTTGTACATTTTTGTGGTTGGCATACTATTTAGCTCCTCTATAATAATTTTGACCTGGTAGAACAGTTCTATGACGCTGATAGTCCCTTCTATTTCCTTCACACACCCGTTTATGTCAGAAATACCTATCTCTATCTTGTCTGCAACTTACATTATCTACCTGGTTAATTTGCCTACCAAAAATCGCTTTAGGGTGAGTTTTTCCCTGATTAAACTCATTTCTAGGTATTTCTTTTCTTACTCCTGTGTAAGAGTTCATATCTGTCCTATTTCGACTATTATAATACATTTTGTTTGCATTTCTAACCCCATTTCCATTAAAATTACCACTTTGTCTGTTAACATAAGGTGTCCGATATTTTGGTAACGCAGTGTATTCGCGCGCTCCGCAACTCGTGCACGGACGGTTAGGATAATTTGGCATCAGTCGGGAGCTGCCGCAGCGACTGCCAGGCACATAGCATCTTTCTCCCTGCTCTGCCTGGTACGTAGGATTACTGTATACATGCTTCCTAGCATAGCTCGAGCAAAATCGCGAGTATTGCAAGCATCACCTCACAACACCCTGTTCAACTGTAAGTGTCTTACAGGGAATGCTTCGCGGTCACTAAAAGGGGAATATGCATAATCTGTAGTGCTCCATTTTTGACATGGATTATTTCCATTATTAGCAGTACCTTGCGTTTTTAACTTATTTTGCATAACATTATTTACTGATAGAGTATATAACGATTGTTGTAGGTCTCGTATCTGTTCTTGTAACGGCTTTAAAAATTCTTTAAAATAGTTTTCTTGTTGATTCAGTATTTCTCCATCACTGTTAGTTTGTCCACTAAGGGTGTTAATGGATCTATGTTTTGTTTCTGTAAGAAGTTCATTTATCTCCTCGCGTGTCGAGATAATAATTGCTTGATTGAAAGTGAGGGGTTTTTGTGACAAGGCTATCCTTTTAATTTTATTTGAAACACCCCTAAGGAATTGGACTAACATTGCCTGATCTAAAATCGAATTTTCTTCAGGGGTTTCATTCTGTATCTTAAACGCCTCTCTTGCCAGGTTTTGAATTCGGGCTCCAAAGCTCGCCACATTTTCTGTAGGTTTTTGTACAGTTTTAGCGAATTCACTTAAACAAGTGACTATGGGTTTTGTTTTTTTCAAAGTGAGCTAAGAAAGCATTTTTGAACACGTTATAATTTTTTTCCTTACGTAATTCAATGGATTGTGCTAGGAATTCCGCTGCCAAAGACCGAAATTTTGATCTTGAAATGGCTATCATTTCAGAATTTTGCCAAGCCGCTAATTTCCCTATGCTTTCTAAAGTTTCAAAAAAATATTGGACAGATGGGCCTTCATCTGTACCAAAAAAGGTAGGCACCAAACTTAGGTAACCTGCGATATTAGCCACATGCGGCCTGCCTGATTCGGGAGGGGATTGTGTTTGTTGCGTATCAAACAATGCAGCCGACAAATTGGTTGAAGTTTGGGGAATTTGTTCTTCCATGTTGGATTTATAAGTGTCTATGTTAAATTAGATGACTCTATTAATATTTGAGTAAAATTTGGGGTGGGAAGGGTCCCTCCAAAATAGTGTACTTACCTTTATGTAGCTGAAACAGAACTAAACTGTTAGTACTGAGCAATTCTGAAACCAAATGAGTTTCTGACATATAGGAACTAGAGATTTCTTTTTTAATTTATTATTATTATTTGTTTTGACAAATCAATTAACTACTCCTAAATGCTTCTAGTTGCTAAGTGTTACTATTATGTATGTACTTGAGGACTGTGTTATTTGTATTGCTGAAAAAGAAAAAGAAAATTAATAAAATGCCTCTAACCATTCTCTCTATAAACACAAAATCATTAGTGTTAGACGTTTTCCTTTTCTTTCTATTACAACAGTAATCTCTTTATTTTGTCTTCTATTCACTAGCTTCTCCTGTTGTGCTTTGCTCTTCCGTTTACAGTAATCCTGATAACTCGCAAGCTTTCATATAAAAAAACAGGTTTTTCGTCCCGCAAAAGCACATTTCATCCTTACGGCACCAGTGTTCACAGGCTCTCCCATTATAGTGTGTTCGCCGGATAACCTTTATCACCTAGTGATTAAGACAATCAACTATTACAATTACTCAACATTCAAGTGTATAAAATGGTTTCCGGAGAGGCTCACTAACATTAGCATTCCAGGAGGCCTGGGCTTCAATCTGACCGACTAGCGATTTAGTTAGAACAAACTCTCTTATCCTCAAGATCTGCCCCTAGGCATTAAGGGCAAACTTGTGATATAGAGATGTGCTGTGTTCTTCACTCTTTCCCCCTTTTCCAGTTGGCAGGGATTCTCTAGAGTGGCCGCTTAACAATGGTTCCTTTACAAGTTTGTATATAATTAGAAAGAATGATCAGTATGCAAAATAATAACAAACAAGGTTTATTTAACATATATGTATACAGATGAGTACAATGTAACTGGTAAATAAGTTAGATTAATTGGTATATAATTGTTAAGTAAACTAACTGGATACAAGCAGTATCTTGCTTTAGCAATATTATAATTTTGTAATGTTCTTCATGTGATTTTACACTAATTCTCTATCAAGTACAAAATTCTTTGTGTTTGTCATAACATAACCTTGTTCAAATACTAGAACAGGGAATTATATTAACTTAATAGTGTAATTAATATTTGACAATTAAATTAATAAGTTGCATTATCTATTAAACTGAATTCTAAGAAAATAATGCAATTGTCGGGGTATATTTATATATATGAGGAGCGATGTCTTATAAATGCATTAAAACGTATGCAGGTAGTAGGTTCGGCCTTTGGGTGATTTAATACAGTTTGTTATTAAACAATAAGGGTTTGACTTACCCGAAAATATTCTGCACCTCATCGGTGGGGGGGGGGGGAATCTGTATCAGACATCAATATGGTTCTTTTCTCATCTTTTCCCTAGTAATTATTAATTTAGCTCTCCTTCACACAATGACAAAAATCGGCCAAAACTCTCACTACTCTCTTCTTCCTGTCATGTCTCGCGCAAAGTTAACTGTGTGTGTGTTTTCTTATTTTTCCCCTTCTCAAATATATACAGATATATTTGAGAAGGGGAAAAATGCAGAGATGCATACCCTCAGAGAGGGTATGCGTCTCTGAGACCCTCAGAGAGATGCATACCCTCAGAGAGGGTATGCATCTCTGCATACCCTCTCTGAGCTCCCTAAGAATTGTTTTGTTCTCACGAGTCAACTATGGGGGGGGGGGATTAAATGGATATTGTACCATGCGCGGAGTGTCGAAGCTAATATGTTTATGAAGGTCTCGTTACACAAGACGTGCTGTGTCTGAAGAATGATGATATCCAGCTCAGGACCCTGGGTTTGCCAAGCCCATACTCACCAGATGTGAGCCCTAGGGGTTTATCTACAGACTTACTTAACAAGTGCAGGAGCAGAATTTTTTCAGCGTTATCTGGACTCGTTAACAGGAGAGACTGCTTCTAGAGGAACATTCCTAAGATTGCCATCATCCAATCTGGCCACCTAAAGGTCGAGTTTCGCTTTCGGTCGAAGCCCAGTCTGGTCACAAGATTTTCCGAACATTCACTCTGTTCAATCATTCAACTGGTTTTTTTTTTTTTGTTTTTGGTTTTTTTTTTTTGTAAGTCTTGTTTGTAGAGGTTTACCACAAATATTGTCTGTGCAAGCGGAGAAGAAAAATGCTTTCGACTTTCACTTTTATGATAATTGACATATTCTTAGGCGAGGAAGGCAAAAAGATGGAAAACTCCAAAATTAAAAGACGTTTCTATATGCATCAAATATTGAAAAAGGGAAACGAAGATGGGGAGTTCTTCACATAATATGGAGAACAAATAGATCAGTTTGCGCACAACGTGCAGGTCATGGCCCGCACAAGTATACTTTCAAAGAATGCGGCCATATGACTGACACGTGATTTGACCGTGATTGGCAGTGTCAGATTACAATTGTATATGATTTCTATTAGTAAATTAATAAGAGGAGTTTACCTCAATATAGTACGTGGAACACTTCCGTATGATACCCTCCAGAAATTAAAACAGAAAAAACGAAAAAATCGACAACTTACCGGTACATTAAAGTAAAATATAAATAATTAAAGTAAAATATAAATAATTAAATAATCAATTTTCATTCCTGTGATCACGACAGTCGGTCGAAAAGCATTGTCAGCTTCAGGAAGGAAAATCGTTTTGAATATTTTCGTTAGATTCTTTTAATTGCGTTAATTTGAATTTTAATTGTTTTGAATTGATTTTGAATTGTGTTAAATTGATTATTTAATTATTTATATTTTACTTTAATTATTTAATTATTTATATTTTACTTTAATGTACCGGTAAGTTGTCGATTTTTTCGTTTTTTTCGTTTTAATTTCTGGAGGGTATCATACGGAAGTGTTCCACGTACTATATTGAGGTAAACTCCTCTTATTAATTTACTAATATTATTATCAACGTAGAACATATTGAGTATTTGCTCTGATTCATACTATATGATTTCTATAGAAAATCTACACGACGATATTTCACTGGATCGTGATCTGACTATACTGTGACAGAAAGGGAAATCACCCTTAAGGTCGATTTCCACTTTCTGTCAAAGCTGATAGAACTAAATCTCTTTCAGAATTATCAGGGTCAGCAACCACCTCTGTCACAATAGAATGAAATGAAAATAAGGCACATTAAAGTAAGTTCTGAATTTTATTGATTACAATCGGTCTTAGTACATAACAAGTAACATTGACGTCGAAAGAAAATCAATACTATTATCAATTTAAAAATTATATATTGATTATAACGAAAAATTGAAAATTGAAATTAATATTGAAACCGATAGAACTGTATCTCTTTTAGAATTAACAGGATCAGCAAACTTCTGTCACAATACAATCAAATGAAAATAAGAAACGTTAAAGTAATATCTGAATTTTATTGATTACATTTAGTCTTTATACGTAACAAGTAACATTGGCTTCGTTAGTAAAACGAATATTATCAGTATATAAATTATAAGTATTTTCTGCTATCCACTGTAGCCGCACCCACTGTTTTATTTATTATTTTCTTTTAATGTCAAAACTGATTTATTTTTTCATTAATAGCTTGTGTTGCTTATTCAGACGTTACAACCTCACCACCTCTCGAACATGCTGGCCGCAAACAAAAGATCGTCGTTTTCTTCGGAATATTTATGTCTTAATTACCTTTAAAAAACTGTTCCTACATGCATCAGTCCACCAGCAATTTTAATCCTAGGAGATAATGGAATCATGTCCACCACCACCAGCAGCTCCTCAACACCAAACACCAAAAAGCCTCGCACGCACTTTTGGTGTGGTCTGTTCATCTGTAATTGGACTTAGTACCACTTGTTCATCTTGGCTGTCTTTAGTCTATCAGCTTATCCGGTTGTGTCCAATTTAAATCTAGGTAAAAAAAAAAAAAAGGAAAACACGATCTGAACAGGTCGTAAATAATGTATCTTAAAATAGCAGTACAATGAATGTATGATCTCATCATTAGAGGGATTAAACACAATATATCTGAAGAAAGGAGACCAAACCACATATTAATACAATTTTAAATAATCCAGAGAAAAATCAAATAGTATTTTGATTTCGCAACAGTTACTAACAAGAAAATAACCATAGTGGGAATTCAGCTCTCAACAACTTGTAAGGTTTTGCTCCACAGAATGACATTAAGAAGACACTGCTGATGTCGCTTTTAACAAAATCTGTGAAATATCATGCCCGCAGAGAAATAATATATGTTACTGCTCTATGATAATGCCTTTATTCTCACTTCAAAATCGATGGATGGGATAAATTCCAATAAGTTAGTATGCAGTGGTGATTATTTTCAAAATTATGACTCTATTTGTTGATTTAAAAAAGTAAAAAAAAAAAAAGTTTCGTTTTCTGTTTTCAGTTTTTGCCAAAGTATATTTTTTTGAAAAAACGTTTGCAATTTTTTAACAAAAAAAATATTACCAATTAAACGCAAATTTTACAAGAGAGGTTTCACTTCGACAAAAGTACTGGTGTTTTGGAAATATTTTAAAAGTGTAACAGTTACCAGTGCCTTTTCTGAATTTTCAATCAATATTCGAATTAAGAATGAACGAAAGTTTGAGTGGAAGAACTAGAGTATAGAAAAGAAAAAAAAAAAAAGTTCTCTAAGGGCTGCCCCAATCTGGAGTATTCGTTTTTCCATTATACTAAAAATTGAATTTTGTACGAAAGTGTGTATTAAACAAAAATAAAATTAAAATATATAATCCTATAAAGGCTACTCTTATACTACATAAATATTAAAAAGATTTATTTAGCTATTAACAATTAATTATTATGATATTATATTATGATCTATTAACTATTAAATATTATTAGCTAGTAAAGGATGTCAAAAGTATTTTGAACAATCTTGATGCTAAAAAAGCTCCAGGTCCTAATGGTATTTCCCCATTTGTTCTCAAAACCAATGCTCCTGAACTTAGTCCTGTGCTATATCACCTTTTTACAATTTCGTAGTCCACTAGGAAATTTACCCAAATATAGCCAGTTCATAAAAAGGGTGACAAATACCTATCATCCAATTATCGTCCCATTGCACTTACTCCACTCTTTCCAAAGTAATGCAGGAATCAATTAACCGAAAACTCTAAAACTATCTATAAAACTTCCATCTGAATAATGATCGCCACTATAGATTCCGTCATTGTCGATCCACTGATGACATTCTGGATTATGTTACACATCTATAGCCAAATTCAACGGAAAAATTTGGTGAAACTGAAGCAGTTGCTCTTGACATTTCAACGGCTTTTGATCACGTTTGGCATAAAGGTCTTCTAAATTAGTTTCCATCTTATGGTTTTTCAACAGCTTCCCCTGGCAACCCGGGTTTTTCGTGCAGGAAAACAGGTAAACCGACAGTAGAACACACGCAATTTACGGACATAACAAACAATGCGTGGCAGAAGAATTTAATTATTCGGGTGACCAAAAAAGAATAGTTTGATTTGCCAACCGTTTTTCCGAATTGGGTATCCAGTTTTCTCTGGACCGCTCACTGCGGATAATGGTAGATGTCAATCTCTGTCTTCTAACTTCTCTACTAATACTGGTGTTCCTTGTATATTATTGACGTCTTCGATTGACCTCAAAGCCTATCCATAGTTTTGCTGATGACAGCACATTGCATTCCACCTTCCAGTTTGAGAAACTTTGCCCTGCATAAATATCTTTAACTTCTCGAATATCCACTAACAATTCCTTAAATACTGATCTGCAGGAAATTTTCCAGTGGGCTAAGACAACTCGGTAGATTTAAATCTTTCTTAATCTCAGTCCTGTCTTATATCTCGCAAAAAGGATTCTTCTGTTTCTATGCTTATCTTCGATGACACTCATATTTCTAGGCAAGATCATATATCTCCATCGGGGATTGCCTTATCTTCTAATCTCGCATGGCATAAGCGCATTGAAAATATTGCTTCCTCTGCATCTAAAAATCTGACTAGGTTTTCTCTTTAGCCCTCGTCTTTAATTTTCTTTCAACCAGCTGTTCACTCTGAACAAATCCCAAATCCACCATACCACGGAATATTGTTACCCCATCTGGGCGTTGCCCCAAAAAACAATGTCAGGCTTCTAGATTCCATTCAAATGAAGCCAGTTTGGTTAATTACTGACGCTTCTCTAACAGAGTCTCTCCACTCTCGGTCTCATAGACATTCTGTTTCGTTTGGATCAGATTGCAGGTTCATTGCAGCTAGATTTATAGATGGGTAGTAGAAAGATACTTTCTAGGTGTCACTAACATATTAGTTTAGTTCTTTTTTTTTCTTTCCCTGGTATAAGATGCAATATGGTCTAAGTCTCTAATGCACCTAAAACCTAACGACAACAACAACAACAAAAGTCTTCATCAACAAGTTTCAGCATATGCTCTGCATTATTTTTTAAAATTTTATTTTTATTTATTTTTTATTATTTTTATTTTTTAAATATTTATTATTTTATTTTATTATTCTTCCTCTCACTTCCCTAACAGAAACTTCTAAGCCCGAGTCGTCTATACCAAAATCCTCCATCGTCTTGAACTCTTCCCGGTCTTTTAAAAGTCCTTCATAGTACTCTGTCTTTCAAAGGTATTAATTGCAAACCAGCATTGTGTTTATTCTGTTTTCACAAGTCTTTAAGGACCTTCCATGATTCCGCTGATTGCTTGAAGCCCAATTTGCTATTAATAGTTGCGCATTTCCTTTCCCATTCTTCATTTTTCGCTTCTACTACTAACCGATTGGCTATTTTCTTTTTTTTTTTCAACATAAATGTTCCTATATGCATCATTCCTATCACCCAGCCATTTCTGTAATGCAAGTTTCTTTTCCCCTACAGCAGCTCTTACATTCTCTGTAATCCAGGTCTTTTTTGGTCCTTGGCTCTTCTTTTTGCCTAGGATTTCAGGAGCTATTTTTTTAACAGTATTTTTAAAATATTCGTAGATTTCTTCAGTATTACCTTTTATCTCTCTGTTAATCGCAGCATCCAGTCTCTGGGTGAAGTTGTTTCTAATGCTGTCGTCCTGGAGTAGGTCAATGTTAAATTGATCCATTTGTAGCATTTCTCCTTCCCTACATTGTTGGTTGTCCACACATATTTTCTTAATCCAGTTCCACCTCAGTGTTGTTTTAACAAGAAAATGGTCAGATCCACATTCAGCTCCCCTATAAACTCTGATATCTTTCAATACATATGTCCCTGAATGTTTTGAAATAATGTAATCTATAACTGATCTAATTTGTCTTGTCTCCTGTGACCAAGTATATTTATGGATATCCTTGTGTTGGAAAAATGTGTTGTTTATTCTCAAGTCGAACTGTTCACAAAGATTGCATTGTCTATCTCCGTTGTCATTCCTCTCTTTCTCTCCAAATCTTCCAATAACTTTGCTATTTTGTTCAGTTCCTACTCTTGCATTGAAATCTCCCATTAGAAATATCTCTTTGTTCTTAGGAATTTTTTCTATTAGTTTTCTCAGATCCTCACAAAATTCATCCTTCAAGGTATCGGCGGTGTCATTAGTCGGGGCATATATTCCCAAAATACATATTTCTCTCCCGTACATTTTCAGTTCCAATGAGATCATTCTTTCATTAATAAATTGCCAGTTTTTGATGTTGTGTCTCAATTTCTTTTTAACAGCAATAGAAACTCCTGCCTTGCTCTTTCACGCTTATCAACTCCACTCCAAAAATGGTAGTATTCTCCCATTATTTCCCCTCTGCATCCCTTTTTCTTTGTCTCTGATAAAACGACGATGTCTAACTTGAATTTTTGCAGTTCATCGAAAGAAAGTTTCTTTTAGTTGAAAGGCCTTGAATATTCCAGCATCCCAAAATCATAGTCCTTTTCCGTATGCCGAGTCGTTTCCGAAAGTGCAGTCCATTTTCATTTTCACTTGTAGGTCGTTTAGCATTTGTGTATTTTTTACACTGAACGAGGAGCTAGCCCGTTGCCGGAAACCCCCAACCTGGAGGGCCAGGGTATCTCTCTTAGTCTGGCCCCTACCCTTTGAACTGTCCGACTTCGGAGGCCCTACCAGTAGCTAAGCTACCGCCGACAGCTCTCCGGGTCATCGGGACACGCAAGCCCCCCCGCCACACCGCGACAAGGTGGAGAATACCATCTATTAATTTTAAAGATTACTATTAATATATATTTTTAGTAGCAATGGGTAAAATAGATATTATTTCTCCTCTCCTCTTTGATTATGCTATTGTGTCATAATACAACCCCAGGGGCTCACATCTGGTGAGTATGGACTTGGCACACCCAGGTTCCTGAGCTGGATATCATCATCATTCTTCTCTTTCTTGGTGATTTCCTTTTACCTCTCTCCCTCTCTCTCTCTCTCTGGGTCACAGGTAAATCAAAATTTTTTTTTTTTTTTTTTTTTTGGCTAGTGCAGTATAAGCCACAGGCTTCCTTGCACCTTATGGCTAATAATAATAATAATATTATTATTATTATTAGGTGTATAAATTTAATGATTTTCTATTATGACATTTAGAAAAAAATACCGGAACGTCGTTACGGTGCGTTCCGGCCACAATACACCACTAACCCTAACATAATAGTTTAGTTTATTATTATTTTTTTTTTCACTTGAGTCATATTGATAATTAATAATAACAACTTTTAATGAAGTTGGATATGAACGTTACGTGGTGGTTTTCCACGGGATATAAATTTTCATAATGTCCGCTCTTATAGCGTGAATATTAAGATAGTTTGTTTAGCTATTAACTAAATCATTATTGATTAAATAACGTTTCGGAAACTTTGGCGGAATCCATCCTTAGACCATACATAGGCTCTTGTTGCAACCCACCTGTTTGCCGATTGTGTCATTTCCAACTGCAAGTTCCCGGTAACGTCTCCAAAACGTTACCTTAACGTATAGTGATTTAATTAATAGCTAAATAAACTATTTTAATATTCAAGTGGTATAAAAGTGGTCATTATAGAAATATAGATTCCAAAAAATAACTTCATTATTATTTGTGGAAATTTTATGCTCTGCATCAGCTTTATCTTCTACACTTAACTATATCTGGCAGTGTTAGGTGGTTCGAAAAACTGCTAGCTTGGGGGGATGGATACAAGGACCAATAGATTAACAGTAGCCACTGGCACAGGTGAAGGTGATTCTTGCACTGATTCTATTGGAACGAGCAGCAGCCTGGAAAACAAGATGTGGGGTATTTCAGACACTGCTGGGAGTCACTGCAGTACAAGTAAACACATGGGTTGTGTTAGGGTAGCTAAGAATAGGAACAGGTGCATGTATACTTGCTGGCATACCAATTCTAGGAGTTCGGTAAATAAATTTGATGAATTTGAGGTATTACTAATAACATCAAAAGCAGATATTGTTGGGATATTAGAGACGTGGTTTTACACAGATATAAGGAATGCAGAACTGAAATTTGGGGAGTACAATGTTTACAGGAAGGATAGACAAGATAGGAAGGGAGGAGGGGTTATATTATTAGTTAAGAAACCCATAAAATCCAAGGAAGTGAAGCAAGTCAACTGTAAAGTGTCGAGTCAGTTTGGTGTGACATATGCATTGGGAGATCGAAATTGAGAGTAACAGTGTGTTACAAGCCTAATGACTCATGAGTATAATAAGGAACTTTACAGGAAAATAGAGTGGGCCAGTAAATCAGAGAGTCTTATAATGGGGGATTTTAATTTCCCAGATATTGACTGGAATTTGTGGGTTGGTCATTCACACACTATCAAGGCTTGTTAGCCTTGAGATTAGGCAGGCAAAGGCAGACTACGAAAAATCCTTGGCAAAGGATGCAAAGAAAAACAGAAAAGAGTTCTTTACATATTTAAACTCAAGAAGGAAAGGGATGAATCAGATTGGTCCACTGGATATTGATGGTTCAATAGTTGAGGGTCCTGCTCAGGTGGCTGCCAATCTAAACGAGTATTTTGCATCTACATTCACGCATGAGGAGTTATTCAGGAAGGAAAATGATGTAGGTAAAGTAAACATTGGCAGTGAGCTGGATGATTTTGTAATAACTGAGAGGAAAGTGGAGGAGAGATTGTTGAGGATAAACATAAAAAAGGCACCTGGGGTGGATGGGATCTATCCAGTTATATTAAAGGAGGCAGCAAAGGAAGTAAGCAAACCACTAGCCATAATTATGAGAGCTTCTTTGGACTCAGGGGAGGTACCCATAGACTGGAGATGTGCAAATGTAACCCCAATTCACAAAGGAGGATCAAAGGCTGACACAAGTAATTATACACCTGTTAGTTTAACTTCTGTTCCAGGTAAATTAATGGAGGAACTGGTTAAAGAAGCACTGCATGATCATCTAGACAAGACTTCAGTTATAGCTCGGACACAGCATGGTTTTGTTAAGGGGAAGTCTTGCTTGACCAATTTGATTGGATACTATGATGTAGTCACAAAAGAACTGGATGCAGGGAATAACTTTGATATTATATATTTGGATCTTAGAAAGGCTTTTGATACTGTTGCACATGGAAGACTGCTGCACAAATTGGAGCGGTGTGGCATTGGAGGCAAATTGCTGCTATGGATAAGGGGATGGTTGAGTGGCAGAAGACAGAGAGTGGTAATCAATGGACACTGCTCAACGTGGACTAATGTTATTAGTGGAGTTCCTCAGGGTTCAGTGTTGGGTCCGTTGTTGTTTTCGGTGTTTATGAATGATATTGATGATGGGATATCAAGTTTAATGTCCAAGTTTGCAGATGATACAAAGGTTCGCAGGGTTGTTAAGGACACTACTGACGCTATGCTGCTGCAACAGGATCTGGAAAGGTTGAACAGATGGGCTGAGAGGTGGCAAATGAATTTTAACATTGACAAATGTAAAGTACTACATATGGGAAACAGTAACCCCAGAGCAACGTATCAACTCTGCGGTACTACACTGACAGTGGTGGAGAATGAAAAGGACCTGGGGGTAATTGTGCAGGCACATATGAAGTTCTCTGAGCAGTGCAGACGAGCTGCAAGAGTAGCTCATGGTGTCTTGTCAATGATATACAGGAATTTTTCTAGCAGGGATAAGGAGGTGATTATTCCCTTGTATAAGGCATTGGATTTGAAATACCAAAGGACAGGTATTTCGAACGAACGGAGGGGTGAATTGGTCAAGGCCACACCTTGAGTACTGTATACAGGTCTGGAGGCCTCATTTTAAGAAGGATGTAGAGCTGCTGGAACGGGTACAGAGAACGGCAACAAGATTAGTGAATGGAACAAAGGGTTGCTCTTACGAAGAAAGGCTTAAGTTTTGCAAATTACAGAGTCTGGAGACTAGGCACCGGCGAGGTGATCTGATAGAGGTGTATAAGGCTTTGAATGGTTTGAGCATGCTCAATGCCAATGGGAATCTTCATCTTGCTCAGAATAATCACCTCAGAGGGCATAAATTCAAATTGAGGAAGGACGGATGTCGGATAGATGTGTGGAAATTTGCCTTTGGCCAGCGGGTGGTTGGTTGGTGGAACCGACTTCCATCACTTGTTGAAGTTGATAGCCTAAACAAATTTAAAGCTCAACTGGACAGGTATTTCGAACAAACGGAGGGGTGAAATGGGAGTGGTGTGTGTTTTTTTTTTTTTGGCTGAAGCTGAATAAGCTTGCTTTCTTTCATCATATGCCTCTACTAATGCTAATGCTAAAGGAACTTTAGAGGAAAATAGAGTGGGCCAGTAAATCAGAGAGTCTTATAATGGGGGATTTTAATTTCCCAGATATTGACTGGAATTTGTGGGTTGGTCATTCACACACTATCAAGGCTTTTGTGGATTTTTTGGATGATTGTTTTCTACATCAGCATATTCGGGAGGCAACTAGAGGGAGTAATATTCTTGATCTGATTATCAGTAGTGATCCTTCATGCATTAAGAATCAGCAGATAAAGGAACCACTAGTTGGCAGTGATCACAGTGTGCTGAAGTGGGATTTCCTCAAAGAGGTAACTACCAGTAGGGGTAAAGGGAGGGCGTTTTGCTTTCATGAAGGTGACTATGTTGGTCTGAAACAGTATTTAAATTCTATACGTTTGGACCGACTGATGAGGTTACCAACAGCAAATTCAAAATGGGAAGCATTCAAAGAATTTATCTTGGAAGCTACTAGGCTCTACATACCAACTAAGAAATATTGTTCAAGGTTTAGGCCTAAATGGATGTTATATGAACTAATGAGACATATGGCATAGAAGAAAAATGCATGGGTACATATAAATTAATGGGTGACATGGAAGCCTATGATAGATATAAGCTGGTCTGTAACAAAGTCACAAAGGAGATTAGGCAAGCAAAGGCAGATTATGAGAAATCTTTGGCAAAGGATGCAAAGAAAAACAACAAAGAGTTCTTTACGTATGTAAAGAACTCTTTGTTGTTTTTCTCCCCTCCCTGTATAACTCCTCATGTGTGAAAACCAGAGGTGAGTTAAACTCTGTAAGTGAGCTGGATGATTTTCTAATAACTGAGAGGAAAGTGGAGGAGAAATTGTTGAAGATAAACATAAAAAAGGCCTTGGGGTGGAGAGGATCTATCCAGTTATATATTAAAGGAGGCAGCAAAGGAAGTAAGTGTTCCGAAGTCGTTTCTGTAATAGTGTAGGGTGCCTGCTGGGCAGTGCTTAATATGAATGACGAGATTCCCATGCAGGTTTCCAACACTAAAATGTGATACCAGAAAGACTGGGATTTATATGAGCGTCTAGCAGTCCATTCAAGACAAAATCCTGCGTTCTTAGATTGACTCTGAGAGGTACAGAGCAAACTGCAACATCAAGAGGCGTTGTGGTTTTCACCCAGAGGTACCTCTTAGATAAGGGGGCCCCAGGGTGACCGCAATTAATGGTTCTTTTAAACTACTTATTTGAATACAATCCAATGTGTACATTAGAGAATAGTCCTGAAGAAAGAGAGATCAACAAACAAAGTATAGTTTATTACACACTTATCTTGACATGTTTATTTATTTACAAAAAGGAATATTAAGTAATATAGGAAATTAAGATTATTTTATGTTGTAAGTGGTAGCTTTACTCCGGATAGCTTTACATTTAACTAGTTAATGGGTCGTGGTAACATGGCATATTTGTGCCGTTCTGTCTACAATTTTCATGTAGTTTTCTGTAAACAATGGTTCTTAATACACAATAGGTAGAAGAGCTTCCAGCTATTCGAGTTTATAGGAAAATGTGTAAGGTTGACATATAATTTCCTTTATCGCTACTGGAAACGCAGTATCCAGTAGTCGGTACAATTGATGACACATTCTGGCATTAATGCAGAAAATGAATGTACATCTGTGTATTTATCTGGGAGGAGAGAGGTTAGTATTTGATATTAGGCAGGGGATATAGTAGTAGATGTGGTTGTTCAGTCATTCCAGATAACCGGTCGTTAAATTAAAAGGTGAACTTATCTAAATAGCTCCCTAGCGCAAATTATTAATTGATATGCGGCGATATTTCCGGGTTATACCAAGGTATTCTTTTCACTCAAAGTCTATTCACCTCTATCCATTTTCTGACAAGAGTCGACTGGCAGTAATCAGTTCGAATTTCACTTAAGAGTACCTTCCTGATTCCGATTTACTCACTGGCACCCACAGATTTTGCCACTGTCTACCTAAGTTATACTAACGCGACACTAGTTAGTTGACCCTATCGAGTGTCGGCTTCATGCAGTGGATTGACCGAAACTATGGGAATGAGATGGAAATTCTATTACTGCTTTCTTAAGAATAGAATCGGACAAACAACTTTCAACCCGGCCTTATTACTTCACACATATAGTGACTAGCAAAAGTAATGCATGGCTATTTACGAGAATATTTTACGATGTAAAAATTTTCACATTTTTATAAAAGCAAACCCTTAGCCATAATTATGAGAGCTTCTTTGGACTAAGGGGAGGTACTCATGGACTGGAGATGTGCAAATGTGACCCCAATTCACAAAGGAGGATCAAAGGGCAACATAAGTAATTATAGACCTGTTAGTTTAACTTCTGTTCTAGAAACATTAATGAAGGCAGTTATTAAAGAAGCACTATAGGATCATCTAACGAGACTTCCGTTATTTCTGGGACACAGCATGGTTTTGTTAAGGGATAGTCTTGCCTGACCAATTTGATTGGATACTATGATGTGGTCACAAAGGAACTGGATGCAGGGAATAACTTTAATATCATATATTTGGATCTTAGAAAGGTTTTCAATACTGTTGCACATGGAAGACTGCTCCACAAATTGGATCAGTGTGGCATTGGAGTCAAATTGCTGCTATGGATAAAGGGATGGTTGCGTGAGAGAAGACAGAGAGTGGTAATCAATGGACACTGCTCATCGTGGACTAATGTTATTAGTGGAGTCCCTCAGGGTTCGGTATTGGGTCCGTTGTTGTTTTCTGTATTTATAAATGATATTGATGATGGTATATATTAGCATTAGCATTAGTAGAGGCATTTGATGCAAGAAAGCAAGCTTATGCAGCATCAGCCAAAAAAAAAAAAAAAAAAAAAAAAAACACTTCCACTTCACCCCTCTGTTCGTTCAAAATACCTGTCCAGCTGAGCCTTAAACTTATTTAGGCTATCAACCTCCACCACAAGGGATGGAAGTCTGTTCCACCAACCAACCACCCGCTGGCTAAAGGCAAATTTCCGCACGTCTATCCTACATCCGTCTTTCCTCAATTTGAATTTATGCCCTCTCAGGTGATTTTTCTGAGCTAGAGGAAGAATCCCATCAGCATTGAGCATGCTTAAACCATTCAAGGCTTTATACACCTCTATCAGATCACCTCGCTGGTGCCTAGTCTCCAGACACTGTAATTTGCAAAACTTAAGCCTTTCTTCGTAAGAGCACCCCTTTGTTCCATTCACTAATCTAGTTGCCCTTCTCTGTACTCGTTCCAGCAGCTCTACATCCTTCTTGAAATGAGGCCTCCAGACCTGTATACAGTACTCTAGGTGTGGCCTGACCATCGCCTTATACAATGGAATAATCACCTCCTTATCCCTGCTGGAAAAATTCCTGTATATCATTGACAATACTCCATGAGTTACTCTTGCAGCCCGTCTGCACTGCTCAGAGAACTTCATATCTGCCTGCACAACCACCCCCAAGTCCCTTTCATTCTCTACCACTGTCAGTCTTGTACCACACAGTTGATACGTTGCTCTGGGGTTGCTGTTTCCCATGTGTAGTACTTTATATCAAACTTAATGTCCAAGTTTGCAGACGATAGAAGGTTGGCAGCGTTGTTAAGGGCACTAATGACAGTACGCTGCTGCAACAGGATCTAGAAAAGTTGAGCAGATGGGCTGAGAGGTGGAAAATGAAGTTTAACATTGACAAATGTAAAGTACTACATGCGGAAAGCAGTATCCCCAGAGTGACGTATCAACTCTGTGATACTACACTGACAGTGGTAGAGAATGAAAATGATCTGAGGGTAATTGTCCTGGGAGAAATGAAGTTTTCTGAGCAGTGCAGACGGTCTGCACGAGTAGCTCATAGTGTCTTGTCAATGATTTACAGGAATGTTTCTAGCAGGGATAAGGAGATGATTATCCCCTTATATAAGGAAGTGGTCAGGCCAAACCTTTACTGTATACAGGTCTGGAGGTCTCATTTTAAGTAGGATTTGGTACTGTTGGAACGAGTACAGAGAAGAGCAACAAGATTAGTGAATGGAACAAAGGGTTGCTCTTATGAAGAAAGCCTTAAATTTTGAAAATTACAGTGTGTAGAGACTAGGCACCTGCGAGGTAATCTGATTGAGGTGTATAAAGCGTTGAATGGTTTGAGCATGCTCAGTGCTGATAGAATTCTTCGTCTAGCTCAGAATAATCATTTGAGAGGGCATAATTTCAAATTGAGGAAAGACAGATGTAGGATAGATGTGCGGAAATTTGCCTTTAGCCAGCGGGTGGTTGGTTGGCTAAAGGCAGAAAATTTAAGGCCGAGCTCGACAGGTACTTGGAACGAACGGAAGCGTGAAATGGGAACGTGGTTTTTTTTTTTTTGACTGATGCTGCATAAGCTTGCTTTCTTGCATCATATGCCTCTACTAATGCTAATCTGTATCCTCTTTACAACATCCCGAATATAAAATCAGTTGTGAATTCGCCTGCTAGACAATTAAATTTACTTGTTCTGTTAAACACCAGCGCTGCCAAGGAAATTGACCTCTCAATTTCATTAGTTTTAAACTTTGAATTCATCCCGACCATGGGAACCCTCATTGGCGGATCGCAGGCTTTAGGAATATAGCAGCTCTCAAAAACACATTGTTGTTATATATTATTGTACAATCATTTGTTTGAACCTTTTTAACCCAACCATCGTGGAATATATGTTCTCTCTACCCCCAGACAACGTTTTTGTTAATAAATCGCAATACAATTTTGCGATTGAAAATTATTCGAAATGTATTCTACGTGATTCTAGGAAAAGACAACATTAGTACTAAGTACCAAAACTGGCCCTTCTGGTCCGAGCTTTCGTACCTGTACTATTAGGACAGTCTGTCCTGTTTTCTATGTCTGTCTAGGTTAAGTTATTCTCTATATTCTATGTGACTATCTTCTGTTTCTAAATTATTTGCAACGAGAATTTTAACTGAAAATTTTAAAGGAATAGCATGGCAGACCTCCAGGCTTTTCCATCAAAAGTAGATGATTGGTTGTTTAGATGGTTATTGTAGGGTTTTAGGCGTATCAGTAAATTAGGCCGTAAATAATACGATTGTATTTGTATTAGTCGTCTATTTGCTGAAAGAAAACCCGAGATTCTCGGAGAAAAAAACAAAACAAAACACTATGCTACCCTCGTGTGAGACCGACTAACTCAGCCACAATGGGAACGAGACTCACAAAAATTTGTTGATCATTATTGATGGGATTTGAACTTAGACCTTTCCATCTGGTGTTGTGTGAGAGAACGGTAATTTCATGAACTGTGCTATTGCCGATAGCGGTTGTCGCTTTTGCATTCCATATGCCTATCGCTCAGTTAATTAGTTCGTAGCGGATACTTACGTAAGTAGTGCGTTTCTTAGAACACAATCTTTTGATAAGAATGTATAGAACTGCATCGTAAATGCGAACAGGCAATTTGACTTGGATATAAAAATCTTCTCCTCAAAATGCGTTAAAAATGTTAGTATTGACGACATGATTCCAGGGAGCAAAACTTATACAGCAGTAGCCAAATTCTAGCATTGCAGAATAATGATTTCTTTTTCACTTAATTTTTTTAACAATGCACGATTTTCTTGAACAGGAATGGGAAGAAATTAAACTTTTAATTTCCATGAACAGTAATGGGAAGAAATTAAACTTTTAATTTAGAAGTGTACCAAGATTTATTAACCCTTGCAAATCAATAGGGTCACGCAAATTACCCAGTAGGTGTGTGTCTAAGCGCCTCCTACATCATAGGCCGATTTATGTAGGCAGTATTATTGAAAACAAAAAGAATAAATAAATAATAAAAATATCGGGTTTAGCATAAGAAATTTAAACACAGCAATTAATACAATAAGGCATGTAATTTCTATGTCTTCTTTAACAGGCACAGTTCATTTGGTCTCTAGACTACGTGGCTCTTGGAATGCTTGGTCCTTGCTGGCTGATAATACTAGTTTATTAGCATTAGTAGAGGCATATGATGCAAGAAAGCAAGCTTATTCAGCATCAGCCAAAAAAAAAAAAAAAAAAACAACCACTACTCCCATTTCACCCCTCCGTTCGTTCGAAATACCTGTCCAGCTGAGCCTTAAATTTGTTTAGGCTATCAACTTCAACAACAGGCGATGGGATTCTATTCCACAAACCAACTGCCCGCTGGCTAAAGGCAAATTTCCGCACATCTATTCGACATCCGTCCTTCCTCAATTTGAATTTATGCCCTCTCAGGTGATTATTCTGAGCAAGAGGAAGAATCCCATCGGCATTGAGCATGCTCAAGCCATTCAAAGCCTTATACACCTCTATCAGATCACCTCGCCGATGCCTAGTCTCCAGGCTCCGTAATTTGCAAAACTTAAGCCTTTCTTCGTAAGAGCAACCCTCTGTTCCATTCACTAATCTTGTTGCCCTTCTCTGTACTCGTTCCAGCAGCTCTACATCCTTCTTGAAATGAGGCCTCCAGACCTGTATACAGTACTCAAGGTGTGGCCTTGACCAATGCCTTATACAAGGGAATAATCACCTCCTTATCCCTGCTAGAAAAATTCCTGTATATCATTGACAAGACACCATGAGCTACTCTTGCAGCTCGTCTGCACTGCTCAGAGAACTTCATATCTGCCTGCACAATTACCCCAGGTCCTTTTCATTCTCTACCACTGTCAGCGTAGTACCACAGAGTTGATACGTTGATCTGGGGTTACTGTTTCCCAAATGTAGTACTTTACATTTGTCCATGTTAAACTTCATTTGCCACCTCTCAGCCCATCTGCTCAACCTTTCCAGATCCTGTTGCAGCAGCATAGTATCAGTAGTGTCCTTAACAATCCTGCCAACCTTGGTATCGTCTGCAAACGTGGACATTAAGCCTGATACACCATCATCAATATCATTTATAAATACAGAAAACAACAATGGACCCAACAGTGAACCCTGAGGAACTCCACTAATAACATTAGTCCACATTGAGCAGTGTCCATTGATTACCACTCTCTGTCTTCTGTCACTCAACCATCCCTTTATCCATAGCAGCAATTTGCCTCCAATGCCACACTTCTCCAATTTGTGCAGCAGTCTTCCATGCGCATGAACATCACACGTCAAGTAGCTGCACAGCTCATGTAGCTGGTGTGGCAGTGTGTAAGTTGTATGAGGGCACCAGGGGTTTTCCCCATCTCTGCTTAGCTGGTGTGGCAGTGGGAGTTAGTTCTCATACACCGACGAGCAAAACAGTTGACAGCCAAAACTCCCCTGAGCAAGAGCAAATCTGCCGGGAGAATGACACATATCATACCATCCTCACAGAGGCACCCTTCACGCAGCTGGACCTAATATCCGCAGTCGGCAAACTAAGAAACAAGAAATCTAAAGTAATGGATATGATAGAACCTGAAATAGTCAAAAAGGTGGCAGAGCTTCCTCCAAATCTTCTCCTGGAACTGTACAATCACTATCTCCAAATGGCCACTTTCCTACAGACTGGAAAACTGCCAACATTTAACTGATTCTGTAAAGCCCACCCAAGCCACAACACATGCCTGATTCATACCGACCAATTGCTCTTCTCTCTCTACTAAGCAAAGTCTTTGAGCAGCTCCTACATCAAAGGATAGAAACCTACTACAACTCAGCACAGCTTCCCGCACAGAACCAATTTGGATTTAGGAGAGATCGATCCACCACTGACTTGAAAGAATCATCACTGCAGCTGAAAATTGCCAAAGAAAATACCTCCTCGTCATCTCAGTCGATTTTGTGGGGGCGTTGGACACCCTCTGGTGGCCGAGTGTCCTTGCGCGACTGAGATGGTCAAACCTTCCCATGAACCTGTACAACTGCCTGCAGAGTTATCTCACCGAGAGAAGAGTGGTGATCCAGGCACCTTACTCTAGAGTTGAAAAACAGATCTAGATAGGATGCCCACAGGGCTCTGTGCTTGAACCGCTCCTTTGGAACTATGTATTGGATGAATTCCTCTCCATGGACTTTGGGGACGTCCGGGCGCTGGCTTTTGCGGACGACCTAACCCTGATCTTGGAAGCTGATTCAAGGGCTCAGATGGAAACAACAGCAAATGGAGCCCTATCCGTCCTTCAGGAATGGATCAGAAAGCACCATTTGCAAATATCTTCAACCAAGACTCAATCCATTCTTCTCAAAGGATATCTAACTCCCACAAGGCCTGCAAAAATTAAAATTAACAACAAAACCATAAAACCGTTCATGGTACTAAAGCACCTGGGAACCATTCTCGACAGTAAACTATCTTTCCTACCACATCTCAACTACATCCAAACAAAGATGAAGAAATATGCAGCAATGGTGGCAAGGATTGTCCGCCGGGACTGGGGCCTAAAGAAGCACACACTCGACCTCCTCTACAAAACAGTTTTCATTCCAGAAGCTACATACGCCTCAGGTGTTTGGTTTAACAAGACTACAAAAGCGGAAATAGCAGGAAACTAAATATTATTCACCAAACAGTTCTTACCCTGACGCGTGCCTGTAACACCGTCTCCAACCACGCCCTGCAGGTGATCAAGGGGCCTTGCCTCTTGACCTGGAAGTGATACGCACAGGCATGCTGTACCAGCTTGGACGAGGAAAGAGCACGACATACAGGGACCACATCACGGACCTCGCTGGGAATCGATCTGCAGAAAAGAAACGACTACAAAACTACCTCCAATCGGTATGGCAACAACGTTGGATGGAGTCCACAAAAGGGAGGAATAACTCGGAAGTTCATTCCAGACGTATCCAAAATCGCCTTCGTGGTTCTCCTCGGGACTCTATTGCACTTACTTATTAGTAGGACGAGGTGCTATACGTAGCAAGCCAACAACACTGGAAATAGCCAACAATCTATTTTGTGCATGTGGATCACAGGAGGCCTGAGACCACCTGATGTATGACTGCCGACTCTATGAGGATCTCCGGGGTCTATTCATCACTGAGCTAAAGTTTATCCCTAAAGATAGAGAGCACCACATCCTAGAGAGTGACATCACCTACACAGCATTCTCCAAACTGCTGAGCCTGCATCATCCCTAGGTATTTGTAGGTCTCTCCTTCTGTCATAGCTTCGATCTCTTTACCAGTGAGCAGCTGGTAGTTTCGGCCAACTAATTTTCCATGGTGAAGTGTGTGGGTCTTGCATTTTTCTAGACCAAATTCCATCCTGATGTCCATGCTGAATTATTCAGTGACTGGGAGTAGTTGCTGGAGTTGCTTCTCGGTTGCCGCGTAGAGCTTGATGTCATCCATGTAAATCAGGTCGGTGAGGGTGTACAGGTTTTTTCTTCCTTCTTTGAGGTTATATCCATACTTGCTGCTGTTGAGCATGGTGGATTATAATAATAATAATAATAATATTATTATTATTATTATTATTATTATTATTATTAGCCATATGGTGCAAGGAATCCTAAGGCCACCAGCTAAAAAAAAAAAAAAAATTCCGAAGTTACCCGAGAGAGAGTGAGTCAGAAGTAGGAGGAAATCACCAAGAAAGAGAAGTATGATGATGTCCAGCTCAGGACCCTGGGTGTGTCAAGCCCATACTCACCAGATGAGATCGCTCATAGCATCGTCTCACGTGCGTGGTCGGCCTTCAGAACGACAGGTACAGCTGTTCGAAGGACAAGTGGTGGTCGTCCACGAAAAACAACGCCCAATGATGACCGCTATATACTTCTACAGGCGAAGAGGGACCGACACCAGACAGCAGGATCCATTGCAAACCAGCTGTACAGGATCACAAGACGCAGGATATCGCGGTTTACTGTGGCCAGGCGACTCCATAAAGGTGAACTCTTTGTCCGACGGGCAGTACGCTGTGTCCCTTTAACACCTGCCCATCAGAGACACCGTTTACAGAGGTGCATCGAACACAAGGACTGAACAGCAGCGCAATGGGGTAAGGTACTTTTTACTGATGAGAGTAGATTCAGTCTCAGCAGCGATTCTGGACGTCAGCTAATCTGGCGAGAGATTGGTACACGAAACGGTGTATCACCCCGCAAACGTCACTGAAAGGGATGGATATGGCGGTCGAAGTGTTCTCGTTTGGGTCGGCGTTATCTTGGTTGGCCGTACACAACTCCAGATACTGGAAGGTGGTATTGTAATCGGTGCACGCTTGTACTGAGGTAATCCTTCCCCATGTGCGTCTGTTCCGAGGTACCATTGGCAGCGAGTTTTTGTTTATGGATAATAATGCCACACCCCATCGTACTGAAGCTGTTGATATGCTTTTGGAAAGTGAGCACATCGTTCTTATGCATTGGCCTGCCCGTTTCCGTCGATCTAAATCCAATCGAACACATATGGGACGCTCTGGGGCGATGTCTATCAGCACATCCACACTCGCCAGAAAATGTTCACCAGCTGAAGATGGCGCTTACAGAGGAATGGACAATGTTTCCGCAAGAAAGAACTTATCAACAGCATTGTTCTAAGTATGGACAGGCTGTGTAACGTCTGCACCGACATTACGGGTGTCCATATCTCCTACCGAGGTCTACTTCTTCCCTTTATTCCATCTTTGGCATTGATGCATCTATATCCTGGCAGCCTGTGCAATGTTGCCATTTTTGAATAAAGTCCCTCTGTACCATTTTGTTTCCTTCATCATTTATGTACCTCACGAGGTGCCTTTGGTAAGCTTTTTCCATATCCAGGCCACTCCTATGAGAAGCTACAGGTGAAAATCTGACTGGTCTTTCTAAGTTTTGCAGCGCAAAATTAAGGACCACTGAATGAGAATTTTGTATAAATCGAGTTTGTATTAATGTTATTTAAAATTATTTCATTTTCAAAAATTTATACCATCCGGATTTCCCTGGTTATTGTCTTCCCTTTTAGTGGTAAATAATTTAATTTTTGCTATGAATAATATTTTTGTACAAATTGAAAATGTGCATGGCATGTCATCATGAATTAGCATATATGTCTATTAATATGTTTGTATCATCAGATTTTGGTGTTTTGGTTTATGAATTCGGTAGGTGTGTGTTCTTGTGATCAAACATTAGAAGGTGAGTTTAGCTTGAAAGTTTTTCATTAAATTTTTATTATACTAATAAGGTAATGCCTCCACTTTTTAACTGTAATAAAAATTAAATACACGAATGTACAAGGTTAAAAAATACTTCTTTTTTATTTTTTTCTCTCCCTTCAAGTTTAAATATAATTTATATTTCTGTTCTAGTGAGCGTAGTATTTGAAAGTGAACAGTCGGGACGAGGTACGTCTGTTGGAGGCGTTTCGGAACCGGTTCATTCAATTCGCTGCTTAGCGAGTCACACGTGTCAACAGGTTGTGTAAATGAATGTTTATATTTCTGAATTTTATCTTCCGTATGACAACCAGAAAAATTAAGAAACGAATTCAATTATCGTTTCTGGTAAGTTATGACATTTTAAAACACAGTGCAAAGAGAATATCAGCAATTCATGAGCGATATTCCTTGTGGCGTGGTGCCACCGTAGCCAGGTGAGCAGGAGAAGCAGTGCGTAGCACACGCTTCTTGGTTAGACAGGGGTTCGAGCCCGTGACCACCAAATACGGAGGATGCGGAAAGGTCAGGGAATGACCACCGCATATCATCGGAGCAATATGGCCTTAGTTGCTAATGCTCCTAAAAAAACCAAATAACACACAATAACCTTGTGGCATACCTGTGTAATTGTGGCGTTTTTGGTGTGTATTCTCTTATGCACCTGATGACAGAATATGCGTTTTGTTCATGTTTTCAAACACTGCCAGTAAAATTAAAAAAAAAAAAAAAAATCATGCCTAAGGATAAAATAGTTGGTACTAAAAAGCAAACGGAATTTTCGTTTTTGTTTACGTTTCTGAGGCAGATGTAATTAAGTCAAGTGTAACTAAAGATAACTTTTCAATACATTGCATTGCATAAAAGTTCGTGTTGTGCTGTTATTTGAATTGTTTATAGTATTGCAGTGATATCCAACAAGTGTGCAGTAGGTCAGGTTTGGTTCTCGACTTATCCAACGGAGGTAATTAAAATTTAAGAAGAAAAAAGGTGTTATTTTAGTCACTTTCGAGAGGTCAGAGCTGAAAATTAAAATGGAATTTTATCTATTTGTTAGCTAGTAATATTGTATCAAGAGGTGGGAAGAGTGCCTGCAAGTTTGTATTTTTTGGGTTGGGGGGGTCTGAAGCAAACTGGGTAAGTTTGAACTGACACCTGCTGTCTTCTTGGACTCCGTTATTGTAACTGTCAGATATACTTATTGAGATTCAGTACCATTTGTAGGACGATGAGGTTTGATGAGTATAAGCAGTCCTTGATTATGAAATAGGGTATTAGGTACACTGTTACTTTGTTGCCTTTGAAAAAATTGGTGAAGAGAGCTAAGAACAAGGGAAAGGACCTCTGATTATGTATGAATGCAGAGAAACAAAGTAATTTTGATAGGCCCTTTGATTAAGGTGGTGGTCAGTGTTCTCTCCAGGACCTATCGAATGGGTGCACTGCCCAGTAAATTTAACTGACTGCCCGGCTAAAATTTAAGCTTTGTTTTTTTTTTTTTTTTTTTTACTGTACCATGTGGTACTGCTCACTGATCTTGATCAATATTAATTCAAACAGACTATGCGATTGAGATCAGTGCGACCGGAGCATATGTTAAATTATGCAATTAATTTGGATCACGTAAGTCACATTTATAAATAACAGAAAATTTTATAATATTGCGAAGTATTACACTTTGCCACCCGGCTACTTCATAATGCCACCAGGTTGGTGCCTCTGTAGCCAGGAGCAGCAGTGCATAGCACATGCTTCTTGATTAGACCGGGGTTCGAGCCCGTGACCACCAAATAAGGAGGATGCGGAAAGGTCAGGGAATGACCACCGCATATCCCTGGAGCAATATGGCCTTAGTTGCTAATGTTCCTAAAAACCAAATAACAAAATAACATAACAGCCACCAGGCTGGCAAAATTTTCTGGGGAGAACACTGGTGATACAATTAATGGTCCAGTTTCAATGCCAAGTTGAATGCAGGTATTTTTCAACTCTCTATTATTGTAACCACAACTGTCAAGGGGAGCAGAGTTGGCTGGTAGAAGATAAGTGATATAATGATATGAGAAAAGTACCTATTTGAAAAGTTAAGACTGAGAGTGTAAAACCCCAGTGGTGGATATTGTATAACCAGTTATACCCAGTGCCTCCGTAGCTAGGTGGGAAGGAGCAGCAGTGCGTAGCACACGCTTCTTGATTAGACCAGGGTTCGAGCCCGTCACCACCAAATATGGAGGATGCAAAAAGGTCAAGGGAATGACCACCGCATATTCCCGGAGCAATATGGCCTTAGTTGCTAATGCCCCTAAAAACCAAATAACAACCAGTTATACTGGAAAAGGCTAGTTGAGTATATGATCCGATTTTGATTATCTGAACTAATGATGATGTCATTAACAGTAGTAATGTCAATCAGATCATTATTAGATTTGGGAATGCATCAGAGGGGAGTTAAAGAAGTGATGGCTAGTTATAGACGAGTCAGCTTGGTTTCTGTGTATAGCAAGATTATGGGTGAAGACCCAATGCAGGACACTATTAAATAAGGATGGTATCCTAATTGGGTATTATCATGGCTTCATGGGGGGGAGATCTTGCCCAACTAATCTGGTAAAGCAGTATTACTATGGTTATAGAGCAATGATGTAAGAAATAAGACAGAGATTAGATAGCCCATTGCAGTTCAGAGGACCTGGAGATCAGCATTTAAAGAATTGCTGGTACATATTCAGAAACCTAAGCCTGTTTTTGCAGGTGTGGTTTTTTTAAACTGGAATGTGGACTGTAGTGTGTTATTGTCAGCAAAAGATGGATAGGATTTCCAGTCATTGGAAGAAGTGAATTAATAAAAGAGAGAAAAAGGATGGTAAAAAGCTTCTCTTGAAGCTTGGAAATACCAGCATTAGTGGGGAAGTTGGTAGACAAAGAAACAGTTACCATCACAGTCAAAGAGAAAAAATGGATACCAATTGCAAAAAAAAAAAAAACCAAAAAAAGTCAGAAATTCATAAGAGGGAACTTGTTTAGAAGACATGTATACTAAACACAACTAAAAGCATTAGAAATGTCAAGGGCAACTTCTTGAGTTTCACTTTCTTCAATCAATAACATAAGCATCTATCACCATTGGAGCAGTGTTGGTTATCATAGCAGATGGAAGGTTTCAAGATAGTTTGAGTTGTCAGTTGTTTGATTTCCCCATTACTTTGGAAAGATTATAATGGTTAGTACAGTGGGGTTATAAATAGATGGGGGGGGGGATTTTTCATCCTTTTTAGGAACTGGCTGGGTAGGAACAAATTTCCAAGAAGATAAAAATACCAGTGGAATAAGAAAGTACATAAAAAGAAAAAAAAAAGATTGTTAGGGTTATGCTATTTGACATTTGGACCTCTTTTCTTCTGTTTGAGCTGAAAATTTTGAATTTAATGCTAAACTTGGATGGAGTGTTACTGTTTTAGATTTTACAACTTCTAAATTTAAACTCTGCCTAATCAACTACTTTTTTCTTACTGAGAAAGTTTGTTCCTCTCCTTTAATTGAAAAATGTTATCAGCGTTGTTCTGAAATTAACATAGTTTATTTGTAGATTAAAAAGAAAACAAATACAAAGGATGTAGTGTGAGTAGACAATACTAACTGTCCTTGTATAGCAAACACTTCTTCACAAGTGAATATATGTACTGGAGAGTGAGAATTATGTGCAACTTTTTTCTCCAATATATTTTTCTCTATCTAAAATTGATTTATTTAATTTCCAGAAGTGCGTCATTCATGTACTTCTGAAATGAAATAAATTGAGGTTGAGAAAGAACATTCCCATTTAGGTAAAAAAGCAGTTCATTTGGCAGAATTTAAATTTGGAAATCATAAATTCCAAATAGTAATATGTAGATCAATTTTAACAAAAACTCAAAAATAATTGTTGAAGTATGACAGTCGGCTTACTTATCCAGATGACAACCTAAAAACAAGCAAGATAGGCCCCTGGTGTCTTTTAATTGAAACATCCTGTGCATAATATTGCCCATTTTTTTAAAAAAATTTTTTAATTTTGTTTTTGAAAATGCTTTAAGCAGAGATATGTGCCCAAGTGCAATTTTTAAATTTTGCACCCATAATGGTTTTATAAACTTGTTTGTAGGGGCAAAAGATGCAGTAAAGCAAGCTTATATAGATCAGCAGCTGTTGGGGGAACGTCCCACGTCACCTGTCCATCTTCTCTAATATATTTTCTTGAAAAAAAAAAAAATTTTTTTTTGAAGAACTTGAGTTTATTTAAACCACTACCCACTTCAACAATACCAAATGGAAATTTGTTCCAACAATCACCTATCTGCTGGCTGAAGGCAAACTTCTGCACATTTATCCTGTAACAATCCTTGCTCAGTTTTAATTTATATCCCTTAGTGTGTGTAGTCTGAGCAAGAGGAAGGACTCTATCACCGTTCAGCTTAATCAATCAGATTTTGTCACAGGAGCATAGTCTACAGGCATTGCAGGTTGCAGAAATAAAGCATTTTCTAATGAGATGAAAGCACCCTTTTGTTCCATGTTGCTCTTCTCTACACCTGTTCCAACTGAAACACATCCGTCCGAATCAGTGTGCAGTAGTAGTAGTAGTAGCAGTGGCATTTGATACAAGAAAGCAAGTATATGAGCTTATGCAGCATCAGCCAAAAAAAAAAAAAAAAAATCACACCATTCCCTCCAAATGCCTGTCCAGTTCCTCCTTAAATTTATTCAACCTATCAACTTCCACAACTACAGATGGAAGTTTCTTCCAGCAATTAACCACCCGCTGGCTAAAGGCAAATTTCCGCACATCTAATCTACATCTGTCTTTTCTTAATTTGAATTTATGCCCCTTAGGTTCGTAATCTGAACAAGTGGAAGGATCCCATCAGAATTCAGCGTGCTCAACCCATTCAAGGCCTTATTCACCTCAATCAGATCACCTCGCAGGTGCCTAGTCTCCAGCCGCTGCAATTTGCAGAACTTAAGCCTCCCTTCATTCCTCTCACCAACCTTGTTGCCCTTCTCTGTACATGCTCAAGTAAATCTACATCCTTCCTAAAATGAGGCCTCCAGACCTGTACGCAGTACTCAAGGCGTGGCCTAACCATTTCCTTATACAGAGGGATAATCACCTCCTTTTCCCTGCTAGCAAAATTCCTATATATCATTGACAAAACCCCCATGACCTGCCCTGGCAGCCTGTCTGCATTGCTCAGAAGACTTCATATCTGACTGCACAATTACTCCCAGGTCTTTTTCATTTTCTGCCACCTTAAGTGTAGTACCACACATTTGGTACGTTTCTCTGGGGTTACTTCTACCCATATGCAGTACTTTGCATTTGTCAAGGTTAAACTTCAGTTGCCACTTCTTAGCCCATCTGCCCAAATTATCTAGATCCTGTTGCAGTAGCACACTGCCATTACTGTCATTAACAACCCTGCCAACCTTTGTATCATCTGCCAACTTCGACATTAAGCCTGATATACCTTCATCAATATCATTAATAAATATACAAAACAACAGTGGACCTAACACCGAACCCTGTGGGACTCCACTAATAACATTAGTCCAAGAAGAGCAGCACCCATTGATTACCACCTTCTGTCATCTCCCACTTAACCATCCTTTTATCCATTGTAGCAACTTACCCTTAATACCATTCTGCTCCAATTTGTACAATAGTCTTCCATGCGCAACAGTGTCAAAAGCTTTCCTGAAATCCAAATATATGATATCAAAATTATTTTTTGCATCCAGTTCCTTTGTAACCACATCATAATATCCAATCAAATTTGTCAGACAAGACTTTCCCTTAACAAACCCATGCTGTGTCTGAATTATTGCTGCAATCTTGTCTAGATGATCCTGCAATGCATCTTTAACCAGTGACTCCATTATTTTACCAGGAACAGAAGTTAAACTAACTGGTCTGTAATTACTCGTGTCACCCTTCGATCCCCCCTTTGTGAATTGGGGATACATTTGCACATCTCCAGTCCGTGGGAACCTCCCCTGAGTCCAAGGACGCTCTCATAAGTATGGCTAACGCTTTGCTTAGTTGCTTTGCAGCCTCCTTTAATATAACTGGATAGATCCCATCCACCCCAGGTGCTTTTCTTATGTTTTACTTCAACAATTTCTCCTCCACTTTGATTTCAGTTATTACAAAATCATTAAGTATCCTGCTACAATTTGATAACCTTCTGCCATTTTCAAACCTTAATAATTCCTCATGTGTGAATGTAGATGCAAAATACTCATTCAGTTTGTTTGCTATCTGAGCAGGATCATCAACAGTCGAACCATCGATGTCAGGTGGACCAATCAGATTCATCCCCTTCCTTTTAGAGTTTATATAAGTAAAGAAATCCTTGCTGTTTTTCTTAGCATCTTTTGCCAAGGATTTCTCGTAATCTGCCTTCGCCTGCCTAACCTCCTTTGTCACATGATTACAGACTAGCTTATATCTGCCGTAGGCTTCTGAGTCGCTTGATAATTTATATGCATCCCGTGCATTTTTCTTCTCTATTACGAGTCTCATTAGTTCAATAGATAACCATTTAGGCCTAAACCTTGAACAATATTTCTTAATAGGTATGAAACTTTTAGTAGCTTCCACGATTAATTCCTTGAATGCTTCCCACTTAGAATTTACTGTTGGTAACATCGTCAGTTTATCCCACTGTACAGAATTTAAAAACTGTCTGAGACCGCTGTACTCACCTTTACGGAAGCAAAAACCCTTTCCTTTACCCCTGATGGTAATTAAATCTTTAAGTAAATCCCACATCAGTACACTGTGATCACTGCCACCTAGTGGTTCCTTTATCTACAAATTCTTAATACACGAATGATCACTGCTGATAACCAGATCAAGAGTATTACTTTTTCTGGTTGCCTCTCGAACATGCTGCTGCAGAAAACAATCATCCAGTAAATCCACAAAAGTCTGAGTAGTGTGTGAGTGACCAACCCACAAGTTCCAGTCAATATCTGGGTAGTTAAAATCCCCCCATTATAAGACATTCTGATTTACTAGCCCACTCTATTTCTCTGTACAGTTGTTCATTGTACTCATTCAAGTCATTAGGCCTATAACACATTCCTACTCTTATTTTTGCTTTCGCAGTGCTTATGTCACACCAAACTGACTCAACAGTGCACTGTTCATCTATATCAACTGGATGCACTTCTTTTGATTTTATGTTTTTCTTAATTAACAGCATAACACCTCCTCCCTTTCTATCCTGTATATCCTTTCTGTACACATTTTACTTCCCAAATTCCAGTTAAACATTCCTTATATCTGTGTGACACCACGTCTCTGCTATCCCAACAATATCCGTCTTTGATGTTTCGACCAACACTTCAAATTTATTTACTACACTTCTAGCGCCGACCTGGCTAGCCGAGTGGGTAAAGTACCTGCCTGGCAACCCAAAGGTCGCGGGTTCGATTCCCGCCTCGGGCTTGGGTCAAAGTACTGCAAAAACCTTGGGAGGTGCAATATGGCCACAGAAGCCGATGCGCCAACAACTACCAAAAAAAAAAAAAAAATATATATATATATATATACTTCTAGCATTGGTATACATGCAAGCATACATATTCCTATTCTTAGTTACCCTAACACATCCCATATACCCACCTATTTCAGGATGACTGCCATCCGTCCCTGAAACCCGCAACACCCCACGCTCCAGGTCGCTACTTATTCTAATAGAAGTTGTGCAAGAATCACCTTCACCTCTGCCTACGGCTACTGTTAAACTATTAGTCCTTGTATTCCCCCCAAGCTAGTAGTTTTCCGACCCACCTAACACTGCCCCGATAGCATCAGCAAATATTCTTGCACCCTTTCTATTTAAGTGTGGCCTCACTATTGCCTTGTATAATGGGATTCCCTTATCCCTACTAACAAATTCTTTTTTTCATTGACAAAATCCCCCTGAGCTGTTCTGTCAGTATGCTTGTTCCAGCCATATCTTACTGCACAGTTACCCACAGGAGTGTGGCACCATGCAATTTGTTATGTTAGTGTGGGATTATTGCTACCCAGATGCAGTACCTTAGATTTGTCAATGTTAAACTTCATTTGCCACTTCTGAGCTTATCTGGCTAATTTTTCTAGAACTACTTGCAGTAGCATACTCTGATTACTCTAATCAACCTCTTTGCCGTCCTTTGTATCATCTGAAAACTTAAATGTTAAGCTCGATATGCCTTCAACAGTATCGTTAATAAATATAGAAAACAGTGACCCCAGCACTGAACATTGGGAGACTCCTAATAACGTCAGTTCAAGAAGAGCGGTGTCTGTTGATAACAACTGTATTCTCCCACTTGAACATCCCTTTATCCATATCATAACTTACTTTTAATGCTACATTGCTCCAATTTGTACAGCAGTTTTTTTTTTTAATGTACTACAGTATCAAAAACAACAATCAGATTGGTTGGAAAGACTGGTCCTTAACAGTTCATGTTGTGATGACAGTACAACATACATTCCTGTCAATAGATGGGCATGCATTACTTCTTTATCCAGTAGTTCCATTATTTTTCCTAAAACAGAAGTCAAGCCAGCAGGTCTAATTACTCATATCACCCTGTGATCTCTCCTTCTAGGGATAGGCGCCTCCGTAGCCAGGTGGGAAGGAGCAGCAGTGCATAGCACATGCTTCTTGATTAGACCGGGGTTCGAGCCCGTCACCACCAAATACGGAGGTTGTGGAAAGGTCAGGGAATGACCACCGCATATCCCGGAGCAATATGGCCTTAGTTGCTAATGCTCCTAAAAACCAAATAACTAACTAACTAACTTCTGGGGATATCTTTGCCCACTTCCAATCCATCCTTGGATTCAGGGGAGGTTCCTATGGAAACTAATGCCAAGTAAAGAAACTAAACAAATGTCAACAAATATCTTCTTTCATCTTCTCAACCTCCAACCCATGCATGGTACTAAGTACTATAGGTTCTAATACCATTTGTGTTTGAGGTTTTAATAAAAAAAAAACCCTAAGCAAACCTTTGTTGTAATTATGAGATTGCTTACTTTCTTCAGTGTAATTGATTGAAGAGAATCCCATTCACTCCAGGCAGCTTTTTTACATTTAGATGTGACTATTTTCCTTCCACATTCATCTTGATTATCACATAATCACTTGGGTCTTTGGAATTGGATAAACCCAGTGTTTTTTTGTAAAAAAAAAGTGGGTTCCGGTACTCATTTTTTGCTATCAGGAAAAATTGAAAATTAAAAGGATATGAAAATACCCAGTTTTTTTTTTTTTTCCTGATATTGTTACTTTCGTAGTAATGTTTTTGGAATAAGAACAACAAATTTAGTACATTAACACAGTTTATTAAACATAAATTTATTATTCAAGTATATTAAAAAAATAAGTAAAACATGAGTAAAATAAGTAAATAAATCAGTCAACTATTGAGTGCCGGGCACTCAGGATGAATGGTCGTTAGTGTAGTATCTCAAATAGAGAGCTTTATGGTAACTGAAAAAAGTTTCTAGTACCCCGGCTTGGCCTGAAACTGAGGAACTAATGAAAACGTTGTCTGTTTGAGTCTTTGCAGTTGTTTTGAATGAAAAGGTTGGGAGAATCGACTCCGACTTCTTCCTGGGGAAGCGATTAAAGTCTTGGGGGAGAAGCGACTGGCAGGTGAGGGCTGTGCAAGACTCCGTGCAGGCGCCTCCCCATTACTGCCACCTCAACACTGACTCTCTGAGTACCTCCTTGCCGGGACAACACCAGCTTTGAAAATTGTTAAAAAATACTTCTCGTCGCAAAATTTATAAATGGCCTTTATAACTAACTATTTAGCAACCTTTTTGTCACCAAAAAGACAGTTGCTTAGTACAAAGAAGCACGCTATCGAAGTGCAATAAAAAATTGTTTTTTTAATTGTAACACAAAAAAGTAAATGATAGATTTTAATTGGAATAGTTTTCCCTTGATAAACATTGAATAACGCATAGCTAATGTGATTTTTATGTTTTTAGCTCCATTAGCGACAGAAATAGAGGGGGAGGGGACATGAAAATTACTCACATTTTCCTGTCTGGCGCTGCCATTTTTAATTTTAAAAACATTTTAAAATTATATTTTAAACCTATTCATTGCTAAGCTATAGGTTGTTGACGACATTTTGTCCCCCATATTTTACCCGCTCATTTCTTGGACAAATTTTTTTCAACAACGATCAATATGGTGTTATGTTGGCCCACATGATGTACAAATCCATGCAAAATTTCAAGTCAATAGGTCGAGTGGTTCCAGAGATACAATGCTGTGACAGACAGATGGACAGACAGAGAACCGAGTGACATTATAAGGGTCCTTCGTTAGACTATGGCCCCTAAAAATAATAAGTAAAAATAAAAAGCATAAATAAAAAATTTCATAATAAAGTTTTTGTAGAATATTCCAAATTTTTATTAAGTTCTCATCAGACACCCTCTGCCAACTTTTCTTCCTCTTTGTGTGTCTCTTGCTTAATGACGTTTTCGGAGCAGCCACGAGTCGACATATTTTGCTGGATTGAAGCTGGTCAGCGGTGGGCCTACAAACAGTAGTGAAGAAACTGTTTTTGTCATCAACGAAGCTCTGGTTGGGCTGACAATCAGATTCATTTGTGAAGATCCTCCTTCACATTCACTCGATGAAATTGGTATCTTACTCAGAGCACCCATCAAATGCTTCAATTCCTCCAAAACCATTTTTTCAATTAGGTATTCCCGAAATTCACGAATTATATCTCCTTCATTTAACTGTAACCTAATTGACAATTTTCTAACTTGAGTTTCACCAAATGCCATCATTTTACGTTTAGAAGGTTTAATACCTTTGTTGTCCTTGTTTTCTTTCTCTCGTCATCGGTATTGTCACTAGTTCTTAAATTTGAAATTTTTTTTTTTTTTTGAAACTGTCCAAAATGTCGGTGTCATTTGGATATTCAGGTACTGTGAACATGTAAACAGATATAGGGAAAATTTACGGAAAAATTTGGATAACGCACTTTCGCGAAACAACAGATGATTATTTGTCGGGGTAAAGAAAATTACTCCCTCCTAATTCTCAAACGGGATGCTTACAGTTGATTCATAGCGGTGTCCAACCTATGGCCCGCCAGGAAAGTGAACTAAAACAACATTTTAAATTTTGTTAATTATTAAAAAAATTTTCTCATTAAATGTTTTGTTCAGTAATTGTGTATTGTACTTAATAAAATTTTCGAATATTTTCAATTTTACTTTTACATTCAACAAGATATGGAAAAAGGAACACACTAAAGAAATCTAACTTCGAATTTTTTTTGAATATGGCTCCTGTATGGGAAAAGTTTGGACACCACTGCAGTAGAAGTGGACCAGAGCCCATTGGGAATACCCCTTAATCTGCTCACTGCTGACCAGCGTGACTTCTCCGTATGTGGGACAGGTGGTCGGGATATGTTTTACCAGGTACCACTAAGTTGTAGAATGGTAATCCCTTTAGCCCTCTTAATTCATGCAGCAGCACTAATTGCATAAATTGCCTGGGCCAGAAATGCGAACAGTGCATACTGAGTATATTCTCTCCTAATCCGTTCGCTATATGAAAAATTTCTCTCTCAACAGAAAGTATTTTAAATGCAACTTCCAAGGGGAATTCAAAATAATTCGCTATAAAAGGATTTCGTTAAACAGAAGCCCGACTGAGTAATTTAGAATTATAAAAATGGTTATACAGTTTTATATAGAAAATATCTTAACAACAGACTGTGAAAAATGCAAATTTAGTTAAATAATTTTAAGCTTTTTTTGAATAGAAAATTTAAGGAATATTACCAATTTCGAAGTGCATTACATCCAAATGTCACACGTTACTGTTAATAAAGGTGCCGGTACGCTGTACCATTGTGTACCATCCCAAAAAAAGCACTGGATAAACCTCTGGCATCCCAACCCCCTAAAAAATTCACACATGAATTTTTTAGGACGGTATGGTCTAAAAAATAACATTTTTTATTTTTAGTACGGCCTAAAAAATACATGCAAAATGCCAGTTTTTTTTTTTTTTTTGAAGCAGCCTGAGCAGGATCATCAGCAGGTAAAACAATTCATATCTAGTACACCAGTGTGATTTATCCCCTTCCTCCTTATTTTTACATAAGTAAAGAAGTCTTTATTACATTTCTTTGCCAGACTTCTCATAATATGCTTTATGTTGCCTGACTTTCTTTGTTTGTGACTATTGCAGAATAGTTTATATCAAATTGTAGGCTTCTGTATTGCCTGATGATTTATTAGTAATGGCCACGTGGTGCAAGGAAACCTATGGCTTATGCTGCACCAGCAAAAAAAAAAAAAAAAATAATAAAATAAAATAGCAAAAAATAATAATAATAATAAGAAAAAAAAAAACAAGAGAGGAGGAAATAGACAACCTATACGTTTCCCTCCTCCCGTAGGTAATTATCCAGCTGACCTTTGAATTTTCCCAAACTGTCAGCCTCTACCACCCATGTAGGTAACTCATTCCAGTAATTTATAACTCACTGGCTAAAATAAAACTTCCTGCAATCCAGTCTAACCATCTCCCCCTGTAACTTGAAATTATGGCCTCTAGTTCTAGAATCATTTATAACCGTGAAAATTTCATCCTCATTCATTTTATTTATGCCTCTCAGAGCCTTAAACATCTTAATCAAGTCTCCTCTAAAGGTGCTTAGTTTCCAAACTCTGCAACCCACATATTTGATATTTGAAGTTTTTCTTCATATGGACCCCCTTTTGCCGATCTCACCAGGTGAGTTACCCGTCTTTGGACCCTTTCAAGAAGGACAACGTCTTTCTTTAGGTATGGTCTCCATACTTGAACACAGTATTCCAAGCGTGGTCTAACAATAGCCTTGAACAATGGGATTATGATGTCCTTATCTCTACTAGCAATTGTTTGATAAATTATTGATAGGATACTATGGGCCTTCCTTGCAACCGTCTACAATGCTCAAAGAACTTCATGTCTGACCGTATCGTAATACCAAAGTTGCTTTCATCCACTACAGGCTTTATTTCATCTCCACCAAGTATATAAGTTGTTTTGGGGTTACTGTTCCCCAGGTGCAATATCTTACACTTTGCTGGATTAAAGCATAGCTGCCATTTTTCTGACCATCCCTGAAGTTATCTTGGTCACTCTAAAGAAGTTCTGCTTGGCGGTGATCATTAACTACTCTACCAATCTTTACATCTGCAAATTTCAACATCACGCCCTCTATCCCTTCATTAGAGGGAAACAGACATTCTGTGTGTTATGAGACACTCAGTCCAAAACACTGATGGATCCAATATCTTTCTATCTCAGAAGATTTAGAAGTCTGGTTGGCCTGCCTCCCTAAAATCCACTCATGCACACCTCAATGGTAAGCCCTGTTACGTCACTTAGGTGGCAACGAACATGTAGAGTGGTTCTCTTCAAGATGCCTGGTCAGCATGAAGAGGAAAGGACCAGAGCCTCCAGCACATGACAGCACAACGAAACAAATGGCCCTCTTTCTCCAGCGGCTTTCACTCCCCCTCTTATGGCAGCGAGAGGATCAGAGTGGAAGCAGAGGGTGCTGAGAATCTCTGGGTATGACCAGGCTGCCATGCACAGAAACTGAACTTAGCCTGTTACAATGTAAGATGACTCATCGGTAAAGACAGGATATTAGACCTGGAAAAGGAATTAGAAAATGTGAATTGGAAAATCATCAGTTTGGCTGAAACAAGAAGAAGAAATGAATCACTTATAAGTTTATCATGTTGAAATCTGCTGTACACCAGTGGAAACAGTGAAGGTGGAGTTGGCTTTCTGGTCCATAAAGATATAAAAAACAACATTTTGGAATTCCAAAGTACATCACAAAGGGTGTCAAGACTATCACTCAGGATTTCTAAGAGGTACAAGCTAAAGGTTATAATGATTTATGCACCAACATCCATCTGTGATGATGAAGAGGTTGAAGAAATGTACACCGAAATTGAGTCTTCTACATGAGCAAAAAACCCAATACACTATCATTATGGGGGAAAGGTTGGAATGCTAAGGTTGGAAAGAGACAAAACAGCACAGAAAGGGGAACTATAGAAAATTTTGGAATTGGTGAAAGAGGTGAAAGACTTGTAATTTGCAGAATCTCGAGGATTGTCACTAATGAACACTTTTTTTTTTTTTTTTTTTTCAAGAAAAGGGTGAACAGAAAGTGGACATGGAAGAGTCCAAATTGATTAACAATGGCATAACTGGAATTTGGGGAGTACAAAGTGTACAGAAAGGATAGACAGGATAGGAAGGGAGGAGGTGTTATGCTGTTAATTAATAAGAAAAACATAAAATCAAAAGAAGTGCATCCAGTTGATATAGAAGAACAGTGCACTGCTGAGTCAGTTTGGTGTGACATAAGCACTGCGAAAGCAAAAATAAGAGTAGGAGTATGTTATAGGCCTAATGACTCGAATGAGTACAATGAACAGTTGTACAGAGAAATAGTGGGCTAGTAAATCAGAATGTCTTATAATGGGGGATTTTAACTTCCCAGATATAGATTGGAACTTATGGGTTGGTCACTCGCACACTAGTAAGACTATTTTGTGGATTTATTGAATAATTGTTTTCTGCACCAGCATGTCAGAGAGGCAACAAAATGGAGTAACACACGTGATCTGCTTATCAGCAGTGATCATTCGTGTATTAAGAATTTGCAGATAAAGGAACCATTAGGTGACAGCGATCAGTGTACTGATGTGGGATTTACTTAAAAATATGATTACCATCAGGGGTAAAGGAAGGGGTTTTTGCTTTGGTAAAGGTGACTCTAGTGGTGTCAGACAGTTTTTAAATTCTGTACAGTGGGACCAACTGATGATGTTACCAACAGTAAATTCTAAGTGGGAAGCATTCAAGGAATTAATAGTGGAAGCTACTAAACATTTCATACCTATTAAGAAATATTGTTCAAGGCCTAAATGGTTGTCAAATGAACTAATGAGACTCGTGGCAGAGAAGAAAAATGCATGGGATGCATATAAATTATCAGGCAACACAGAAGCCTATGATACATATAAGCTAGTCTGTAATCAAGTCACAAAGGAGGTTAGGCAGGCGAAGGCAGATTACGACAAATCTTTGGCAAAGGATGCTAAGAAAACAGCCAGGATTTCTTTACTTATAAAAACTCTAAAAGGAAGGGGATGAATCTGATTGGTCCACTTAATATTGATAGTTCGACTGTTGATGATTTTGCTCATATAACAAACAAACTGAATATGTCACCCATTAATTTATATGTATCCCATGCATTTTTCTTCTCTGCCATATGTCTCATTAGTTCATCTGACATCTATTTAGGCATAAACCTTCAACAATATTTCTTAGTTGGTATGTAAAGCCTAGTAGCTTCCAAGATAAATTCTTTGAATGCTTCCCATTTTGAATTTGCTGTTGGTAGTATCATCAGTTGGTCCAAACGTTTAGAATTTAAATACTGTCTCAGACCAACATAATCACCTTCATGAAAGCAAAAACCCCTCCCTTTACCCCTGATGATAGTTACCTCTTTGAGTAAATTCCACTTCAGTATACTGTGATCACTGCCACCTAGTGGTTCTTTTATCTGCAGATTCTTAATGCATGAAGAATCACTACTGATAATCAGATCAAGAGTATTACTCCTTCTTGTTGTCTCCCGAACATGCTGATGTAGAAAACAGTCATCCAATAAATCCACAAAAGCCTTGGTAGTGAGTGAGTGACCAACCCACAAATTTCAGTTAGTATCTGGGAAATTAAAATCCTCCATTATAAGACTCTCTGATTTACTGGCCCACTCTATTTCCATGTACTGCTTCTTATTATACTCATCAGAGTCATTAGGCCTATAACACACTCCTACTCTCAATTTTGATCTCCCAATGCTTATGTCACACCAAACTGACTCGACACTGCACTGTCGAGCGATGTCAACTGGCTTCACTTCCTTGGATTTTGTTTCTTAACTAATAGCATTACTCTTCCTCCCTTCCTATCCTGTCTATCCTTGCTGTACATGTTGTAGTCCTCAAATTCCAGTTCTGCATTCCTTATATCTGTGTGACACCAGGTCTCTGATATCCCAAAAATATCTGCCTTTGATGTTTTGGGCAATACCTCAAATTCATCAAATTTTTTTACCAAACTCCTAGCAGTGGTGTATACACAAGTATATGTGCACCTGTTCCTATTCTTAGCTAACCTAACACAACCCACGTGTTTACTTGTTTTTTTTTTTTTTTTTTAGGAGGATTAGCAACTAAGGCCATATTGCTCTGGGATATGCGGTGGTCATTACCTGACCTTTCCGCATCCTCCGTATTTGGTGGTGACGGGCTCGAACCACGGTCTAATCAAGAAGCGTGTGCTACGCACTGCTGCTCCTTCCCACCTGGCAATGGAGGCACTGGTGTTTACTTGTACCGCAATGACTCCCAGCAGTCTCTGAAATACCCTGCATCTTGTTTTCCAGGCTGCTGCTCATTCCAATAGAAGCAGTGCAAGAATTACTTTCACCTCTGCCAGTGGCTACTGTTAATCTATTAGTTCTTGTATCCCCCCAAGCTAGCAGTTTTCCGACCCCCCCTAACACTGCCTCGATAGCATCAGCAAATATTCTTGCACCATTTCTATTTAAGTGTATCCCATCCCTATAGAAGCAGTCTCTCCTGTTAACAAGTACAGACTAGGCTGAGAAAAATTCTGCCTCTTGAGCCTTGCACAATCTTTCCAGGTCCGAACTGACTGTCAAGGTTCTCATCGTATACTCCCCCCTATGGGTATGGTCAGAATTGCAGACACTTTCAAATTCTTTTTTCAACATTGACTTGTGCTTGTTAAGTAATTCCATCGGTCTTCTACTCTTAATATCATTAGTGCCAATGTGTACATTATTGCTACCCATATGCAGTACTTAGCATTTGTCAATGTTAAACTTCAGTTGCCACTTCTCAGCCCTTTTGCCCAATTTATCTAGATCCAGTTGGAGTAGCATACTGTCTTTACTGTTGTTAACAACCCTGCCAACCTTTGTATCATCTGCAAATTTGGACATTAAACCTGCTATACATTCATCAATCTCATTGATAAATGTACAAAACAACAATGGGCCCAACACTGAACCCTTTAACTCCACTAATAACATTTGTCCAAGAAGAGCAGTGTCCATTGATTACCACTCAACCATTCCTTTATCCATTGTAGCAACTTGCCGTTAATGCCATACCTCTCCAATTTGTACAGCAGTCTTCCATGTTCAATAGTATCAAAAGCTTTCTTGAAATCCAAGTATATGATATCAAAATTATTTTTGGCATTCTGTTCCTTTGTGACCACATCATAGTATCCAATCAAATTAGTCAGACAAGACTTCCCTTTAACAAATCCATGTTTTGTCTTAACCCTTTGTGTTCTCCCTTTATGAATTTAGGATGCATTCGTACATCTCCAGTCCACAGGGACCTCCCATGAATCCAAGGATGCTCTCATAATTATGGCTAAATGCTTGCTTTCCTTCTTTTCTATATCTCTTAATGATTGGATAGTTCCATCCTCCCCAGGTGCCTTTTTTATGTTCAGCTTCAACAATTCTTCTTCCACTTTCCTCTCCATTATCACAAAGTCCTTTAATTTGATAAACTTATGGAGTTTGATAAACTTAGATGCAAAATACCTATTCATTATGTCAGCACCTGGGCAGGGTTATCAACAGTCGACCCATTGACATCGAGTAGTCCAGTGTGATTCAGTCCCTTCCTTCTTCTGTTAATAATATATTTAAACAGTGAAGAATTGATTTAAATGTACGTTTGTGTAAAACAGGAATCTTGGTAGATATCGTAAACTCTCCTTTCTGCTGATGCCCAAGACATGGGGAAAACCTGAGCAAAGAATATGTTCTCATTATAGTATGAGAACATACTATAATTCACTTTTATTATTTGCAAATCAGTTACTTAATTTTTGTCTTACTGATGGCCCACTGGCGAAAGATCTGTTCTCTGTCTGGTAACTTAACACAGTCTAGTATGATAGTTTATTGGTTTAATCATGCAATTGTTTGCTGGAATGGTTGTGTATTCTACACCATAGTTGATGTCTGTGTGGTGTTTAACTAGTGTGCTGGATTCTGGTTTGATTATTCGATTAAAATGTATCATATTCTTCAGAGGTGTAGCCAGGTGGTGGTGGGGGGGATAATAGTAGTAATTGGTTTCACTTATCAGATTTGAGTGATATGTTTCCTTCTATTTTGTAAAGAAATTATTCAGTTTTCTACGGAAATGTCTGGCTTGATGGAGTTACTGTCATTGCAGAGTTTTAATGTTGTGGCTATTCCTGAAGTATGTTTAAATGATGATTGTGAGTTATCAAATTTGGGTCATTTCTTTGATTATATTTTCTTGTCTTCTTCCTGTTCAGAAATTAGACAAGGACTGTTTTTTTTTTTTTTTTTTTTTTTTTTTTTGCAGATCTTATTCAGAGTCATCCCCACACCCTGTTGCAATTAAAACTTTACAGAGGGTTTTTAATTTAGTTCTTGATAAAGTGCAGTAAAGTGTACATGGTTTTACTAGTAGAAGATTTTTAATTTGGCAAGTTGTAGAGTTGTAGGGATGGTGATGTTGTCTACCTTCATTAGTAGTTTTGTAATTTTGCTGCCTTGTTATATGGATTTATCTCCAGACAATGTTTTACTTTAATTTTTTTTTTTTTTTTTTTAGTGCATTGTTGTAGAACTTAAAATTATTATTAACGTTTTCTAATTTTTTAATTTTGATCATTTATCTTTTTAGGTTTCATTATTAGGGACATATCAATGGGTCATTTTGAGTGTATCGAAAAACAGAATAATGGAGGAGGGGGATATTTACCTTTAAATATCTTAATATTAGCATTTCTACATTCAAGAAATTTATTCTTGGATTCTCTTCCATGCTGTTGTGTACAAATTAGCATTAACGTTAGTAGTGGCATATGATGCAAGAAAGTAAGATTAAAATAAAACAATTCCCATTTCATTTATCCATTCCCTCCAAAACTTTGTCTAGTTCTTTCTTGAATTTATTTAAGCTATCAACTTCCATGACAGATGAATGTGTGTTCCAGTAATCAACCACTCACTGGCTAAAGGCAAAATTTTGCAAATCTTTTCTGCAAACAGCTTTCCTCAGTTTGAATTTATACCCTCTCAAGTGCATAATCTGAGCAAAAGGAAGAATCCCATCAGCATTGAGCTTGCTGAAACCATTCAATGCCTTATACACCTCAATCAGATCACCTCGCAGATTCCTAGTCTCCAGATGCTGCAATTTGCAGGAATTAATCCTTTCTTTTGTAAGAGTACCTCATCATTATCCTTGCCAATCTCATTGCCCTTCTCTGTACTCGTTCTAGCAACTCCAAATTTTTGGAGTCCTGCTTCCTTTCTCACCACCCAACTCCATAAAAAGATTTGGCCTCTCAAACTGGTTACTTCAGTTTCAATTGACCCTTTGAATGGCTTGAACATGTAGGCAGATTGAACTTTCTCTTCTAATATCTCAATTTTCCTCTCTAAGCTTTTCTGTGGATTAATTAATTATTTAATTAATTTTATGAAATAATAAAAATTATTCCCATTTTATAATATTGTTAATATTAATTTAGTAATAAATAAATAAAAAAAAAGTAAAGTGCAGCTATTATCAACCCACTGCAGGATGGAAGCTTCCTCAACAATTCATGTTGAGGGAAATGGACCATAATCTGTCATGCTGGTCCAGTGCGGGTTGGCAGATCGACCGTATTCAGCAGTCATGGGCTTGAACCCCAGTCTACTCAAAGAGAGTGTGCTACTGCACTCCCGCTCCTGCCCACTCGGCTACGGAGGCCTCTTAGAATATTAATCCTGTATTAATAAAGAATTCTCCTTTATTTATTAATCTGAAATCTTTTAGTGCTTCTGATTGCAAAACAACCATTAATAACAGCCCTTCTCTAATGCCACTGGATCTGATAACATCTTTAAGCTTTCAGTACTTGCATTTTGTTGTTGTTATTATTATTAGTCTCTTTATTTAACAGATGTCTTACTAAAAATTTTTCTCTGGCATGAGTATTTCCCTTTGCTAAGGTCCATAATCCTTGTCTATAGAAAGACTGACAGCCTATTAACATATCCTCTTTAATGCTCAAATTTTTTTTCAAAGGTTTATTTTTCTCCTGATCTCACAAATGTTATTTCCTCTTTTCTCTTGCATTTACTATGCAAAGAAAGTTCTTTAATCATCTAGACACTTTCACTTTTCCTGTGTCTGAAGCAATAAACCTCAGGGTTTATCTTGAGTTAACATCTGCATTTGATGATGCTGTTCACCCAACAGTGCTTCTCCACCTGTTGGAAAAATTGAGGATGTACAAGATAATTTACATTTTTTTTTCGTACAGAATTCCTCCTCCACATAACCCTTCTTTTACAGTGTAGCAATTCCTTTCTAATTAAAGAACTTGCTGGAATTCTGCAGGTTGGTACTCTTTCTGCCCTTCTGTTGTCTGCCTTAATTCCACTTCTGTTGCTGCTTAGCAAGTGTCCCTCATTGTTTATACTAATGATATTAAAATATGGGCTATCTGTACCTCACTTCAGGAAGCACAGCAACACAATTCATTTATTACTAGTTATTGTAGTCTTTTTGGCTTTTATACTAATTATAACTGTGTCCACATTTCTTTTTTTCAAGAAAACCTATCTTTTAACCTTGATCCTCTTATTGGATCTCAGTTGGTTAAATCATTTCTGTGTTATAAAGATCTTGGGATACTCTGAAACTAAACTTATCTTTCATTCTTTCATCAACTTTCTCAAAGCTCCATCTCTCTCGCTCTGTAAGATGTTGGTATTGAAGCATATGTATGGTAGTCATATAAAAATGTATTTTCCTTCTATCTTATGTGCAGCTGAAATTGGTTTGCTGCTGCACTTTCTCACATTGTCTCCTCTCAGTTGAATATGAACTATTAACATAGGTTAACCCAGAAACTGACCATGAACATACCAGCTCTCATACAATAATGGCAGAAAACTTAAATTGGATTCCATTCAGCAAGTTGCTTCACATTAAATCTTTACTTGCAGTTTCAAAACCCTTCTGAAGTGCTTGGCAGGCCCTTTTGATTTAGGAAATGGTTGGTTGACACATTTCTCCTTAGGAGTACTAGACAGAAGCCATTGTTAATTCCTTTATGTAAATGAATCTTTTCTTACAAATGTGTTCTTTCTTTGTCCTTTGCTCAAGCTTATTCAGCATCTCAGTGAACTTACATTCATATTCTGTGTAGACTACCAATACCACAATGAAACTGCTGATCTGCTATCCTATCTTCTAATCTGTGGTTGGGGAATTTTTTTAAAAATTATATTTGATTCTTGATATAAATAAGATTCATTTCTGTATGTAAACTGTTCTGGCGTTAACCTCAAAGGGTGAATGTCTCCAGTTAATTATTTAATCATCTGGTGCAACCAATAAGTAGCTATTTATTAAATAGCTTTGTTTACATTTAAGTGTTAATATACACACTAGTATAAATAATAGGTTGCTTGTAGCCACACAGTTTAAATATTGCTTGTAGAAAGGAGACCCATTTACTATGTAGAACTGATAACTTGTATTATGAGTGAGTGAGAGAGAGAGAGAGAGAGAGAGAGAGAGAGAGAGAGAGAGAGAAAATGAATTTAATAGTGTAAATGCAAGGTTTGAAGTCCTGTGTTTAAAAAAAAAAAATTAAAGATCTTTGCTCTGCATTTTAGTTAATTATCCTTAACTGTAATTTTTTTGCATCCTTGTGTTTCTAGTTAACAGGGAAGGATACATTCTTATTGTCTTGTTCACGTCACATGGTTGTTCCAGGGAAAATGGAGTCACCAGTTAAAGAATTAATACTAGTCATAGTATGGACTTAGGGGTTTTGATTTTGTCTGATCATTCTGATTGGATAGCAAAGGAACTTTGTTGCAAAAAATAATTTTGACCACGTATACTTAAATTTTAGTAAAGCTTTTGATTCTGTGACATTAGAAGAAAGTTACTGCTATGGATAAAGGGATGGTTAAGTAGTAGAGTACAGAGTGGTAATCAGTGGGCACTGACATTTTGGACTAATATTATTAATGGAGTCTGCCAGTCTTCAGTGCTGGGCGCATTATCATTTTCAGTATTAATGATATTGATGAAGGCATGTTGGGTTTAATGTCTAAGTTTGCAGATGATTGAAGGTTACCAGTGGTAAGTTTGAATAAATTTAAAGAAGAAATAAACTATTAGAAGGGACAAGTGATGTGGAAAGTTTTTTTTTTTTTTGATGATGCCCATAATCTTACATCCTACTACAAATACTAATATTTGGATTAAAACTTGAATTTAAATTGCTATATATTAATGACTACCTCTGCCTGTTTTAACTTCTTTTTTGTTTTTGTTGTCATAATAAAAACATGATTCACTCATTAACACTGGCATATCATATATGACGATAAAAGCAATGAACATAAGACTGCAAAGCTCTACTTGTAACAAATGTAATTTTAATGATAGAAACACAAAACCTGCGCTAAATGTGATAACAGTTTAACCATGGTATTTGAATAACAAGGAAATTATATTGAGCTTAAAATACTATTATCTATATATTATGTAGTTTAAAGTTAAACAAGAGTAACTGAAAGTCCATTCTCTCCACAAAAGGACTTAAGTTTTTGACCGAAGTGTTAATAACAGATACATATATTATGACGACAAAAATGTGAATGGTTATCGTTGCAATTTATTATAAAGTAATACTTCTAGACCTTTGCAATGGCTGTATAACAGTAAAACCCTGTTCATACTGTGCCAGCACTTAACTTCTTTTCTTCCTAGTGTACATCATGAATATTCTCAGTTTGTCTGCCAGCATTTTACAGGGCATTTTTCATAGTACCAGAAATGCATGTCATGAACAGATGAGCATGTATTATATGAAGTGCATTAATTTTGTTAAAACTTTTATTTTAAAGTCTTGCTTTGTTTATTATGATGTTTTCCAACTGGTGAAAAATTTATGTAGTAGCATTGTCTGAGTAAATATAAGCAAGATCCTGTTTAGTTCATTATTTTCTGGATCAAATTTGTGCTAATAAAAAATAGTCAGACCTCTCTTTAATGAACTTCCATACAGCGAATTTTCCTATGTAGTGAACTTTTTTGATTTCCCCCTGGTCATTACATTGAAAAAATTACACCTTTTTGGGACACCCCAAAAAGGTGTAACCAATTTTAAATGCTTGTAACAAATGTAATTTTAATGATAGAAACACAAAACCTGCGCTAAATGTGAGAAAAACAGTTGAAGTTTTTACTGACATTCAACATGTGCACCACTTGTCACACGAACAATATCTAATCGATAATAAAGTTCATCCCATGTTTTTTTCAAGCGTGTCATGCTTAATCATGGTAACTGCATTTGTAATCCTGCGCTTGAAGTCTGCAATGTCTGCAACAGGGGTCTTGTAGACTGTCTTTGATGATTCCCCATAAGAAGAAATCACAAGGGGATAAATCTGGTGAATGTGGCGGCCACGCAATGGGACCATCACGCCCAATCCAACGGCCAGGAAATTTGTTGTTAAGAGACCTCCTCACATTCAAAGCCCAATGTGGCGGTACTCCATCCTTTTTGGAAAATAACCCCATTTGGCAGTTTATCCAATTGAGGATACACAAAACTCAGGCATGTCCTGGTAATTATCCGCTTTCACAATCGCTTTTTGAAAGAAAAAGGGTCCTATCACACAATCAACCATGATGCCACACCACACATTCACCTTTGGGCTATCTCGCTGATACTCCTGCACACAGTGTGGGTTTTCAGTCCCCCAAATTCTGACATTTTGCTTATTCACCTTTCCCGAAACACGAAATGTGCACTTGTTCGTGAAACAAATCCGTGTCGTTACACGTTCATTTTGTTCCATTTTCTCCAACATGTCTTCTGCAAATTGTTTACGTTTCACACAGTCATCCCGGGTTATATGCTGCAGAATCTACAGTTTATAAGGGTGCATTTTCAATTTTCTTTGCAACACTATGCACTGAAGTCTTGGGGATGGCCAGTTGCTGTGCTGCTGTTCTAATGGATTTTCGAGGACTACGAATGAATGCGTCTCTCAACTTCCACTCTTTCCTGCATCAGTGCTGGTCGACCAGGGCTTTTCTTAGGTTTGGTTTTTTTTTTTTTGGTTTTTTTTTTTTTTAGGAGCATTAGCAACTAAGGCCATATTGCTCCAGGATATGCGGTGGTCATTCCCTGACCTTTCCGCATCCTCCGTATTTGGTGGTGACGGGCTCGAACCCCGGTCTAATCAAGAAGCGTGTGCTACGCACTACTGCTCCTTCCCACCTGGCTACGGAGGCGCCCTTTTCTTAGGATGGACACTACGTGTTTCCTTGAATAGCTGATACCACTTTCTGATGCTGTTATGGGTTGGTGGCTTTATCCTATATTTACTCCTGAAATTACGCTGAACCTGCATTTCAGACCCAGTTTCAATAAACCACTCCACTACCTGTGCTTTGGTCACGGGATCCATTTGTTACCTCTCTACTTAGACTTTAGGACAACTGTAACAATCTGCAAAAGAAAAGAACGGATTATTGAAGTAAAAACTTCAACTGTTTTTCTCACATTCAGCCCAGGTTTTGTGTTTCTATCATTAAAATTACTTTTGTTACAAACATTTAAAATTAGTTACTTTTTTGGGACACCCTGTAGTTTCCGTATAATGAAGAAAATTTTCATATAACAAACTAATTTCTAGAGACATGGGTACACATTGTTCGCACCTCTGGCCTTTAGGCAATAGAGCTGATGCTGCAGAAAGCACAAATTAAGAGCTAAAAGTGATTAAGAATTAATCACTTTAGCTTTTAATATCTAAAGGGTTTAATTTTTAAGAGCATTCCACAACTTAGTGTTGCCATAAAGCATTTACTATACTGAGAAGTCACGCTGGTCAACTGCTATCTATGTGTCAACAGTCATTGGCAAAGATTAAGGAATATTCCTGACATGGACATTGGCTCTTTTCAACCTGTTTCCTATTGTAAGCACTCTGTTAGAGAATTAGGATTGAGGGATTTTCCTTTATCCCGGAAAATCGCAGAAATGCGTCATCCACACTTCCACTAAATTTCGCCTGTCTCTGTATGGTAGGTACACGTTGTCCCTAAATCAGTCTTGTTTCAGCTGCCGTGCAAGTAACCTTACAATGTCTAAGAGGAAATTCTTGAGTATAGTGCAAAAAGTGGAAGTGCTTAAAAGTGTAGATTGTGGCGTTAAAAAAAATATAGAAATTGCTTTAAAATTAGGTGTCCCTGCCAGTAGTGTGTCAACCATTCTGAAAAACCGTGTTGTGATTCTCAAACTGTTTGAGGCAATAGGACCCAATTGGAAGCTTGCAAAATTATGCTTGTATCAAGATGTCAATGAAGCCATTTTTAAATGGGTGAAGTTGATTTGAGACCAAAACATGCTGATATCAGGGCCATTAATAAAAGAAAATGCTATGGAGTACACATCTTTTCTTGGGCATAAAACTTTCCAAGCCAGTTCTAGTTGGCTGGACAAATTTAAAATGCACCATAGCTTACTCAAAAAAGTTTATTTATGGTGAAAGTGGGGTTGTAATTGAAGAAGACTGATTTTGAAAAAAAAATATGGAGGACTAAAAGCCCAAAGACATATATTCAACATTGATGAAACAGGTCTATTTTTTTAAATGTTTTCAAAACAAGACACTGACTTTTAAAGGTGATAAATGTGTAGGTGGTAAAAATAGTAAGGAGAGAATTAGTCTTGTTTGGTGAAAATATGTCTGGTAATGAAAAACTAAAGCTTTTGGTAATAGGCATAAATAAGCAATCCAAATGTTTCAAAGGAGTAAAGCCGTTAGAGTTGGACTACAACAAAAAAGCTTGGATGACAAGTGAAATTTTTTGAACAGTGGATTTTAAAATTCAATAGAAAGATAAAAGAAAACAGAAAAAATCGCTTTGATTGTCACCAACTGCCCTCCCCACCTTCACTCAGTAATTTCAAAACTTACAAGTGTGAAGCTTGTTTGCCCACCTTCACTCGGTAATTTCAAAACCTACAAGTGTGAAGCTTGTTTTCTTCCTTCCGAGTATCTCGTCTAAACTGTAGTCAAAGTACAAAGTATGTTGAGGGTCAAACGGCACTAGGAATTTCTCCCATCTCCGCGAGTGTTCGCTGTATCGAGGGACAGTACTCTGTCAAGACCAGAGATTTAAAAGTGTGTGGATCATGTGCTGTGTAGTATGTTGTGCCCATTGTCCTTCTGGCCTATTGGCCATCGAGCCCCTGATGGGACCCGACGTTGTCTGTACTATGCCAACGAGGAGGCTGGTCAGGTGTACCTTGAAATTTATTATACTCTGGCAGGTCCCGCCGCCTAATTTCCTGTGATTTCAGCGGCTGGGTCCTATAAAAAAAAAAAAAATAAATAAAAATAATCGTGGTGGCATAATTGTAAAATCGCTATTACGAGATAGTCTGTGGGGTTTGTTCCCCAAAATTACCATGGGATTGTACGCTAAATGACAAGTTCTAGAGGCCTAATGGGGCGGGCAATAATTTTGGTGCTAATTTAAATTTGGATGCGTGGGGCTTTTGCGGTGTATAGTCAAGAGAAGGGTAGGGAGACTGAAGGCTGGGGGGAAGAAAGAGAAGTAAGGGGCCGATAGGGTAGATGGCCCCTGCAGTCAGTGGGGCATGCCCATGCCCCACCAGAGGGAAAGGGGGATGGCAGGAGGAGGAGGAGAAGACAGCGAGCCATCTCCCCCCCCCCCCCCCCCCCCCCCCCGCCAAGGAATAGGAGTGAAACAGGCTGGTCAAGGTTACCAGCCCAGATCACCATATGGCTAGGTGGCAGCAATGTGCTGCAGTCATTTCTCTGAGTCCTTGCACGGTAGTCTTGTTGTCTTGATCAGGTTGTCAAATACCTGTGCTGGATGAGGTTGTCTAATCAGGTTGTCACTGTGATTTCTTTTTTATTATTTTTATTTATTTATTTGTTTATCTTATTATTATTATTATTTTTTAGTTGGTCACTTCCAGGTCAGGTAAGGTCCAGTTACCTTATTCATGTCATGTTCATGTTCATGTATTGAATGAGATTGTCACGTCAGGTGGATACATCTGTCAGTAGTCATAGAGATTGTGATATCAGGTAGACTCAGTTGTGAGGTTTAATTCCTTGGTTGTTTCACCCTGGTGTCAGTTCATCATCTGGGAAGGTTTCTGTGGTTGTGTAGACGTTCTGCTGGTCTGCACGGCATGGTTGTTTACTGCAGTGGTTGAGGCTGTAGTTAATGGACCAAGCTAACCTGTAGACTAAACTGCAGTCATAGTGGCATAGTGTTTTGTGAAAGGCGCCACCTGTGGTTTCCCACATCTGCATCATGGTACTTTGTGAAGAAGTACAGAATCTCTGTAAAAGCCAGAAAAAGTGTAATGTCTGGTTTCTGTCAGAGTAGTGTTATGTTTTGTTGTTGTGTCTCTGGCTGCTTGGCCGCAGAACCCCTAGTGGGACCCCATGTTGCCCGCCACCACCACTGGGAGGTGAGCCAGGCTGCCCATTATACTCTGGCTGGCCTTTGCCAGGGTTGCCTAAGCTTCCTGACAAAGGTCAAGTGAAAAAAAAAAAAAATAATAAAAAAAAAATAAATAAATAAAATAAAATAAATAATAATAAATAAATAAATAAAATAAATAATAAAAAATAAATAAAAAAATAAAAAATAATAATAAAAAATAAAAAAAATAATAAAAAATAATAAAAAATAAAAAAGTGGGGGGGGGAAGAAAACAGAGCAGGAGTACGAGTTAGAAGGAACAGAAAGAGAGAAAGGAGGACGGACTGAAGTTAAGGAGCAGTCCGCTCTTTGTGAGGTGAAAATAGGGATTGGGGGTGGGAGTTAAAGTAGCAGGGGACAGGTGCCCCTGCATGATCACCAGAGGCCAATGGACTCTGTATCCCGCACTCAGAAGTTCTCCAGAGTGCCACCAATCCCGCACCAGAACGGTGCCGGCTGATCCTACCCTATAAGAGGTTTGCAGCAGTATCCCGCACCAGAATGGTACCAGCAGTGTTCCTACCCTTAAAGGATTTGTAAGTTGTCAAGGCAGTGTCCTCTAGCGGAGAAGGAGCTAACCCACGCCAGTCTGATTCAGGCCTTGGGCAGCATTATCCAATGTTGTTCTCATTTCAGCAATCTTGGCTAGCCTCAGTGCAAAGATTTCCTGCGCATACACAGTTAGTGCCCTGTATGTGTTTTCATCGAGCAGCAGTGAGGACTCTTGGTTTCGTGGATTCCTTTGAATTGCGGTAGCAAACTTGATTCTACTGTTGTCATAGGCAGGGCACTCATACATGAGATGCCCCCAGGACTCTTCTTCTCCACAATGGCACCGCGGGTCTCTTTCACTCCCCATAGCTGTGAGTTTCTGACGGAAGGGGCCGTGTCCAGTGATAATAAACGTCATGTGCAGACCAGGTGAGAACCAGGGAGGGGGCTCTGGGTGAGTATGGTTTATAGTTGGGAGGAATCGCCTTGTGATGTCTCCTTTCTGCGTGGTTTCCCAGCTCTGTTGCCATATCGCTTGTAGGTGTTGGGTGATTCTCCTCTTCTCTATCTTGGGGTCATTTGCAAGATCCAGCTGGAGATTTACTATTTCAGCTGATGTTCCTTTCCTAAGGTGGTGATATAGGCCTTGCCTGACTGCTTCTAGGTAGAGTGGCTGACAACCTGTTAGAACTTGCAAGGCAGGGGTGCTAACAGTGCGGCACGCCCTACTAATTGATAGCAGCATGAACCTTTGAATTGTATCCAGCTTCTGTTTGTTTTTTGTTAGTGTAGCTTGTCTGTACCAGGTGGAGGCACCATAGCAAACAATCGGGACATATACTGCTTTCTATATGAGCGTCAGAGCTTTGTGCTTCAGGCCCCAGTCGGCTCTGCTCACCCTCCTGATCATGGCGGCATACTTCCGGATTTTGGTGGCTAGATATTTCAGGTGGTTATGGAAAGTAAGACCTGAGTCAATGTAAATACCTAAGTATTTAACCTCTGTGTACAGTCGGATGGGGGTGAAGTTTAATTTCATCGTAGGTGGTTTTCTAATTTGTAGTCTGCCCTTGAGGAGAATGGATTTTGTTTTTTCTGCCGAGATGGTAAGGTTGTGCAAGGCTGCCCAGTTCTGGAGCTTCACAAGCGCCGCATTTGCAATAATTTCCAAGGATGACCTAGTGTCCGCACGCACCAACAGGACAAGGTCGTCCGCAAAGGCCAAGGGCTCAAACCCCCCCCCCCCCCAAGGTCCAAGCCCAGGAACTCGTCCAAGACAATAGACCAGAGGAATGGGCCAAGCACAGAGCCCTGCGGACATCCCCGGTGGATGAATCTGGTAACTGTCTGATATTTGTTAGTAACTCGTACTTTTCTGTTGGTTAGATAAGACTTCAAACTGTTATATAGATTTTTAGAAACATTTGAGTGCCGAAGTCTCCGAAGAACGCTGGGCCACCACAGGCGGTCGAAAGCTCCAGCAAAGTCCACCAATATAGCAAGAGAGTACTTGAAAGCTGAGTGCGTTGCTTGGGTGATTAGATTGTTGACAGCGTCTTCAGTGCTGCAGCCTTTTTTAAAGCCATATTGTTTTTCTGAGGAGAGTTGGTGTTCCTCGTAGCAGGCAGAAAGTCGAAACAAGAGTAGACGCTCCAGTAGTTTGGCCATCACGGAGAGTAAGGCAATCGGGCGATATGAAGCTGGGTTCTGTGGTGACTTGTCCGAGTTTTTCAGAATTAGTTTTAAGGTTGCAGTCTTCCATGAAGCTGGGAAGGTGCCCTCTGCCAGGCACTTATTCTGTAGTCTTAGAAGGATATAGTTATGTTGTGTTTGTGAAGCTCCTCAAAAGTTCGTTCAAATTTTGGATTACTTTTGGAATTAGCGATTTTAAAGTAGTGTCGTCGACTCCATATTAGTTGGTGAGTTGGTGCATGTATTTTTGTGGCTAAATTTTAAGTGAGTGAGAAGATATTAACGTTTTTCTAATTTGCATTGTACAGACATGCTACCTCGTTGTTGCTTGTATGTAATGGCCGCTCCCACTGTAGTTCTGCCTATGTCTTGTATGTCTTGTAATAATTTCTATAGTGTCAGTTAATACTGTTCCTGCTGCTTGTTAGTTTGATTAACTGTACTTTTGGAACACTGGGGAAATTGTTATTATTTCTATATCAGTTATACTCACTACCAAGAAGACTATGGGGTTCTTAGTATTGTTGCCACATTTAGCGATAAATTAATTAGCAAATAGTCGGCCATTGCTTCTTCCGGAAGCAAGTCACGTGAACAGTGCTTTCTTCTGTGATTGGTTGCTGGAATTCCTGCATTTGAAAACTGCCATGAACCTATATTTTAATTATGCTGCTGCTTATTTTCTTAAATTTATAATCCCCTTATATTTCATAATGTGTTATACAGTATAATGAGTGGAATTAATTCAATTGTCTCCACAATCAGTATAGTTAATTAGTGCTTGGAAACTTGATCAAAACCTTCAGATTGTAACAGCGCGCTATTCGCAGTGCCCCCTAGCAAGTTCGCAGCAAGTGCAAATTAAAAATTATCTCCTCAGACAGCCCAACCTCCAGCCCAACAAGCTGCTGGTTTTTGTCAATGCTACATCGCTACACTTGTGCTTTGCTTTTCATCCTGCACTCCCTTCACCTGACATGAGCGGGAGGGAAAGTTCCAGTTCTGCTAGTGAGGAGGAGCCTGAAACAGTTCCAGAGAATCCCCCTCCAACTAGTACCCTGCCAAAGATCCAGCTCAAAAGTGGCTATCTCGCGAGGAAAAAAGAAAAGAAAAAGAAGGCCAACAAGAAAACTAAGGAGACCATGGAGACATGGGCTGCTCTCCTCTGCTCGGAATTTGTGACCCAAGATGAGGGGCAACCACTGGCATTGGCCCCTGACCAAAGCCCTGTTGCTGAACCCACTGATGCTGCTCCACCTTCTGGGGAAATAGCCTCCACCCATACAGAGATTAAAAGTGTCTCCCAAACTATCACACCGACAGCCCTTGCCAACGCTATCGCAGTTGGGTTAAAACCCTCTCCTAGACTGGGGATACCTCCTCCATCTAGTGTCCCAGAAGGTGAACCCACTCCAGAGCCAGCTACCCTTCAACAAACAATCTCTCGACTTCGTAGGCAGTTGATCGCATTCCTAAACCACGACTCCAGTCGCTTCACCAGAAGTGCAGGTAACCGTGTGCAGGAGTTGTGGTCCACCCTTGAGTCAATTACAACTGAGCTCCTCATTGACAATGAGAGGCTCAAAGCTGTGAATGAAGAACTTCGATCCAAAACTGATGTCCTGGAAAAGGTCATTGATGCTATTGGCAGGCCCCAAAATTGTACTAATGCTGACCCTGACTATATTGAGACTCCGTGCCCCCCTGAGCCTGCTGCGGATGTCACTTCCTATGCTGATGCAGTGAAGTCGGGACAGGAGCCCCTTGCCCGTGGCATGATACAAACTCTCCATGTGCACCGCCCAGAGAAGAAGCCACAGCATCTACTACTGTTGAGAGCAAGTGATACCTCAGAGCTCAAGACTAGCAATGACGTCAAAGATCTGGTGCAAAGCACTATAAGGGCTGATTATAAGAATCTAAAAGTGAAATCCCTGAGACCCATTAGGAACAAAGGAGTCCTACTGGAGACCGCAACAAAAGAAGACCTAACAAGTATTGCCACATGTGGTATTCTCACAAATGCAGGAGTGGTCATAGCTCCTCCTAAAAAGTCAAATCCGTCAATCATAGTGTACGATGTTCCAAAGCACAGTTCCAACGACGAATTACTTGAAGATCTGTTCCACAGAAACCTACAGGACCGGGGATTCGCCTGGGAGGAAGTTAAGGATGAGACCACTTTTAGGTTTGCAACAAAATCAAAATCCAACTCTACAGAACACAAAGTAATCAGCTTCTCTCCACGGATTTATAGAACTGTCCTCTCTACAGATAGATTATTCCTTGGTTGCAGTGCACACCGATTTCGCCCGTTTACAATTGTCACTAGGTGTTTCCTATGTCTGGGATATGGGCATACCTCCCAACGCTGCTCCCACAAATCTCCATCCTGCGGGCATTGTGCCAGGAGTGGGCATGTCCAAGCAGAATGTCCCTACATTGACGAAGAGCCCTCTTGTGTGAATTGTAAAAGGAACAGGCGAGCACATAACCATTCCCTCCGGGATATTTTATGCCCAGAATACCAAAGGGCTCTGGAACTCGTAAGACTAAGGACCGCTGATGCCTAAATCAACAAGAAATCCCAGTTGTGTCCCCGCTCCAGTCCTGCCCACTCTTTCTGGGAGCCTAAGAGGAGCCCCTGTATCTCAAACTAAATACTTGCGAATGATGCAAATAAATGGGCAAAGGTCCCGCACAGTTGCGGATGAAATACGCCAGGCCACTGAGGAGCATTCAATTGATGTTGTTCTGATTCAAGAGCCGTATGCTGCAAGAATACAACCCCATCCAACCTCTAAAATTACTGGCTTTTCCATACACACGCGAGTCATTCAACCTGTCCCAGTGGACCCAAAAACATGTATAGCAGTCATAAATAGGGATCTCGATGTCCTGGTTGTCCAGGGCCTCTGCAATCAGTTCTCCACCTGTATCCAGATTACATGTACAGATCAATCATTCTACCTGATGTCACTCTACAGCCCTCCCTCAAGTAACATCAATGAAGCACTAAACTTTTTGGAATTTGCCCTGAATTTTATTGGCTCCAAACAACTCCTGGTTGCATCTGACTTGAACGCAAAATCCCCCTTCTGGCACAGTGCAGTTGCCAATGGCCGTGGCCAGCTTCTTGAGGACTTCATCCTCAGCCAAAATCTTATTATCCATAACCAGCCTAGCCAGTTCACTACTTACTCTAGCTCCACCGGTGAATCTAATATTGATTTAACCCTGTCTACAAAAGACCTACGTCAGTCAGTTAGTTGCTGGAAGGTAACTCCGGATCTGACTGTTAGCGACCATAGAGCCATACTGTTCCATCTTGACTTGGTTCCACCGAGAAACAACAACAGAACAAGGCCAACTGACTTCATTAGATTCTCTTCGAGAAACGTCAATTGGGAAGCATATGACAGCTCCATAGAACTGGACTTTCCAAATCCAGACCCATCACAGATGGACTCGCTAAATGCACAGGACTTGACCACCTTTATCCAGCACTCCATACTCAGAGCCTCATACAGGTCCTCAAGGAAGAAGGTGTTCCGCCCAGCAATCTGCCCATGGTGGACCCGGGAACTTACCATCCTTCGTAAGGCAGTCCACTCTGCCCGCAGGAACTACCAGCGACACCGTGATTGGCCAGCTCCTGATGTCGAACGCCTTCATAGGGATTATATCGCCAAAAAGAATGAGTATACCAAGGCAATTGCAGCCAGAAAGAGAGAAACTTGGGCAAATTTCGTAAAAGAAACCAACCGTACAAATCCATGGGGCCTGGCATATAAGATTTTGAGAGAGAAAACCTTCTCCCCAGAAATATTCAACACTGTTTCAGTAGACGCTCAGGAAACTAAGTGTTGGCAAGATTCTGCCAACCTTATTCTAGACAAACTGTTTCCACCTGATGACATCTCTGAGGATCATCCAGAACACTCAGCAATTAGAGCTGCCAACAGCAATTACATAGCAAAAGAGCAAGCCAACCCATTCACACTAGAAGAACTGGGAGCAGTCCTTAAAAACATTAATGCCAAAAAGTGTCCAGGCCTTGACCTAATAGAATACATCTTCATCAACCGCTTTCACACACTGCGGCCGCACCATCTACTCCTTCTCTTCAATAAATGCTTGGAAGAAGGATGCTTCCCAAAAGAATGGAAATTTGCCCTCATTCGCCTCATCAAGAAGCCTCACAAACCACCAACAGACCCCCGCAGCTTCCGGCCTATTGCCCTGCTGGCTAACCTTGGTAAGGTCCTTGAGCGACTCATGGCTCTCAGGGTTGTCTCCATGCTACAAATGCACGATTTGGTCTCACCATGCCAGTATGGCTTCACCCGTGGAAGGTCGTGTGAAGAAGCTCTGTTCGATTTGGTTTTACATATTGAAAGTTCTGAAGAAAAATTCGAATTGGCCATCTTCATAGACTTCGAGGGAGCCTTCGATACCGTCTGGTGGGATAGTGCCTTGGCACGCCTTCGAACTGCCGCTTGCCCCCAGCAATTATACAGCCTCTTCCAGAACTATTTTTCCGACCGAGCAGTTATTCTCAAGTCAAAATTCCAGCAAGTCACAAGATCAGTAAATCGAGGTTGTCCCCAAGGGTCAGTCCTGGGACCCCTCATTTGGAACATAGTCCTCCAAGACTGGCTCTCCCGCACCTTCAGGAATACAAAAATTGTGGCCTTTGCCGATGATCTCACAGTTGTGGTGTCAGGGCATTCACGGAAGGCCATTGAAGAAAATGCAAACCAGGTCCTCGACGATCTCTCAACTTGGGCCGCACTTAATAAGTTGCATATCAACCCAACAAAAACTAAAATGATGCTATTCAAGAATAGACTGGATCTCAGGCGCCCACCGCAGGTAAAGATATGTAATGCTCAACTGCCAATCGTCACCGAAACCAAAGTACTTGGAGTGATTATTGACCACAAACTCAGCTTTCTTCCACATCTTGTTAATTTAAGAAACAAAGTTAAGAGATTCTCAGGAACCATCATACGCATCTCTAAGAATGATTGGGGACTCTCCAAAAGGTCCCTGCGGTTGTATTACAACGCAGTATTTTTACCAATTGTGACCTATGCAGCTGGAGCCTGGTTCCATCGGGTAACTCTTGTAAAGATGCGAGACAAGCTTGGAACCATCCAGAGGTCAATGTTAATGGCAATCTGCCGAGTGTGTAGAACGGTCTCCACTCCTGCCATTCAGGTCATTGCGGGAGCACTTCCGCTCGATCTACATGTCACCTTCCGAGGGCTGTGCTTCCGCATTACGAAAAATATCCCAACAAGGATCCTTGACATTGAGGTTAATCTGGATGCTGACCCCAAGGCTGAGATGACACGTTGCTACAACGAGCTCTTCAACATTTGGCAAACTCGATGGCATAATTCAACAAAGGGCATTGTCACAAAAAGATTCCTACCTGATGTAACCTACACTGCTACTAAATCTGTACAGTCTTGGTTCACCCCTTCACTAGAAACATCATACCTAATTACCGGACACGGATCCATGAATGAAAAATTACACCATCTGGGTCTCCACCCAACAGATCTCTGCCATTGTGGAGCCAAAGAGAACTGGTGGCATGTACTATTCGAGTGCATTGCGTATGCTGATCTGAGACACAACCTTGTCAGCTGTACACAGATCTCTGGCGAGTATCTAGAGCTCTTCCTACAGAACCCTAACAACCTCCCTGCACTGCAAACCTACTCAGCTGAAGTCTTTAGGCGCAGAAGAAGGATTAACAGACCACCAGTGGCAAACATCGATGACCCAGCAGTGGACTGAAACCGACCATGTATTTCCCCCCTCCCCCCAGCCTGCTGCATGGGCTGTGGAGCTTGTTTCTGCGGCCTGTGTTCAGGAAGGAAAACATCTCTCTCTCTCTCTTTCTCTTCCCCCCCCCCTTTTTTTTTTTTTTTTTTTTTTTTTTTTTAATAAATATATATGTATATATGTTTTTTTTTTTTCTCGCATTCTACAATCAATCCATGGCTGTTTTTTTTTTTTTTTTTTTTTAATTTATTTTATTTTTTAATTATTATTATTATTATTTTATTTATTTAATTTATTTTATTTCTTTTATTCTTACTATTTTTTATTTATTTATTATTTATTTATTTTTTCTCTCTTCGCGTTCTAAATCAGTCACATGGTTGTTTTTTTTTTTTTTTTTTTTTTTTTTTTTTGCGTTCTTCAGGGTTGCTGTCACTTTTTTTTTTTTTTTTTTGCGTTTTACAGTGATATTATTATTTTATTATTATTATTTTTTTTTTTTTTTTTCTTTTGCACCACGGGAAAATCTAAATAAATATATATGTTTTTTTTTTTTTTTTTTTTTCTCTCCTCTGGAGTGGGCCCCTAGAGGAATCTGGCCCACCTTTTGGCAACATCAGGTGGATCAGAGTCTCATATTGAGACAGTACGTGATTAGCTGAGACTGGCCCACCTTCCCGTGGTGTGGACGAGTACCCAGAATCATCTGTCCAGGTGACTGATGCTTCTGGGTAGCCAAGTGGCCAGAACAGAACAACAGAACACACACATAATACACACAAACCGACGTCACACACATATCTGGCCCATTTGTAGTGATACTGTTCTTCACAGAGATACGAGGCGGAGTTGAACTAACGTTCTAGGAGCCGCCCATTACAAAAACACATGTCCACATGTCCACATGTAGTCTTAGAAGTATAGCTGGGCAGGCCTCAGCGAATTTTTTGAGAACTTCTACTTCCAGCAGGTCTGCACCTGGTATTTTTCCATCTTTCATCTTGTTAATTGCCAGGTCAAACTGCAGTCAATGGACCAAGGCATTATCAAGAATTTGAAAATGCACTACGAAGGTGCATACTGAAAAAAATTATATTCAGAATAGAAACCAACCAGCCAACCTATAGATTTCCTTGGAAGTCAAGATGTGACGGAAACAATGATTAAGAATTGTTTCACAAAAGCAGGTTTTGCTAAAATGCCAATTAACAGCAATGATAGGGATGAACTACTAAAAGACATTGAGCAATCTTGGGAAGAACTCCAAATGAGAGGTTTGTGATCAGTGGAGAAATTGTTCTTGAAGAATTTTTAGGAGTTGATAACGATGTCATAATAGCTGAATATCTGATTGATTGATTTGATAGTTGTTGGCGCATCGGCTTCTGTGGCCATATTGCACCTCCCAAGGTTTTTGCAGTACTTTGATCTAAGCCCGAGGCGGGAATCGAACCCGCGACCTTTGGGTTGCCGGGCAGGTACTTTACCCACTTGGCTAGCCCGGTCGGCCTGAATATCTGAGTGACTCCAACATTTTGGAGAGTATTCAAAGAGCTAGTGAGAATATTGACGATGAGTTGTATGAAATTGAGGGCAATGAAGGCAATGAGAGCTTCCAAACATGAAACGTTGGCTGCATTTGAAACTTTGCATCAAGGACTTCAGTGTGAAGAAAATGGCCAGAAAATATTTGAGTGCTTAAACAAATGCAAACATTTTTATGAATGATGTACAGAAAAATCTAGTGTACAACAAAAATAACTGAATATTTTACGACATTTTTAAAAGTGTACTAATATACAGGATGTCTTAAAAATATTGGTACAAACGTTTAGGGGAGGTAGGTAACATAGGTCAGTAATGAACACTTTTTTCAAGAAAAGGGTGAACAGAAAGTGGACATGGAAGAGTCCAAATGGATTAACAACTAATGAAATCGACTTCATCCTCATTAACAGAAGATATATTGTGAATGATGTTACCGTCCTGAATAAGGTAAATGTTGGAAGTGATCACAGAATGGTAAGATGTACACTTGATATAGATGTAGGAAAGGAAAAAACTGACTCGAGTAAATAATACAAAGGTCTTTGAAATAACAGAGGAGGAGAAAAAGCAGTATGTACTGGAACTTAAGAACAAGTTTGAGCTTCTGCAGACTGCTCAGGACCAAGATATCGACGAGGAATATTACAACTTTCTGAAAGTGATAAAGCCCACGAAACCTATAGGGAAACAGAAATCCAAAGAAGAAAAAATTAGTCAAGAAACACTTGTCATGATGAACCAAAGACGACAAATGAAGGGCAAGAAAAACACTGACAGGGAGAAAATTGAGTATACTGAGTTATGCAAAGCCATTAGAAAGAGACTCAGAGAGGACATAAGAAGATTTAACACAAGAAAAGTAGAACAAGCATTAAGGGAAAACAAAGGATTTAAATCAGCAGCCATGAGCAGTAATACAGAAAAACAAATGATACTGAAACTGAAGAATAGCGATGGTGTACTTATAAACAGCAGAGAAGGCATAATTCAAATAGCAGAAGACTATAGAGAATTATACAAGGAGCGAGGGAATGATACCAGCAGTGGGGAAGATGGATTGCAAAGTAGCAACACATACGACATACCCGATATTCTTCCTGATGAGGTAGAACATGCATTGAAGAAAATGAAGAATCGGAAAGCCCCGGGGGAAGATGAAGTTACTGTAGAGTTGTTAAAATTGGGAGGAAGAGACATAACACAAAAACTGGCAAGGCTCTTCACAAAGTGCATTAGAAAAGGTGTGATGCCTAAGCAGTGGAATAATGCAATCATAGTTTTGCTGCAAAAGAAAGGAGATAAATCAGAAATTGGAAATTATAGACCAATTAGCTTGTTATCCCATATCTACAAGTTGTTCACAAGGGTCATTACTAACAGATTAGAAAGAATACTTGATGAGAATCAACCGAAAGAGCAAGCTGGCTTTAGAAGAGGATTCTCAACTATGGATCACCTTCACGTAATATCACAGCTAATGGAGAAAGCAAATGAATATAAAACACCATTATGCCTGGCATTTGTGGATTATGAAAAGGCATTTGACTCCATACAGCATAAGGCAATGTTTCAGGCACTGGAAAGACAAGGCATAGATACTCCATATATTATGATTTTGAAGAAAATATATGAGAGTGCTACATCCTTTATTAGACTAGACAAAGACAGTAGCAAATTTAAAATCGAGAAAGGAGTTCAACAAGGAGACACAATATCTCTGAAGCTGTTTACTGCTGCCCTTGAGGAAGCTTTCAGAAGATTAGACTGGTCGCAGAAAGGAGTCAATGTGAACGGAGAGTACCTAAACCATTTACGATTTGCAGATGACATTGTGGTCATAAGCCACGATCCCAAAGAATTAGAGGAAAATCTTAATCAGTTAATCAGTTATGCACAGTTAGTAAGGATTTTGGACTAAAGATGAATATGGCTAAAACAAAAGTAATGATGAACAAGTATGCCACGGAAAGGGAAATAATGATTGAAGGAGCAGTAATTGAAAAGGTGGAGTCATATACTTATCTGGGACAAGTTATTAGCTGTAATAATGATAAATGGCTGGAAGTCAAGAGAAGAATAAATTTTGGATGGATAGCATTCAGGAAATATAGTCACATACTGAAGAGCAATATCCCAGTTTGTCTGAAACGTAAAATAATGAATCAATGTATACTCCCCACCATGACTTATGGAAGTGAAACTAGGGCACTTACCAAAAGAATGGAAGAGAAGCTAAGAACTACACAGCGAAGAATGGAACGAATTATATTGGGAATCAGACTGTTAGATAAGAAGAGAAACACATGGATTAGGCAGCAAACTCAAGTAAAAGACATTCTTATCAAAACTAAAGAACTAAAATGGTCTTGGGCAGGACACATAGCTCGAAGACATGATGACAGATGGACTAAGAAAATAACAGAATGGTACCCAAGAGGAGCTAGAAGAAAACCTGGAAGACAAAGGCGGAGATGGATAGATGAAATTCATGAGTTTTTGAGTAGTAAATGGATGGCCAGTGCTAAAAACAGAAGGAAGTGGAAAGTTGCTGGAGAGGCCTTCATCCTGCAGTGGATTGAAAATGGCTGATGATGATGATGAGGTAACATCTAAAGAAATGTGAATCGCATAGGAACCCATAACTGGAAACGTCACAGGAAAGTAGTAGCAGAGGCGCAAGAAGCAGAAATGACACAAGACAGTAATTAGCATTATTTGACATAATTTTAACAATGGAGTACAAGATGGATGCATTTCATGATGTTACAACAGATGCTTGAAGGTTCCACCGTGAGACACGATGCATGCGTGACACCGATGAAGCATGGATTGGCGGACACGGTCGAACACACCTGGAGTTTCTTTGACAGTAGCAGCAGCGCAGACGAGTCTTGCCACAAGATCCACTTCCGTTTCCACAGGCAATTCATACACGATAGATTTGAGGGCCACCACAGAAAGAAATCAAGGCTCGATAAATCAGGTGAGCACAGGGGTCAGGCAACGGGTCCACCCTGGCGAATCCATCGACGCCCAAAACGCCTGTTCAAATGGTCACGAACACACCTTCCATAATGGGCAGGTGCCCCGTCATGTTGAAACCAAATGTTGCGTCTCACAACATTTTTTGCTGGAACATCGTCAAGTAACCCTGGTAGAACTTCTTCAAGAAAGATCCGGTATTTAGTGGAGTTCATGCGGGATTGTAACACGTATGGTCCGACTAAGCAGTCACCGACCATACCTGGCCACACATTTATTGCGAAGCGATGTTGTGCTGCATGGGGGGCGCACACCATGTGGGTTGTCGTGAGCCCACACACGAGCATTCTGCTGATTGAATAAGCCTTCCCGAGTGAAATAAGCCTCATCCGTGAACAAAACATAGGCTGGAAAATTCAAGTCTTGAACACTTTCTTGGAGAAACCACTGTGGAAAAGCCATACGTGCAGGATGATCTTGGGGGAGCAGTAACTGAACCCTTTGGAGATGAAATGGGTGTAAGGAATTGTCGTGCCAGACCGCTGTACACTGCAACGAGACACTCCTGAGGCAATGGCACATGTGCTGGTAGTAGGATTATTCTGGACGGCATTCAACACACTTTCTTCCATGGTGGGAGTTCGCATCGAACGTAGTCTGCCCGCACTACTCCTGTTACCTCTAAATGACCCATAATCGCACAAATTTTGATGCACACGTGCAAACAAACGGTGGTCTGGTACATGTCTGTCTGGGAAGCATTCTCCATAAATTCGTTGAGCGGCTCGTCCATTGCCCTCTGCTAATCCATACACTAGGTGCATGTCTGCCAGCTCACAGTTGGTATATCGATGCATGCTCTTCATGCGGCGATTACTGCTTCAATGAGTAAACCAGAAATTTTCCCTCTCGCGAACTGATGAACAGCACCGTCTACCGACTTACAGTGACGTTTCTGGTTATGGGTTCCTATGCGATTCACATTCCTTTAGATGTTACCTACCTCCCCTAAATGTTTGTACCATTATTTTTGAGACACCCTGTATTGTTATGCATCACGTAAGTAGTCATTTCTTAATATGTGTGTGTATTAATAAATTAATTGTTTTAAAATGTTAAATTTTTTTCATTCCCACTTATTTCTGATTTATTTCCCATATTTTGCTGTATTTCTGAGTTGAATTACAGTATTTTTCATTGTTGAAAAGGTCATATTTCTTAATGAAATTTCTGTATAACAATTTTTTTCAAGCAAACGATTGATTTCGTTATATGGAGATCCAACTGTACTCTATGGTGGTCCATGGCCTGCTAAAGGTTTAAAAACACTGGTTTAGATAATTAAGGCAAAAGCTTGAAACTTCAACAGTTGAATAATATTGTACACTTAGGGCAATTATCCTTGGTTTTATATTTTGTATTTACTGGCCTGCATGAACACATTATGTTAATTATATGTTACAAATATTGTTACAAATAAATAGAACTTGTTTACAGTATATTTCAAATAAAAGAAAAGTTAAAAGTATCCTTTAAAATTTTATTTTAAATGATATTTATTTCAGGTTTCTTTAGGAATCCACAAGAACATTTTAAATCTGTTCTCTAATAACTTGAGATTAAAATTATCATATTTGATTTTTGTTTTAAAGTCTCTAAAATCTATTTCTCATAATATATAGACATGGATGTACCGGATTCAGAAGTCACTGAATCGCAAACTTCTGGAAATGAAGGGAAAAAAATGCCATCATTTGCAAAGCATGTTACTGAAATCAGTCAGAAACCCAGTGCTGTCAAGATTATCAAAGAAAGACATGTAACTTTTTCAAAAATGAATGATGAGGTGTTAATATCAACTGAAGACCAGCCAAATCAACCTGAGAATCGAACAGAAGATACACCTCTAATGGAGCGGGTTGGTATCAATTAATATTTTAATTTTTGAACAGGAAATTTTTTTTTTTTTTTTTAATTTTAGAATTGATATATAAATTGAATTTTATTTAATTTTTCTAACGAACAATCTTTTCATTAGATTTTTATTTTAATATTTTTTGTTAGTTATCTTATAAAATGCAAATTTAAGTGTGTAATGAGAAATTTGACAGCATTTTTATACTGTGTGCTTTTGTCTCTATAATTTGTAACTTATTTGCAGGTATAAATATATTGTATAAACACAGTAAATAAACATATGAGATATGGAAATGTTACTGTATTTTGTGCAAATGGAATTTATTTATAATTTAGATAATTTAAAAAAAGATATATATGCATTGTAGAACTTAATGTAGTCCCTTCCTTTGAAGTTTTATAGAAACTTTTAGTTTAAAACAGTATGTAAAACTTTAACTGTAGATCACTGCATGTTGCTTCATAATGAAGACTGCCCTGGCCCATCAAATACACAAGTGAATACAGGCTTTGTATTTTGCACAAATGATTATTTCGTTTTATTTTAGTCTGGTACTAAGCTGGAAGCAAATGAGGTTGAATTTTCTGAGCCTGAGCCAAATATCAGTCTAGATTAATTTAGCAAGCTGATTCTCAGTGGTTGGCTGTAGCATATGGGGAATATGCAATAGCTTTGTTTTTTTTTTTTTTTTTTTTCCTATTAGAATTTCAATTAAGAGATGTATTAACTGACAGTTAATACACTGTAACAGCATCATGTCCTGGAACTTGTGCCAATCAGTTAGAAACATTGCTACTCTAGGCGATCAGAATTTCTAGGAATGAAAGAGTAGGGAAATGTAGGGAGAAGCGATTTGATCATTAGTCAGTTAGAGGAAACCCAGTAACCCTGCCCTAACCTCTAAAAAAATCTTAAAGAAAAAAAAAAAAAAAAAATTTATATATATATATATATATATATATATATATATATATATATAAATATAAATTTTATATTGTGTTGACAGATAAATCTATCTATATCCCTCCCACATATTTTTGTTTATTGTTCTATGTTTAAATTTTCTTATATACATAGCCTTTTTTTACTCTACTTTTTTATAAATTCCTCAACTCCAAGTTTTTACTGCTCCAGCAAATAGGGAAGTTTTTGCTTATTTATTGACATATTAATTTATTTTTTAGAGTTACTTTATATTCCTAGTAACGATACTTTAGTTTAAATTGAATTTAGATAGAGATTTTGTAGGTTATTACTTAGTATCGGTAAGGGTATCAAATCCACGTGTGGACAGGTTTTGCAGCTCCCGCAAACGAAAGTTTTTAATTATACTTAGCCGCTTTATTGTCTTAATTGTTAGATTAAATTATTTTCTTTAAGTAGCTTATAGACCTAGTCAAGCTCCGTGGTTTATTTTGAATTTACATAGCGTGATTTGGAAAGTAAATGATACCTTGTGTCTGTAGATTAACTGTTCTTAACTTGCCACCATTGTTATATGATACGTGTGCTAGTGTAAGGGTTAATGGAAAACTAGATAGCGTAAGGTTAAACGGAAAACTACACAGCGAGTATAGTAGTATCAGTTAATCAGTAAAATATTAATCTTATTAAATTTCATTGCCAATTGAATTAGCATTATTAGAGGCATTTGATGCAAGAAAGCAAGCTTATGCAGCATCAGCCAAAAAAAAAAAAAAAAAAAAAAAAAAACCCACTTCCACTTCACCCCTCTGTTCGTTCAAAATACCTGTCCAGCTGAGCCTTAAACTTATTTAGGCTATCAACCTCCACCACAAGGGATGGAAGTCTCTTCCACCAACCAACCACCCACTGGCTAAAGGCAAATTTCCGCACGTCTATCCTACATCTGTCTTTCCTCAATTTGAATTTATGCCCTCTCAGGTGATTTTTCTGAGCTAGAGGAAGAATCCCATCAGCATTGAGCATGCTTAAACCATTCAAGGCTTTATACACCTCTATCAGATCACCTCGCTGGTCCCTAGTCTCCAGACACTGTAATTTGCAAAACTTAAGCCTTTCTTCGTAAGAGCACCCCTTTGTTCCATTCACTAATCTTGTTGCCCTTCTCTGTACTCGTTCCAGCAGCTCTACATCCTTCTTGAAATGAGGCCTCCAGACCTGTATACAGTACTCTAGGTGTGGCCTGACCATTGCCTTATACAATGGAATAATCACCTCCTTATCCCTGCTGGAAAAATTCCTGTATATCATTGACAATACTCCATGAGCTACTCTTGCAGCCCGTCTGCACTGCTCAGAGAACTTCATATCTGCCTGCACAACCACCCCCAAGTCCCTTTCATTCTCTACCACTGTCAGTGTAGTACCACAGAGTTGATACGTTGCTCTGGGGTTGCTGTTTCCCATGTGTAGTACTTTACATTTGTCAATGTTAAACTTCATTTGCCACCTCTCAGCCCATCTGCTCAACCTTTCCAGATCCTGTTGCAGCAGCATAGTGTCAGTAGTGTCCTTGACAACCCTGCCAACCTTTGTATCGTCTGCAAACTTGGACATTAAGCTTGATATACCATCATCAATATCATTTATAAATACAGAAAACAATAATGGACCCAACACTGAGCCCTGAGGGACTCCACTAATAACATTAGTCCACGATGAGCAGTGTCCATTGATTACCACTCTCTGTCTTCTCCCCCTCAACCACCCCTTTATCCATAGCAGCAATTTGCCTCCAATGTCACACTGCTCCAATTTGTGTAGCAGTCTTGAATGTGCAACAGTATCAAAAGCCTTTCTAAGATCCAAGTATATAATATCAAAGTTATTCCCTGCATCCAGTTCTTTTGTGACTGCATCATAGTATCCAATCAAGTTGGTCAGGCAAGACTTCCCCTTAACAAAACCATGCTGTGTTTGAGCTATAACTGAAGTCTTGTCTAAATGATCCTGCAGTGCTTCTTTAACCCGTGCCTCCATTAATTTTCCTGGAACAGAAGTTAAGCTCACAGGTCTATAATTACTTGTGTCAGCCTTTGATCCTCCTTTGTGAATTGGGGTCACATTTGCACATTTCCAGTCTATGGGTACCTCCCCTGAGTCCAAGGAAGCTCTCATAATTATGGCTAAGGGTTTGCTTACTTCCTTTGCTGCCTCCTTTAATATAACCGGATAGACCCATCCACCCCGGGTGCCTTTCTTGTGTTTATCTTCAACAGTTTCTCCTCCACTTTACTCCCAGTTATTTCAAGATTTTGTAGCTTACTGCTAGAGTTGAATACACCTCTGGCATTCCCCTTGCTGAATAACTCCTCATGTGTGAATGTCGATGCAAAATATTCATTTAGTTTGTTAGCTACCTGAGCAGGATTATCAACAGTTGACCCATCAATATCAAGTGGACCAATCTGATTCATCCCCTTCCTTCTAGAGTTTACATAAGTAAAGAACTCTTTGCTGTTTTTCTTTGCATCCCTTGCCAAGGATTTCTCGTAATCTGCCTTCGCCTGCCTAACCTCCTTTGTAACTTGGTTGCATATCAACTTGTATCTATCATAGGCTTCTGTGTCATGTGTTAATTTGTAAGTATCCCATGCATTTTTCTTCTCTGCCATATGCCTCATTAGTTCATCTGACATCCATTTTGGCCTAAACCTCGAACAATATTTCTTAGTTGGTATGTAAAGCCTAGTAGCTTCCAAGATAAGTTCTTTGAATGCTTCCCATTTTGAATTTGCTGTTGGTAACATCATCAGTTGGTCCCACTGTATAGAATTTAAATACTGTCTCAGTCCATCGTAGTCGCCTTTACGGAAGCAATAACCCTTCCCTTTACCCCTAATGGTAGTTACCTCTTTGAGTAAATCCCACTTCAGCACACTGTGATCACTGCCACCACAGAATCACTGCTGATAATCAAATCAAGAGTATTACTCCCTCTAGTTGCCTCCCGAACATGCTGATGTAGAAAACAATCATCCAATAAATCCACAAAAGCCCTGCTAGTGCGTGAGTAACCAGCCCCCAAATTCCAGTCAATATCTGGGAAATTAAAATCTCCCATTATAAGACTCTCTGGTTTACTGGCCCACTCTATTTCCCTGTACAGTTCCTTATTATACTCATCAGAGTCATTAGGCCTATAGCACACTCCTACTCTCAATTTTGATCTCCCAATGCTTATGTCACACCAAACTGACTCAACACTGCACTGTCCAGCGATGTCGACTGGCTTCACTTCCTTGGTTTTTATGTGTTTCTTAACTAATAGCATAACCCCTCCCCCCTTCCTATCCTGTCTATCCTTTCTGTAGACGTTGTACTCCCCAAATTGCAGTTCTGCATCCCTTATATCTGTGTGACACCACGTCTCTGATATCCCAACAATATCTGCCTTGGATGTTTTGAGCAATACCTCAAATTCATCAAATTTATTTACTAAACTCCTAGCATTGGTGTACACACAAGTATACCTGCACCTGTTTCTATTCTTAGCTACCCTAACGCAACCCATGTGTTTACTTGTACCGCAATGGCTCCCAGCAGTCTCTGAAATACCATGCATCTTGTTTTTCAGGCTTCTGCTCATTCTAATAGAAGCAGTGCAAGAATCTCTTTCACCTCTGCCAGTGGCTACTGTTAATCTATTGGTCTTTGTCTCCCCCCAAGCTAGCAGTTTTCCGACCCACCTAGCACTGCCTTGATAGCATCAGCAAATATTCTTGCACCCTTTCTATTTAAGTGTATCCCATCCCTGTAGAAGCAATCTCTCCTGTTAACAAGTACAGTCCAGGCTGAAAAAATTTCTACCCCTTGAGCCTTGCACAATCTTTCCAGGGCCGAATTGATCGACAAGGCTCTCATCATATACTCCCTCCTATCGTGTCTGGGCAGAATTGCAGACACTTTCAAATTCAACCCTAATTCTCGGCTTTTGTTCAGCAGTGACCTGTACTTGTTCTTGTTTAACTAAATAAATATAGCAACCTAGTTATTACAAACATAACATTATAAATTAATACCTATAAGTTGACTGGGGATAAGAAAGTCATAACGTAACTCGAAGATAATATTCAGTTGTGAAATAAATATATATATATAGTTATAATTGCTTTAGGATATAGGTTTAGGGTTATATTTCGTATTGGAATTTCATTGAACTTAAATAGAAATCATGACTCAGAGCAGCAAAGCAAAAGGCTGAAACTAGTGGAAGTGCTGTGGCTCAGGGGAGAACTGAGGGGGTGGTTGTCCTCTGAATCACAGTCTATTGAAATGCACTGCTTGTTTGATGTTTGTGGACCAATCAGGAAAGGGACATGATATTGCCAAGGGGAATGTCTTTGTGTGTGCACTATGTAAGGAGTGCGAGGAAATCGGGTGCCAACTCGGCATTGTTATGGGCTTATATGAGAGCTTGAAAGATAGGGTGGATGCCCTCGAATGATTTAAATTGAAGGGCCCATCAAGCTCTCATCTGCCCACATCAGTGTCAGAGCGTGCACTTGAACATCACGCAATACAGCGGCAACCCCAAGGCAGAATGTGCTGGTGCCAAAGGAACTAGTTGTTGTAGGTGACTCTATTGTCAGGGAAACGGGGAACATATTTTGCAAAAAGGATAGATGGAACAGGACCAGGGTATGTCTGCCATGGGCAAAGGTTGATGACGTTGTAGGGCAGATATCATCCTTTAAGGGCACAAAGGGTGATATTGTTGTACACGTTGGCACTAATGATATTAAGAGTAGGAGACCGGCAGAATTACTTAACAAGTACAAGACAATGCTGAAAAATAGCCATGAATTAGGATTGAATTTGAAAGTGTCTGCAATTTTGCCCAGACACGATAGGAGGGAGTTTATGATGAGAGCCTTATTGATCAATTTGGCCCTGGAGAGATTGTGCAAGGCTCAAGGTGTAGAAGTTTTCTCAGCCTGGTCTATGCTTGTTAACCGGAGAGACTGCTTCTACAGAAATGGGATACACATAAATAGAAAAGGTGCAAGAATATTTGCTGATGCTATCGAGGCAGAGTTAGGTGGGTCGGAAAACTGCTAGCCTGTGGGGGATACACGGACTAATAGATTAACGGTAGCTGCTGGCAGAGGTAAAAGTGATTCTTGCACTACTTCTATTGAAATGCAATTGAGCAGCAGCCTGGGAAGCAAGGCAATGGGAATTTCCAGGACTGCTGGGAGTCATAGTGGAACAAGTAAATACATGGGCTGTGTTAGGGTAACTAAGTGTAGAAACAGGCGTATGTATACTTACATGTACTCCAATGCTGGAGTATAGTTAATAAATTCGACGAGCTTGAAGTGCTAGTCAAGACATCAAAGGCAGATATTGTTGGGATATCAGACACATGGTGTCGCACAGACATAAGCAGTGCAGAATTGGAATTTGGGGAATACAATGTGTACAGAAAGGATAGACAGGACAGGAAGGGAGGAGGGGTTATGCTATTAGTTAAGAAACATAAAATCTAAGGAAGTGCATCCAATTGATGTTGGTGGACAGTGCAGTGTCGAGTCAGTTTGGAGTGACATAAGCACTGGGAAAGGAAAAATGAGAGTAGGTGTGTTATAGGCCTAATGAATCTGATGTCTATAATGAGCAATTGTGCAGAGAAATAGTGTGCCTGTGAATTAGTGTTTTATAATGGGGGATTTTAATTTCCTGGATATTGACTAGAATTTTAGGGTTGGTCACTCGCACACCAGCAAGGCTTTTGTGGATTTATTGGATTATTGTTTTCTATGGCAGCATATTCGGGAGGCAACTAGAGGGAGTAATACTCTTGATCTGATTATGATTATCAGTAATGATTCTTCATGCATCAAGAATCTGGAACCACTAGGTGGCAGTGATCACGGTGTGCTGAAGTGGGATTTACTCAAAGAGCTAACTACCATCAAGGGTAAAGGGAAGGGTTTTTGCTTTCATAAAGGTGACAACGGTGGTCTGAGACAGTATTTAAATTCTATATGGTGGAACAAACTGATGATGTTACCAACAGCAAATTCAAAGTGCGAAGAAATATTGTTCAAGATTTAGGCCTAAATGATGTCAGATGAACTAATTAGACATGTGGCGGAGAAAAAAAATGCATGGGATACATATAAATTAACAGGTGACACAGAAATCTTCGATAGATATAAGCTGGTCTGTAACCAAGTCACAATGGAGGTTAGGCAGGCAAAGGCAGATTACGAGAAATCTTTGGCAAAGGATGCAAAGAAAAACAGCAAAGAGTTCTTTACTTATGTAAACTCTAGAAGGAAGGGGATGAATCAGATTGGTCCACTTGATATCGATGGGTCAACCGTTGGTGATCCTGCTCAGGTAGCTAACAAACTAAATGAATATTTTGTACCTGCATTCACACATGAGGAGTTATTCAGTGAGGAAAATGCCAGAGGTATATTAAACTCTGGCAGTAAGCTAGATAATCTTGTAATAACTGAGAGTAAAGTGGAGGAGAAATTGTTGAAGATAAACAAAGAAAGGCACCTGGGGTGGATGGAATCTATCCAGTTATATTAAAGGAGGCAGCAAAGGAAGTAAGCAAACCCTTAACCATAATTATGACAGCTTCCTTGGACTCAGGGGAGAGGTACCTATGTACTGGAGATGTGCAAATGTGACCCCAATTCACAAAGGAGGATCAAAGGGAGACACAGGTAATTACAGACCTGTTAGTTTAACTTCTGTTCCAGGGAAATTAATGGAGGCACTGGTTAAAGAAGCATTGCAGGATCATCTAGACAAGACTTCAGTTTTAGCTCGGACATAGCATGGGTTTGTTAAGGGGAAGTCTTGTCTGACCAATTTGATTGGATACTATGATGTAGTCACAAAGTAACTGGATGCAAAGAATAATTTTGATATCATATATTTGGATCTTAGAAAGGCTTTTGATACTGTTGCACATGGAAGACTGCTGCACAAATTGGAGCAGTGTGGCATTGGAGGCAAATTGCTGCTATGGATAAAGTTGGATGATTGAGTGGGAGAAGACAGAGAGTGGTAATCAATGGACACTGCTCTTCTTAGTGGAGTTCCCAGGGTTCAGTGTTGGGTCCATTGTTTTCTGTATTCATTAATGATATTGATAATGGTATATCAGGCTTAATGTCCAAGTTTGCAGACGATACTAAGGTCAGCAGGGTTGTTAATGACAGTACACTGCTGCAACAGGATCTAGAAAAGTTGAGTAGATGGGCTGAGAGGTGGCAACTGAAGTTTAACATTGAAAAAGTAAAGTACTGCATATGGGAAGCAATAATCCCAGAGTAACGTATCAATCGTGTGGTACTACACTGACAATGGTAGAGAGTGAAAAGGATCTGGGGGTAATTGTTCAGGCAGATATGAAGTTTTCTGAGCAGTGCAGACGTTCTGCAGGAGTAGCTCATAGCATCTTGTCAATGATATACAAGAATTTTTCTAACAGGGATAAGGAGGTGATTATTTCTTTGTATGAGGCTATGGTCAGGCCACACCTTGAGTACTGTATACAGGTCTGGAGGCCTCATTTTAAGAAGGATCTGGAGCTGTTGGAACGAGTACAGAGAAGGGCAATAAGATTATTTAATGGAACAAAGGGTTGCTCTCACAAAGAAATGCTTGAGTTTTGCAAATTACAGTGTCTGGAGACCAGGCACCTGCGAGGTGTATAAAACCTTGAATGGTTTGCGCATGCTTAGTGCTGATGGGATTCTTCCTCTTGCTCAGAATAATCACCTGAGAGGGCATAAATTCAAATTGAGGAAAGACAGTCGTAGGATAGATGTGTGGAAATTTGCCTTTAGCCAGCGGGTGGTCGATTGCTGGAACAAACTTCCATCTTTCATTGTAGAAGTTGATAGCTTAAAAAGATTCAAGGCAGAACTAGACAAACATTTGGAGCGAGTGGATCGGTGAAATGAGAAAGGGGGGGTGGTTTTTTTTTGTTTTTCCCCTGGCTGATGCTATTTAAGCTTGCTTTCTTGCATCATACACTAATATATTACAAACATTATACCGCTTTGATTTTGAAAGAAAATTTTGAAAAGAACTGAAAATGAACATGCTGAAACTATTTTACTACTTTCCTAGTCCATTCACTCAAGTTTTTAAAATGAAATGAAATAAATAAATTGACAATGCACTGTAGCATAACATGTAACCAATCATTTCACTGTTCACCTTTGCATCCATATTTTATATACACTCCATGTTTATAATAAATTCCCATAGTATGAACATATTATTCACCATGTTACAAAGTACCTTTAAAAAAAATACACCATATAAAGAGAGAAACAGTTTCTTTTATTTGAAAGAGAAACTCAAAAGCAGAAGATATTTTTTTTTCAACATGTTGAAACTTCATTGCACTAACAAAGTCCTTCCTGAATTTAATCAGAGTTTCCTGACTAACAAGAAAACAATGAAAATGCAACAAGTCAACAGGATTTTTAGTTAGGATATTTTTATTTTATTTTATTAATTTTAGCATTGTTCAGCACATTAGGTGTAGAGTAAGGAAGATAATCCTAGTAAGCATTTGTAGTTTTCTTCAGTGCCAAAATATTCTTTTAAAATCAAAGCACTATAGCATAATATACTGCCAATTATTGCATTGTTTCAACCTTTGCGCCCATATTTTTCTTGTTTATACTGGATTCCTATCGGTTCAACATATATTGAACTTATAGGAATTCAACAACAAGGTACCATAAAAAGAAAAGAAAACACCAGATAAAGAGAAACAGTTTCCCTTTTTAAAGAAAACTCAAACTTTAATAGGCACCGTGTGTGCCCTGTTTATGGTCTTAAGGGTATCAAAACAGTGTTCAATTTCATGTTTAAACAGAAGGCCTGCTTATTCCTTTCCAGTCAAAAAATTTTCCTGGTACTTTAAACTGTTTCAATCGCCATTGAATATGCTCTGTTCCAAGTGCTTTCTCTCCATATTCCTGATGATATCTTTGCACTTCAATGACAGTTTTAAATCTGTAATTAAATTCTCAGTACCACAACACATGCATCATTTTCTGGTGTGGTGATGCCTTTTTCAGCCATACTATAGCAGTTGCAGTACTTTAAGTTCAACTTTTTTTTCAGCTGTTCTTTCAAATAAAATTTTTTTTCATCTGGTTACTTTTCTTTTTTATTTTGGCTTTGTAATATGGTTAATGATGTATGTACATTTTGTGTATCACTGAAGCCACATTAAGATAATTTTTTATTTTATTAGGATCTCCTTTTTGCTGCAACATTAGTATCTGATGCAAAGCATTGTCAACATTCTGACTTTGAGATGACTGATAAAAGTGTGAGGTATTTAAAAAGATTTCCTTCTCAACAAAAATTATTTTCATGTGATCTGTTTGTTTGCATGGTTATGTTGTGTTTAACATAAATTTTTGTAATATTTCTTAATTGAAATTAATGAAAATGAACATTAAGAGCCCATAGCAGTGTAACTGCTATGGGCTCTTAACTTTTTTAAATGACAGAAAACCTTTCAGCAGTTCTATGTGTTTAAAAATAATGCAATATTAAGGCAATTTATGGTAAAATTCATTCTACTGTGACCATTAAACCATTACTTTTATATGCATATAACTTTCCATAACTGGTCTGGTTTGGATATTAATCTGTAGTAGTCAATTATAGATTAATAGGTCTAATGTGGATTGATCTAACCATATGTTTCTCTTACCAATTTCCAGTTTTAACTGTAAGATCAGATCTGAATAGCCATCTTTAATGGAATCCTGAAAGTACTGGATTTTAATCGATTTTGCTAAAAACTGCATGATATGAGGCCAAACTATAGTAACTTTTGTATATAGAATTCTTCCATGTGTGTGTATGTGGTTATATCCTACAAAAAACATGTAAAAACTACCACATTTGGAAAATTATGATTCAAATTTAGTGAACTAGTGACCACATTAATCAGTCGTGGAACACTTCTGATCACTTTCCTTGTAGGTAGCAGGAATTTGGATTTGTTCTTCCTTCAATGCATTTGACAGTTCAGCTGTAGAAGAGGACATTCTGGCTGAATCCTGATTTGATATTTAGTTCATTCCAAAGATGTTTGATTGGAGTCATATAAGGACTCTGGGACAGCCAGATGAGTTATAAAACTTGGTTTTCTTTAGGCCAAATTTTTTTCGCTGGTTTATGTATGTATGAGATGAAGCATTATTATTATACTGTAATATGGAGAGGCCCATTTCCTAAGAATTTCTGTAGTGTGGACAACACAGAATTGTCCAGTTTGTCAATCCAGACTTGACATTGATACTTTTTGGTTCAACTTTGCAACTCTAGGAGAAACCATGTACAAATAAATTTGTATGTGGTTTCCCCTTTATTTATGTTCATAAGTTAGATTAAATCTGAAAGCATCAGTATGGAAAGAAATAAACACTTCAACAGTATAATTTGAACATCACAAAAAAAAGTTTTCCCCTTGAGTGTGCAATTGACAGAAAATTACTTGAATCATATGTCTCCTTTATTTTAGGCAAAGACTTTATTGTCCACCATAACTACCTCTTCAATAAATACAGTTATCTAATTCAAAAGTAGTATTGCTGATGCTGAATTATTTGGGTCAGTGATAACAAATGATCTCTAAAAGAGTTTTTTCTGATTCTCATTGAGTGTGGAGGAACTCTTTCAGGATGGACAAATTTCTCTCCCCCCCCCATTGAAATTAGGTTATTTTTACCTTACAGTCACTGACCGAGAGATACTGCTAGGAAACTGATGAAAGAAAGAGATGCACCTGGTTTTGAAGTGTTCTCTCATGTTTTCACACACATTGTTATCTTAATTCTGGAACATTGAAACATATTTTAATCTTCAGGATGAGGAGCAACCCCCCCTGACTTTTTGACTTCACAATAAGTTATGAAGGAAATAGTTAGGTATAAAAAAAAATATCTTGGGAATTTGGCTTGACTGCAAACCAAGGTAGGACAAAAAAAATAATCACCATCAGAAACAAGACCACATCACTGGTAGGGATTCTTACCTGTTCAATGGCCTAGGACCCTGAATAAACTAAATCTCCTCAGACAAGATTTTTGATCCTGATCCAGCCACACCCCACTTATGGTATTTTTGCATGGTGAACAACAAGTCAGGAGAGCATGGCTAGGTCTAATACCATCTTTAATTATTTGTATCTGCTCAATTTTGGCTCTTCCCTGGAATGTCTGTTTCCACAAGGTGACAAAATTCATTAATACTTGCCACCTATTAGTGAAATCGGAGGCTATCTTCATATACAACGCTCTGTGTAATTCCTAAAATCATAGGATTTCCTGTGATTTTAGGAATATTTTGTCACCCTGGAAGAAGGTGACAAAAAACTTGAAAGAATTTAATTTGAAGATCCTGTTGTAAAGAAAATCACTTGGCCAGAAAAAAAAGCATTAAGCTTCCAAGGGCAATGACTTGGACAGTCATCCTCCTCACATAAAATCTTCAGTTGCTCAGCGATTTCAATAGACTAAACAAATACTTCATGACAGCCAACTAAAATATGATAGTATTAGTTGAACTATATCTGATTTATTAACATCATATTCGTGTATGCTGCTGATTCGGAATTTTCTTCATGTTCAGATTGTGTGTTTTTTTTTTAAAAATCCTTCCATTAGTTCGCTGTTTTTCTTGCCTCTTTATGATAGGAATGCATGATAATAACTGTATAATTCTTATTTATCTTTGGGATCACCTTTGTAAAGACTTACACTTACATGCCCTCCCTCTCTCCCCAGAAATGTTATAAAGTGGATCTTCTTTGTCTGAATGAACTCCTGCCAAATTTAAATTGTGGCTGACACAAGTGACAAACATTGTGCCATAATGCCATAATATTTATTTTTTCTGATGTCCCTTATGAATTGCTTCCTTACTGTAGAAACAATTATGTGAATAAACTCATTTTGAATTTGTGATAGGTAATAAACAGATTGTGGATTTTCTCTTGCATGTTTAAGATGAATTGCTAGAAGTAGATCGTATCATGTTTTAGCAGCAGTCAGTAGTTTCCCACATTTATTCCATAATTGGAAATCCATCTTTCTTTCTACATGACCACATAATGGCAAATTCTGAGTGACAAGAAACTTATGGGCAATTGTTCTAGTACATCTTGCCAACATTGTTTTTCAGATTCCATTTGGGCTTCGATTTCAACATTAATTCCTTTTTTTACAGATTATGTTTCACTTAATTTCTTTCCAAGTTGTGAGTGGCAGTTTCTGAGACTTTTCATGGGCCACCAATTTTTCTTAACTTTTCCAAGTGCTAAATCTGTTGATTTTCAAATGTTGATCAGGTATTGGATCTTCTTGAAATAAACAAGAAACAGCAAAAACAGTAAGTGGCTTTATTCAGTGGTGAATAACGTAACCAAGACAGATTTATTTCATCTCCTTGTCCATAAGCCAGTTGTCATTTAAATCATAATGTGATCATTGAACATCCACTGACTTTGAAAATGGACCATCTTTGTTTTGAAATTTGTCTGAACTACCACTTGCATCTCAATTTGGAGTTGCTGTGGTATTTTAGGTAACTGCGATGCCTTGTTAAATTCTAAGTACACAATGTCTTTCAACTTGAATATGTCAGAAAATACTTGTTTAGAAATTTCGCTACTGTTAACTCTCATATTGCACAAATTTACTTATCTTCTTGACTAGTGTTATTTTCAATGAATTCAAAGATATTAGAAATTACTTTATCAGCAACGTATGACATTATGTTATGTACTTTGTGTGAATCATCCTCTTAATTTAATTTGCAGTTCACCTTTTGTAAAATATCTGATTGATTAATATCATATTCATGTGTGCTGCCGATTCGGAATTTTCTTCATGTTCAGATTGTGTTTTTTTTTTTTTTTTTTTTTTTTTTTAAATCCTTCCATTAGTTTGTTGTTTTTCTTGCCTCTGTTTTTGAAAAGAAGAGTATTGTTGAATTTTCTTCTTGACATAACATATTAAATAATGCAAAATTCTGAAGTGCAATACATGTGTTAAATATCGGCATTTCTAAGAATTAAAAAGAAAAAATATATATATTAAATTTTACTTCCAAAATGCAAAAAATTCTGTGTATGCAAAAAAAAAATTCTTTTACCAAAATTATATTCTCAATTTCATATTGTAGGCACAAATTTGAAGTGTAACTTTAATATTTGATGAGTAGTGCTTCAAGACAGATACTACTGTGACAGTTGATAAGAGAAAAATGGGAAGCCAAACAAAGTTTATATAAATTTATGTTGAAATAAGAATAAATCAAGAAAACTTTTCTTTTCCTTCATTCTTAAAGACAATCATTACATGTAATTTTCACTGAACTTTTGTTCACATAAAACATGTACACTGCACTCTAACTACCAAAGAGTATTAGTATTAATAGTGGCAAATAATGCAAGAAAGCAAGCTTATACAGCATCGGCAAAAAAAAAAAAAAAATCCCTTTTCATCTATCCATCCTCTCCAATAGTTTGTCTAGTTCTTTCTTCCTGCACTTCCACAACAATGTATGGGGGCTTGTTCTAGCAGTCAATCACCCATTGGCTGAAGGCAAACCTCACACATCTGTTCTGCAACCATTCTTCCTCAGTTCCAATTAATGCTTTTTTTTTTTTTTTTCTTTTTATGAGAACCCCATACACAAGAGGTATTAGACCCTATGGTACTTAGTACCGTGCTTGGGTTGGAGGTTGAGAAGACGAAAGAAGATAATTGTTAACATTAAACTTCAACTTCTGTAGACTGTAATTTTCAGGAAATACATATGAAGGAAGATTGATCCAGAAAATGGCACTTGAATAAATAAACAAGGATGATGAAAAGTTGGCTCTGTAAGTTTGAAGTTGGACAGTAAATGGATGTTGGCTGGTGGCGGCACGTGTTTGGGCTGTTTGAAAGCGAGAGAGCAGGAATTATAGAAGCCAATTGAGAAGAACAGTCTGTAGAAAAGGCATGCAGCAGAAACAGAACATCTATGAGAAGATCTTGTGCAGCATCAGCCAAAAAAAAAAAAAAAAATTGCACCATTCCCTTCAAATGCCTGTCCAGTTCCTCCTTAAATTTATTTAAACTATCAACTTTCACAACAACAAATGGAAGTTTCTTCCAGCGATTAACCACCTGCTAGCTAAAGGCAAGTTTCCACACATCTATTCTACATCTGTCTTTTCTTAATTTGAATTTATGCCCCCTTAGGTTCGTAATCTGAACAAGTGGAAGGATCCCATCAGAATTCAGCATGCTCAACCCATTCAAGGCCTTATAACCTCATTCAGATCACTGCACAGGTGCCTAGTTTCCAGCCACTGCAATTTGCAGAACTTAAGCCTCTCCTGGTAAGAGGATCACTTCATTCCCCTCACCAATCTTGTGGCTCTTCTCGGTACACACTCAAGCAAATCTACATCCTTCCTAAAATGAGGCCTCCAGACCTGTACACAGTACTCAAGGCATGGCCTGACCATTGCCTTATACAGAGGGACAATCACCTCCTTTTCCCTGCTAGCAAAATTCCTATATATCATTGACAAAACCCTATGACCTCAGAAAACTTCATATTTGACTGCACAATTACTCTCATGTCTTTCATTTTCTACCGTCTTAAGTGTAGTACCACACAGTTGGTATGTTTCTCTGGGGGTTACTTCTACCCATATGCGGTACTTTGCATTTATCAAGGTTAAACCAGTTGCCACTTCCTTGCCATCTGCCCAAATTTTCTAGATCCTGTTGCAGTTGCACACTGCGATTACTGTCATTAACAACCCTGCCAACCTTTGTATCATCTGCAAACTTCGAAACTAAGCCTGATATACCTTCATCAATATCATTGATAAATATACAAAACAACAGTGGACCCAACACTGAAACCTGTGGGACTCCACTAATAACATTAGTCCACGAAGAGCGCCCATTAATTACCACCCTCAGTCTTCTCCCACTCAACAATCCTTTTGTCCATTGTAGCAACTTACCCTTAATACCATTCTGCTCAAATTGTACAATAGTCTTCCATGCACAACAGTGTCAAAAGCTTTCGTGAAATCCAAATATATGATATCAAATTTATTTTCTGCATCCAGTTCCTTTGTAACCACATCATAACATGTGTGGCAGAATTATTGCTGCAGTCTTGTCTAGATGATCCTGCAATGCATCTTTAACCAGTGACTCCATTATTTTACCCGGAACAGAAGTTAAATTAACTGGTTTGTAATTACTCGTGTCACCCTTTGATCCCCCTTTGTGAATTGGGGATACATTTGCACATCTCCAGACCATGGGGACCTCCCCTTTGCTTTGCCGCCTCCTTTAATATAACTGGATAGATCCCATCCACTCCAGGTGCCTTTCTTATGTTTAACCTCCACTTTGTTCTCAGTTATTACAAAATCATTAAGCACTCTACTACAATTTGATAACGTTCTGCCATTTTCAAACCTTAATAACTCCTCATGTGAATGTAGATGCAAAATACTCAATCAGTTTGTTTGCTATCTGAGCAGGATCATCAACAGTCAAACCACCGATATCAAGTGGACCAATCAGATTCATCCCCTTCCTTTTAGGGTTTATATAAATAAAGAAATCCTTGCTGTTTTCTTAGCATCTTTTGCCAAAGATTTCTCGTAATCTGCCTTCGCCTGCCTAACCTCCTTTTGTGACTTGATTACAGACTAGCTTATATATATCATAGGCTTCTGTGTTGCCTGATAATTTATATGCACCTAATGCATTTTTATTGTCTGCCACGAGTCTCATTAGTTCATTTGACAACCATTTTGGCCTAAACCTTGAACAATGTTTCTTAATAGGTATGAAATGTTTAGTAGCTTCCACTGTTAATTCCTTGAATGCTTCCCACTTAGAATTTGCTGTTGGTAACATCATCAGTTGGTCCCACCGTACAGAAGTTAAAAACTCTGTCACCACTATAGTCACCTTTTACAGAAGCAAAAACCCCTTCCTTTACCCCTGATGGTAATTATATCTTTAAGTAAATTCCACATCACTACACTATGATTGCTGCCACCTAATGGTTCCTTTATCTGCAAATTCTTAATACACGAATGATCACTGCTGATAACCTGATCAAGAGTATTACCCTCTCTGGTTGCCTCTCGAACATGCTGCTGCAGAAAACAATCATCCAATAAATCCACAAAAGTCTTGCGCGCGTGCGCGACCAACCCACAAGTTCCAGTCAATATCTGGGAAGTTAAAATCCCCCATCATAAGACATTTTGATTTCCTAGCCCACTCTATTTCTCTGTACAATTGTTCATTGTACTCATTCAGGTCATTAGGCATTTTTTTTTTTTTTTTTATGAGAACCCCAAACACGAGAGGTATTAGAACCTATAGTACTTAGTACCGTGCTTGGGTTGGAGGTTGAGAAGACGAAAGAAGATATTTGTTGACATTGGACTTGAACTTCTGTAGATTGTAATTTTCTGGAAATACGTATGATGGAAGGTTGTTCCATAAAACGGCAGTTGAATGAATAAATGAGGAAGATGAAAAGTTGGTTCTGTGGGTTTGAAGTTGGACAGTAAATGGATGTTGGCTGGTGGCGGCACGTGTTCGGATTGTTTTGAAAGAGAGAGCGGGAATTATAGAAGCCAATTCAGAAGAACAGTGCCCATGGAAGTATCTGTAGAAGAGGCATGCAGCAGAAACAGTACATCTATGAGAAAGCGAGTGGAGAGACTCTGTTAGAGATGAATCATTAATTAACCTAACTGCCCTCTTCTGAATGGAATCAAGAAGCCTGAGAGAGGTTTTGGGGGCACCACCCCAGATGTGGGAACAATATTCCATGGCAGGGCAGATTTGCGATTTATACAGAGTGAGCAGCTGTTTGGAAGAAAAGTAACGCCGAGAGCGAAAAGAAAACCAAGTTTCTTAGATGCAGAGGAAGCAATATTTGTAATGTGCTTGTGCCAAGAGAGATTAGAAGTCAGGGTAATCCCCAAAAGAGAGATATCATTTTGCCTAGAAATCGGAGTGTCACTAAAGATAAGCATAGGAGCAGAAGAATCCTTTTTGCGAGATATAAGACAAGACTGAGTTTTAGAAGGGTTGAAATCAACTAAGTTGTCGTTGCCCCACTGGAGAATTACCTGAAGATCGGCATTTAAGGAATTGGCAGCAGATTTTCGAGAAGTTGACGCTGATTGAGCAGGACAAGGTTTCTCAAAATGCAAAGTTGAATGCAATATGCTATCATCGGCAAAACTATGGATAGGATTTCCAGTCAATGGAAGAAGGTCATTGATATACAAGAGGAAAAGAGTGGGGGAAAGAACTGAACCTTGGGGGACACCGGCATTAGTGGAGAAGTTAGAAGACAGAGAGCCATCTGCCATCACCCTCAGTGAGCGATCAGAGAGAAAACTGGATAACCAATTACTAAAAACAGTTGGCAAACCATAAGATGGAAGCTTGTTTAGAAGACCTTTATGCCAAACACGATCAAAAGCCTTTGAGATGTCAAGAGCAACTACTTGTGTTTTACCGAACCTCTCCATTGAATTAGTCCATAAATGGGTAACATAAGCCAGAATATCACCAGTGGATCGACACTGACGGAATCCATACTGGCGATCGTTGATCAGACGGAAGGTTTCTAGGTAGTTTAAGAGTTGGCGGTTAATTGATTTCTCCATTACTTTAGAAAGAGTAGAAGTAATTGCAATGGGACGATAATTGGAGGGGAGGGATTTGTCACCCATTTTAGGAACTGGCTGGATATGAGCAAATTTCCAAGCAGAAGGAAAAACACCTTTGGAATAAGAAAGTGAAAAAAGGCGGCAAAGAATAGGAGTAAGTTCAGGAGCACAAGTTTTGAGAACAAGTGGAGAAATACCATCAGGACCTGGAGCTTTCTTAGCATCAAGATTCATCAAAATCCTTCTGATATCCTTTTGACGGAAGACCGCAGGAGGCATTGAATGGAGCGTGTTAGGAATGGTGGGAGGTGTTTTACCAAGATCATTAATACATGAGCTGGAAGAAAAATGGGATGCTAGCAGGTCAGCTTTATCCTTGGCTGAAGTGACAACAGAACCATCTGGTTTGGACAGAGGTGGGCAAAAGTTGCGGCCAATAGCTGTGGCAAGAGACCAGAATGCTCGGCTACCATTAGGGCAAGAAGCAAGATTTCTACTCTTAGCCTGTTCAAACTCTAGTTTGGACTGATTAATAACTGCTTTACAATTGTTGCGAGGTTTGGTGTAGGCAGAAAATGAAACTGAAGGATTAGAAACAAGCCAATTACGATATGCAACATTCTTCTCTTGGACAGCCTTAGCACATTTATTGGAAAACCAAGGTTTAGATAAAGGACGAGATTTTAAAGTGGAGTGTGGGATAAAGGATTCCATTCCTGCAAGAATAATTTCACTGACACGATCTGAGCAAACGTTGACATCAGAAGTTTTGAAACAGTAATCAGACCAAGGAAAAGAAGAAAAGAAGTCTCGCAGGTCATCCCATTTTGCATTCTTGTAATGCCAAACAATAAGAGGTTGGGAATAGCCATGAGATAAAGGTTCCATTGGAGAAGAGACAATCACCAAGTTGTGATCTGAAGTGCCTAAAGGACCTCTGACTTCAACCTTGTACTTAGAAGGGTTGTTTGTGAGAAAAAGATCAAGCGTATTGGCTGTATGATTAGGATTGTCCGGTATTCTTGTAGGTAAATGAACAATCTGTGCTAGGTCATTAGTAATTGCAAAAGCCTCAGCATCTCGACCTGCTGGGTCGGTGTGACTAGAAAATGAAAGCCAGCTGGAGTTGTGAACGTTAAAATCACCAAGGAAAATTACCTCACTGTTAGGAAAGTTAGACTGGAGAAAGTCAAGTTGCAAAGAGAGGAAGTCAAAGAGCTCCAAGAGAGTAGTGGAGTTGGGAGAACGGTAGAGACAACAGATGAATTTGACACAATGAGGTAGAGAGATTTTAAGCCAGAGAAGATCAAAGAGAGGAGATTCCAAATTGCCAAGTCTCTGACAGGGAATATCAGAACGGACATATGCACAAGTACCACCTTTGAGGCGAAAGGAATCATACAGCAAATAATTTGGACATCTGAGATGAGAAGTAATTGAATCAACTGATAACTGAGATTCAGTCAGAAAAAGTACATGGGGTTTGGAAGACTGCAAGTGGAAATGGACATCGTTGAGATTGGAATTAAGACCACGTATATTTGTGAAATGAATTAGGAAGTCCTTGGGAGGTTTAGATCTTTTCGCAGATAAGCTTGCTCTATTATTTTGACAATTCATGATGTATTCAATAGTAAGAAAAAGTGGGTGGGACATGCTGTATGAAGTAATGAAATTTTTGGATATGGCGTACATGTGGTAAGAATATACCCAGATCCTTGACATAACATGGCCTCGACAATGTCCCCCGCAGACACACTATTCGGACTCCCTTCAGTCGCCATCTGGCAGAGTAGAGGTAGCCAGATTATACACTAGCTGATCCGGAAACGTCCTAGAGAGGTATCAATTTGTTCGGTCCGGTGTACTAACTAGGGGCCGGCCTGCGAACACCGTTTTAGAGCTGTACCCTCGAAATGTAAGAAATATTGGATCTCGCCAGGATATTCATCATAACCTCAAAAGTCATCAATCATACTGCATGATGGAAGAGATAGGGAAGGGTTGACAGGAACGTAGCTCTAGAGACTAAACATGGGTTCCACCACTTCAAGCCTCCAATATGCAAAGTGGTGGTATTTCACCGGTTGATGAGAGTCATCTACCACCTAGTACTGCCTGGTAACATAGAGGGGCGGCGTTCCTCCATGTGGTGTGGGTGCCACACCTCGACCCCTGCTTACATTGGTTCACACCTGGGTGGTCACCCACCATGTACTTGTGCATGGAGGTTATACCCAGGATTACTAACAGTCCCACCATTGTGAAGATGCAAGCACTCCTACTGTTATTTTTGCTTTCGCAGTGCTTACATCATGCCAAACTGACTCAACAGTGCACTATTCATCAATATATCAACTGGATGCACTTCTTTTGATTTTGTTTTTCTTAATTAACAGCATGACAACTCCTCCCTTTCTATCCTGTCTATCCTTTCTGTACTTACCAAATTCCAATCCTGCATTCCTAATATCAGTGTGACATCACGCCTTTGATGTCTTGACCAACACTTCAAATTCATCAAATTTATTTACTATACTTCTAGTATTGGTATACATGCACCTACTCCTAGTTACGCTGACACATCCCATATACCCACCTGTTTCACGATGGCTGCCATCAGTCGCTGAAACCCCCAGCACCCATCGCTTCAGGTCGCTACTTATTCTAATAGAAGTTGTGCAAGAATCACCTTCAATCACCTGCCTGCAGCTACTTTTAACCTTTTAGTCTGTGAATTAGGGTTGAATTTGAAAGTGTCTGCAATTCTGCCCAGACAAGATAGGAGGGAGTATATGATGAGAGCCTTGTCGATCAATTCGGCCCTGGAAAGATTGTGCAAGGCTCAAGGGCTAGAATTTTTTTCAGCCTGGTTTGTACTTGTTAACAGGAGAGACTGCTTCTACAGGGATGAGATACACTTAAATAGAAAGGGTGCAAGAATATTTGCTGATTCTATCAAGGCATTGTTAGGTGGGTCGGAAAACTGATAGCTTGGGGGGATACAAGGACTAATAGATTGCCAGTAGCCACTGGCAGAAGTGAAAGTGATTCTTGCACTGCTTCTATTGGAATGAGCAGAAGCCTGAAAAACAAGATGCAGGATATTTCAGAGACTGTTGGGAGTCATTGCGGTACAAGTAAACATATGGGTTGTGTTAGGGTAGCTAAAAATAAACAGGTGCATGTTTAACCCCGGGGCCTCACATCTGGTGAGTATGGGCTTGGCACACCCAGGGTCCTGAGCTGGATATCATCATTGTTCTCTTTCTTGGTGATTCCCTTCTATTTTTGACTTTCTCTCTCTCTCTCTCACAGGGTTACTTGGGAACCTTTTTTTTTTCCTGGTGCAGCATAAGCCTCAGGCTTCCTTGCATCATATGGATATTAATAATAATAATAATAATAAAAATAATATACTTGCGTGTACACCAATGCTAGGAGTTTGGTAAATAAATTTGATGAATTTGAGGTATTGCTCAAAGCATCAAAGGTGGATATTGTTGGGATATCAGAGACGTGGTGTCACACAGATATAAGGAATGCAGAACTGGAATTTGGCGAGTACAACATCTGCAGAAAGGATAGACACAATAGGAAGGGAGGAGGGGTTATGCTATTAGTTAAGAAACACATAAAAACCAAGGAAGTGAAGCCAGTCGACATCGCTGGACAGTGCAGTGTTGAGTCAGTTTGGTGTGACATAAGCATTGGGAGATCAAAATTGAGAGTTGTAGTGTGCTATAGGCCTAATGACTCTGATGAGTATAATAAGAAACTGTACAGGAAAATAGAGCGGGCCAGTAAATCAGAGAGTCTTATAATGGGGATTTTAATTTCCCAGATATTGAGTGGAATTTGTGGGTTGGTCACTCGCACACTAGCAAGGCTTTTGCGGTTTTATTGGATGATTGCTTTCTACATCAGCATGTTCGGGAGGCAAATAGAGTGAGTAATACTCTCGATTTGATTATCAGTAGTGATTCTTCATGCATTAAGAATCTGCAGATAAAGGAACCACTAGGTGGCAGTGATCACAGTGTGCTGAAGTGGGATTTACTCAGAGGTAACTACCATCAGGGGTAAAGGGAAGGGTTATTGCTTTCGTAAAGGCGACTACGATGGTCTGAGACTGTATTTAAATTCTATACAGTGGGACCAAATGATGCTACCAACAGCAAATTCAAAATGGGAAGCATTCAAAGAACTTATCTTGGAAGCTACTAGGCTTTTCAGACCAACTAAGAAATATTGTTCAAGGTTTAGGCCTAAATGGATGTCAGATGAACTAATGAAACATATGGTAGAGTAGAAAAATGCATGGGATACATATAAATTAATGGGTGAGATATAAGCTGGTCTGTAACCAAGTCACAAAGGAGATTGGGCAGATTTTGAGAAATCTTTGGCAAAGGATGCAAAGAAAAACAGCAAAGAGTTCTTTACTTATGTAAACTCTAGAAGGAAGGGGATGAATCAGATTGCTCCACTTGATATCGATGGTTCAACTGTTGATGATCCTGCTCATGTAGCTAACAAACTAAATGAATATTTTGCATCGACATTCACACATGAGGAGTTATTCAGTGAGGGGATTGCCAGAGGTGTATTCAACTCTGGCAGTAAGCTAGATAATCTTGTAATAACTGAGAGTAAAATGGAGGAGAAATTGTTGAAGATAAAAAAAGAAAGGCTCATCGGGTGGATGGGATCTATCCAGTTATATTAAAGGAGGCAGCTAAGGAAGTAAGCAAACCCTTACCCATAATTATGAGAGCTTCCTTGGACTCAGGGGAAATACCTGTAGACTGGAGATGTGCAAATGTGACCGCAATTCACAACCCAGGATCAAAGGCTGACACAAGTAATTATAGACCTGTGAGTTTAACTTCTGTTCCAGGAAAATTAATGGAGGCACTGGTTAAAGAAGCACTGTAGGATCATCTAGGCAAGACTTCAGTTATAGCTTGGACACAGCGTGGTTTTGTTAAGGGGACGTCTTGCCTGACCAATTTGATTGGATACTATGATGCAGTCACAAAAGAACTGGATGCAGGAAATAACTTTGATATTATATACTTGGGTCTTAGAAAGGCTTTTGATACTATTGCACATGGAAGACTGCTGCACAAATTGGAGCAATGTGGCATTGGAGGAAAATTGCTGCTATGGATAAAGGGGTGGTTGAGGGGGAGAAGACAGAGAGTGGTAATCAATGGACACTGCTCATCATGGACTAATGTTATTAGTCGAGTCCCTCAGGGTTCAGTGTTGGGTCCATTATTGTTTTCTGTATTTATAAATAATATTGATGATGGTATATCAAGCTTAATGTCCAAGTTTGTAGAAGATACAAAGGTTGGCAGGGTTGTTAAGGACACTACTGATGCTATGCTGCTGCAGCAAGATCTGGAAAGGTTGAGAAGATGGGCTGAGAGGTGGCAAATGAAGTTTAACATTGACAAATGTAAAGGACTGCATATGGGAAACAGCAACCTCAGAGTAACGTATCAACTCTGTGGTACTACACTGACAGTGGTAGAGAATGAAAAGGACCTGGGGGTAATTGTGCAAGCAGATATGAAGTTCTCTGAGTAGTGCAGACGGGCTGCAAGAGTAGCTGATGGTGTCTTGTCAATGATATACAGGAATTTTTCTAGCAGGGATAAGGAGGCAAAGGATAACCATTGCCTTATACAAGGGAATGATTATTTCCTTGTATAAGGCAATGGTTAGGCCACACCTTGAGTACTGTATACAGGTCTGGAGGCCTCATTTCAAGAAGGATGTAGAGCTGCTGGAACGAGTACAGAGAAGGGCAACAAGATTAGTGAATGGAACAAAGGGTTGCTCTTATGAAGAAAGGCTTAAGTTTTGCAAATTACAGTGTCTGGAAGCTAGGCACCGGCGAGGTGATCTGATAGAGGCGTATAAGGCCTTGAATGGTTTGAGCATGCTCAATGCTGATCGGATTCTTACTCTTGCTCGGAATAATCACCTGAGAAGGCATAAATTCAAATTGAAGAAAGACAGATGTGGGATAGATGTGCGGAAATTTGCATTTGGCCAGCGGTAGTTGGTTGGTGGAACAGACTTCCATCCCTTATTGTGGAAGTTGATAGTTGAAATAAATTTAAAGCTCAGCTGGACAGGTATTTCGAACGAACAGAGGGGCAAAGTGGAAGTTTTTGGCTGATGCTAAAGAGGCATGTGGTGCATGAAAACATAAGCTTGCTTTCTTGCATCATATGCCTCTACTAATGCTAATGAATCCCCACCCCAAGCTAGCAGTTATACACCCCACCTAACACTGCCTCGATAGCATCAGCAAATATTCTTGCACCCTTTCTATTTAAGTGTATTCCATCTTTGTAGAAGCAGTCTCTCCTGTTAACAAGCACAGACCACTCTGAAAAAAATTCTACTCCTGGAGCCTTGCACATTCCCTCCAGGGCCGAATTGATTGACAAGGCTCTCATCGTGTACTCCCTCCTATCGTGTCTGGGCAGAATTGCAGACACTTTCAAATTTAACCCTAACTCACGACTTTTTTGCAACATTGACCTGTACTTCTTAAGTAAATCTGCAGATCTCCTACTCTTAATGTCATTGGTGCCAACGTGTATAGCAATATCTTTTGTGCCCTTAAAAGATGATATATGCTTTACAATGGTATCAACTTTTGCCTCTATCCTTTTTACACAATATATTCCCCACCTCCCTGACAATAGTCACCTACAATAACTAGTTCCTTTGGGACCAGCGCATTCTGTCTTGGAGATTGCCGCTTTTTTGCCTGATGCCCAGGAGGGAGCTCTGGCATTGAGCTGGGCAGCTGAGAGCTTGACGGGCCCCTCATATTAATTTCTTCGAGGGCATCTACCCTATACCTCAAGCTCTCATAGACGCCCAGTAGAATGCTGAGTTATTTCCTAATTTCTAGACACTCTCTGCACTGGTGCACACAGAGATTTTTAGAGATTAGAGGTTTTTTTAGTCATTAAATAACCTAACTTCCCTCTTCTGAATGAAATCTAGAAGCCTGAGAGAGGTTTTAGGGGCACCTCCCCAGATGTGGGGAAAATATTCCATGGTAGAGCAGATTTGTGATTTGTACAGAGTGAACAGCTGTTTGGAAAAAAAGTAACGCCGAGAGCAAAAGAGAAAACCAAGTTTTTTAGAAGCAGAGGAAGCAATATTTGTAAAGTGTTTGTGTCAAGAGAGATTAGAAGTCAGGGTAATCCCCAAAAGAGATATATCATCTTGCCTAGAAATCGGAGTGTCACCAAAGATAAGTATAGGAGCTGAAAAATCCTTTTTCCAAGATATAAGGCAGGACTGAGTTTTAGAAGGATTGAAATCAATTAAGTTGTCTTTGCCCCACTGGAGAATTACCTGGAGATCGGCATTTAAGGAGTTGGTAGCAAATATTCGAGAAGTTGAAGCTGATTGAGCAGGGCAAGTTTTCTCAAATTTGAAAGTGGAATGCAATGTGCTATCATCGGCAAAACTATGGATAGGATTTCCCATCAATCTAAGAATGTCATTAATATACAAGAGGAAAAGAGTGAGGGAAAGAACTGAACCTTGGGGGACACCAGCATTAGTGGAGAAGTTAGACAGATTGCCATCTGCCAACATCCTCAGTAAACGGTCAGAGGGAAAACTGGATAACCAATTACAAAAAACAGTTGACAAACCATAAGAAGGATGCTTGTTCAGAAGACCTATATGCCAAACACGATCGAAAGCCTTTGAGATGTCAAGAGCAACTGCTTGTGTTTCACCAAACTTTTCCATTGAATTTGTCCACAAATGGGTAACATAAGCCAGAATATCACCAGCGGATCGACCCTGACGGAATCCATCCTGGCGATCGTTGATCAGACGGAAGGTTTTTAGGTAGTTTAAGAGTTGGCGGTTAATTGATTTCTCCATTACTTTAGAAAGAGTAGAAGTAATTGCAATGGGACGATAATTGTATGGCAGGGATTTGTCACCCTTTTTAGGAACTGGCTGGATATGAGCAAATTTCCAATCAGAAGGAAAAAACACCTTTGGAATAAGAAAGTGAAAAAAGCGGCAAAGAACAGGAGTAAGTTCAGGAGCACAGGTTCTGAGAACAAGTGGAGAAATACCATCAGGACCTGGAGCTTTCTTAGCATCAAGATTCGTCAATATCCTTCTGACATCCTTTTGACGGAAGACAACAGGAGGAATTGTGAATGGAGTGTGTTGGGAATGGTGGGAGGTGTTTTACCAAGATCATTAATAAATGAGTTGGAAGAAAAATGGGGTGCTAGTAGGTCATCTTTATCCTTGGCTCAAGTGACAACAGAACCATCTGGTTTTGACAGAGGTGGGAGCAGAGATGGGAAAAAGTTGTGGCCAGAATGCTCGGCTACCATTAGGGCAAGAAGCAAGTTTTCTACTCTTAGCCTGTTAAAAATCTAGTCTGGACCGATTAATAACTGCTTTACAATTGTTGCGAGCTTTGGTGTAGGCAGAAAATGAAACTGAAGAATTAGAAACAAGCCAATTACGATATGCAACATTCTTCTCTTGATCAGCCTTAGCACGTTTATTGGAAATCCAAGGTTTCGATAAAGAACGAGATTTTAAAGTGGAGTGTGGGATAAAGGATTCCATTCCTACAAGAATAATTTCACTGACACGATCTGAGCAAACATTTACATCAGAAGTTTTGAAACAGTAATACAACCAAGGAGATGAAGAAAAGACATCTCGCAGGTCATCCCATTTTGCATTCTTGTAATGCCAAACAATAAGAGGTTGGGAAATACCATGAGACAAAGGGAGCATTGGAGAAAAGACAATCACCAAGTTCTGATCTGTGGTGCCTAAAGGACCACTCACTTCGACCATGTACTTGGAAGGGTTATTTGTGAGAAAAAGATCAAGCGTGTTGGCTGTATGGTTCGGATTGTTTGATATTCTTGTAGTTAAATGAACAATATGTGTAAGGTCATTAGTAATTGCAAAATCCTTAGCCAGCTGGTTTGGTGTGACTAGAAAATGGAAGCCAGCTGGAGTTGTGAACATTAAAATCACCGAGGAAAATTACCTCACTCTTAGGAAAGTTAGACTGGAGAAACTCAATTTGCAGATAGATTAAGTCAAAGGGCTCCAAGTGATTACTGCAGTTGGGAGAATGGTAGAGACAACAGATGAATTTGACACAATGAAGTAGAGAGATTTTAAGCCAGAGAAGATTGAAAAGAGGAGATTCCAAATTACCAAGTCTTTGAGGCAAAAGGGATCATTCAGTGAATAATTCGTGCAACTGAGATGAGCAGTAGTTGAATCAACTGTTAACTTATATTCTGTCAGAAAAAGTACATGGGGTTTGGCAGACGCAAGTGGAAATGGGCATCGTTGAGATTAGAATTGAGACCACTTATATTTGTGAAATGAATTAGGAATTATTTGGGAGGCTTAGATCTTTTTGCTGATAAGCTTACTCTATTAGTTTGACAATAAATGGTGTTTTCAATAGTAAGAAGTGGTGGGGACATGCTGTATGAAGTAATGAAATTTTTGGATATGGCGTACACATGGTAAGAATAATCCCAGATGCTTGACATAACGTGCCCTAGAGTCGCTATCTGGCAGAGTAGCAGTAGCAAGATTATAAACTAGCTGATCTGGAAGCCTCCTAGAGAGTTACCAATAAGTTCGGTCTGGTGTAGTAACTAGTGGCCGGCCTGCGAACACAGTTTTAGAGCTGTACCCTCGAAATGTTAGGAAGTGTGGATCTCGGCATGATATCCATCATAACCTCAAAAGATATCAGTCATACTTCAAGATGGTAGAGATGAGGAAGGGTTGACTGGAATTTAGTTCTAGATACTAAATATGGGTTCCTTCACTACAAGCCTCCAATAAGCAAAGTGGTGGTATTGCACCGGTTGATGAGAGTCATCTACCACCTAGTATTGTCTAGTGACACAGAGGGGCAGCATTCCTCTGTGTGGTGTAGGTGCCACACATTGACTTCTGCTTATGTTGGTTCACACCTCTGTGGTCAACCACAGCGTGCTTGCGCATGGGAGTTATACCCAGGATTACTAAGATTCCCACCATCATGAAGGTGCAAGCAGAGGATTTGGCTGTCAAAGGCCAACCGGACTTTGCAGAAATTGGGTACAGTTGACTTGGGTGTCTCCTGAATATTAGTTCCATCAGTGTTTTAGACTTCCAGGTAGCAAGTACAGCTTGTCTGGCATATCTGAGAGAATGTCTATGCATAGTCTGAGCAAGAGGAACAATTCCATCAGTGCAGAGTTTGCTCAATCCATTCATAGCCTTAAACACCTCTATCAGATTAGCTCACAGTTGCCTAGTCTCCAGATGCTGCAATTTGCAGACCTAAAGCTGCTCTTATCAAGAACATTTCCCTTCTTTGAACCCATTCCAGCAGTTCTATATCCTTCCGAAAATGAGGCCTCTAGACCTGTATGTTGTACTCAAGATGTGACCTCATCATTGCCATTATACAATGGGGTAATCACCTCCTTATCCCTACTAGGGATAAGGTTTTGTCATCGATATACAGAAAACTTTCTGTATATCGATGACAAAACTCCATGAGCCATCATGGCAGCCTATCTGCACTGCCCAGAGAACTTCATGTTAGACTGCACCATTATCCCCAGGTTATTTTCATTTTCTGCTACCCCAGGTGTAGTACAACGCAGTTGATATGTTACTCTGGGATTATTGTTACCCATATACAGCACCTTGCAAACGTTAAACTTAAATTGCCATTTCTTAGCCTATCTGCCTAATTTTTCTAGATCTTCTTGCTACTGCATACCTTCATTACTATCATTAACCATCCTGTCAAACTTGGTATCATCCGCAAACTTAACCATTAAGCCTGAAATACTCTCATCAATATCATTAATAAATACAGAAAACAATGCTGCACTTCATTAATAACATTTGCAAAGGGCAGTGTCCATTGATAACCACTGTCTTCTCCCACTTGACCATACCTTTATCAATAGCAGTAACCTTTCCCTTAATGTCATACTGCTTCAATTTGTTCAGTAGCATTTTGTGCAACAGTATCAAAAGCTTTTCCCAAAAAAAATCCAAGTATATGGCATCAGAATTATTTTTACATCTGGTTCCTTTGGCACAGCATCATAGTACCCAATCAGATTGGTCAGACAGGATCTCCCCTTAACAATTCCATAACTATAGTCTTGTCTAGATGGTCCTGCATTACTTCTTTAACCAGTGACTCCATTATTTTCCCTGAAACAGAAGTTAAGCTAACAGGTCTGTAATTACTGATGTCTCCCTTGGTGAATTGATGATATATTCACATATCCCCAGTCATCTTTGAATTTAGGGGAGTTCCCTGTGGACTGGAGTCCACAGGGATCTCCCTTGAATCAAAAAATGCTCTCATAATTATGGCCAAAGATATGACCATTATTTATGATAATTATTTATGATGAAGGATATGATGAATTTTTATTTATCATATCCTTCTTTGCTGGCTCCCTTATGGATAGATCCCATTCACCCCAGTTGCCTTATTTATATTTATATTCAATTTCTCTTCACTTTCTTTTCAGTTATCACAAAATCATTTGGCTCTAGGTCAGAGTTCGTCATTTGTGAATGTAGATGCAAAATACCTATTTGGGCTCCCAGCTACCTGTGCAGGGTCATCAACGGTTAAACCATTGACATCAAGTATATCAATGTGTTTAAGTCACTTCTTTCTGTTGTTAATATAATTAAAGAAATCTTTGCTGCGTTTCTTGGCATTCTTACAGATCTTTTCATAATTTGCCTTGGCTTGTCTAACCTCCTTTGTGACTTGATTACAGACTAGTTTTTATTTATCATATGCTTCTGTATCACCTGTTAATTTATATGCATCCCATGCATTTTCTTCTCTACCACATGTCTTGATAGTTTATCTGACATCGATTTAGGTCTAAGTCTTGAACTGTATTTCTTAGTTGATAGGGTAAAGTGAGGTGTACATTTATTCTTTCCATTTATGATGTCATGAGACAGGCAGTGCCATGCAGTTGATGTTGTTTCTTCTTTAATTGTTATTTTAGTTTAATAATAATCATTAGTATTTGATAATGTAAATACAAGATTGAAATAGAAACGTGAAAAAAAAATTTTAAGCAAGCTGATTGTGAAAAAATATTTTTGTATAGTTGACTAAATTAATGATTCTAGTCATTTGATATCCCAATAAGAATTATATTATTTACATTTATTATAACTAGCATTAAAAATTAAATGTAAAGTGTAATTAGAACACTAATTTTTAATTACGCTTGAAGTACATTACATGGAGTACTACTAAGTAGGAAAGATTTAATAAAACACTTTTTCATATGAAGTATTTTAATTAGTATACTGATACAGTTAGACCTCAAACAATTCCAGTAACTAAATCAGATTTGGGATATAGTATTTTTTGATTTCTATAAAATTAGATTGGCAAAGCATGACATGAACCCAATTCTGTAGTTAGATGTTTGAAGATAATGAAACACTCAAACCTATGTTGGTATAATTCTGTTCATTTCTGAATTGGGAATATTTGTATGTACATAATGGAGTCAAACATTTCATGATATTTTCTTACCACATCTTCAGTGACAGCTCTCTTTGCGATATCACTGTCACAAAAAGGTCACCTTGGTCATCTGAACTTGTTCTCGTTACTGTGCATTGTGCATGTTTTCTGATGGTAATATTACAAAGACAGCTGTCACTGAAGAAGTGGTAAGAAAATACTAGAACGTTTGATTCCATTATGTACATACTTCCAATTTGGAAGTAAACATAATTAAACCAACTTAGGTTTAAGTATTTTATTATCTTCAATCATCAATTTTGCAGCTTACCTGTGCACCATGCTGCTTAGATCCATAATTAAAATTATATTCTGAATTATCTTGAATCATTAAATATATCTACTCTACTAGATAGTTTGTAGAGTTATTTATGGAATGTAATATGTGCTAGTTGGGAAATTCTTTAACTAGATTTTAAAACACAGTATATAACAATGGAGGCCTCCGTAGCCAAGTGGTCAGGAGTGGGAGCGCAGTGTCACATGCTCTTTGAGTAAACCAGGGTTCAAGCCCCCTTACTGCTAAATACAGTCGATCTGTCAACCCGCACTGGATCAGCATGGCAGACTATTGTCCAAATCCCTCACCATGAATTGTTGCGGAAGCTTCCATCCTGCAGTGGATTGATAATGGCTGCAGTATAACAACACAAGATATTAATAAGAAAGTGCCATTTAAAACATGAAACTTGCTTAAATTTATGTAAATAAATACTGACTATTCCTTCTAATAAAAAGTTACAAACTATGAAGTTTATAAATAAATCAAAAGCATGTACTTACTGGGAGGAGTTGTATAACGTGATCACAAGGCCAAATTGTACTGCACACTGAGGAACTCTAATTAGATCTCTGGAGTGCTTTAAATACTCAGGAACCTGATCTTACTGAATACGAAACTGACCAATGGGAAAAAGAGTAGGTAGAGGGTAAGGATCGTGTCTCTAAAATACTCTAAACTCTGTTGAGATATTTTTAAACCCATATGACTGTAATAATCTCTTACTCCTGGAAAATAATAGAAATTAGCAGTACTAGTGAAGAACCTTCTGAAAATGGAATTGAATGTTGAGCTCTATCTAAAGTTGCAGGTTTGCAGTCCTAATGCATTCAAATTACATAAATTCTGAATTGAATTCATCAGTCAGAGTTTAGAAAACTTGGCAGCAAGATACCAATAAATAAAATGCTTAATAGGTACTGTGCCTCAGATTTTTTTATGAACAATTTGTTTATTTTCAATATGCATAAATAAAATTGATAAATAAAATTTAATATTGTATATTTAGCAGCACCATGAGGGTGCCAAATAGCAGCCTAGTGAATCTCCTTAGACTGGCACCTGAGGACAGAGAGAGTGAGAGAGTAAGGTTTTCCTGCAATTTATACTTTTATACCAAAAACATGCAGGTTGACTTGAACACAAACATACTCTTATGGAACATAATACACTGGTGTAATTTGGCCTAGAATGCTGATTTGCCTTAAAATAACCAAGAACAACAGAATGGCATTTCAAATTTAAAGTTTTGGGAAGATGGCTATAAATCTTGTTTGATCACATTCAAGAGAAGATTCTATTTATTATTAAAAGACTTTTCAGAAGTTGGCAAAGTTTAATGGAAGCAACTTCTTTGCCAAAGATGATCCTTGCTTTGATCACTTTTCACTTTAAAAAAACAGTGATTCATTTGTTCAAAATATGATCAGGAGTTATTGATGTTTAACTATCTATGAAGTTGGTATTTCTTATTGGATACATCAGTAGGTTTTAACACCAGATTTGGGAATGGAACATGTTTCAGCCAAGTTTGTGCCTGCCATCCTCACCGATTATCAGAGGGCAGTGAGTTCTCACATGTTAGAACCTTCAGTGTGCTTCTTCTGACTCACATTTTACTTCCATCATTACTGGTTATGAACTTGGGTGTATGGCTGTTAACTGGAAAAAAAGGCCCAGTCCTCAATGAAAGACTCGGTCTTTAGCATGCCCGAAGAAGGACAATCTTGATCAAATGAACAATGCCTTTCTAGTCAAAAAAAAAAAAAAAAAAAAAATTATGCATGTTGAATTTTTTAATCATAGGGCATTGTTTATTATTAATATATCTCACATAGTCAAAGAACAAGAATACTTCAAAACAACTCTATAGCAATTGCATAATGCAATTTGAAAAAAAAATTACTGTAAAAGTGGGCTTCAGGTAATTGGTACTTGTATCATTGCTGATTTTTAAGAATTAAATTGACAGATTTAGTTTGGGGGAATTGCACCGTTGAAAGATCATGATTTGCAGTGACTGAGGAAATTATTCAGAACATAATACGAACAATTGATAATTTAAAAATAAGCCTATCAGAAATGCTTCCAGAAGTTGCAGAAGCATTGGAATCAGGCTATGCAGTATCAAGGAGACCCTCGGAAGGAAGTAAATCTGAATATCCAGTAAGTTTCATTTCCCAAGCATTAGTTGTGATCAAAGGTGTGATCAAGAAGTTTCCCCAAACTTCTTGATCACATCTTGCGCATAAGAGTAAAAATGCCTATCCCTTGAATGAACACAGTTTTTCATTTTATATAAAAGTTTAGTTTAATTGATATTTTTCTTCATTTAGTTAAATTTAGAATTCTATTTCATTACTGTTTCTATTTAGATCAACAAAAGAAATAAAAGATTATTACTTTTTTAAGTAGTATGGGGGTCCCCAGTATCAGAGTATTCATTATCTGAGTCCCTGCAGTTACGAAGATTTGAAAATTAAAGAATTAAAGCTTTCTTTCCCTTGAGAAAATTGACCAAGCAGTTGAATATTTTTTGTGAGAACGATCTTCATGATCGTGTAACAAATGTTAAGCGAAAAGTTAGACATAACTAAATGCTATGACACAATTTTATCTGAAAAAATAAGACAAAAAAAAAAAAACACTAACAACTGGATTCATTCTTTATTCATACAACTGAAAAATAGTGCAACTTCAATAAACTTTACTTCATTTGTGTAACATATTATATAACATACTTTACTTAGATTGTGTAAAGTATTATAATAAAAAAATGTCTAATAAAATAATTTTCTCATTTTTCAATTCCTTCATCCATTTTTTACTGTGTACAAATACATAATAAACATTATTATATAATATCGGTGTAGATACACCATATCTACTCATCCTTTACAATGAGTTGTCCATGTATTGCACTACCTTGAATAAGTAAGGCTTCACTTGCAATAACAGGGTACCTGCCTACCCACCCACCCATGAAAAGCCAACTAACTCTGAAATGGTGCTGTCTGGGTGGTGGTGCCCACCGAGAATATGTAACAATAGTCTTCTCTATTAGTGAAGCGTTACTTATTCAGAGTTGTGCAATACATGGCAACTTGTTGTGAAGGATGAGCACAATATGAGATACAGACGAAATGATGCTTTTCATGCTACTATCATAGTTTTTCTTTAAGGGTTGTCTGTGGTGTATCTACACTGATATTATATAGATATAGAATCTTAAACTCTTAAAATATTATGCCTAGTTGCATTTACTTTTATTTAAATAATAAAAGTTATGAAAATTGGTCCCCGTTTTAAGTGGAATTTTCTGGAACCAGTTATCCTCGGATAACGAGGATCCCCTATACCTAATTAAATTCTTTATTTAATTATTATGAACTTTGAAATTGATAAAAGTATTAAAACATTACAGATTATATATCATATACCATCACTGGGGCCTAAGGTATCTTCTTTTTACTTTCATCACTCTTCACCATGCATTGGCAATCTGTGAGAAACCATCCCTTCCCGATTTTGAGCTTCCTTATTGGGTAAGAAATAGAATAGTTGCAAATTATGTAAATTTTCATAATGTTAAAAAAATGTTAAACCATTAATTAAATAGCCGGTTTGTTTACAATTATGTAAAGGGTAAATATGTCCTGAATTTGATTCCTTTAACTATCTCATGATATTGTTTGAGGATTGGATGAACCTTGTAGTGAGATCCAGTGTTCCTTCTGTTTCCATTGGTACTTACTCACTCCTCTTGTACCATGTGGTGTCGAGGTTTCACTGAGACTAACATCTTTTCCTGTCACGGGCATTGGTTCTAACCTCTCTCCAGGTCATCCCTATCTTGACCAGGCTATTATGGATGTTATCTTCCTATTTCAATCATGGCTTCTTTCTTGGTTGCACTCCAGAGGGTTTGGCTTCCCAGGCCAAATGTGGAAACTGGTTGTCGTCCATTCTGATGATATGGCCACACCATTGAAGTTGGACTTCTTGGATATGCATTTGAAGTGGAATTATGTTCAATGTATAGTATAGTTTGTTTGCGGATTCTGTCTCGTCTTGTCTTCTGTTCCACGCTACAAAGATACCTCATCTCTGTATGTCAAGGTTGATACATAGGTGACTTGTACACAGCTAATTTGGTCCTCTTGGTGCCATTGTCCTGTTTCAAATGGTACTGCTTTAAAATGGATTTGTAGATTAATAGTTAGATGACGCTACTCAACTTAATGGTAGCTTCTTGAAAACTTACAGAATCTAGTGAATCCTGTACTGCTGCTGTCCCAAATTGTGCATAAATCAAGTTCAAAGGATATGCTCAAAACTGCTACAAGGGTGTGCTCAGAAGGTATTCAGAAAAACTGAATGCCTATGTAATAAGAAGTGGCAGAAGTTTGCAAGATAAGATTCATCGATTTATCAAAAATTTTTTGAAGGTATTTTGTAGAAGGGCTTTCATTCCTTTGTGGATGTGAAAATAATATTCCATGGTAGGGAATATTTTTAGAGTTCCAGCTGCTTAGAAAAAATTAATGTTGTAACTGTAACGTTTATTAATGCAACAGAGTCATTCTAATTAAAGTGTTTTGTCTAAATTTGAACATTACTGAAAATGTCAGGATAAGTGCACCATGTTTTTTTTTTTTTTTATAGCAGAACAGGGTTTTTTGAAATTAAATGCATTGTGATATTACTATCATAACAATGCATTTAATTGTGATGATCTAGAAAGACTAATTCTTTAAATTCCTGCATCTGTAAACAAGGCACCTATGAGGAGATATGATTGAGATGTTTGTCTTAAGTCTTCAGGGTTGAATAAGTTAAATTTTATTGGCATGCTTACTCTTGTTTAGACAGTCCTTATGAGGGAGGTCATATCTTTAAATTGAAGAAGGGTGGTTATGGGAGAGATGTGCAGAGGATAGATAATCATTGGAACAGACTTCCACCTGGTGTTGTGGAAGTAAGTAGTGTCAATAAATTTAAGAAAGCACCAGACATATTAAAGTAGTAGAGAGGATGGACAGATGATGTGAGAAGAGATTTTTTTTTTTTTTTTTTTTTTTTTTCTTTTTGGCTGATACTGTGTAAGTATTTTCCACTAGTAATACCAATATTTAGTAACAATTTCGAATTGATTACAGTATTGGGGAACTTTTACGTGTAATTTTTTGTTAAGGGAGAACCACCAAGAATTTGTGAGGAAGGAAGGAGAAATACAGGAAAGATTAATTCAGAACTTTTTTGAAAGTTTTGCCAAACAAACAGTAAATATTATTAGGTTAAATCTGATAGCAACAAAGGAGCACAATTGGCACTGACTTAAGCAGGATATTTTTTTAAATTCCTAGTTTCCTGCTGGAACCGATATTGGTGCTTAAAAAAAAAAATATATATATATATATACACATACACACACACACACTGGTGTTCAAAGAAAGTGCATCACCCATTAAAATTGTAATTGTCGTCCGAATAATGTCGTCCAAATAAAGAAATATGGCAATATTTCTTACAGATTGCCTCAGATAAAATTGACATGCGTAGGTGATGACGTAATATTGCATCAGCTGTTACTTTCAGCTATATAAGCACGCTCTGCAACAGTTGCAGTCATTCCTTGCTTGTGTCAGGTTGGCGAGTTACATGCAGTTGACGCCAAGAAGAAAGAGTGATATTATTGCTTTACGTGAAGAAGGCTGTTCTTCCCATCATATTGCTTATAGAGTGTCTTGTAATCAGTTGACAGTGAGTAGATTTCTTTCCAAACTCAAGAATACTGGTTCTGCTGATAGGAAAAAAGGAACCAGACCCAAAGAAGTCTCTACGCCAAAACAGGACCGCGTTTTGAAGCGCTTATTCCTTAAAAACTGTAAAGTTTCTTTTTCTAAGCAGAAAAGAGAATGGGAAGAACGTACAGGAGTGGTTATTGCAAGTGCAATAACAGTCAGAAGACGCCTCTTCAAAAATGGCATTGTAGCCCATCGTCCTAAGAAGAAGCCCCCTCCTTGCACAAAAAATGAAAAGGGCCTGATTAATTTGGTGTAAGGAGCATGGTAAATGGACCCCCGAGCAATGGAAGTCAGTTATTTTCTCGAATGAGAAATTCAACCTGCATGGCTCTGATTGGGAGACAAATGATTCACTGTAGATGTGGTGAAGAATACCATCCAGACTGTATGGTGTCTACAGTGAAATTCCCTACCAGCCAAATGATATGGGGGGGTGCATTTCGTATCACGGTGTATCGTATTGCTGCCAACCATTAGAGACCATTTCAGCCTGCCAAGTAACTGCATCTTTCAGGATGACTCTGCTCCTTGTCATCAGGCCAGTTTCTGTAGTTACTTTAGCTTTATTTCTGTATTAGAGGTTTGACAGTAATGTGTTTACATTTGTTACAGGTGAAAAAATGGTCCATTACAACTCTTAGCTGACAAGGAAACAGCCTGGAGCTGAATCCTATAGAGAACTGTTGGTAGTGTGGAATCTGCAGTTGCCAGAAAGAAACCAAAAAACCTTTCGTGAACTTCAGGAAGCCATAATTCCTGTTTGGAACCACAAACTATCAGTTGATTATCTTCAAAAATTGATCTTGTGAATGTCTCGACAGTGTACTGTTGTCATCAGGGCCAGAGGCAGTTCAACTAGATATTAGTTTGCACCTGGTGAACTTTTCATTTTGTTTTCCATTTAAAATGATAAACTGAAGCAAATTTGAGGGCTTATGATAACATTTTCAGTCATAATTGTTGTGTTTACCAAAACTGTTATATAAAGGTTGCAAATGCTCATTTTGGAATGTTTTGAGAGTACTCGTACCTGTCAAATATTACTTAGCTTTGCCTTAACTATTAATAAATATCTTTTGTTTATATTTCTATTTGTGGTGTTTGTCATTAATGTAACATACCATCGCAAAAAAAGAGTTAGAAATGTGAAATTCCTAGGTGATGCACTTTCTTTGAACGTGCGTGCGTGTGTGTGTGTGCGCGTGTGTGTGTGTACACACTTGAATAACGAACAATAGTTGAAAATGGAATCATTAATGAAAGAAAATAAAAAGGTAAAGCACACATCAAAGACAGCAAAATGCATATTCCTCTACATGGTGCTTGAAATATAATTAAATGAAATAAAACTAAAGATAAGATTAAAATAAAACTTATGACAGTAGCATGACAAAACAGTAGAGGGAAGATTGTCAAAAATAAATGTAATAATCAAACCAATAGAGAGGGAAGTGAAAAAAGGTAACAAGAATAAAAATATTGTAGCAGAAACTCTACAAAATAATTTAGAAAATCTAAATGAAGAATAATAAATAAATAAATAATCAATTAAATTTAGATGCCCATTACATAGAAATTTAATGGTGCCCACCAAGCCCAAATTGCATGAAATATCACAAATAGAGACATAAACTAACTACAATTAAATAAACAAAAATAGACTGCCATTATGCCCCACATCTATAGAGGACCACAAGGCCAATAATGGTTAGGGAATCACTGCATTTCAATCGTTAGACAAATCACCGCAAAGGGAAGCCGATTGAAAGATCAGTCAGCCATCCGATCCACAGATCGAACCACCAATGCAGAGGATTTGAATAACAGTGGTCCTCATGGAGTGAAAAATAAAAAAATACAGATACAAGCACTCCAAAGCATGGCTGCACCACTGACAAAATGTAAGCTTAACCAGATTATATAAACAAATAATAAATTATAGAGGGCGGCACAGGTGCAGCATTAGCAAATCAACCCAATACTGCCATGTGATATACATATATTTGAATAATGAACAATAGTTGAAAACGGAATCATTAATTGAAAGAAAATAAAAAGGTAAAGCACACATTTTAGTTATATTTTAAGCATCATGTAGGGCAGTGGTCTCAAACTCAAATTGCATGCTGGCTGAATGGACAATCTGAAAGCAGCTGACGGGCCGGAATTTTTTTTATCAAAATGAGAGTGAATATAAGAACCGTATTTACAACAAATACATAATTGAAATGTATTTGTGGACCGTGTAAAATTGCTTCGGCGGGCCAGATGCGGCCTGCCAGTTTGAGACCACTGGTGTAGAGGAATATGCATTTTGCTGCCTCTGATGTGTGCTTTACCTTTTTATTTTCTTTCATTAATGATTCCGTTTTCAACTACTGTTCATTATTCAAATTCATGGCTGTATTGGGTTGATTTACTAATGCTGCTCCTGTGCTGCCCTCTTTAGTATATTATTTGTCTATATAATCTGGTTAAGCTTATTACATCTTGTCAGTGGTGTGGCCTTGCTTTGGAGTGCTGCTTGTATCTGTTATTTTTTATTTTTCACTGCTTAAGGACCACCGTTATTCAAATCCTCTGCGTTGGTGGTTCGAACTGTGGATCGGATGGCTAACTGATCTTTCGATCGACTTGCCTTTGCAGTGATTTGTCTAATGATTGAAATGTAGTGATTCCCTGACCATTATTGGCTTTGTGGTCCTCTGTCGATGTGGGGCATAACGGCAGTCTATTTTTGTTTATTTTGGTTTTATTTTATTGTAGTTAGTTTGTCTCTATTTGTGATATTTCATGCAATTTGGACTTGGTGGGCACCATTAAATTTCTATGTAATTGGCATCTAAATTTAATTATTTTTATTTATTATTCTTTGTTTAGATTTTCTAAATTATTTTGGAGAGTTCCTGCTACAATATTTTTAGTCTTGTTACCTTTTTTTTCCTTCCCTCCCTACTGGTTTGATTATTAAGTTTAATTTTGACTATTTTCGCTCTGCTGTTTTGCCATGCTACTGACATAAGTTTTATTTTAATCTTATCTTTAGTTTTGTTTTATTTTAGTTATATATACAGTAAACCCTCGATTTAACGGACTAATAGGGGAGAAGGGGTGTCCGTTAAATTGAATGTAACTTGGGGGAGAACATTTTTTATTGTTCTTAATATAAAAAAAAAAGCTTGAATACAATATACAGTACTGTACAATATAAAATAATCTTGCAATTTGGCCTTTGATTTACAGATATCAGAAACAGTTTTTTTATGCCATCAATTTCACAAACATGTGCTACTAAGATGCCTTGTTCTAATTTCTCAATTAGCTCTAATTTCTGTGCCACGTTTAAATTCACATGCTTTCTTTTAACTCCTCAATCATTTGATGCCATTTTAAATTGCAAGGATTGGAAAATTATTTAATAAATAAAGTCACAATTCAGAAATCACAGAAACACTGCATATAACTTGACCGCACGATAGCTTGAGGCAGACTGACAGCGAAACAAAGCGAGTTGGTAGACCTGCAGTTTAGCGTCTCAAGTCATGTTCAGCTCACATGTCACCACCTGCTCTTATCTGTAATCTGGGAAAACAGCTATTTGAACACATTTTCAGAAAGAATAAAAAACAATTTCCTGAATTTGATTATAAAAATAAAAGTAGGTAATTATCAAAACAATAATGGAAATAGGTAATTATTATTAATTTTTAATAATAATTAAAACTGAAGTTTTGTATAACCAAAAAATAATATGGTCGAGATTAATATATACATTACTGTATCATTATTTGTCCTGTCCGTTAAATCTGAAATCCATTATATTGGGGGGTTTACTGTATATATAATACCATTAAGAAAATAAGTAAGACTAGAGGGTGGAGAGTAATTGTAGTGAAAAGGAAGGTAATATTAATTATGAATCAGGGACACTGCATAAGCAAATGTACGCTACAGCTATAATGTATATACAAAGGGTACTAGGAAAGTTTTGCAATATGACGCAACAATGAATCACAGGAAGCTGCTTGTTGCTGAATGTTGAGACATGTTCATACGTGCATAGTAGCCGCCGCGCCAAGTCGATGGGCTCAGTTATTCATTAGTAGTGAGAGTGTAAAGTGCTTGCGATGCCATTGTGGTCACGAAATGAGATAAGGACAGTTTTGCGGTATAATTTCGTGCGTGGTTTAACCATAGACCAGTGCTTAGAAGAAATGATTCTTGCACTAGATGATGATTGTCCACATTGTACAACGATATTCAGGTGGTATAGAGAATTCCAAAGGGGAAATTTCACTCTGGAGGATTCTGAGAGGCCGGGAAGGCCACGAACGTCAGTTACGGAGGAAAACGTTACTGCTGTGAGGAAAATGCTTGACGAAAACAGGCGAGTGACCTACCAACAGATAGAGGATACTTTGGGCCTAAATGCACCAGCAATTCGTTCAATTCTGCAAGATCATTTGCACGTGAAGAAACTTTGTTCTCTCTGGGTGCCGCATCAACTGACTGAAGAGCAGATGACACGACGTGTGACTTGGTGCCGGGAGATGTTAAAAAAGTTTGATAAGGGACAATCTCGGTATGTGAACAACATCGTGACAGGTGACGAGACTTGGCTGTACTATTACGATCTACCGACCAAGGCTCAAAACACAGTTTGGGTCTTTGATGATGACGACGACACACCCGTAATTGTCAGAAAATCCCGATCTGTAAAGAAGAAAATGATAGCTGTATTTTTCAAATCGAGTGGAATTGTGGAATGTGTCGTTTTGGACACGCAGAAGACAGTCACAGCTAAGTGGTATACTGAACAATGCCTGCCTAAAGTCATTGGATCTATGAAGAACCTGCGGCCAAAGTCAAGAATGGACATCTGGTACCTCCATCACGATAATACTAAAGCTCACTGCACCAAAGCCTGCACCGAATATTTGACCACGACAGGACTGAAACTTCTCGAGCACCCTCCCTACAGTCCAGACCTTGCTCCCTGCGACTTTGCACTGTTCCCGCATGTGAAAATGAAGCTAAAAGGGAGGCGGTTTTCCAGTGATGAGGACCTTCTACGGGCTTGGGACAACGAGTGTGCTTTACTCCCTAGTGAAACTTGGCAGAACTGGTTTAAAGATTGGTTTCGGAGGATGGAGAGGTGTATTGAATGTAGAGGAAATTACTTTGAAAAAATTAAATAAACAAAGCTGTATTGCAAAACTTTCCTAGTACCCTTTGTATATATATATATTTGTATGAAGAAAGTGTGAAGAAGCTTTTGTGTTTAATACTAAATCTACGGTATACATGAGAAGTGAACTAGAAGAAATGGATAAGAAATGTAGTGATATATGGTAGGATGAAGTGACCAAGTACAATATGAAAAAGAGACAAATATTTGGCAAAATAAGACTACATTGCAGTGTTTTTCACAATTTTGGTGTCTTCGTCAGAGGTCATTCACCGAAATTATGAGAAAGACTGCAATGTTCATGCTTCTGTTTCCGACCTGCTCTGTATGCTATGGTACACACAAGCTATAGACATGTGTTAAGAATGAAATTTGAAATTTTGTGGCAAGAATAAGGCCTAATAAATTGTGCCAATAAATGTCATTATAATTATTAGTAGGGCATACAGATCATTGACGACCTTACAGAAGCAAGCAAAAAGAATTGGAAAAACTTAAAAGTAATGAAATCAAAATGTAGGAATAGGCAAGAACTTACCGTTACCTTGCAAGATTGAAAATGGCCAAGATGGCAGCGTGCCTGTATATTTCTGTATAGGTTCACGAGCGGTTCCTAGCGTTAGAAAACAGGTGGAAAAATTTTTTTTTTTTTTTAATGGTATAGTGTCTGTAAGCTAGCTGGATGTATAGATCGAAACAATATATATATGATGATGAACGCTGTTAAATACATGGAGCACAAACTGCCCAGGATAGTTGAGAGTTATAATAGCTTACAAAGTAGTGGTGAAAAGCAGCTAAACTTTGTTAAGGGAGAAAAATGATTGGGTAAAGGAAGATGGTAGAATCCCGCATATTGTGTCTGTAAAACTAATGGCTCACAGGACATAAGAAGTAGGGACAAGTAAAGCAGAAAGATGAATGAAATAGAGGTAAGTAGATGAGCTATTGTTGTTATAATTAAGACCCTGAACAAATGTCTGGGAGTGTATATACATCATGTATTTAAGATCAGTTGTGTGAGTAAGGATAATAACATGATAGATAGATAATGAAAAATTAAAATTAAAACAAGTATAAATATATACATAGTTAATACACTGATTGGCCAATTGGTGGATACAGGTTTTCTAAGTTGTAAGACACCACAGAGGCCAAGTTCATTATTTATACACTATTTACAAACTTGGTGGACATAGGTTATTGTCATCAATTATTGTTGATTATGTTGTCTATATCAATGGCTTTAACATTGTCAAACATGAAAAACAGTTTTTTATGTTTGACAATGTTAAGGGCTTTACAGAAGTGGTAGTGGAGATATTCTGTAGGAAGAAGGTTGTTTATCAGTTTTTTATATAGCATCCTGATGTTGTTGATGGTTATTTCCTTATTGCTGCAGATGGTTTCTATCCTGATGCTTTGTGCTAGTATATTGTGCTAGTGGTATTCCAATATATCTTAAGGAGTGCATTGGCATGCACTCCTTAAGATATATTGGAATACCACTGTGTGAGGTTGACTATTTTAAAATTAAATGCATCACGTTTGTTGTACAGGTTGATGGTAGCTATACTATTTATTACAGTAATTTTGAAATCCAGGAAATTGGCTGTGGTATCATTGTTTGTTTTTTCCAGTTTGAGCTCATTGGGGTATGTGTCCATATTCCGTGATGAAGTTTGGCCAGTTAATTACTACGAGGTAGTCTATATATCTGTAGAAGTTAAGCTCCTGTGGAAATGAGGTTTCAGACCAATGTAGATATAGGTTTGCTATTATGCATGAAGCAGGACTTCCCATGGTTGTTCCATTCTATTAATACAGTTTTGCCATCATCTACAAAGTTATTAGAGATACATAGGTTCAATAAGTTGTTCCAGTAGGTGGTATTGCAGGTTATGACTGTCTATATTTTGTGTATATATCTTTAAGCACTGTTTTCAGCTTGGTTCTGTTAATGCTGGTAAACAAGCTATGGAAGTCAAAAGTTTGTATACTGGAAATGTTATTCTGTAAGGATTTTAATACTGGTAGATTGTTGCCTATAATTCTGTTATATTGTGTAATACTCAACAAGGGTTGTAGTAGACGTTCAAGAGTTTTTCCAGGTTTGTGTATATAACTATTCTTGCATGAGGTTATAAATCTGAATCCTACGGGGGTTTTTTATGGAATTTTGGAATAAAGTACAGTGGATTCCGGTTATTGGGCCACCGGTTAATTCGGGGCAGCCATTTATTTGGGGAAATCTTAAAAAACAGAACATAATCGAGAAAATAGCCAGGGTTTACTTTGCTTAATTGGGAAAACATGCCGTTTAATCAGGGCAGGAGACCGCAGCACTGGAGATTACCCTAACTGAACCACGTGGTACCGACTGTACCACGTGGTTCGGTTGGATTTCTGGAGGTCACAACCATAAAACAAAAACAATTAGCAGTCACCTGTTTATTGTGCTTTATTGTTAGTGCAATCTATCATAAACGGATAGTAAACTCAATCTTACTGAATTTGCGATAATACTGACAGCTGGAATTTTGTGGGTTATTGTGGTGAAATGTGTTGACACTTCCATGGAATCTTCAATCATAAAAAAATTAATTTTCAGAATCATCTTTTCATTCCTATTTTTAAAGCTTCATAACTTGTTGCCATGTTCTTTGTTATTGATTGCTTATCTCTTCACTGCTTTTAATTTTAACCCCCATCCACAAATGTCAGTGAACAGAAATGTCAACTAGTTAGTATGTACATATTACAGTATGTATTAACTATTGCGATTATCACGTATATTCTTCAGATTTTCATGTATCATTTAATTTTTTTAATTGGTAAGGTAATAAAGGGTAAATTTGTGCTTAATATATCTTCACTTTTATAGCCTGTGGATAATATTCCTCCTAGTTTTGCTAATTAGAATCGCTGTTTAATAGAATTAAATTTCAATTCACAAACATGATCACAATGACCGGTGCTTCTACACATCGTATAGTGAATGGTACTTTACTGTGGTGAGTCCATCATAATGTGATTTGATTGTACAGTGAACCAATTGTAAAGTGGGGTCCATTGTATTTTTAACTATTTACGTGAAACTTTGGATAATTGGGGCAGCCGCTTAATCGGGCCAAAATGCACTAGTCCCGATGTGTCCCAAATAACTGGAATCAACTGTGTGTGTATATATATATATATATATATATATATATATACAGTGGATTCCGGTTATTTGGGCCACTGGTTAATCGGGGCAGCCGTTTATTTGGGGCAAATCTTAAAAAACAAAAACCAATCGAGAAAATAGCCAGGGTTTACTTCGCTTAATTGGGACAAAATGCCGTTTAATCGGGGCAGGAGACCTCAGCACTGGAGATTACCCTACGATTGTCTCCGACCGTACCACGTAGTTCGGTCGGATTTCTGGAGGTCACGACCATAAAACAATAAAAACAATTAGCAGTCACCTGTTTATTGGGCTTTTCTGTTAGTGCAATCTATCATAAACGGACAGTAAACTCGATCTTATTGAATTTGCGATAATACCGGCAGCTGGAATCTTCAATCATATAAAAAAAATAATTTTCAGAATCTTCTCTTCATTCCTATTTTTAAAGCTTCCTAATTTGTTACTCCGTTCTCACTTGCGCGTGTTGTGTTACTTGCAATTTGTGTGTGCCCTGTTCTTTGTTATTGATTGCTTATCTTTTTACTGTTTTAAATTTCAGTCCCCACCAACAAATGTCAGTGAACAGAAATGTCAACTAGTTTAGTTAGTATGTACATATTACAGTACGTATTAATTATTCCGATTATCACGTATATTCTTCCGATTTTCACGTATCATTTAATTTTTTAATTGGTAAGGTAATAAAGGGTAAATTTGTGCTTAATATATCTTTACTTTTATAGCCTGTGGATAATATTCCTCCTATTTTCGATAATTAGAATCGCTGTTTAATAGAATTAAAATTCAATTCACAAACGTGATCATAATGACCGGCGCTTACTGCATATCGTATAGTGACGGTACTTTACTATTTTGAGTTCGTTGTAACGTGATTTGATTGTACAGTGAACTAATTGTAAAGGTGGGGGGGGGGGGTAAATTATATTTTTAACTATTTACGTGAAACTTCGGATAATTGGGGCAGCCGCTTAATCGGGCCAAAATGTACAGTCCCGATGTGTCCCAAATAACCGGAATCGACTGTATATATATATGGCAGACTGTAATTACCTATATTCAGTATTAAATTTTTGTTAAAGGCTATAAGTTTCTTTGTAATAATATTGTAGGAACTGAACATCATGGGTTTGTATGTGCTGCTGGAGTTAAGTTCAGTTCTCAAGGTGTGTGCATAAAATGCTTTGCAAATTAAAGCATAGTTATTTGATAATTTGTCTACTGGTGTAATGAAGTTTTCATGCATCTCTAGTAGTTTTAGTTTAGCTAGGTTATAATAGCTGGCTTTGTACTGGCTATATCTATTTGAATTTTATGATGTAAATTTATTTATTAATAAAGTGAATGTATTGCTATCCACATATGGTATGCCTCTATTGGTGTGTTATTTATGTGCCCGAAGAAAGCAGTAATTTAATAGCTGGTTCTTGAAGGTAGTCAGCTTTATTTTGTTGCATGGCCTGAATTTGAATCCTTGAGCTAGTATATATCTGAATACTTGATCTGCAACAATACTTAAATCTCCTGTGATCGTGTGTCCACGGTCAAGATCAATATATACACACAGTGCATGCCAATGTTATACTAGCACAAACCATCAGGATAGCAACCATCCGCAGCAATAAGGAAGTAACCATCAACAACATCAGGATGCTATATAAAAAAATGATAAACAACCTTTTTCCTACAGCATATCTCTGCTACCACTTCTGTAAAGCCCTTAACATTGTCAAACATAAAAAACTGTTTTTCATGTTTGACTATGTTAAAGCCATCAATATAGACAACATAATCAGCAATAATTGATGACAATAACCCATGTCCACCAAGTTTGTAAATAGTTTATAAATATTGAACTTGGCCTCTGTGGTGTCTTACAACTTAGAAAACCTGTACCCACCAATTGGCCAATCACCATCAGCATCATCAGCCATTTTCAATTGACTGCAGGATGAAGGCCTCTCCAGCAACTTTCCAGTTCCTTCTGTTTTGAGCACTGGCCATCCATTTACTACCCAAAAACTCATGAATTTCATCTATCCATCTCCACCTTTGTCTTCCAGGTTTTCTTCTAGCTCCTCTTGGGTACCATTCTGTTATTTTCTTAGTCCATCTGTCATCATGTCTTCAAGCTATGTGTCCTGCCCAAGACCATTTTAGTTCTTTAGTTTTGATAAGAATGTCCTTTACTTGAGTTTGCTGCCTAATCCATGTGTTTCTCTTCTTATCTAACAGTCTGATTCCCAATATAATTCGTTCCATTCTTCGCTATGTAGTTCTCAGCTTCTCTTCCATTCTTTTGGCGAGTGCCCAAGTTTCACTTCCATAAGTCATGGTGGGGAGTATACATTGATTCATTATTTTACAGTTTCAGACAAACTGGGATATTGCTCTTCAGTATGTGACTATATTTCCTGAATGCTATCCATCCAAAATTTATTCTTCTCTTGACTTCCAGCCATTTATCATTATTACAGCTAATAACTTGTCCCAGATAAGGATATGACTCCACCTTTTCAATTACTGCTCCTTCAATCATTATTTCCCCTTCCGTGGCATACTTGTTCATCATTACTTTTGTTTTAGCCATATTCATCTTTAGTCCAAAAAATCCTTACTAACTGTGCATAATTGATTAAGATTTTCCTCTAATTCTTCGGGATCGTGGCTTATAACCACAATGTCATCTGCAAATCGTAAATGGTTTAAGTACTCTCCGTTCACATTGACTCCTTTCTGCAACCAGTCTAATCTTCTGAAAGCTTCCTCAAGGGCAGCAGTAAACAGCTTCGGAGATATTGTGTCTCCTTGTCGAACTCCTTTCTCGATTTTAAATTTGCTACTGTCTTTGTCTAGTCTAATAAAGGAGGTAGCACTCTCATATATTTTCTTCAAAATCATAATATATGGGGTATCTATGCCTTGTCTTTCCAGTGCCCGAAATATTGCCTTATGCTGTATGGAGTCAAATGCCTTTTCATAATCCACAAATGCCAGGCATAATGGTGTTTTATATTCGTTTGCTTTCTCCATTAGCTGTGATATTATGTGAAGGTGATCCATAGTTGAGAATCCTGTCCTAAAGCCAGCTTGCTATTTCGGTTGATTCTAATCAAGTATTTTTTCTAATCTGTTAGTAACGACCTTTGTGAACAATTTGTAGATGTGGAATAACAAGCAAATTGGTCTGTAATTTTCAATTAATGATTTATCTCCTTTCTTATGCAGCAAAGCTATGATTGCATTATTCCATTGCTTAGGTGTCACACCTTTTCTAATGCACTTTGTGAAGAGCCTTGCCAGTTTTTGTGTTATGTCTCTTCCTCCCAATTTTAACAACTCTACAGTAACTTCATCTTCCCCTCTGGGCTTTCCGATTCTTCATTTTCTTCAATGCATGTTCTACCTCATCAGGAAGAATATCGGGTATGTTGTATGTGTTGCTACTTTGCAATCCATCTTCCCCACTGCTGCTATCATTCCCTCGCTCCTTGTATAATTCTCTATAGTAGTCTTCTGCTATTTAATAACTGCTATTTATGCCTTCTCTGCTGTTTATAAGTACACCATCGCTTTTCTTCAGTTTCAGTATCATTTGTCTTTCTGTACTACTGCTCATGGCTGCTGATTTAAATCCTTTGTTTTCCCTTAATGCTTGTTCTACTTTTCTTGTGTTAAATCTTCTTATGTCCTCTCTGAGTCTCTTTCTAATGGCTTTGCATAACTCAGTATACTCAATTTTCTCCCTGTCAGTGTTTTTCTTGCTCTTCATTTGTCGTCTTTGGTCCATCATGAAAAGTGTTTCTTGACTAATTTTTTCTTCTTTGGATTTCTGTTTCCCTATAGGTTTCTTGGGCTTTATCACTTTCAGAAAGTTGTAATATTCCTCGTTGATATCTTGGTCCTGAGCAGTCTGCAGAAGCTCAAACTTGTTCTTAAGTTCCAGTACATACTGCTTTTTCTCCTCCTCTTTGTATTATTTACTCGAGTCAGTTTTTTCCTTTCCTTTCCTACATCTATATCAAGTGTACATCTTACCATTCTGTGATCACTTCCAACATTTACCTTATTCAGGATGGTAACATCATTCACAATATATCTTCTGTTAGTGATGATGAAGTCGATTTCATGGCCAATCACAGTGTATTAACTATGTATATATTTATACTTTTTTAATTTTCATTATCTATCATGTTATTATCCTTACTTACACAACTGACCTTAAATACATGACGTACACACTCCCAGACATTTATTCAGGGTCTTAATTATAACATCATTTGCAATTTGGAACTACAAATAGCTCATCTACTTACCTCTACTTCATTCATCTTTCTGCTTTACTTGGCCCTATTTCTTATGTCATGTGAGCCATTAGTTTTACAAATGCAATATGTGGGATGCTATCATCTTCCTTTACACAATCTATTTTTCACCTTAACAAAGTTTAGCTGCTTTTCACCGCTACTTCCTAAGCTATTATGACTCTCAACTATCCTGGGCAGTTTGTGCACCATGTATTTAACAGCATTCATCATTACATATATTATTTCTATTTGTAAAATAATAAGTGAAGTTTACCTCAATATTGTTTTGATTTCTACATCCAGTTAACTACAGATACTATACCATTTAAAAAAAAAAAAAAAAAAAAAAAAAAAAATTTTTTCCCCCACCAGTTTTCTAATGCTAGGAACTGCTAGTGAACCTATACAGAAATATACAGGCACACCGCCATCTTGGCCATTTTCAGTCTTGCAAGGTAACAGTAAGTTCCCTTCTTGCCTATTCCTACTTTTCGATATCATTACTTCAGTTTTTCAATTCTTTTTGCTTGCTTGCTTGCTTCTGTATGCCCTACTAATAATTATAATTACGTTTATTGGTACAATTTATTAGGCCTAATTCTTGCCACAAAATTTCAAATTTCATTCTTAACACATGTCTATTGCATGTGTGTACCATAGCATACAGAACATGTCAGAAACAGAAGCATGAACATTAATCTTTCTCATAATTTCAGTGAATGACCTCTGACAAAGACACTGAAATTGTGAAAAACACTGCAATGTAGTCTTATTTTGCCAACTATTTGTTTCTTTTTCATATCGTACTTGGTCACTTCATCCTATCATATATCACTATGTTTCTTATCCAATTCACTTCTCGTAGATTCATAGATTCAGTAGTAATAAACACAAAAGCTTCTTCATACCTATGTCTGCTTTATATATATATATATATATATAAAGCAGATAAAAGATAATAAAATACTATAGTATGAACCAGAGCCATGATGCTCCATATCAGTGCTTCTCAAAGTGGGCGATATCGCCCCCTGGGGGCATTAGGCATGAAAGGTGGTGACAGGGGGGGCAGATGGAGTACCATCAATGATTGGCCATTACAAGGGTTTTATGGCTTATTTAAAAAATGCTGTGCCAAATATTATTACTGTTCATTGTGTCATTCACCGTCAGCATTTAGTTGCAAAAAAAACTTGGTGATCAACTGCACAATTCTCTACAAACTATTATTACTGCTATAAACAAAATTGAAGCACATTCTTTGAATGATCGTTTATTTCAAAAGTTTTATGATCAAAACAATGAAGATGTTGAACGATTTCTACTTCACTCGGTGGCTGTCAAAAGGGAACTGTCTCAACAGATTTTATCAACTCTTTGATACTGTTGTCGAGTGTTTTTGAAGATAGGAACAACGACCTTAGTAATGACCTCAAGAAAATGAAAATTGCTTATCTTGCAGATTTATTTACTAGATTCAACTCAATGAACTTACAAGGACAAGATAACTCTTATTAAGGGGAAATACTCAAATTTCAGCATTTATTTCAAAATTAAAGCTTTTAGGACAACGTGAATTGTATCAATTTCCAAATCTGTTGGAAATAGAGAAAAATGAAAAAATAGCTGATGAAATTGTACTAACTTTTTGTAATCATCTAGAAATGTTGCACAGAGATATGCAGGAAAGGTTCGAAGATCTCCTTAATTTGAAAATTCCAGATTGGGTTATAAATCCTTTTTTAAATAATGACGATGGTGAACGTTTTGTAGAAGAATTGATTGAGTTACAAAATTGAACTGAAGTTGAACTGAAGCCAAAATTTCAAAATTCATATCAGGAATTTTTGTTACAAAAGAAAATCCCTGACCATTATCCCGCATTGTGGGGAATTGTAAAAAAATTACTTATTTCTTTTCCAACATCATATCCTAGTCGAAACCGGTTTCAGTGCTGTATCCCAATTGCTGACAAAACAAAGAAATTGTCTGGATGTTGTTAAACGTGGCGATTTACGACTTCTACTTACAGTTATTAAACCTAATATTTATAAGCTAATAAATTTCCACCAAACTCATCCATCGCATTAAATATTAAAATATAATTAACTATTTCCATTAATATCATGACTTATTTATGTAATTAGCTTTAATTTTTGACTTAATTTAAGTGACTATAACTGACTTTATTTATGTGGTTGTAATTTTTTATGAGAAAGGAATAAAGTGCAGTAAATAGTTTTATTTATAATTCACACACATACATGCAGGGCTGCATTTACGTTTTTGGAGGCAAACAGACAAATATTCATTTCAGTTATTTAGCTTCACTTTATATTGGTGGGCTAAAAAAAAGCCCTGGTTTTTTTTTTTTACCACCCCCTAAAAAAAACCTTTTTTTTTTTAAACACCAACCAAGATAATCCAACCAAGGGGGAGTGGTGATTCAAAAAAGTTTGAGAAGCACTGCTCTATATGTTCTATGTTGATATCAATATTTGTAAAAGAATAAGAGAAGTTTACCTCAATATGATACATAGAACACTTCCCTATGATACTCTCCAGAAATTAAAACGAAAACAATTAAAAAAATCAAAAATCTTACATTACGGTAATAAATAATTAACAATAGTTAAAAATGAGATGAACACAATTAAAAATAAATTTAATGCAAATAAAATTAAGTCAAAAATTAATTTAATGAAAAAAATTGCAAAACTGATTTTCCTTCCTGAAGCTAACAATGCTTTTCGGCTGTATATCGTAATCACATGGAACTTAAATAGGGATATTAGTCTTTGCGCATGTGCTTAAAGGATCACGAGTCTGAGATTAGATACGGTCGGCGAACATTAACAGAATTTTCGTGTAATTTAATTTTGACAGTTTCTGCAAATAATAGTCTCTTATAATTACGTTGGATACTAAGTATTTTGATCTCATCAAATAAAAAAGTATGTTTTTCATTAACAGCATGAAAGGCTAATTCTGATGCTGCTAAACGAGAAGCACGAACTGAGGCCGTGTGGTAACACGAAAATTTAGAGGAAACTGCATAGTACCCTGATAAGACAAGTTGCAATCACCACAAGAAATGTTGTATACTAGGTCATTTATTTGTGTTGCGAATGCAGAAAGGATGAGTGATTGTTCAGTATAGTGTGTAATTTCCGTATTGGCCTGGCTACAATTTTAAATTCGGTATCTTTAAAGATTCTTAAGCTGTTTGTGCCACTGTTCAACATATGGGACAGAAATAAAGTATTTTTTGATATTACTATTGTTGGTTGGTGTATTTTTTGGTATTTTATCCTTACTTGTACCCTAATTCTGTCTATTGTAGCAAGTGGGTAACCCCTGTTTAAGAATCTTAATATTTGTATTTCTGAGCACAAAGCAGATTCCGTCGTTGAATATTTATAAGCATTGAGAAATTGATTAAAGATAATCTATTTTTTGTAGGTGAATGGGTACTTGGGATGCTAATAAAATCCAATTTAACATCTATTGTAAACCTACAAACACCAGTATGCTTCTGCATTATAACAGCTATCACCTGTTCACCTACAAAAGATCGATTATCTTTAATCAATTTCTCAATGCTTAATAAATATTCAATGACGGAATCTGCTTTGGGCTCAGAAATCAAATATTAACCGGCAGAGGTTACCCATTTGCTACAATAGACAGAATTAGAGTACAAGCTAAGGATAGAATACAAAAAAATACACCACCCAACAATAGTAATATCAAAAAATACTTTATTTCTGTCCCATATGTTGAAACAGTGGCACAAACAACTTAACAGATTCTTTAAAGATACTGAATTTAAAATTGTAGCCAGGCCAATACGGAAATTACACACTATTTTTATTATCATTATTATTAGCCATATGGTGCAAGGAAGCCTGAAGCTTATGCTGCACTGGCCAAAAAAAATTTTCCAAGTTACTCTGAGAGAGAGAGAGAGAGAGAGAGAGAGAGAGAGAAGAATGATATATTGAACAATCACTCAGTCCTTTCTGCATTTTCAACACAAATAAATGACAACATTACTACTACATCGAGCCCGTCACCACCAAACACGGAGGATGCGGAAAGGTCAGGAAATGACCACCGCATATCCCGGAGCAATATGGCCTTAGTTGCTAATGCTCCTAAAAACCAAATAACAACCACTACTACTACAACATTATAGTATACATTTCTAGTATACAACATTTCTTGCGGTGATTGCAGCTTGTTTTATCGGGGTTCTACATAGTTTCCTCTGAATTTTCGTGTTAATCAACATGCGGCTAGCCAGGTGGGAAGGAGCAGCAGTGTGTAGCACATGCTTCTTGATTAGACCGGGGTTCGAGCCCATCACCACCAAATACGGAGGATGCGGAAAGGTCAGGGAATTACCACCGCATATTCCCGGAGCAATATGGCCTTAGTTGCTAATGCTCCTAAAAACCAAGTAACAAACAAACAACGGGCGGCCTCAGTTCGTGCTTCTTGTTCAGCAGCTTCAGAATTATCCTTTCATGCCGTTAATGAAAACCATACTTATTTTTATTTAATGAGGCCAAAATACTAAGTGTCCAACGTAATTATATGAGACTTAATTGCAGAACCTGTTGAAATTAATTAAATTACATGAGATTTCTGTTAATGTTCACCGGCCATATCTAATCTTCGACTCGTGGTCCTTTACACGCATGCACGAAGACTAATATCTCTATTTAAGTTCCATGCTCACCCCTATTCGGTAATTTTCATTCCTGCGATCACGACATACGTTCGAAAAGCATTTGTCAGCTTCAGGAAGGAAAATCAGTTTTGCAATTTTTTTCGTTAAATTAATTTTTGACTTAATTTTATTTACGTTAAATTGATTTTTAATCGTGTTAATTTGATTTTTAATTATTGTTAATTATTTATTACCGTAATGTAAGATTTTTGATTTTTTAATTGTTTTAGTTTTAATTTCTGGAGAGTATCATACGGAAGTGTTCTACATATAATATTGAGGTAAACTTCTCATTCTTTTACAAATAAAATACTATAAATAGTACTTAATGCTCTAGATCCTAACTTAAAACTTAGGATCTATAGCATTAAGTACTATTTATAGTATTGTATTTTATTTTATATAATCTGTTTTTATTTTTCAGGCACTTATTTAATTTTTCCATTGTAACTACATCTGACAGGTCAGCATTCCCCACTCTTACTCTAATCTACTTATATGCATTCCATTATGGATGCTGGGTATTTCAGTTTCCCGGGTCCATAAACCATTCCAATACAGTAGACCCTCGATTTTCGGGGATAGATGGTAAAAAAATATTCCCGGATAATCGATTTCCCGGTTAATCCAAAAATTCAGTAAATCCCCGACATACGTAAGGGATACTTTCCAGGACTTCTTATGCAGGTAGAGTCTTGCTGTACCTCAGGAATGACTAATAAAATATTGCTACTATATATCCCTGATATGTCAAAATTACAAAAATCACATATCCTCAGAAGAATGGAGAAAAATAGTTATATATTTTTAATTAGTTTAATTAAAAACTTTAGCTGGGGACAGCGGTGAAGTAGCTGGAGTGGCGCATAAGAAAAGAAAACATATAAAAGGAAGAAAAAATGCATTTTATTGTACAGTAAAATCTATGTGTTTCGTAGCTTTGGTTATTATAATTGACTTCATTGGTGCGGATCCCTTCGCCCCTTATTGTATTCTGTCTTTGTCCTTTATTATTGTGTTCACCGTTGCCACTGACAAATCCGAAATCCACACAATACTTGTTAATGTTTGGCCATTTTCATACATCCTTATTATTTTAATTTTCTGATCCAACTCAATTGCTTTCCTTTCCTTGATATATTTAGTAGTACTGCTGTCACTTATTCTCTTAGTCGGCACCATGATAATGGTCAAAATTAAATTTTCTGAAAAGAACTTCACAGGGTTAAGGTGAAAACTCACTATTATCACTTCACGCGAGCTCACATTTTACTATAGCACATTTCTGGAGGTCACTGCCATAAAACAAACAATTTGCACTTTCCAGGTTACTGGGCTGTTAGTACATCTAATTATAAACGGGTAGCAAACTCGATCTTATTGCATTTGCAATAATACCAATAGCTGGAATTCTGTGGGCTTTTTCATTATTATGGTGAAATGTGTGTCCCCTTCACTGAAATCTTCAGTCATATAAAAAAATATATATATATATATATAAATAACGTAAGTCCGAAGCTACATAAGTCGGGGACTTACTGTATTGAAAAAGGTTCAGCAACCTAAGTAAGGGCGTAGAGGGGAACAGGTATCCTGTGTGTTATCAGACACTCAGCCTAAAACACTGATGGATCCAATATCTCTCTATTACAGAAGATTTAGGAGAAGTCCGGTTGGCCTGCCTCCCTAAAATCCACTCATGCACACCTTCTCGATGGTAAGCCCTGTTACGTCACTTAGATGGCAATGAACGTGTAGAGTGGTTCTCTTCAAGACGCCTGGTCAGCGTGAAGAGGAAAGGACCAAACCCTCCAGCAATGAGAGCACAACAATACAAATGGCCTTCAGTCCCCAGCAGCTTTCACTCTCCCTCTTACGGCAGCGAGAGGTACGACTAGGCTGCCATGCACGGAAATTGAACTTGGCCTGTCATAATGTGCGATCACTCATCGGTGAAGACAGGATATTAGAGCTGGAAAAGGAATTAGAAAATGGGAATTGGAATATCATCGGTTTGGCTGAAACAAGAAGAAGAAATGAATCACTTGTAAGTTTATTAAGTGGAAATCTGCTGTACACCAATGGAAACAGTGAAAGGAGTGAAGGTGGAGTTGGGTTTCTGGTCCATAAAGATTTTAAAAATAACATTTTGGAATTCAAAAGTACATCACCAAGGGTGTCAAGACTAATACTCAAGATTTCTAAGAGGTACAAGCTAAAGATTATAATGATTTATGCACCAACATCGAGCCATGATGATGAAGAGGTTGAAGAAATGTACACTGAAATTGTGTCTTCTAGATGAGCAGAAAACCCACTACACTATTATTATGGGGGACTTCAATGCTAAGGTTGGAAAAAGGCAAAACAGTGGAGAAAGAGGAACTATAGGAAAGTTTGGAATTGGTGAAAGAAATAAAAGAGGTGAAAGACTTGTGGAATTTGCAGAATCTCAAGGAATGTCAGTAACGAACACTTTTTTCAAGAAAAGGGTGAACAGAAAGTGGACATGGAAGAGTCCAAATGGATTAACAACTAATGAAATCGACTTCATCCTCACTAACAGAAGATATATTGTGAATGATGTTACCATCCTGAATAAGGTAAATGTTGGAAGTGATCACAGAATGGTAAGATGTACACTTGATATAGATGTAGGAAAGGAAAAAACTGACTCGAGTAAATAATACAAAGGTCTTTGAAATAACAGGAGGAGGAGAAAAAGCAGTATGTACTGGAACTTAAGAACAAGTTTGAGCTTCTGCAGACTGCTCAGGACCAAGATATCGATGAGGAATATTACAACTTTCTGAAAGTGATAAAGCCCAAGAAACCTATACGGAAACAGAAATCCAAAGAAGAAAAAATTAGTCAAGAAACACTTGTCATGATGAACCAAATATGACAAATGAAGAGCAAGAAAAACACTGACAGGGAGAAAATCGAGTATACTGAGTTATGCAAAGCCATTAGAAAGAGACTCAGAGAGGACATAAGAAGATTTAACACAAGAAAAGTAGAACAAGCATTAAGGGAAAACAAAGGATTTAAATCAGCAGCCATGAGCAGTAATACAGAAAGACAAATGATACTGAAACTAAAGAATAGCGATGGTAGAAGGTATAATTCAAATAGCAAAAGACTACTATAGAGAATTATACAAGGAGCGACGGAATGATACCAGCAGTGGGGAAGATGGATTGCAAAGTAGCAACACATATGACATACCTGATATTCTTCCTGATGAGGTAGAACATGCATTGAAGAAAATGAAGAATCGGAAAGCCCCGGGGGAAGATGAAGTTACTGTAGAGTTGTTAAAATTGGGAGGAAGAGACATAACACAAAAACTGGCAAGGCTCTTCACAAAGTGCATTAGAAAAGGTGTTATGCCTAAGCAGTGGAATAATGCAATCATAGTTTTGCTGCATAAGAAAGGAGATAAATCAGAAATTGGAAATTATAGACCAATTAGCTTGTTATCCCATATCTACAAGTTGTTCACAAGGGTCATTACTAACAGATTAGAAAGAATACTTGATGAGAATCAACCGAAAGAGCAAGCTGGCTTTAGGACAGGATTCTCAACTATGGATCACATTCACGTAATATCACAGCTAATGGAGAAAGCAAATGAATATAAAACACCATTATGCCTGGCATTTGTGGATTATGAAAAGACATTTGACTCCATACAGCATAAGGCAATGTTTCGGGCACTGGAAAGAAAAAGCATAGATACTCCATATGTTATGATTTTGAAGAAAATATATGAGAGTGCTACATCCTTTATTAGACTAGACAAAGACAGTAGCAAATTTAAAATCGAGAAAGGAGTTCGACAAGGAGACACAATATCTCCGAAGCTGTTTACTGCTGCCCTTGAGGAAGCTTTCAGAAGATTAGACTGGTCGCAGAAAGGAGTCAATGTGAACGGAGAATAGTAGTAGTAGTAGTGGCACATGATGCAAGAAAGCAAGTGTAGGAGCTTATGCAGCATCAGCCAAAAAAAAATCACACCATTCCCTCCAAATGCCTGTCCAGTTCCTCCTTAAATTTATTCAACCTATCAACTTCCACAACGACAGATGGAAGTTTGTTCCAGCAATTAACCACCCGCTGGCTAAAGGCAAATTTCCGCACATCTATTCTACATCTGTCCTTTCTTAATTTGAACTTATGTCCCCGTAGGTTGGTAATCTGAACAAGTGGAAGGATCCCATCAGAATTCAGCGTGCTCAACCCATTCAAGGCCTTATAGACCTCAACCAGATCACCGCGCAGGTGCCTAGTCTCCAGCCACTGCAGTTTGCAGAACTTAAGCCTCTCTTGGTAAGAGAATCCCTTCATTCCCCTCACCAATCGTGTTGCTCTTCTCTGTACACGCTCAAGCAAATCTACATCCTTCCTAAAATGAGGCCTCCAGACCTGTACGCAGTACTCAAGACGTGGCCTGACCATTGCCTTATACAGAGGGACAATCACCTCCTTTTCCCTGCTAGCAAAATTCCTATATATCATTGACAAAACCCCATGACCCGCCCTAGCAGCCTGTCTGCACTGCTCAGAAAACTTCATATCTGAGGCCAGTGTACTCCCCTTTACGGAAGCAAAAACCCTTTCCTTTACCCCTGACGGTAGTTACCTCTTTGAGTAAATCCCACTTCAGCACACTGTGATCACTGCCACCTAGTGGTTCCTTTATCTGCAAATTCTTAATACACGAATGATCACTGCTGATAACCAGATCAAGAGTGTTACTTTCTCTGGTTGCCTCTCGACATGCTGCTGCAGAAAACAATCATCCAATAAATCCACAAAAGTCTGACTAGTGTGTGAGTGACCAACCCACAAGTTCCAGTCAATATCTGGGAAGTTAAAATTCCCCATTATAAGACATTCTGATTTACTGGCCCACTCTATTTCTCTGTACAATTGTTCATTGTACTCATTCAAGTCATTAGGCCTATAACACACTCCTACTCTTATTTTTCCTTTCGCAGTGCTTATCTCACACCAAACTGACTCAACAGAGCACTGTTCATCTATATTAACTGGGTGCACTTCCTTTGATTTTATGTTTTTCTTAATTAACAGCATAACACCCCCCTCCCTTTCTGTCCTGTCTATCCTTTCTGTACACATTGTACTCCCCAAATTCCAGTTTTGCATTCCTTATATCTTTGTGACACCACGTCTCTGCTATCCCAACAATATCCGCCTTTGATGTCTTGACCAACACTTCAAATTCATCAAATTTATTTACTATACTTCTAGCATTGGTATACATGCTCCTATGCCTATTCCTTGTTACCCTAACACATCCCATATACCCAACTATTCCATGATGACTGCCATCCGTCCCTGAAACCCCCAACACCCCTCGCTCCAGGTCGCTTCTTATTCTAATAGAAGTTGTGCAAGAATCACCTTCACCTCTGCCTGCGGTTAATGTTAAACTATTAGTCTTTGTATCCCCCCAAACTAGCAGTTTTCCGACCCACCTAACACTGCCTCGATAGCATCAGCAAATATTCTTGCACCCTTTCTATTTAAGTGTATCCCAACCCTGTAGAAGTAATCTCTCCTGTTAACAAGTACAGTCCAGGCTGAAAAAAATTCTACCCCTTGAGCCTTGCACAATCTTTCCAGGGCCGAATTGATCGACAAGGCTCTCATCATGTACTCCCCCCTATCGTGTCTGGGCAGAATTGCAGACACTTTCAAATTCAACCCTATTTCACGGCTTTTTTTCGACAGTGACCTGTACTTGTTGAGTAATTCCGCCGGTCTCCTACTCTTAATATCATTAGTGCCAATGTGTACAACTATATCACCTTTTGTGCCCTTGAAAGATGATATCTGCTCTACAACGTCATCAACCTGTGCCCCTGGCAGACATACCCTGACATACCCATGGTCCTGTTCCACCTATCCTTTTTACAAAGGGTGTTCCCCGTTTCCCTGACAATAGAGTCACCAACAACTACTAGTTCCTGTGGGACCAGCGCATTCTCCCTTAGGGGTTGCCGCTGTGTTGCGTGATGACCAAGTGCAAGCTCTGCCGTTGATGTGGGCAGCTTAGAGCCTGATGGGCCCCTCAATTTAGATCTTTCGAGGGCATCCACCCTTTCCTTCAAACTCTCATATAGGCCCATAACAACGCTGAGTTGTCGCCTGATTTCCTTACACTCCTTACATCGCGCACACACAAAGACATCCCCCATGGCAATATCATGTTCCGTTCCAGAGAGTTCGGCAAACATTTCACAAGTTGCACATTTTTTTAGGCTGTGATGCGTTGGAGAATTGCCCCCCTCAGTTCTCCCCCGAGTCACAGCACTCCTGCCACTTTGTGCCCGTTGCTTTGCTGCTCTAGTCTGGGGCATGGTAGTTTAAATTAATAAATCAATAAATTAAATATCAATAGTATTTGAATAGAAACTATTAAATAGAAACAGTGAAGCGTATTACTATATAATTATGCGTTAGAGCTACCTAGCTACCTCAATTAAAAAATTTGAATTCCCTACCACTATATCCAAAAACAATGGCTACAAAAAATGGAACGAAATAACGGTTTTACCTATCATAAGTAAAATCCACAAAAACTCTATCTAAATTAAAAATAAAAAATAACCAGCGTAACTATAACTATATGACTACGTATTAAGTACAATATAAAATAACAATCATGTAAATAAAAGGCAAACACTTATCGTTTTTGCGGAGCCTGTAAGTGACAGCTGTAACTTTTAAAGAGATTCAGTGCCCTCTTTACCTAAACCATTTACGATTTGCAGATGACATTGTGATCATAAGCCACGATCCCAAAGAATTAGAAGAAAATTCTTAATCAGTTAATCAGTTATGCACAGTTAGTAAGGATTTTGGACTAAAGATGAATATGGCTAAAACAAAAGTAATGATGAACAAGTATACCACGGAAGGGGAAATAATGATTGAAGGAGCAGTAATTGAAAAGGTGGAGTCATATCCTTATCTGGGACAAGTTATTAGCTGTAATAATGATAAATGGCTGGAAGTCAAGAGAAGAATAAATTTTGGATGGATAGCATTCAGGAAATATAGTCACATACTGAAGAGCAATATCCCAGTTTGTCTGAAACGTAAAATAATGAACCAGTGTATACTACCCATCATGTCTTATGTAAGTGAAACTTGGACACTCGCCAAAAGAATGGAAGAGAAGCTAAGAACTACACAGCGAAGAATGGAACGAATTATATTGGGAATCAGACTGTTAGATAAGAAGAGAAACACATGGATTAGGCAGCAAACTCAAGTAAAGGACATTCTTATCAAAACTAAAGAACTAAAATGGTCTTGGGCAGGACACATAGCTCGAAGACATGATGACAGATGGACTAAGAAAATAACAGAATGGTACCCAAGAGGAGCTAGAAGAAAAGCTGGAAGACAAAGGCGGAGATGGATAGATGAAATTCATGAGTTTTTGAGTAGTAAATGCTCAAAACAGAAGGAACTGGAAAGTTGCTGGAGTGGCCTTCATCCTGCAGTGGATTGAAAATGGCTGATGATGATGATGAACCTAAGTAAAAAGTATGGCAATAGATAAAAAAAAACGAAAAACTTACTATGCACTACTCGCCTGTCCAATACGATGCTTCCATTTATTTTTTACGATGTCGATTTTAAATCTAGTAGCTTCCCTTTATTTTTTAAGATATTGATTTTAAATCTAATAGCTTCCCTTTATTTTTTACAATGTCTTGTGTGGCTTGGTCACCAACATTATAATGGTTCATTAGAGATTTAAGGGATGCACTGTTTACAAACTTTTGAATAATTTCAAGTTTTTGTGTAATTGAAATCACAACTCTTGCATTTGCCCATCATTTTCGTGATTTCAAAAAAAAAAAAAAAAAAAAAAGTTACTATAAAAAAAAAATTCCCGACATCCCTAACATAATAACGAAACAAAATTTGTCCTTTTGCGGTGCAATGGAAGAAAACAATCGACATGATCCACTAAAAATTAAACATTTGGTTTGTTTTTTTTTGAGCAGCAGGTGTGAAGACAGCGGGGGGGTACAAGATAACAGGTTCACTAATATCTCAATGAGGACTTATAACACCCTTTTTTTGTCACTTATTTACGACTTGCAAAACATCTGTTTATACCTATTCTATTTATAACCTGAATTTTATGATTTCTGGTTGGGTTTTTTTTTTTTTTTTTTTAATTTGGAATAATCTAAACATCAACCCTGTAATTTGAATTTATGACCCCTAATTCAGGAATTTTTTAGAACAGTGATAATTCCATCTTCATTCATTTTACTAATCTCCCTCAGGGCCTTATAAACCTCAATCAGGTCACCTCTTGGGTGCCTGGTTGCCAAGCTGTGTAGCCCACGTAATCAGTCTTTTCTCATACATTTGTCCTTCTGTTGATTGCACCATTCGAGTAGTCTGTTTTGGACCTTTCAAGAAGCTTGATGTCTTTTTTTCAGATTGATGAGTTCTCCACACTTGAACACAGTATTCCAAATGTGGCCTTACAATTGCCTTATGGCGCCTCTGTAGCCAGGTGGGCAGGAGCAGCAGTGCATAGCACACGCTTCTTGATTAGACCGGGGTTCGAGCCCGTGACCACCAAATACGGAGAATGTGGAAAGGTCAGGGAATGACCACCGCATATCCCCAGAGCACTATGGCCTTAGTTGCTAATGCTCCTAAAAACCACAACGACAACAATTGCCTTATACAGATGCAGTGGTATTATGACTTCCCTATCCTTATAGGATAGTGTTCAATAAATCATTGAAAGGACACCATGGGCTTTCCTGGGTGCTTGTTTATACTGTTCAGAAAACTTTATCTGCGCATATTGTACTCCCAGATCCCTTTCCTCCTTCACTGTTTTTAATTCAACCCCACCAAGTGTATAATTTTTTTCGTGGGTGGCTATTCCTCAAGTGTAAAACCTTGCATATAGCAGCACTAAAACATGGCTGACACTTCTCTGATCACCTTTGAAGTCTGTTAAAGTTGTTCTGAAGGAGCGCTGCTTGGCTGATCATTAATGACTCTGCAAATCTTTACGTCATCAGCAAATTTTTACATCACGCCTTCTATCCCTTTTAATGTCATTTATGAAAATGAGAAACAACAGTGGTCCAAGAACCAATCCTTGAGGGACCCCACTCCTGACTTTACACCAGTCTGAAAGATATCGATATCTGTTAATCACAACTCTCTGCCTTCTGCCCTGCAGCCACCCAACAATCCATCTTAGATTCTTACCAGTAATCTCAACCTATTCAAGCTTATACAGTAACCTCTCATGAAGGACCGAGTCAAATGCTTTGCTAAAATCCAAATAAACTGTCAAAATTATTCCCTAAATCCAGCTCATGAGTAACTGTGTCAAAATAGCCTACTAAGTTAATTCAGCATGATTTACCCATTACAAAATCATATTGTGTGACCTTCAGAATGCCATATCCATCTAAATGTCCCTGGATTGCACTCTTAATCACTGCCTCCAAGATTTTTCCTACAACTGAAGTCTGACTAACCAGTACCAACTTCATTCTGAGAACTGCTTTTATGTATTGGCAATAGATTAGCACTTCTCCAATCAAAAGTAATCTCCCCTGAGTCCAAAGATGCCCTCATAATTAACCTCAATGGTTCAATAAACTCGTACTCTCTCAAAACCACAGGGTATATGCCATCAACTCCGGGAGCCTTACTTGCCTTTATGCTCAAAAGTTTTTCTAATGAACAATCATCTGTAATTATGACATCGATAATTTCATATGTCTCAGCCTCACTTGCACACCCTCTTCTCAGCATGGTCTTTCATCAGTAAAGACAGATGCCAAGTACCTGTTCAATTTATCTTCAAAATCAGCTAGGTTGTCTAAGACTTTCCCACACCCTGTGCACAAGGATCCAAACCTTGTCCCCATTCTTTGATCTCTTAGCCAGTGCTTTCTCATATGCAGCCTTGGCCTCACTGATCTTATTTGTGGTATTATTACAGATCAACTTGTACCTGTCATAGACTTCGGTACTTTTCATCACTCTGTAACTGTCCCATGCTATCTTTTTCTGTTCCGTTTGACCAGCTGGCACTGCAGTCATTCATTTTGGCATTCTCCTCCTGCAATATTTTCTTAAAGGTATTTATGTGTTCATGGCTTCTGCGATTTTTTTTTTTTTATTTAAAGGTATTCCATAATTCAAATGTATTTGCCATCCCTCGGTCAGTTCACGAATGCCATATAGCTCCTCAAACTGTCAAAGTCCCCTCTTCTGAAGTTAAAACTCGAGCCTTTAACTACTGCAACATCTTTCTTCATCTTCCAGCTGACAATTGCGTGATCACTTCCTGACAATGGAAACAATTGGCCTTAAACACTTCAGTGTTTAAGGCTGATCCATTTTGGCCTTTAATAGTACAGTGAAGTTTCTTGCAAGTAACTAATTTCCATATACTGCATGCAATTTACAGAATTGAAGCACTTCTTGGTAAGAGTACCCTTTTGTTCCCCTTACTAATTTTATTTCTCTTCTCTGTTTTCTTCCAACATATCTACACTCTTCCAGAAATGAGACTTCAAACCTATATGTAGTACTCAAGTTGCAGCTGAAGAATTGCCTCATACAATGAGATGATCACCTCCCTCCTTGTCCTAGCTGGCAAAATTTCTGTATATCATTGAATGAACACCATGAGTTGACCTATTGGCTTGACTTGCACTGCTCAGGGAACTTTGTCAGACTTTACAAGGTGCCTCCATAGCCAGGTGGGCAGGAACAGCAGTGCGTAGCACACGCTTCTTAATTAGACCGGCATTCGAGCCCGTGAGCCACCGAATACGGAGGATGCAGAAAGGTCAGGGAATGACCACCGCATATCCCCGGAGCAATATGCCTTAGTTGCTAATGCTCCTAAAAACCAAATAACAACAACAGACTTTACAATTGTCCCTAGGTCCTTTTCATTCTCCACCACTTAATGATTTCACCAGTTAGTATGTTATTCTGGGATTATTGCCACCCATATGCAATATCTTGCATTTTCGATGTTTATTCTCAATTGTTATTTCTCAGCCACCTGTTTAATTTTCTAGGCATTGTTGTAGTGGTATTCCCTGCCAACTTTGTATCATCTGCAAATTTAGGCAACAATCTTGATATACCTTTATCAATATCATTAATAAATAATGAAAATATTAAGGTTCCCAGCACTGAACCCTGTGAGATGCCATTTATTAGCATGCTGTGGCCACTTATTACCATGCTGTCTTCTACCACTCATCTATCCCTTTATCTGTAGCAGTAACTTGCCAGTAATGCACTGCTCCAATTTGTTCAGCATTATTTTTTACATTCAGTTCCTTTGTTACTGCATCATTATGTTAATTAGTATTAGTAAAAGTTAATCAGATTGGTTAGACAAGATCTCCCTTTAGCAAATCCGTGCTGTGATTTCTGTGTAACTGCATTTCTTTCAATATGCTCCTTCAAAACTTCTTTAACCACTGGCTCCAATAGTTTCTCTGGAACAGAAGTTATGCTTACAGGCCTTAATTGCTCACTTTGCCCTTTGATTCCCATCTGTGAATAGGAGAAAGAGATTTGCCTATCTCCAGTTTTATCACTCGAATACAATAATTCTCTTATAATTATGACCACAGGTTTGCTTACCTCTTGCTGTTTTTTTTTTTATTTTTTTTTATTTAATTGGACGGGTTGATCAAAATGGATTTTTTTTTTTTTTTATATACCAGGTGTCATACTTCCAAATTTCATAAAGTAAGATGGTAAATTTGAATATTTGTTTTATTGTTTTGTCAAATCATTATTGTTCATTCATTATTTCTTTCTTATTTAGTATTTGCAGTGATATTTTATCTCTGTAACATGCTTATTAAAATTAAATGGCACTCTCACAAAAATAATATTTAATTTTTTATATTTAATAGGTAACAGTGGGTATTGAAATAGCCTGTCTTCTTTTCTATCTCTTCAGGCTAGTACATTCAGCCTCGTTTTTGCCGGCAGAAACATTCTGGAGGGACAAAAAGAATTTATTGGTCATTTGTGTTATGTTACTAACTGTAATTGACATCACTTGTTATATTGGATTATTGAATACAGGTCATGCACATTATGCCATTAGGTGGTCTAGACCACTCCGTCCACTTTTTCTAGTGAATTTTAGTGAAAATAAGCAAGTAAGTACTTTTTATAGTCATGAGAATTTTAATGATAGTAAGCAGATCCAAGCTGAACTGTAATTGGTGATTTAACTAATTCATGAGTTAGTTTCCAGAATGTGTTTGGCCTCCCCTGTAGTGTTTTCATCCCGAGGGGGGGGGAACTCTTTGAAATTAGTTTATTATACATGTATTTTGAAATTTTGTACAAATAAAAACTTTTTACATATATGCTTTTTAAATATTAATTTCTTATTTTGATTATGATTAAAGAGGCCTGTGCGCTCTGGATTCATTATTATCAAAACTAAAATTACTGTAACACAGAGCAAAAACGGATACAAAAATAGATTGTGACAAGTTTAATAATAGGAAATATACAAAATATTAGATTAGATACATACAAACAAAAATCTTTCAGTTGTTTTGTCAACTTTCCTCAGTTAAACTGTTAAGAATGGAGCATGAGGCCGTGTACTGCCAATCTTGTACGTGAAGTGTGTGATTAATTGTTGGATGTCGAAGCCTGTGGCTGTGATGCATGTGGACATTGCCAGCGTTTGTCAATAGTCAGGATTGCTGTTTCGATGATGGGGTGGACTTGACATCCACTGTTCCTGTTGACTGAGGTATTGGAGCATTTGATGTTCAACGACTCCAACCAGGCGCGTCGTCGATAGTGGCGGGACTTATCCACAATCACAACATTGCAGGGTGGGTCAGTGTCGTGGTGGGTTGCCCAAACATGTTTGGCAATAGCTGTGCTCCACATCCACTAAGCGGATTGCTCTTTTGTGTTCGGAAAGGCTTTTTTTGAGCAGTCTCCCCGATGTAGCAGCTAGTGCAGTCACGGCAAGAGATGTGGTAGACCAATCTGCTTTGTAGTAAGGTGGGGATCGGTGTTTTTACTTTAGAGATGAGGGATCATAATTTTCTGCATGGGAGTTGTACGCATTTTATCCCATGTGATTTTAAGATGCTACAAACCTATTGTGATAGGTTTGGGTAGTATGGGATAAAGGCACTCGCGGCTGAGTCATTACCTTGGATGTTTCTGTTGATCACTATGTGGCCATGTGTCTGTAGGTCACACCTGTCAAGGATATTGATGGGATAGCCACACCTCGTAAGATCCACCTTGACTTTAGCAATTTCGGTGCGCCTCTCATTTACAGAGCTAGAGTGTGTCCAGGCACGAGTTAGCAAGGTTCGTGCAGTGGCAAGAAGATGGCTATGCGCACGTGTGCTGACCAGGAGTTGGTAAATTGGCCAGCACACATTAGTTTATGATGGACAGTTGTCTTCAAGTGCGTGCCCTCGCACCGGACAAGGGTGTCTAAGTATGGTATTGGTGTTGTCCGACTCTAGCTCGGTGGTGAATTTTATGAAAGGCAACAGAGAATTGAGGTGGTCTAAGATTCGGTCACCTGAATTTCTGGGGATAACCACAAACACATTGTCCACGTAGCGACACCAAAAGGTAATGGGATCTGGTACATTTGTAAATGCATGACCCTCTAATTCCTCCATTGCTATGTTTGCCGTGACCGAATTAACCGGAGAACCCATGGCTGTGCCGTGTACTTGTTGGTAAATACAAGGAACAACAGTGTTCCTTGTCATATGCCTATCACAGGGCTATTTATTTCTAAATGATTCGTCTAGCTTACCAAATGCCTCTACATATAATTAGTGATGTGCATGTACTGAACCCAGATGTGAAATTAGAACTGTACTATTCTAATACTATGTATGTTTTAAAGGTGTTGAGAAGAGAGAAGATACTCCTTAAAATTGGGTTTAAATTCTTGTAGATCATAATTTTCAGAAATTCCATAAAACAGCAGCAGAAAGGATAAATGAAGAAAATTATGAGTTACTTCAGTGAGTTCGAAGTATCTCTGAAGTTATGTTGACAAGTGGACATTTTCATGTATTCAGACTGGTTTGGAGTGGAGTGATGGAATTACAGATGCTAGTTTGGAAGAATAGTTTTTTTGGAAATATCTGTAAAAAAGCATGCAGCAGAAACTAAACTTATATATGATATTAAGTGGAGAGAGAGTGATCAACATGACTGCTATCTTTTGGATAGCACCTCTGAGTTTAACAGAAATTTTTGAGGACCATCCCAGATGTGGGAACAATATTGCATAATAGAGCATATTTGTAATATGTACAATCAGTAGCTATAAAACATCTGTAGTCAACTTTATATTATCAAATAACATCCATATGATTATATATCAACTTTTAACTGCCTTAAGACTACCACCATGGCAGGGTCTGGTGCCTTGTTAAATTTCAATCAGTAGCTGTTTGTAAGAAAAGAATATTCATAATAATTACACAAACACCAACCAATGTTATAAATAGTGTTATGTTTATTAAAATAATGTTGTAAATAAAATAAAATTCCAATAAAAACTGATAAAAACAATATAATATGAATTTAAACTGCAAAGAATTATTTACAATAAAACAATGTAGATGAAACACAGGATGATAAAAGTGCTAAAATACCATAGCTTTCAGAGGCATCTGCCTCCTTTTTCAACAGTGAGGCTTATCGTATGGCACATCCTTAAAAATCATCAGGCTCACGGTTTTCAGCATGTTCCACAGGAGCATGGGCAGTGCTCTTCCCATGTGCACTGGAACTGGAAATGGCTCGGTTCCAGTGAACATGGGGAAAGAATACTGTGAGTGGAAATAGGAAAACTTAGTTCTTCCATGCTAAGAATTATTAGGAGTCAGAGTTCTTCTTAGTAAAGATATGTGGTTCTGTCTAGAAATTTGAAATAGTTGACGGAGCATAGAGCAGCAGACTGCTTTACGAGAAGTAGGACTTGGTTGCAGAAAGAGAGAAGCTAATAAAATGTTCTATATTCCACTGAAGAATAAAATAACCTAATAATTATTTAAGGAATTTTGGCAGATATTTGAGAAGTTGAAAGTGTTTGTGCAGAGTAGAGTTTGTTGAACTGAGAGGCACAATGCAGGGTACTGTCATCACCCAAACTATGGTCAGAATTTCTACTCGGTGCAAGAAAGTCATTAATAGCATATGACCTTCCCCTTTTTTCTTCTATACAGAGAAAAAAAAGAGGAAGGAGACCAGGTGAAAGCTGATAGAAGACATTTATGCTATGTATGAACAAATAGCTTAGAAATTTTGAGAGCAGTTGTTTGAATCATTCAAAACTTGTTCCATGGTATTTACTCCATGGATGAGTAATATAATCAGAATATTGCTAATGGAGTGATTCGTATTCTATCCATATCGAAAGCCATTCATTAAGTGGAGGGTTTCAAGTTAGCATAAGGGTTGCTGGTTGATGGAGTTCTCTATTACTTTGAAAAGATTTGAGGTGAGTGAGTGTAATGTGATGGTAATTGGAGGAATTTGTCACTCTTTTTAGAAAATTGTATCACCATTAGTAGTGGCAATTTATTGAAACTACCACTGGCCAAAAGCAAATTTCTTATATTTATCCTGTAGCTGTCCTTACTCTGTTTAAATTTACGCCTCTTCATGTGTTGTCCGGGCAAGAGTAAAGATGCCATCAGCATTTAGCTGATGGCATCCTCACTCTTGCCATCAGCATTTAGCAATCAATTCATAACCTCAAACATCTCAATCAGATCCCACAGGTGCTGCCTATTTTCTAGATGCCAAAATTTGCAGAACTGAACTCTTTCATCTGGAAAGAGTACCATTTTTCCTCCTTACTACCCTTGTTGCTCTTCTCTGCATATATTCCAACAGATACATATCCTTCCTAAAATGAAGCTTCCTGATATGTATTGTGGTACTCAAGATGTGGCCTAACCATTCCCTCAATGGGATGATCATCTCCCTATCCCTGATTGAAAAATTCCTACATATCATTGACAAACTACATGAGCTTCCCTGGCAGCCTGTCTGCACTCTCCAGGGAGCTTCATAGCTGACTGCAAAATTATCCCCCAGATCTTTTTCATTCTCCAGTGCCTTAGTGTGGTACCCACACAGCTGATATGTTAATCTGAGATTACTGCTACTCATACAAAGTACCTTTCATTTGTCAATATTAAACTTAAATTGCCTCTTCTCAACCCATCTGCCTAATTTATCTAGAAATTGTTGAAGTAGCATACTGCGAACCTTTGTATAATCTGCAAGCTTTGACATTTAGCCTGATATACCTTCATCAATATTATTAATAAATATAAAAAACAAGAATGGAGTAATGTTATCAGTGGAACCCTGGGGGGATTCTGCTAATAACATTAGTCCAAGAAGAGTAGTGCCCATTGATGACTACTCTCTTTTCCCACTCAACTGCCCTTTTATCCTTACCAGAAACTTTCTCTTAATGCTACACTGCCCCAATTAGTATAGCTTTCTTTTATGTGAAACATTACCAGAAGCTTTTATGAAGTAAAAATTATTTTTTGCAACTAGTTTTTTGTTACTGTGCCATAGTATCCAATCAGATTGCTTGGAAAAGTTTAGCCCTTTGAAAATATTAATGCTGTGACTGCAGTATAAATGCATTCTTCTCAAGGTGTCCTACATTGTTCTTTAACCAGTGACACTCTATTTTCCCTGGAAGAGAACTGAAATTAATAGGTCTGTAATTACTCATGTCTCCCTTTGATCCCCATTTGTGAACTGGGGATACAATTGCAGATCTTCAAATGAAGAGTGCTCTCATAATCATGACTAATGGTTTGTTTACTTCTTTTGCTGTCTCCTTTAATGTAATGGATAAGATAGTAGATGACTCTCATCAAGCCGACCGGGCTAGCTGAGTGATTATATATGAACTTTCTCAGCAGTTGTAGGAGTGGGTAAGTACTTGCCCGGCAACCCAAAGGTCGTGGGTTCGATTCCCGCCTCAGGCTTGGATCAAAGTACTGCAAAAACCTTGGGAGGTGCAATATGGCCATAGAAGCCGATGCGCCAACAACTACCAAATCAAAAAAAAAAAAAAAAAAAAAAAGACTCTCATCAACTTCTGCAATACTTATGCTTATTGGAAGCTTGAAGTGGTGAAATGCATGTTTAGTCTCCAGAGCAACTTCTATCTCTCCCATCATGCAGTATGATTGATGTCTTTGAGGTTATGATGGGTGTCATGGCAAAATCCAATCTTCCTTATATTTTGAGGGAACAGCTGTAAAACTGTGTTTGCAGGCCAGCCACTAGCTCATCCACTGGACCAAACCTATTGTTGGTAACACTCTAGGAGGCATCCAGGTCAGCTATTATATAATCTCGCTGCCTCTAATCTGCCAGGTAGTGACTGGATGGAGTCTGAGTAGTGTGTACATGGGTGGGTCCATAGTCAAGGCCGCATTCTAGAAAGGTGCTGGATATATTCTTGCCGTGTGTACACCATATCCAGTAATTTCATTACTTCATACATGCACCCTCCATCTTTTATTTACTATTGAATGCATCAAGAATACTCAAACTAATAGAACAAACTTATCAGTGATAAGACCTTAACCTCCCAAATACTTTCTTCATTCATTTCACAAATATATATGGTCCCAATTCCAATTTCAGTGTGTCTATTTCATTTTTACTCCGTGAAGTCCCACTTACTTTTTTTCTTACAGAATTCCAATTATTGGTTGGCTCAAGCACTGTTTATCTTAGCTGTCCTAATTATTTGCTGCACGATTCCTTTTGCTTCAAAGGCTTATGTTTGCTCTGATTTTCCCTGTCAGCTACTGTTGGCCCAGGTGCCAAATGATTTGTTTATTAGTTGGTCAAAACTTTATCATTGCGACTTGTTGGTCTTGTGATAGTGCGGCTGTTTGTTTGTTTGGATCCCTGAACAACAAATTGTTTGAAGAGGCTCTTCCTCCTAGTGGTCTGGGCTGGGCAGCTGAGGTGATTGATCCCTCAGCTGGCAGATAGAGCTTGTTTAGGACTGATTCTTTTTGTAATTTCGTGTAATCAAAATTTTTGTGATTGGTTAAGGAAGTACTAGAGCATAATGCCAAGAACTAGGAAAAAGATTCCGGCCCCTCCAGTGGAAGAATCTTCCCAGGAAAGCTCGGAGTCGTCAGTTGAAGAAGTTACAGGAGAGGTCTCGAGTAGACCACCTGAAAAGAAAAGAATTCCAGATGGGAAGAGTTCAAGACAGAAGACACCTTTAGATTCACAGTAGAGTTCCTCGGAATTTGCACGGTGTATGTTAGAACCTACCACCTTGGAGAATTTGGTTCATTTTAGAAGTAAATTAAGACTTTTTGTATCGGCTTTGAAAAAGTCAAGTATATATGATTTGGATATCATAATGGGATACTGGGATAAGATGGCCGAGTTGGTGCAGTCTTTGGCAGTTCGGAATGTGTTCCTAGAGACCAAGTTGAACACTTTAACGGAATAGAAAGAACAAGAAGTGGCTGTTCAAAGATCATATGCAGAGACTGTCAGTTCCAGTGAGGTAAAGTCCAAGAATAAAATGATTATAGTGAAGGCAAAGGTGGACAAATATAGTACTAGTGTGACCAAGTTAAGAGTGAGTTGATGGGACGAGTTGCCCCTGTCTTAACTGATGTCAAGATAGTATCAGTTCGACCTATAAGGAATAAAAGGGTGATGATCGAAACTGCTTCTGAAGTCGACGCCAAGAAAATTGAAGAGTGTACGGAGGTACAAAAGCTTGGGATGGAGGTTGAAAGGCCCCTTCGTCGATTACCAAGACTAGTAATTTTTGATGTTGATTCAGATGTAGATCGAGAGTCCCTAAAAACTGAATTGTGGGAAAGGAATTTGGTTGACGGATTTGTCAATAAAGACCAAGTTCTTTCCGAGATAAAAATACTTGCTAAAAATAAGGCAACGAATTCTCCTGGGTACAATGTAGTGGTGGAGGTTTCCCCACGTGTAAGGAGATACCTTTTAAAATATTCAAGAGTGTTTCTGAATTGGAGCTCACACCGTGTTCGGGAGTTGTGGACTCCGACACAATGTTATAAATGTATGGCGTATGGCCATGTGGCCCGGTACTGTGATGCGGGCGAGTTCTGCAGTCACTGTGCCGGGAGTGGTCATACCTTTAAGTCCTGTACAGAAAGAGCGGATGCTCCAAAATGTGTAAATTGATGGAGGAGGAAGGTGCCCTCTGCACATGGTGCTAACAATCGAACTTGTCCTGAATATCTAAAGGCGGTTGACACTTTAAAGAGAAGGACTGAACAGGATTAGTGGTATCATGGCGGGGTACCCCTTTCTCAGCAGTTGTAAGAAGACTTCTCCCGGTGGTGGCTGGGGGGTCGTCAGTCACAGTAGCGTCTGTGTTGCGGTTCGCAGGGACTGGACCGGTGTGAGTATTGTATGATTAATTGTAATGATCAATTGTTATTATGAATTTATGAAAGATCAATTGTTATTATTATTTAGTCTGACGGATATCAGACAGTGTTTCACTAGATAGGGCAACCTACCTCCTCGTGGTGGGGGCGGAGATGCCAACTCCGCCGCGAGGCTAAAGGTTGTGCTATTTTTTGATTTGTCATTAGTCAAGTTAGACTTTTGTAATTGTTGTTGTTTTGTTAAATTGATTGACCAAGGTTGTTAACAAATAAAACAGTTATGATTGTAAGTGGCAGATGAGCTGCGGCTCAGGTGGCCATTTGGTTTAGCTTGATTAAAAAAATGTCAGCTACTGTTGCCCCGGAGGCGACGCTGGGGCAATTGATATATTTTCTTGCTGATTGTAAGAAGTGCCAGCACTAGTGCGAGACACAGTGTTTGTTTTTGGTTCAGAGCTGAAAAACTAGCGTCCAGGCTCACACCTCCTCGTGGTCTGGGGTGGCCAGGCAGGGGTGAATCCCCTGCTTGGCTAAGTGAGCCAGACAAAGGGGACACGGTTCTCGTTATATTTTACTCAAGAGGGGAGTTTTTAATTTTTCTCCTCTTGAGGTGTTTTAGGGCATTTCCGTGCCCTTTAATGTTGGATTGTTTTGTGGTAATAAATTTGCTCACTTGTAATAGTGGAGCATTTCTGTGCCCTTAATTGAGTATTCCGTGTCCTAGAACATTAAAATAGCCTTGAATCTGAAAATCCAGGTTTACAATATAGGCCTCTGGGACCTCCACCTGTTAAACTTGGGTGGAGTTGGTTTTAGATACTCATTGAATAGTTTTCTGAGTAGTTTTAAAATTTCATTTTGGCTTTGGATCAACGGGGCCTTGCTTGCTAACAGTGTTTTGTTGTAAATATTGTAAAAAGTTTACTGATTGTCAATTTTGACTATCAGTTTTTAGTTGTAAATAAAATTATTTTATATTATACAAGATGTCTTCCTCAAGTGAAGAAAATTTGATTTCTATGGAAGATAAAGATCTGCTGGCGGCTTCATGTGAGTTAACAGAAGATGAAGTGGAAGAGATAGCAGTTAATGTATTGACAGAAGCAAAACAATTAACTGAGATAAGTGTGTTGACAGATGCTAAGGAATTAACTCAAGTTGAATTGTTCACTGGAAAAACTTTGGCAAGAACACCTCCTAAGAAAAGGTCATCATCGTTGCCGGATCCTCAACTTGATACTCAAAAAGGGACAAAAAAGAAAGTGAAGAAGACGAGTGGAGGAACTGATGTTAGTGATGGCGAGAAAAGGAAAAAGAAAAGAAGACGAGATGATAGTGTAGGTGATAAAATAGATATTGATGGATTTGCTTACATTAGAGAGATAAGAACTGAATTGCATGCGTTCCTCTGGAATAGACAGACAAGGGTTCCCACTGCTGCTGTTGGAATGATAATGGAGAAGTGGGATAAACTAGAGAAAAAGGCTCAAGAAGTTCAATTAGAAAATATTGTATTGAAAGATTGGCTTAAGAGAAAAGAAGAGAGACAAGAGGAGCAAACATATTCTACAGTTGTTAAGAGCAAGATCCCAGATATTGTTCCTAAGGTTATGATTATCAAAGCTGTGACGGACAAGTACAAAACTAGTGATGATGTGAAAATGGAGATTTTGGAGCAGGTGAGACCAATGTTATCAAATCTAAAGGTTCGAAATGTCAAGTCCATAAGAGATAGAGGAGTGTTGGTTGAGGCGGAGACGAGTGATGACCTTGCAAGATTAAAAGCGTGCTCTAAAATACAAGACTTAGGGTTGAAGTATGTTATACCAAGACCAGTGTTCCCAAAGATTGTTGTGTTTGATGTTCAAAAGGATTTAGGAAAAGATGAATTCTTGCAGCAACTTTGGATTAAAAATTTTCAAGATTATAATATAAGTGATAAAAAGTTTAAAGAAGGAGTGGAAGTCTTGACTGTGAATGAAAATAAGAGAACTAAGTTAAATAATTGGATAATTCAATTGGCACCAGATGTATGGCAGGTTGTAAAAGAAAAAAGCAGGCTGTTTGTTGGATGGATGGCCTATAAATTTAAAGAAATTTTTTCTGTAACCCAGTGTTATAGGTGTCTGGCCTTTGGCCACGTCGCGAAATATTGCAAGAGAGATGCAAGGTGTGGTCATTGTGCAGGAGGACATTTATTTAAAGATTGTTCTGAGCGAGGGAAAAGTCCGCAATGTTGTAATTGTAAGGGAACAAAAAGTGAGGCTGCTCATAGTGCTGTGGATAAGAGATGCCCAGAGTATGTTAAAGCGATGGAGATTTTTAAAAGGAAAATAGTTTATGGATAGTAAACTTAAGATTTTACAGTTGAATGCTCAGAGGGCAAGAGCAATATCCTTGCAAGTGAATAAAATTATGGAGGAAGAGAATATTTCGGTGGCACTTCTGCAGGAACCATACGTGTTAAATGGTTGTGTAACTGGATATCCCCAGAGTTATCGAGTTGTTTCATGTGGGAATAGTCCTAAGACGGCCATAATAATTAAAGATACTGATATTATTGTTACAAAGGTTTTATTGTTGAGTGGAGAAAATTACTTGTGTTGTGAAATTCAAGGTAAATTTGGAAGGTTGTATGTAGTAACAGTATATTGTCAGCCTTCTGGTAGTATAACACATTATGTTGATTATTTAGAGAAAATGTATAACATGGTTGGTTCCTGTGGGGTGGTGATAGCTATGGATTCAAATGCCACCTCTTCTCTTTGGGGTGGCGAGGTAACCGATGATAGAAGTTTATTGCTTGAGGAATGCCTTGCTGCCTCTGGGTGGGAGGTGATGAATACAGCTGGGCATCCTCCAACTTATTCTACTGTGCATGGGCAGTCTCATATAGATCTCACCCTAGCAACAAATACTATTGTTGCAAAAATAAAGAATTGGAGAGTTCGAGAACATATTACAACTAGTGACCACAATGGTATCACTTTTGCATATGAAATAGTTGATTGTATCAGAGAGCGTTATGATGTTGATAGATACTTAGATAAAAGTGCGAGGTGGCCAAGGTTTGACGAAGTATTTTTAAATAGGGTTCGAGAGATACACTGGGAAGGCCTTCCATTCAATGATTATGTAAGACAGCTTACTTTGATCTTGAATGAAGCTTGTAGGAAAAGTATGAAAAATAGATTTTGTGTAAATAGACCTGTCTTTTGGTGGACTGATGAATTGACTATTAAAAGGAAACAAACATTTTTGTGTAGAAAGAAATTTCAACAGTCAAGAAGGAATGGAGATAGAGAATTAAGCGAGATTTATAAAGAAAGATATCAAGTTATGAGAAAAGATTATGTGAGAACCGTCAGCAGAACTAAGCAAGAAATGTGGAAGAAATACGTGAGTGAGCAAGGCACCAGAGATCCCTGTAAATCAATTTTTGGAATTGTAACTAACAAGAAAAATATGTCAGATATAACGTGCACTATTGGGAGTAATCAGGAACAAACCTTAACCTGGGAAGACTCAGTTGGAAAGGTCTTAGAGGATCTCTTTCCAGATGATGGTAGGGTGATATCAGGACCAAAGAAGTTTGGTTAAAGAAGAGAATATTGAAAAATGGGAAGTTGATCAAGCCATGAACCAGGCACAAGATGGCCGATCACCGGGCCTTGATAAAGTTGAGGTGTCTGTGATGAAAAGGACATATGGAATGGTACCTGAGCTGTATCTTAATTTGTATAATAGGTGTTTGAAAGAGGGTGTTTTCCCGGCTGAGTGGAAGAAGGTGCGGTTAGTTTTATTAATAAAAGGGGTCGATCGGATGCTGAATGAATCAGGGTCATATCGGCTGATAGCACTTCTTTCAGTGATTGGAAAAACTTATGAAAGAATATGTATGAATCGTCTAATGAAGAAGCCGAAATATAATGAATTATTGTCCAGTTGCCAGTATGGGTATAAGAAAGGCTTATCTACTGAAGACGCGATATGTCATATGATGCGGATAGTTGAAAGAAGTGAAGAAAGATATGTTTTAGCAATTTTTATAGATTTTAAAGGCGCTTTTGACTATCTTCGCTGGGATAGCGTCCTCTCTAGAGTTGGTGAAATAAATAATACTAGTTTAAATGTTGTGTTTAAAGATTACTTCTCTAATAGGGAGGTGATTGTAAAGAATAGATATGGTCAGGTTGTCAAAACGATTACAAGAGGTTGTCCTCAAGGCTCGGTTATTGGTCCTTATGCTTGGAATATGGTATTTGATGAGTATTTGAACATGGATTCTGATATCGGAAAAATAGCGTATGCCAATGATTTGGTAATTGTTGTGGAAGGAAATGTGCGTTCGGTGATTGAAGGTAAAGCCAATGAGGCATTAAAGCAATTAGAAGATTGGACGATAAAATATAGTCTACAGATATCTAAAGACAAGACAGTTCAGATGTTAATGAAAGGAAAGTTAAGTATGAATAGGGCGCCAAGTGTGAGGTTGATGGGGAGACCCGTAAGATATGCCCGAGTGGTAAAATATCTGGGATTAAAATTAGAAGAGGTTTATTTTTCACTGAGCATGTGAAATATCTTAAAGAAAAAATTAGTGTGTTGTATGCCAAGCTCTGAAGAGTGATTAGAAAAGACTGGGGAATCAAGGGTAGAGCCTCGAATTTGTTGTACGATTGCTTATTCGTACCCATTATAAATTACGGTGCCGGAGCTTGGGTACACAAAATTAGTAATGTGGTAATTCAAAAGTATTTAATACAAGCTCAGAGATTTGCTCTGTTAGGAATCACAAGGGCATGTCGGACGGTCTCCTCTGACACTTTGCAAGTGATTGCTGGCAAAATGCCTGCATATTATGAAGTTTTGTTAGCAGGACTTTCATACTTAACAAAACGAAATATAAGAAAAACTATATGTGGCGTGAGCACTTGTCCAGATGTCAACAAAGTATATTCCAGTGGAGACCTAAAGACAAAAAAGAAAAGGTTCATGGATGAAATAAAAATTAGATGGCAAGAACATTGGGATAACTCAGATAAAGGTCGGCAGACTTATATGTTCTTGCCAAAAGTTGATATTGTTGACTTTAAGATGCAATTTGGTCTGCAAGCCATGTTTGTAATTACCGGACATGGACTGGCTTTGCGACTTCATCAATTAGGATTGCATAATACTGGCTTGTGCTCATGTGGTGAAAGTGAAACATCTGAACATGTCATGTTGAACTGTGGACAATATGTTGACCTGAGAAATACTTTGGAACTATCAGTTGGAATTCTGGAGAAAGAGGTCCTTTATGTTTTGTTCAATGATAGACGCTTATTTTGTTATTTTAATGTTTATATTAATAGCATTTTTAAAAGAAGAAGATTGCTGCTAGATAGTGGTGGCACGCCTACTAGCGGCGGGGATGGAAACTCGGGCCATTAAGACAATTAAGAAATAAATTAAAAAGTTCTAAAGATTGTTTTTCTGGCACGAGGCTAAGTTGCCAAATGTTTCGTGTTTGAAATTGTTAATTCGTTCGCCGTTTAAATTAATTATTAATATTGTGATTCCAGTTCAGACAAAATTCCCATTGATGAGCTAGCCACGGATGGGCTGAGGCCCAGGTAGTGGATTTCATAATGGAGGTTAAAATGATGTCAGCTACTGTTGCTCCAGGGGCTAATCTTGGGGACTTGATTGAGTGACTTATCAGAAGTGTAATTAGTGAAGTTTGATTGAAATTTCTTTTTATTGATTTGTTACTTTTCAAGTTTTCTGTTGCACGAAGTGCATTGATTAGCTGCCCTACGTTCTCGACGTCTGGGGTGAGCGGTTAGGGGTTAATCCCCCTGACCGGCTAAACGGGTATTGAGTTGGTGGGGCAGAGAGAATTTGGTTTAAAATTGCATTTTGTGCCCTCAAGTTTAAAGCTTTTGGGACCCCCACTCGTTTCACTTGAGTGGGGGGTGTTTTTAAATAAGTTTCTAAATAGATTTTTGGATTCTTGTGTTTTGAGTTGAAGTGTTGGTCTTAAAGACCTTCATATTATAAAGTTAAAGTTGTAAATAGTTGGCAATTACAGCCTTTTAATATGTCTGGTAGAAAGTCGAGCGCTGGCTCTCTTTCCAAGAAAAAAGCAGATATTGAGATGGAAGCAGATAGTGATTCAGAGAGTGAAAACTCTGAGGTTCAGGAAGAGGTGGAAGATATAGTTCTGAAGAAGTGAAGCAAAAATCTGCTAGTACTGGGGAATCACAGGATACAGCTTGTAAAAGGAAAAAGCAGGGGATGTGGACATCAGAAAAGAAATTAGAAATGATAAATAGTATGAAGAAGTTGTTGAACTCCATGACAAAAAGTTCGGAACAAGGACCTGTGGTAACTGGATTAGATAAAATAGTGGAGGCACGAGGGAGATTAAGGGCTCTCCTATTGCAAAGAGAACATCGGGTAACGGGCAATGTAGCAACCAAGATTATGGAAATATGGGATGATCTAGAAATGGCCATAGTAAAATTGGAGATAGACTTACATGTTATTAGGGCTGAAAAGAAAGATATTCAAAAACAGTATAAAAAGGAATATGCTACTGTGGTAAAAGAAAAGTCCATTGCAAAACCCAGAGTGGCAGTTATTACTACCAAGAACAGTAAACATAAATGCAGTGAAGATATTAAAAAAGATCTAATTAGAAAAGTGAGACCTGAACTACAGAATGTTAAAGTACAAAATTTAAGAGCTGTACAGGATAAGAAGATCATCCTTGAAGTAGAGTCGGAAAACGATATAGATATGCTCGTTGATTGTCCAAAGTTTAAAGAACTAAAATTGTGTGTGGATAAGGTAAAGAAGCGAGATCCTAAGGTTCTGATTTATGATGTGGAACTAGATGTGAATAAAGATGAGTTGAAAGAACAGTTATGGATTAAGAACTTGAAAGATTATGGAGTAAACCAAGAAGTATTCCAAGAAAGTTTTAACATGATATCTGTGAATAAAGCAAAGAGCAAGAATTTGAATAACTGGATAGTGCAGATAGCAGGTCCCGTCCATAAGCAGTTGATTAGAAAAGGAAAAGTGTTTGTAAATTGGTCTGCCTGTCGGGTTTGTGACATTGTCATGGTGACCCAGTGTTACAGATGCATGGCTTTTGGCCACATTGCAAAGTTCTGTAAAATGAAAGCGTTTTGCGGATATTGTTCTACTGAAGGATATTCCTATAAAGATTGTGTGAACAAGGAAATGCCACCTTGTTGTATAAATTGCAAACGCAGAAAAGTAACAGCAGAACATAATGCTGTAGACCATACTTGTCCCGAGTATGAAAAGGCAATGGCCTTAAGTCGGAGAAGAACAGATTATGATTAAAATTGTTAAGTGATGTTGTCTGTAGTTATGGGTCTGTGTCAGGAGGTGCCGTGGCTTGTCATTGGCCTGGTAGGTAAGGCTTTAATGAGATAGTGCTATGCTTGGAAAGAGACTCATTTTATAAAGTTAAAGTTTAATAATTTTAACCTCCAAACGAGTAGAGGTCTTCCTCCATGAGGAAGGGGCGGTAACTGTGGTCACACGGGATATTTATCTCTATGTGACCACAGGCTAAAGACCGATATAACAAGTCATTTAATCAACAGAAATGTTTAGAATAATTTTGGCCTGATAACTATTGCAGTGATGATAAATCACATAAAATATAACTGTAATAAAACAAAAGATTAAGACTTTTGCGCAGATAGGCAAATTGCCTGGGTGGCGCACTGGAGGTTCTGTTGCTTAAATGAATGTCAGCTACTGTTTGACTGCAGCTATGCTTTTGTGTAAGTACATGGCTCTTAGGTGAGGACTTGTAAAGAATCCTTCAGTTTGGGAGAAGACTTAAAATGTAAGATGCTGTGTTGGTTGCCGCTGTGTTTGCCCGAGTTGGGCCTTGGCAACAACTAAATGTTTATATTGTAAATAGTGTAGATGATGTAATGTTAAAAGTCATACTCGTTTTGGTGCTACTCCAGGCCTTGTTTGGACTCGGCACTGTCATCACTAAACTTAATTAAGTTGTGATAAATTGCTATAATTTAAGCATCAAGTGGCATGTTTACCTAAAAATAGGTAGTAGTACTACTGTGGGTAACTATGCCACTTTATTTTTATTATTATTTTTTTATTATTATTATTTATTTTTATTTTATTTATTATTATTTTTTTTTTGCTGGCTTCCAGGTCTTGGCAACCTGGGAGCAGAATTGCTGGCACCCACCAGTATTGCACTACCTCCAATGGGTGCAGGAATTTTTGCACATAAACACATATAGGTCAGTAGACCCAGGCCGGTTTCATCTTGCCTGGGAATGGGCACCATATGGCAGCTTCCCAGGTGTTCGCTGCTCCATGGTGGCGAATGGGCCCAGTGTTTCCACCCCAACACGGAGAACAAAGGTGGAGATAGGCTACTGCCTTGGAGCCACCATGGCAATAGCCCATCTCCACCATACACACACACCCACACACTCATACAAGCACACAAGCCCTGGATGATGGAAATGTATATATAATTGTATATAAATCTATGTAAGTTTTGTATATATATGAATGTATGTAAGTTTTGTATATATATGAATGTATGTAAGTTTTGTATATATATGAATGTATGTAAGTTTTGTATATATATGAATGTATGTAAACTGTGTGTATTAATAAATGGAAAAAAAAAAAAAAAAATGGAATGTCAGCTCCTGTCTTAATGGTGTAATTCCACTTTGCTTAGTGATTAGCTTGCTAAGTTAGCTATTGGATATCCTTATTTTTTCTGTGTTTCTTGGAAATCCCTCTTAGTAAATTATAGTGTTTCAAAACGATGAAATTCTGTGCAGAAAATTAGAAGGAAGCAGTGAGGTACAATTGCCAGGACTCCCACCTCCACGTAGCTTGGGGTGGGCTGCCAGTCAAGTCCTGGGCGGCGAAGTGAAGTCGGAACTAGATTTGGACAGTGAGAATTACAAAGATAAGTGGACACTATAAGTGCGTGTGAATAAACATTTTGAGTTTAGTAGACAAGTTGAAATTGTCTGGACTGTTGTGAATTTTAGTGTTCTTGTAGAATTTTTAAAAGTTTTATTTTATTATATATATTTTGTAAGTGTGACCTAGTAATAATTATTATATACGCACCCGAGTGCTTAGGAATTCAGTAATCAGTGTTTGTTTTTTTGGGATGGAGCATTTCCGGTCCCATAGCGAATTCAGCTAGTTAAGTATTTAGATTGCTAAGTTTTGACTGCTTAGTATTAAAATCTTATTGTTTGAGTTATTATGGCTCATAGGAGTGAGGAGTCAGAGGATCTGCTGGCGATGGATGATGAAGAATTGGAGGAGATGAGGTTTCAAGAACAGGTTAAGACATCAGTTGTTAGATTAGAGAGAATAGAAAGTGAAGAGAAAGGGGAAGGTGGAGAAGAGAATAAGGAAAGAAGGGTACAGAAAAGGGTAAGAGTAGAAGATGAAGAGATAGATAATGGAGATAGTGAACATATGGGTATAGGAAAAGATATTTGTGAGGAGTTTTTGGAAATAAGACAAGTACGGACTAGGCTCCAAAAATTTCTATTTTGTGATGCAAATAAAGTAACTAAAGCTGCCATGAACAAGATTCTTTCAATGTGGATATGTTAGAAGATAGAGCAGTTAGATTGTTTGTGGAAAATCGAGCAATGGTGTCTAGCGTAAAAGATTGTAGACAATTAATTCGGGATCAAGAACAATTTGAAAGTTATGCTTCTGTACTAGAGAAGGGAAGAGAAAAGGTGAAGGAAGTTAAAAAGGGGAGGTGAAACTATAGTGGCCTTGATTAAGGAAAATACAGATAAAAATACTACAAGTGAACAAGTTGAAGCAGTGTTGAATGAAGAAAGTTAAAGGAAAGAGAACAAGAAAGATTAGAGATAGAGGAATATTGGTTGAAGTTGATTTTATGAGTGATTTATGTGAATTGCAGAATAATTAGAGGTTGGAAGAGGCTGATCTTAAAGTCGAAGTTCAAAAGAAACCTGGTTTAAAGATAATAGTATATATGTGAATAAGGATATACAGAAGGAACAGTTTATGCAAGAACTTTGGGATAGAAATTTGTTTGATCATGGATATAGTTTGGAAAGGGTTAAAAAAGCAGTTGTGAGATCTATTTCTTCAAGTAAGGAAGGAAATAATTGGATTTTGGAAGTGCCTAAGGAGTTGAGATATATTAATATATAAAGGAGGAGTCTATTGCCAGTGGACCTCATTTCAGGTGAAGGATATTTTCCACATTCCAAAATGTTTTTTAAATGTTTATCTTATGGCCATGTGGCTTATCAGTGTAAGGGCAAGACTGCGTGTGGACATTGTGGAGAAGAGGGACATGTTTTTAAAGATTATAAAAAGAAAAATGAAAGTGCTATATGTATTAATTGTAAGCAAAAAAATAGTGATTTTTGCCTTTCGATTAGAAGCAAGGAATGCAGTGAATGTAAGAAATATTATGAACAATATAGGATTAGATTATGGATAGGAGAGAAATAGAAATGAAAAAACTAAAGGTACTACAAGTGAATGGCAAAGATCCTAAATGTTGCATTGCAGTTAGTCATCAGAAGGACAAAAGACTGATGTCCTCCTTCTTCAGGAGCCATATGTGGTTGGGAACCTTGTTAAAGGTTTTAAAATAACTGATAAAATTATGTAGTCCAGAGTAAAAAGTCAGGCTGCTGTCATAGTAAAAAATGCAGACTGTGTGGTAACACAGATTGTTGAGTTGTGTTTTACTCATGGAATCTGTGCTGAGATCTTGAGTGAGATGGTAAGTGTATGCTGCCAATTCCGTGATGAACTGCAGCCTCATTTAAACTATATTGAAAAAGTGGTAGTTGTATTACAAGGAAAGAAAATTGTGATTGGTATTAATTCAAATGCAAGTTCAGCAACTTGGGGAAGTTGCGAGACTGATACTAGAGGAAATTAATTAGAGGAAATGTTGATAAGTCAGAGACTTAATATTGTAAATGAGCTGGGCCAGCCTTCTACCTTCAGTGCTATACAAGGAGAATCTAATATAGATTTAACATTAACTACAGAAGCCTTGTGGAATAAAATATGGCATTGGAGGATTAGGAGGATTGGATTACCAGCGATCATAGATGTATCAGTTTTGAGATAAGAGGGTAGAATGTAATACAGGATTTGAAAAGAATGTCAGAGAATTAGTAATTTGGAAACTTCTCTTTTTGACCTTGGTCAAAAAGAGAAGCATTGATATACTTGCATGTATACCAGTGCTAGAAGTATAGTAAATAAATTTGATGAATTTGAAGTGTTGGTCACGACATCAAAGGCGCATATTGTTGGGATATCAAAGACGTGGTGTCACACAGATATAAGGGATGCCGAACTGGAATTTGGGGAGTACAATGTGTACAGAAAGGATAGACAGGATAGGAAGGGAGGAGGTGTTATGCTGTTAATAAAGAAAAACATAAAATCAAAAGAAGTGCATCCAGTTGATATAGATGAACAGTGCACTGTTGAGTCAGTTTGGTGTGACATAAGCACAGCGAAAGCAAAAATTAGAGTAGGAGTGTGTTATAGGCCTAATGACTTGAATGAGTACAATGAACAATTGTACAGAGAAATAGAGTGGGCTAGTAAATCGGAATGCCTTATAATGGGGGATTTTAACTTCCCAGATATTGACTGGAACTTGTGGGTTGGTCACTCACACACTAGTCAGACTTTTGTGGATTTATTGGATGATTGTTTTCTGCAGCAGCATGTTCGAGAGGCAACCAGAGAAAGTAATACTCTTGATCTGGTTATCAGCAGTGATCATTCATGTATTAGGAATTTGCAGATAAAAGAACCACTAGGTGGCAGTGATCACAGTGTACTGACGTGGGATTTACTTAAAGATTTAATTACCATCAGGGGTAAAGGAAAGGGTTTTTGCTTCCGTAAAGGCAAGTACAGTGGTCTTAGACAGTTTTTAAATTCTGTACAGTGGGATCAACTGACGATGTTACCAACAGTAAATTCTAAGTGTGGGAAGCATTCAAGGAATTAATCGTGGAAGCTACCAAAAGTTTCATACCTATTAAGAAATATTGTTCAAGATTTTGGCCTAAATGGTTGTCAAATGAACTAATGAGACTTGTAACAGAGAAGAAAAATGCATGGGATGCATATAAATTATCAAGCGACTCAGAAGCCCATGGCAGATATAAGTTAATCTGTAATCAGGTCACAAAGGAGGTTCGGCAGGCGAATGCAGATTACGAGAAATCCTTGGCAAAAGATGCTAAGAAAAACAGCAAGGATTTCTTTACTTATATAAACTCTAAAAGGAAGGGGATGAATCTGATTGGTCCACTTGACATCGATGGTTCGACTGTTGATGATCCTGCTCAGATAGCAAACAAACTGAATGAGTATTTTGCATCTACATTCACACGTGAGGAATTATTAAGGTTTGAAAATGGCAGAAGGTTATCAAATTGTAGCAAGATACTTAATGATTTTGTAATAACTGAGAGCAAAGTGGAAGAGAAATTGTTGAAGTTAAACGTAAGAAAAGCACCTGGGGTGGATGGGATCTATCCAATTATATTAAAGGAGGCGGCAAAGCAACTAAGCAAACCCTTAGCCATAATTTTGAGAGCATCCTTGGACTCAGGGGAGGTTCCCACGGACTGGAGATGTGCAAATGTATCCCCAATTCACAAAGGGGGATCGAAGGATGACACGAGTAATTACAGACCAGTTAGTTTAACTTCTGTTCCGGGTAAAATAATGGAGTCGCTGGTTAAAGATGCATTGCAGGATCATCTAGACAAGACTGCAGCAATAATTCAGACACAGCATGGGTTTGTTAGGGAAAGTCTTGTCTGACAAATTTGATAGGTTATTATGATGTGGTTACAAAGGAGCTGGATGCAAAAAATAATTTTGATATCATATATTTGGATTTCAGGAAAGCTTTTGACACTGTTGCGCATGGAAGACTATTGTACAAATTGGAGCGGAATGGTATTAAAAATCGAAAAGGATGGTTAAGTGCGAGAAGACAGAGGGTGGTAATCAATGGTTGCTGCTCTTCTTGGACTAATGTTATTAGTGGAGTCCCACAGGGTTCGGTGTTAGGTCCACTGTTGGTTTGTATATTTATCAATGATATTGATGAAGGTATATCAGGCTTAATGTCAAAATTTGCAGATGATACAAAGGTTGGCAGGGTTGTTAATGACAGTAATGGCAGTGTGCTACTGCAACAGGATCTAGAAAATTTGGGCAGATGGGCTAAGAAGTGGCAACTGAAGTTTAACCTTGACAAATGCAAAGTACTGCATATGGGTAGAAGTAACCCCAGAGAAACGTACCAACTGTGTGGTACTACACTTAAGGTGGTAGAAAATGAAAAGACTTGGGAGTAATTGTGCAGGCAGATATGAAGTTTTCTGAGCAATGCAGACAGGCTGCCAGGGCAGGTCATGAGGTTTTGTCAATGATATATAGGAATTTTGCTAGCAGGGAAAAGGAGATGATTATCCCTCTGTATAAGGCAATGGTCAGGCCACGCCTTGAGAACTGCGTACAGGTCTGGAGGCCTCATTTTAGGAAGGATGTAGATTTACTTGAGCGTGTACAGAGAAGGGCAACAAGATTGGTGAGGGGAATGAAGGGATCCTCTTACCAAGAGAGGCTTAAGTTCTGCAAATTGCAGTGGCTGGAGACTAGGCACCTGCGCGGTGATCTGATTGAGGTATATAAAGGCTTGAATGGGTTTACACGCTGAATTCTGATGGGATCCTTCCACTTGTTCAGATTACGAACCTAAGGGGGCATAAATTCAAATTAAGAAAAGACAGACGTAGAATAGATGTGCGGAAATTTGCCTTTAGCCAGCGGGTGGTTAACTGCTGGAACAAACTTCCATCTGTCGTTGTGGAAGTTGACAGGTTAAATAAATTTAAGGAGGTACTGGACAGGCATTTGGAGGGAATGGTGTGTTTTTTTTTTTTTTTTTTTTGCCTGATGCTGCATAAGCTCATACATTTGCTTTCTTGCATCACATGCCACTACTACTACCTTCTCTGGTTTAAAATCTCTCTATCCCATTCTATCAAATTTGTCTGTTATTAATTACATGGAACTCTTTGGCTTCCATTCTTTGAAACTAGAGTTCCTCCTGTCCAACTTTCCTAACAGTGAGGTAATTTTCCTTAAGCAAGGTAAGTGTATATTTCTTCAGATTTATAGTTTATAAGTCTCTTCTGATACTGTTTACATTGCTACAAAACTACTTAGAAAAATCTCCACGTATCATCTGTATGCTATAACAGTGGCAGCAGAATTTGAACGTATATAGCACACCATTGTGCTATATAGAATCTATATAGCACAGTGGTGGGAAAATTCAAATGTTCTTATCGATACAACACTATGGCAGAAAAATTTGAATGTCCTCATGGATACAATATGATAGCAGCGGAAGTAGACTGTCATTTCTTAAGCAATTACAAAGGCCAAATAAAAAAAAAAAAAATTCACCAACTTAATCAGAAGCACAAATAATAGCTACACTACTAATTTTGAATCAAAAGTTACAAAAAAAACATGCCTGTAACAGCTGCAAGTTGATCTATAATAATACTGCGGAAAAGGTTAGGCTAGTAAAGTCACAATCTGAGAAATTCTTGGCTACCAGAGCAAAGAAAGGGGTGAATTTTTACAAAGGTGAAATTTTTCACCTTTGTAATCACCTGTGTGATTACAAAGTAGAAAAAATGATTGAATCAGACCCTGATTGTTTTTTAATGGGTGTAAGAAAGCCTTGGATAACCCAGCTTGAAAAAAGTAAAAGTTCATTGTAAAAAGTACTTTACAATGATATTTATTGATGAAAAATCCTTTTTTAGTAAGGAGAATCTATGCAAATGAGGACAAAGCATGAAATTTAGCAATATTAAAATTTCAGGAGTTTATTTATTAGAAAAACTTTTGACCTTAAAGGCAGTAAGGTTCCTAGAGTTGATAGCATATATCCAGTAATTTTGAGGGAAGCAGCAAGAGTGCATTGAACCATTAATGTTAATTATGAGTACATCACTGGACACAGGAGAGATTCCCTGGATTGGAAAAGTGCCAGCAATGTATAAAAGCAGTTCTAAGAGTAAAGTGGGTAACCACTGACCTGATCAGTCTGAGTTCAGTGGTATGGAATATCACGAAAAACAGTGAAAAGAGTGCAGTATAGAGTTATTTAGATGGAAATTAAATTCTGAAGGAAATGCAGCATAGTTTTGTAAAGAGAAAAATCAAAACAGCTATATTGACAGTCACTTGTTAGTTGAGTGTACAGAATAATTTTGACATTTTTTACTTTAATTTCAGCAAAGCATTGACTGACAGAAACCAATTCAGAAAATAACTTTAAAAACTTACTGAAATTAAATTTATAAAGTTACTGAAATTAATTTTACAAGATGTTTAAATAAATTAAGGAAAAACAAAAATGCTTAGACTTATAAAAAAAAAACACTAAACCACATAAATGTGGAAAATTCCTGCTCTCTTTTTAAGACTAAACTTGGTGCAATCCTTTTATGTACCAAATGCAATTCTGCTATATACCAAGCCAATCGAAAACTTAAAAAGACAGCAGAAATTTGTTCTATTTTTTTTTTTTTTTTCTTGGTCTTAGAAATCACTATAGTTGATACTTAATATGTATAATTATGAACTGATGCATGTCTGCTCTCTGTGACCCAGCCCCTAAAATTATGAGAAGTGATAAAAAAAAAGTAAAATTCGTTTTCATGTGTTATTGCATTAAAATTTCCTGTGGTGTCAGAATTGTACTTTATATTATTGTTCGCATTATGTTTAAATATTTATTTTCTTTATGGATATTTACTAGTAACATGAACTTTTACCTTTCAGGTGCGTCGAGCATTCAGAAATATTCGACGAACCCTTCCAGATATTGTCACTGTCCTTTTCTTGTTCTTCTTGAATATTGCATTATTCTCATTAATGGGCCAGAAAATGTTCCAGAAAAGGTAAGAACAAGCATAATGTCATTGTTGGTATTTTATTAATTTTTAATGGTATTACTGCTTCAGTAGTCCTCTATGATAATATAGTGGGTTTGCTACTTGTTTGGAGAGGTTGGGTTTGAATTATGTTGGAGAATAAAGGAATCTAGAAGGCCTCTGTAATCAAGGCTGTATTTAGCAAATCGTGGGTAATTAGGGCAATGGTTTCTCTATTTACTTGTTTTCAGTTTTTCATTTCTTGAAAAATTGCTTATACAGATATAATATGCAATGAAAACCACATTAAATAGCATAACTGGAAAATTAGCATACTAGGATCACAATTGCCAAAACTTCAACCTGTCATGGGATGATTATTTTTTTTTTTTTTTGGTAGTTGTTGGCACATAGGCTTCTGTGGCCATAATGCACCTCCCAAGGTTTTTTTTTTTGCAGTACTTTAATTCAAGCCCGAGGCGGGAAGCGAACCCGCAACCTTTGGGTTGCCAGGCAGGCACTTTACCCACCCGGTTGGCACCTGTCATGGGATGATCAAAGACCACCCAATAATATTGTATGTGGTAATGAGGAGAGAGGATGGAGAATTAATGGTTTCTCTCATTCTTGTGTTCTCTGTCTTTATTTCATTTTGCCAGCTGTTACAATATGTGAGTATTCTTATTCTCATCAGTCTTGATTCAAAGGAATAGTGAAAGCTACAGTGAAAAGACTGAAAACGTATGCATGTACATGGTAGGTTCATATTATTCGCCATATTATAAATGGTGATAAAAAGAAAAGTAAATCAGATAAAGAGAAATTAGCATTAGTATTAGTAGAGGCATTTGATGCAAGAAAGCAAGCTATGCAGCATCAGCCAAAAAAAAAAAAAAAACCACTTCCACTTCACCCCTCTGTTCGTTCAAAATATCTGTCCAGCTGAGCCTTAAACTTATTTAGGCTATCAACTTCCACGACAAGGGATGGAAGTCTGTTCCACCAACCAACTACCCGCTGGCTAAAGGCAAATTTCCGCACGTCTATCCTACATCTGTCTTTCCTCAATTTGAATTTATGCCCTCTCAGGTGATTATTCTGAGCGAGAGGAAGAATCCCATCAGCATTGAGCATGCTCAAACCATTCAAGGCTTTATACACCTCTATCAGATCACATCGCTAGTGCCTAGTCTCCAGACACTGTAATTTGCAAAACTTAAGCCTTTCTTCGTAAGAGCACCCCTTTGTTCCATTCACTAATCTTGTTGCCCTTCTCTGTACTCGTTCCAGCAGCTCTACATCCTTCTTGAAATGAGGCCTCCAGACCTGTATACAGTACTCTAGGTGTGGCCTGACCATTGCCTTATACAAGGGAATAATCACCTCCTTATCCCTGCTAGAAAAATTCCTATATATCATTGACAATACACCACGAGCTTCTCTTGCAGCCCATCTGCACTGCTCAGAGAACTTCATATTTGCCTGCACAACCACCCCCAGGTCCCTTCCATTCTCTACCACTGTCAGTGTAGTACCACAGAGTTGATACGTTGCTCTGGGGTTGCTGTTTCCCATGTGTAGTACTATACATTTGTCAATGTTAAACTTCATTTGCCACCTCTCAGCCCATCTGCTCAACCTTTCCAGATCCTGTTGCAGCAGCATAGTGTCAGTAGTGTCCTTGACAACCCTGCCAACCTTCGTATCGTCTGCAAACTTGGACATTAAGCTTGATATACCATCATCAGTATCATTTATGAATACAGAAAACAATAATGGACCCAACACTGAGCCCTGAGGGACTCCACTAATAACATTAGTCCACGACGAGCAGTGTCCATTGATTACCACTCTCTGTCTTCTCCCCCACCCCTTTATCCACAGCAGCAATTTGCTTCCAATGCCACACTGCTCCAATTTGTGCAGCAGTCTTCCATGTGCAACAGTATCAAAAGCCTTTCTAAGATCCAAGTATATAATATCAAAGTTATTCCCTGCATCCAGTTTCTTTGTGACTGCATCATAGTATCCAATCAAATTGGTCAGGCAAGACTTCCCCTTAACAAAACCAGGCTGTGTCCGAGCTATAGCTGAAGTCTTGTCTAAATGATCCTGCAGTACTTCTTTAACCATGCCTCCATTAATTTTCCTGGAACAGAAGTTAAACTCACAGGTCTATAATTACTTGTGTCAGCCTTTGATCCTCCTTTGTGAATTGGGGTGACATTTGCACATCTCCAGTCTGTGGGTACCTCCCCTGAGTCCAAGGAAGCTCTCATAATTATGGCTAAGGGTTTGCTTACTTCCTTTGCTGCCTCCTTTAATATAACTGGATAGATCCCATCCACCCCGGGTGCCTTTCTTGTGTTTATCTTCAACAATTTCTCCTCCACTTTACTCTCAGTTATTACAAGATTCTCTAGCTTACTGCTAGAGTTGAATACACCTCTGGCTTTCCCCTCGCTAAATAACTCCTCATGTGTGAATGTTGATGCAAAATATTCATTTAGTTTGTTAGCTACCTGAGCAGGATCATCAACAGTTGACCCATCGATATCAAGTGGACCAATCTGATTCATCCCCTTCCTTCTAGAGTTTACATAAGTAAAGAACTCTTTGCTGTTTTTCTTTGTATCCCTTGCCAAAGATGTCTCGTAATCTGCCTTCGCCTGCCTAACCTCCTTTGTAACTTGGTTACAGATCAACTTGTATCTATCATAGGCTTCTGTGTCATGTGTTAATTTGTATGTATCCCATGCATGTTTCCTCTCTGCCATATGCCTCATCAGTTCATCTGACATCCATTTAGGCCTAAACCTTGAACAATATTTCTTAGTTGGTATGTATAGCCTAGTAGCTTCTAAGATAAGTTCTTTGAATGCTTCCCATTTTGCATTTGCTGTTGGTAACATCATCAGTTGGTCCCACTGTATAGAATTTAAATACTGTCTCAGTCCATCGTAGTCGCCTTTACAAAAGCAATAACCCTTCCCTTTACCCCTAATGGTAGTTACCTCTTTGAGTAAATCCCACTTCAGCACACTGTGATCACTGCCACCTAGTGGTTGATTTATCTACAGATTCTTAATGCATGAAGAATCACTGCTGATAATCAAATCAAGAGTATTCTTCCCTCTAGTTGCCTCCTGAACATGCTGATGTAGAAAATGATCATCCAATAAATCCACAAAAGCCTTGCTAGTGTGTGAGTGACCAGCCCCCAAATTCCAGTCAATATCTGGGAAATTAAAATCTCCCATTATAAGATTCTCTGATCCACTGGCCCACTCTATTTCCCTGTACAGTATCTTATTATACTCATCAGAGTCATTAGGCCTATAGCACACTCCTACTCTCAATTTTGATCTCCCAATGCTTATGTCACACCAAACTGACTCGACACTGCACTGGCCAGCGATGTCCACTGGCTTCACTTCCTTGGATTTTATGTATTTCTTAACTAATAGCATAACCCCTCCTCTCTTCCTATCCAGTCTATCCTTTCTGTAGACGTTGTACTCCCCAAATTCCAGTTCTGCATTCCTTATATCTGTGTGACACCACGTCTTTGATATCTCAACAATATCTGCCTTTGATGTTTTGAGCAATACCTCAAATTGATCAAATTTATTTACTAAACTCCTAGCATTGGTGTACACGCAAGTATACATGCACCTATTTCTATTCTTAGCTACCCTAACACAACCCATGTGTTTACTTGTACCGCAATGACTCCCGTCAGTCTCTGAAATATCCTGCACCTTGTTTTTCAGGCTTCTGCTCATTCCAATAGAAGCAGTGCAAGAATCTCTTTCACCTCTGCCAGTGGCTACTGTTAATCTATTGGTCTTTGTCTCCCCCAAAGCTAGTAGTTTTCCGACCCACCTAACACTGCCCCGATAGCATCAGCAAATATTCTTGCACCCTTTCTATTTAAGTGTATCCCATCCCTGTAGGAGCAATCTCTCCTGTTAACAAGTACAGTCCAGGCTGAAAAAATTTCTACCCCTTGAGCCTTGCACAATCTTTTCAGGGCCGAATTGATCGACAAGGCTCTCATCATATACTCCCTCCTATCTTGTCTGATCAGAATTGCAGACACTTTCAAATTCAACCCTATTTCACGGCTTTTTTTCAACAGTGACCTGTACTTGTTAAGCAATTCTGCCGGTCTCCTACTCTTGATATCATTAGTGCCAACGTGTACAACTATATCACCTTTTGTGCCCTTAAAAGATGATATCTGCTCTACAATGTCATCAACCTTTGCCCCTGGCAGACATACCCTGGTCCTGTTCCACCTATCCTTTTTACAAAGCATGTTCCCCGTTTCCCTGACAATAGTCACCAACAACTATTAGTTCCTTTGGGACCAGCACATTTTGCCTTGGGGGTTGCCGCTGTTTTGCGCGACGACCAAGTGCAAGCTCTGGCGTTGATGTGGGCAGCTGAGAGCTTGATGGGCCCCTTAATTTAGTTCCTTCGAGGGCATCCACCCTCTCCTTCAAGCTCTCCTCATATAGGCCCATAAGAACGCTGAGTTGTTGCCTGATTTCGATACACTCCTTGCATCGCACACACACAAAGACATCCCCCATGGCAATATCATGTCCCGTACCTGAATGCTCCACAAACATCATGCAAGCTGTGCATTTTAGAAGGCTGTGATTCAGAAGGCAACTGCCCCCCTCAGTTCTCCTCTGAGCCACAGCACTTCCATTAGCTTGAGCCTTTTGTTTTGCTGCTCTGGTCTGAGTCATGTTTCTTTTAATTTAAATAAAATTTCAATTTCAGTTTATAACCCTAAATTATCTCCCAACACAGTTATAACGGGATATATATATTTTTAGTGTCAAGTATTAATTATCTCCGAGTTCCCTTTATATAACTTCCGTATCAGTTATGTATTAATTAATTAGGTTACGTTTGTAATCTAAGTCGGTATATGTATTTAGTTAAAAGTACAATTTAAATGCCAACGAAGTTCAAGAAGTTTAATAGATTTTACCGATCACTGAAAATATTATAACCTATACTATACTAACGCTATCTAGGTTCGATATATAACGATCGTATGACAAAGACAAAGGCGGGAAGTTACTAACGGTAATCTATGGACACTTAAGTATTAATTAACTTTCAAATCTCGCTGTCTCAATTCAGAATAAACTAACGATCCTTACTAGGTCTATAAGCTGCTTACAAAAAATAATTTGATGTAAAAAATATTCAATAAGCGGCTAAATATGGCTAAAAAAAAAAACTTCTCATTCAGCGGAGTTGCGACTTGTAACACGTGTATACTCTTACTGTCATGTTATTTTAAATAACGGCTCACAAAGATTCATAGAAAATTTCATTAAATAACATAATTGCCAAATGGGAGAGCTGAAAATGTTTATTCTCAAAATGACATCAGGACAACAGAAAGCATTATGTATGCTGTGAATCAAAGTTTAAATCTGTCAGTGATGTGAAAGTATTACCAGTTGAAGTATGGGAGAAAGCATGTGGTAACTGCTACTGTATCCAGCAACAGTTGAAAAACTTTCAAGAAACAAGTGGTAGTCTGCAGTCAAAATATCATTTTGACCTGTCTTGTGGGATTTTTCCAACAGGACTGCATTTTGAAACAAATCCTCAGGTTTTTTTTTGCCATGTATTACTTTATCATTAGTTCTCTCATAGATAACCATATAGTCTATTAAGTTCCACTAAGAACTGATTTCTAGTTATAGTATGGCTTGTGCACATCATCTAGTTCATTGCACAATTTTAGGGGTGCTGAGTCAATTGTATCAGGTATAGTTAGCCAACTTCCTGGAAGTATTTGTGTTTATGTAAACTGTAAAATGAAAACTTGAAAATGCCAAAATTTAGTATGGGAAAGCTACTAAGAGGTCAGACTCGGGAAATTTTATACAGTGTTGCTGAGTATTTATTTTCAAAAAAGTCAGATTTTCATATAAAGAATTATATCTAAGCTACAGTGAAGCACCAAAAGTTTGTGAAACCACATTTAAAAAAAAAAGTGTTAAAAGAAGGTCAGCAAGCTCTGGAATGTTGCAGGAAAATAATGTTTTCTATTCCTACTGGTAAAAAGAATAACCACATTAAAAGAATAGAAATAGATGACTTTATGAAATGCACTATCTGTTACAAAATCCACAATTCATTTGCAAAAACATTTCTGTTTCTTTAAATAAACTTTTGCCTGTAGTAAAGGAGGACTTAAAATTGGATTGCTTTGAACTTCTTCAAAAAAACAATTAAATTGACCAGTTATAAGTGGGAAGAAATGCCTGTTCTAGAAGGAAAATATTGAGAAATCAATTAATATTTTCCTGTATAATTTCATTTAATTACTAAATTAAAGAGATCGGTTATAAGTGGAAAATATTAATTGAGAAATCGGAAAGAGCATCCTTGCGGTATCAATACTTAAAAAGGATAAGAAGTACTAGATCTAATGGAAAACAAATATATCTCAATGAAACATTTGCATTCCATGCACACAGTAGATGCCTCAGTAGCCAGGTGGGCAGGAGTAGCAGTGCATAGCACACGCTTCTCGATTAGACCGGGGTTTGAGCCCGTGACCACCAAATACGGAGGAGGCGAAAAGGTCAGGGAATGACCACCGCATATCCCCGGAGCAATATGGCCTTAGTTGCTAATGCTCCAAAAAACCAAATAACAAGAACAACATGCACACAGTAGGAAGTTGCTAATTGGAGAGTGAAAGTGGCATGCTTAAAGCAATTGGGAAGGGCTCATGATTGATTATTATTCACTCTGGTGGAGATAAAGGCTTTGTAAATGATGCCTAGTAACTTTTAAATTGAAGGATAAGACTTGTGACTATCATGATAATGTGAACTTTGAAACTTCAGAAAATGGGTCGATAATAATTTACTGCCAAATGTATTATAGTGTTATAGTAATGGACAGTGCCAGCTACTGTTCTGTACATTATAATAAAAAAAAAAACAAATTTCTCTACTTTAAAAAGAGATATACAGCATTGGCTACAGGAAAACGGTGTTCAGTGATGATTAAAATTTTGTTTAAAGTTTCTCCGATACAACTCAAATACAAAATCTATGCCATTTTGAAAACATATGGTCATACTGTATTTTTACCTTCTCCCTATCAGGCCGATTTAAATCCTGTCAAACTTGTATAGGGAAAAATTAAACGGCAAGTTGCCGAAAATAAGTTCTTTTTCTCTGGGACAGCTTTAAAGAATTGGCCGAAAAAATTTTTTGAACAGTCTACTGATAAATGGAAGAAATGTGATCATGTAATTAGTATTAAGAACCAATATTTGGAAAATGAAAGTTGAATCGATGAGTAAATTGACAGACTTATGAAGATGAAGTGTGTGTGCAGCGCACACACACTTCATCTTCAAATACTGAAAATTGCAATTCAGTTTCAATTGATGAGAATTTGTGGTTCATCACTTAAGATGTCATAAGTAAATTGACTTCGATTTTCAATTTTGGCATATGATCCAATAACGCTTATTTCAAAATACAGGTAACTCTCATTTTGCACTTGTGCGATTTGCTCCAATTCGCAATAGTGGCGATCACTAACCACAACGGCATTTTTATTTATTTATTTAATTATTTTATTTTTGCAATTTTTTTATAAATTGAAAGTTTAAAATCATCAGACAAAATTTATCGGCATCATACTGTGCTATGTATCATGCAGTTCACGTGACTTAGAACAATCTGAGCCAATTAGCAATTAGTGCATCCGTATCAGAGACGAGAAAGATTCTTGCCCTCAAAGTAGCCACTCGTGGATGTGTGTGGTTAAGAGGTACATGCAGTGAAGCATTCAGTTGGTTGTTGTTTACGCTATTTACATGTGTTGGAAATTTATTACGATAACATTTTTTATTAATTGCATGCTATTAATAAATTAAATAATAATAATAGTGATAGCGGTGTGCAGTTTTTGCCAATTGTGTTAAAGTTTTTAATTTAATAGAATAAAGAGATGCCATGTCTGGTAAAAGAAGTTCATTGAATCCTAGTGTAATATTTGGTGGATGAAATCTGGTGAAAGCCACCCTAATGTGTATAGGGCTATGAATATGCTTCCATCAACTATTACTACAACTATGAAGAATGCTAATAAAATAAAACAATCGATTCAAAGTGGAGGGTAAAATTTTTGGTGCCAGGAATCTAACCCTATGATTTCCGATTTGACTCCATTATATAAAGGGTTCCATTTGCGCCTATCCCCCCAGGAATCTAACCCTGATGTAAATAGAAGGCTATCTGTACTGTATAGTTTATGATGTACATTATTTAGTGTGTTACAAAAATTCAAATAATCCATTTGTGCAGTACTCTATATATTTGTAGTGGAAATCACATTTACTGCCAGGTAAAATTACTGAAATTATAAAAATAACATAATACTTTCAGTGAAATACAAATGACGTACACTTAAAAATACTCTACCCTATAATTTTAAATACAGGCAACCCCCATATAACACGGTATTTCTACAACACGGTTTTGCTCTAACATGATTGATAAATTGGGGTAATCTTCGCACAACACGGTACTTATAAACATGATTTCGCCCTAACACGGTTAGAGAATTTTGGTAAACCTCGCATAACACAGTATTTTTGAGCTTTTGTGTGGGAAAACCCTGCTATTATGTTGGATGTAATTTTTCAACATTTCCACTCTTTTTGAATCCCCGCTGTTGACTCGCTAGTCAAAAAAAAATTATTGAGAAATCCCTGTATTTTATTTTGTTGGGAAATCCCCGTGTTATGTTCTGTGCTATTGAACTTGTGGAAAAAAAATCTAGATTTCAAAGTTTTATTACTATTGGATAGCATACCAGGCCATCCAAAAGATTTAAGTCATCCAAAGCATTGAAGTTATGTTCCTACTGCCACAGTTGTACTGGGTTAATACAACTTCTTTCATTCAGCTGTTAGGTCAAGGCATTATATCCACCTTTAAAACTCATTCCATCAGAAAATCATTACAATTGATTTTTGATAAAATAAATTCCAAATCTATTGAAGTAATGGAGGCATGGAAACAATTTCTCAATTGTGGACTGTATCGGAATCGTAGCTTTATTGCTGAAAGAAGTAAAACCATAGACGTTAAATGTGTGTGGAAAAATGTATGGCCAGAGTAACTTCATTCAGGAAATATGATTGAATGGGCAGAAAACGGAATCAGTGCAATAGTAGAACTTGCTATTTCGGTAGGAGGGGAAAGTTTTGATGATACAACTACTGAAACCCTCGTGGGTAGCACAGTTGATAGAATCGCCCTCCTCCCTGCACCGGGTGGAAAAAACCTGAGTTTGAATCCTGTCAATAACGAGAGGAATTTTTATGGGTTTTTTCACAAAGTGTGAATGGGTTAGTCGGGCTCAGGCAGCATAGTTTTTTTCTCCCGAAAACTCGGGTTTTTTGTCCAGCAAAATAGAAAATTGACCTTAGGACATACGCAATTTATAGACAGTAACATGGCCTTAGTTGCCGATGCTCCTAAAAAAATGAAAAAAAAAATTAAATGATTACTGAAGACATTCAGGAATTACTGTTAGAAAAAGAGGCTGGCGAAGCGGATTTTGTGTAAATGGCATTGGACGTAAAACCAAATCAATTCGGAGAATGATAGCGCAGATAAATTCTAAACTTTCAAATTTTACACTAAAAAGGAAGGCATAAAGTTAGTCAAGCAATTAGAATCTTATTTTTTTGAATGCAGATTCTTGAATGAAAGGAGCCCAAATTGAAAAGGAGAGCTTCAAAAAATGCTTAGTTCCATATGATGTGGCATTCACAAAAATTTATCAAGCGAAAGCACACAAACCCAGATTACTGATTTTTTTTTTTTTTTAAGAGAGTAGAAGATACACGAAATCTAGAATGGTGTATATTTGTTAGCTTTTGGAATATAATCCCTCTTTTTGTACTTTTTCTTAGTCTTTTAACACGGTTTTGCATAACACAACATTTTATAGGAATCTAACTACCGTGTTATATGAGGGTTACCTGTACAGAATTTCCTTCCATTACCTGCCAAACAGATTTTCCAGTTGACCTTAAACACCTAGGCACTCCGTAGCCGAGTGGTCAGGAGCGGGGGTGCAGTAACACACGCTCCTTGAGTAGACCGGGTTTCAAGCCCCTGACTGCTAAATACGGTTGATCTGCCAATCCGCACTGGACCAGTGTGGCAGATTATGGTCCATTTCCCTCAACATGAATTGTTGAGGAGGCTTCCATCCTGCAGTGGGTTGATAATGGCTGCAGTTTACCTTTTTTTTTACCTAGTCACTGAGGAATATTCAGCTGAAGCCTTCAGAAGCTTTGAGATTTGTCACAGCCTCCACAACCAGATTCCTTTATTTTTTTTTTCTTTGAGATTTACTTGAGCAGCTTTATAGAGGTTATTACAATGTTTTAGTTATTGAAGTGGCTTGAATTCATGGTACTGAATGCAACCTGAAGAGAATTTGAGAGCTTAAGAATCCCAAAAACTTGAGATTGTAACCCCCAAGCAACAAAATTAAAGTTTAATTTTGTTGCTTGCTTTCACACAAAAGTAAGATGATATAAGCATAAATGATTTTTCTCTCGACAAGACAAGTGTTAATGTTGTAAATAAAATTATAATTAAAAAATTATACTAATGGTGACAGCAGAAAAGCGGATTCCCCCCCCCCACACACCACTAAAGATGGATCGAACATTGTAGAGTTTATGGTAGTTTCCATTACACAGTGAGCTTCTCATATAATTAGATTTGACTTGAAGATAATAACATGTAACCTCTTTGGAAAATGCATATGATTATTAAAATACTGTCTTACATTAATATCATCAAAACAATGGCAGAGCTGATAAGATTGGAAAATGCTGAAATGGGTTCCAGAAGACATGGGCTCTGCTGCATTGAGTTATAATGGAAATTTGGTTGAAATCAAAACTGTTGCATTGTAGTAGTAGTGGCAAATGATGCAAGAAAGCAAAATTATATAGCATCAGCCAAAAAAAAAAAAAAAAAAAGTGCTACACATTTCATTCATCCATACCCTCCAAGAATTTGTTTAGTGGTTCCTTGAAGCCTGTTCAAAAAATCAATCACACGCTAGCTGAAGGCAAACTTATGTACATCTGTCCTCCAACCATCCTTCCTCAATTTGAATTTGTTTCCCCTCATGTGTGTAGTCTCAGCAAGTGGAAGAACCCCAGAGGCTCACATCTAGTGATTATAGGCTTGGCACACCCAGGGTCCTGAGCTGGATATCATCATTCTTCTCTTTCTTGGTGATTCCCTTCTACTTCTCTCTCTCTCTCAGGGTAATTCAGAAATTTTTTTTTTTTTTTTTTTTTGCCTGGTGCAGCATAAGCTTTAAGCTTCCTTGCACCATAAGACTAATAATAATAATAATAATGCCATTAACATTCAGCTTAAACAACCCATTCAAGTCTTTAAACACCTCAATCAGATCTACCTGCAGGTAGATCTGATTGAGGTGTTTAAAGACTTGACTCAAGACGGTAGTCTTGAGCTGCTGTAATTTGCAGAACTCAAGCCTTTCTAGGTAAGAGCACCCTTTTATTCCCTTCACCATTCTGGTTGCCCTTCTCTGCACCCATTCCAGCAGATCTACATCCTTCTTAAAGTGAGGCCTTCAGACCTGTATACAAATACTCAAGATGTGACCTAACCATGGCCTTGTAAAAAGGGAAAATCACCTCCTTATCCTTGCTAACAAAATTTCTGTATATCATTGACACAACCCTGTGGGCTGTTCTGGCAGCTTGTCTGCACTGCTTAGAGAATTTCATATCTGACTGCCCAATTACCCACAGGTCTTTCATTTTTCACTACCCTGAGTGTAGTACCACAGTTGGTATGTTAATCTGGGATTACTGCTACCCATATTCAGTACCTTGCATTTGTGAATGTTAAACTTCAACTGCCATTTCTCAGCCCATTGACTTACTTATCCTAGATCTTGTAATAGCTCACCCTGATTACTGTCATTCACCACCCTACCCACTTTTGTATCATTTGCAAAGTTAGACATTAAGCTAAGCCTGCTATGATATGCCTTCATCGGTATTATTAATAAATATTGAAAACAACGATGGGTTCAGCAACCTGAACCCTGGGGGCTCGCTCCACTTGTAACATTAGTCAACTAAGAGCAACATTAATAACTATTCTCAGTCTTCTTCCACTCAACCATCCCTTTATCCATGACAATAACTTGCCTTTAATGCCACAATGCTTCAGTTTGTACAGCAGTCTTTTATTTGCAACAGTATCAAAAGCCTTCCTGAAATCAAAGTATATGATATCAAAATTATTTTCTTGCATTCAGTTCCTTGCTCACCTGCATCATACTATCCAGTCAGATTGGTTAGACAACACTGCCCCTTAACAAGTCCATGCTCTGACTGCAGTATAATTGCATTCCTGTCTAGATGGTCCTGCATTACTTCTTTAACCTTCAAGCCCATGACCACCAAATACAGAGGATGTGGAAAGGTCAGGGAATGACCACCGCATATCCCCGAAGCAATATGGCCTTAGTTGTTAATGCTCCTAAAAACTAAATAACAAACAAACTTCTTTAACCAGTGACTCCATTATTTTCCCTGGAACAGAAGTTAAGCTAACAGATCTGTAATTATTCATGTCACCTTTTGATCCCCATTATGAATTATGGATGCATTCACACATCTCCAGTGCATACAGACACTTTCCTTTAATTCCATGGATGCTCTCATAATTATGGCTAAGAGTTTGCTTATCTCCTTTGCTTCCTCCCTTAATTTACTGGACAGATCTATCCATCCTAAGTGCCTTTTTTTTGCTTAGATTCAACAATTTTACACTTGCCTTTCAGTTATCACAAAATCCTTTACCTCCTCATTAGAATTTGATAAACTACTGGCGTACCCTTCCTTAAAGAATTCCTCATGTGTCAGTGTAAATTCAGAATACCATCCAGTTTGTTAACAACCTTAGCAGGGTCATCAACAGTTAGCCCATTGACATTAAGTGGCCCCATTTAGAATTTGTGTTGGTCCCACTGCATAGAATTTAAAAACTATATGAGACCACTGTAGTCACCCTTACGAAAGCAGAAGCCTTTCCATTTACCCTTGACTGTAGTTATGTCTTTAATTAAATTCAACATTAGTACACTGTGATCGCTGCTATCCAGTGAGTCTTTTACCTGCAGATTCTTAATGCATGAAGAATCACTGTTGGTAACCTGATGAAAAGTATTGCTTCTTCTTGTTGCATCTCTGACATGCTGCTGTAGAAAAGTCATCCGATAAATCTACAAAAACCTTGCTACTGCGTAAGTGACTAACCCACAGATTCCATCAACACCTGGAAAGTTAAAATTCCCAATTGTTAGACATTCTGATTTACTGGGCCACTCTATTTCTCTGTATAGCTGTTTGGTACATCAAAATAATTAGGCCTACAACACACTCCTACTCTTAATTTTCCCAATGATTGTATCACACCAAGCTGACTCAGTATTGCACTGGTCACCCATATTGATTGGATGCACTGCCTTAGCTTTAATATGCTTCTTAACTAAAAGCATAACCCCCCCCTCCTGTGTATATCATACTCCTCGTATTCAAATCAGCATCATTTATGACCGAGTCTCAGCTGTCCCTGCGATGTCTGCATTTGATGACTTAATCAGTAGTTAAAATTCATTAAATTTATTTACAGTGCTCCTAGCATTAGTGCACGTGCAAGCATACATGCACATGTTCCTACTCGGAACATGTGCATGTGCATGTATTCCCAAACACGGCCCATGTATTTACTTGTTCTGTGATGATCCATAGCAGGCTTGAAATCCTGACACCTTGATTTCCAGGCTGCTACACATGGTCCAGTTGTAAGCAGTGTATGAATCACTAACTTCTGCCTGTGACTCTAGTTAATCTATTAATCTGTGTATCGCCCCCACGCTAGCAGTTTTACGACCTACCTATCACTTCCTCGATCGCATCAGCAAATATTCTTGCATACCTTCCATTTAAGTGTATCCCATCCCTGTATAAACACAGTCTCTCCTGTTAACAAGCACAGACTATGCTGAGAAAAATTCTACCATAATCTTCGTACGTTCTCTCCACTGCAGAATTGATTGACAAGGCTCTCAACATGTGCTCCCTCCTATTGTGTCTAGGTAGAATTAGTGACACTTTCAAATTCAGACCAAACTCATCAATTTTTACAGCATTGCTCTGTACTTATTAAGTTTGTCCTCCTATCTCCTACTCTTAATATATTAGTGCCAACACGTACAACAGTATCACCTTTTGTGCCCTTAAAAGATATTTGTTCTACTGTGTCATCTACTTTTGCCCCCGGATGACATACCTTGCTCCTATTCCACCTATCCTTTTTTGCACAGCATACTTCCCATTTCTCTGATAATTCCAGTCAATGCCTAAAAAAATTAAAATCCCCAATTATAAGACATTCTGATTTACAGGCCCACTGTATTTCTCTGGATAGATAAATACAGTGGGCATGTAAATATAGAGGATGTCTGATAGAGAATAATTACCTCCTGTTGGACCAGAGCATTGTGCCTTGGGGATTGCTGCTGTGTTGCCTGATGCACAAGTGTGAGCTTTGGCACTGAATTGGGTATCTGAGAGATTGATGGACCTCCAATTTTAATTCCTTCAAAGGCATCCACTCTATTCTTCAAAATAAATGCCCATCAGAACACTAAATTGTCACCAAATTTCTTCACACTCTCTGCAACAAACACACGTAATGAAATCACCCTTGTTTATATAATGTTCTGTTCTGTTGCAAAAATTGTTCAAGTTGCATATTTTGTAGATAAATATGCAACTTGAACAATTGGTCGTGATTCATAGGAGAATCTCCCCCAAGCCACAGCACCCCCACTACTTTGTGCCTGTTGCTTTGCTGCTGTAATCTGCAGCATGATTTCTATTTAAATACAGTTTAATTGTTAAATTGACAATAGTACACTAAGCTAATAGATTCCTAAATGCAGTGATATGTATTATGCTATCAAGTTTGTTATACTTTGGGCTTTCAAGTTCAAGACATACATTACACTATGCTGTTACGTTCACAGAGTTTTAAATTAGTTATATCCTTACTAAAGTAAAATTCCTTAACTAAAAGCAAAAAAAAAAATATGCCAAACTACATGATTAGAAACTTCGGGCTACTTATTTATCACATATAAAACCTTACTATTCCACTGTACTACTACTTGCATGCTACGATATTTGCGGCAACACAAATACAAGAGCTCTATGAATAATAAGTCTTAATCTACAAAATCATTAGCTGAATTTAAAAATAAGCTAACAAACTTGACTAAGACTTAAATTATTTATAAAACCTATTTATAAAATAATTTATTTATACATTTTTAATATTTTTGCTAACTGGTAGTCTAAAACGCTGATGGAACTGATGTTCGGGTGACACTCAAGGCAAGTGGACCTAATTTTGGTTAAGTCCTGTTGGTCTGTGAAACCGAAATCCTCTGCTTGCAACTTCACAATGGTGGGACTGTTAGTAAGACTGGGTATAATCCCCATGTACAAGTTGAGAAATATGGCACCTACCACATTGTGGGTGACTATACAGGTGCAAACCAATGTAAGCAGCAGTCGAGCTGTGCTGCCCTAACAGAAGAATGCTGCTCCTCTGTGTTACCAGGCAATACTAGATGGTAGATGACTCTCACTAACTGGTGCAATACCACCTCTTTGCTTATTGCAGGCTTGAAGTGATGGAACCCAATTTTAGTCTCCAGAGCAAAGCTCTGGTAAACCCTCCTCCCATCTTTCCATCATACAGTATGATTGATGTCTTTTGAAGTTATGTTGAACACCACAATGAGATTTAATCTTCTTTACATTTCGAGGGTACAGCTCTAAAACGGTGTTCGCTGGCCGGCCACTAGTTAGTACACTGGACTGAACCTCTTGGTAACTCTTTAGATGGCTTTCGGATCAGCTAGTGTATAATCTTGCTGCCTCTACTCTGCCAGACAGTGACTGGAGGGAGTCCAAGTAGTGTGTGTGTTGGGGGAGGGGCATTGTCTAGGCCATGTTATGTTAAGGACTTAGTTATATTCTTACCATGTTTGATAGTGTATAACAGAGCAATGGTGCTCAATACGTTCTACGTTGATATCAATATTTGTAGAAGAATAAAAGAAATGTATCTCAATATGATACGTAGAACACTTCCTTATGATACTCTCCAAAAATTAATTTAATTTATGATACTTCTTATGATACTCTCCAGAAATTAATTTAATTTCTGGTGAGTATCATACGGAAGTGTTCTACATATTATATTGAGGTAAATTTCTCTTATTCTTCTACAAATTCTTACCATGTGTGTGCCACATCCTAAAATTTTATTACTTCATACAGCACCTCCCCCCCCATCTTTTATTATTACTGAATACACCATGAATTGTCAAACTAATAGAGCAAACTTATCTGCAAAAATATCTAAACTTCTAAACACTTCCTCGTTCATTTCACAAATATACTTGGTCCTGGTCCTAATCTCAGTGATGTTCATTACCACTTGTTCAGATTACGACCCTAAGGGGGCATAAATTAAGAAAAGACAGATGTAGAATAGATGTGCGGAAATTTGCCTTTAGCCAGTGGGTGGTTAATTGCTTGAACAAACTTCCATTTGTTGTTATGGAAGTTGATAGGTTAAATAAATTTAAAGAGAAACTGGATAGGCATTTGGAGGGAATGGTGTTCTTTCTTGCTTTCTTGCATCACATGCCACTACTACTACAAACATAGAAGTATACTTGATTATTTTATCATGAAGGTGCAAGACATGTTTCTGAAAGTTTAACTTACAATGTATAATAGTACCCAAAAATTTGAGTCAATCATGGAAAGGGGTGGGGCGAAGCACAACCAAAAAGTTTAACAGTCAGAGGTCTGGAAATGTAAAGCTTGCCCTTAAGATAAAGAAGCTTAGTCTTGTCAGGAGAAATGGTAAGTTTATTAATAACCAACCAAGAGCACAGATTATTCATGATGTTACTGGCAGTACTTTCCAAAGAAGAATGAGAATTACTGAGGACAAGAAGCATCAGATCATCGGCATGCAATTTTGGAAGCATTGGAAGTTAAATGGAGAAGTCACTCATCTAGATCCAAATCTCAGATGAGTGGACCGAGCACTGAACCTTGAGCATCCTCAAGAAACAAAGCAACTAAGTTTCTAAGTACCAGAAATGACTTGGATGGGTTGGAGGAGAAAGTACTTACAGAGTTGAGAGGAGAATTGAGCAACCCTGAGGTGAGCAAAAATGCTCACCAAAGTTCCACCAAAAAGTTCCACTGTTCTACCAAAGGGAGTCAAAGGCTCCAGAGAAATCTGGGAAAATAGCCATGTCATATTTAAACATGCAGTTGTTTTCTCTGGAAAGAAGTTCAACCAATGCTTCCTCAGTGCTCATTATAGCCTTGGATGATAATCCACCATAAAATCCTTAAACAACCAAACCAGCCTACTCAGTTCCACACTGGTCACAGTACTTTAAAGAGCATTCAGTAAAAAGACAATCTAGATGGGCAGCAATAGATTGCTCAGAGATTTTACCCAAGTTGCACAATAAAGCAATAGGACGATAGGCCTTAGCAGAAGTAGGAGTTGCCAGGTTTGGAAATTAATTTTAACAACATCTCCCAAAAGACAGGAAAAGTTTCCTCATTGAAACATTATAGAGTGTAACAAAGACAGATGGATAGAGTTTCTGTAGTCATTTGATAAAAATCCCCTTGAGGTTATCGAATCCAGGACAACTATTGTTATTGATTTTAGAGATTGCCAAAACAACCTCCTTCAAGAAAGGTCACCTCGGACTGGAGATGTGCAAATGTATCCCTAATTCACAAAGGGATCAAAGGGTGGCACGTGTTGTTACAGACCTGTTAGCTTAACTTCTATTCCAGAGCAAATAATGGAGTCACTTGTAAAAGAATTAATGCAGGATCATCTAGACAAGGCTGCAATTGTACTTCAGACATAGTGCAAGTTTGTTAAGAGGAAATTTTGTATCACCAATTTGATTGGATACTACGATGTAGTAGGCAGATGGGCTGAGAAACGGTAATTGAAGTTTTACATTGAGAAATGAAAAGTACGGGTAGCAGTAATCCCAGAATAACATACCAACTGTGCATTACTAAACTCAGGGAAGTGGAAAATGAAAAAGACCTGGGGGTAATCGTGCAGTCGGATATGAAGTTCTTTGAGAAATGCAGACAGGCTGCCAGAACACCTCATGGGGTTTTGTCAGTGATATTCAGGAATTTTGCTAGCATGGATAAGGAGGTGATTTTCCTGTTGTATAAGGTAATGGTCAGGCAACATCTTGAGTACTGCATTCAGGTCTAAGGGCCTCATTTTAGAAAGGATATGGAGCTGCTAGAATGAGTACAGAGAAGGGCAACGATATTGGTGGCAAGAAAGGCTTCAGTTCTGCAAATTGCAGTATCTGGAGACTAGGCATCTGTGAGTTGTTTAAGGCTTTGAATGGATTGAGCAAGCTCAGTGTTGATGGAATTCGTCCTCTTGCTCAGATTATATATATGAAGGGGCCCAAATTTAAATTGACAAAGACCATTTAGCCAGTTGGTTGTCTGCTGGAATAAACGTCCATCTATTGTTATGGAAGTTGATAGCGTAAATAAATTTGAGGTAGAACTTGACAAACTATTGGATGGAATGAATAGGTGAAATAGGAGGTGCTTTTTTTTTTTTTTTTTTTTTGCTGATGCTGTATAAGCTTATTTTCTTGCATCATTTGCCATTACTAATGCTGACTTCAAAAATTTAATGCAGTCATAGTCATGATGAATAAATTTGGTAAATTGCGGGCTTGCTTTAGTGGCCATCTGACTCTCTGTAATGACGTCCTAAGACTAAAGCATTCCTTATGCCAAGTAATATATTAACTTTAAATAGAATTGTATTTGGAGAATTAGATCATTGTGTTGAGTAGTTCTATTATGAAAAGTTTTTTGATCCAAATTGGAATGAATCAGTTAAAAAAAAAAAAAAAAAAAAAAAGTAGAGGAAGTTTCTACTAGACTTCTATATTAGTGATGATAAAGAAATAAATATTTTGCAGTGTTGGCTCTAATTCCATAATAATGAAAAAAGGAAAAATTAATATACAGTGGCATTTGGTTGGAGAATTGACAAGTGCATATTTAGCCAGGTGGAAAAACCTGAATTCAGATCTTCTCCCTTTGCTGAAGCTTTGAGTCAGCATTTCTGAAGATGGCAAGATCTACAACAATATTTTTCTTGATATAATCAGTTGATGTCAGACAATCCAAACAGAAATCCACAGACAGAAATATTTGTGGTACGTTAACATTTGAAAGCATACTGTACTGGTAAGCAACCCTATGACTGTATTTTAATATAAAATTTAATTTCTAGTGCAGTATGGACTTCTCACCTATTACAATGTATGGTATGGGCAACACATCTCACCTATTACAAAAAAAAAAAGAAAACTCCTGTACAGTTGCCCGACCTCCAGTGTTTCAATATTCAAAAGTTGGCATCTGTGCTATACAATTCCTTGTTATTTACTTAATAAGAAATGATCTAAATCTCTAAGGGCTTCTTTGCCCACCTTAAGCATATACAGTTACATGAAATCTGATAAATAAGACAAACTATTTGCATATGAATAAGCATATTCTGGCCTAAGTTATCATTATGCCTCTGAATATCTATACTATAACATAATACCCCTAAAGCTTATAAGCTAAATTATTATTATTAGCCATATGGTGCAAGGAAGCACTCACCAGATGTGAGCCCCTGGGGCATACTCAATCTTCTATCTCACTTATAAATTATAAGTGCAATAGAAGATTGAGTATTATTTATATAATAAGCATATTAAAATAAGTCAGTATCGCCCATTTTCATCTTGGTTACCAAAAGAATTAATGTCAAGAAACTAATTTCTTCAAAAGAATAAATTTCTTGACGTTATTAATATTTCTAATTTATATGAGAAAATTAATCTCCTTAAAAATTATTACTAATAGATTGTATTAGAAAACTAAGCTTTGAAAAATTTATTGATTTTATACTCTTTTCAGGTCACTGAAGTATCCTGATGGAAGTTCATACTTCACAAATTATGTAGACATCTTTTTTGACTTATATGTGCTAGTTACTACAAGTAATAATCCAGACATCATGTAAGGAACTTTATATTTTGCTCTTTAATATAGGCTTAAGCTGCACCAGCCAAAAAAAATATAGGCTTATGTTAAGCCTATATTAAATATAAGCCTATATAAAAATATAGGCTTATGCTGCACCAGCTTAAGCATACTCTACTTAGTGCTCTTAATTTGGACTATAAAAATAGTGCTAAATAAATCTAAATTAAGCAGGCAAGATTTATCCTTAGGAAATGTAAACAATTTTACGCTGTTTGTCTATATAAAAAAAAAAATAAATAAAAAAAATAAACAGAAACATTTCAACTATTAAGGTTAATTAAAGTTAAATCATCGACATCAAATGGACCAATGTGATTCAACATCATCATCATCAGCCATTTTTAATCCACTGCCGGATGAAGCCTCTCCAGCAACTTTCCAGTTCCTTCTGTTTTGTGCAATGGCCATCCATTTACTACCCACAAACTCATTAATCTCATCTGTCCAGCTCTGTTGTTGTCTTCCATGTTTTCTTCTAGCTCCTCTTGAGTACCATTCTGTTATTTTCTTAGTCCATCGTCAAGCCACAAATCTACAGCTATGCATTTCTGCACCAAGCACAGAATGCATCCTGAACCTGAGTTGCACTTGGCCAATCATCCTCTACCAATTGTGAACAGTATTCGCCTCCTAGGGCTAATTTTTGATAAGAAGTTAAACTTCCAAAAGCACATTGAGTATCTAAGAACTGCATTCAAAGAAAATGTATATACTCTGGGTCATCTCCAGTACATCTTGGGGTGTTGATCATTATACCCTGCTCCACTTATATAAATCTCTAATTAGATCTCAGCTAGACTACGGAGCACCTGTTTATGACTCAGCTAGAGAGAGCACCTTGGTCCGTCTTGCGCCCATCCAACACTCTTCTCTTAGGATAGCCCTAGGTGCATATAGAACATCACCAGTATAATGTCTTTATGTTGAGGCTCACGAACCTCCACTTAGCATCAGAAGAAAGATGTTGCTGATGAGCTATCAGCTAAAACTAAAAGCCTACCTACTCATCCTGTTTGGCCACTGTTGCATAATCCTCAATGGAAAACCCATTATGCAAATAAACCTAGAACAATTCGGCCTAATGGTATCAGGCTGCAGAATCTAACAGAAAGCTGGAATATTCAGCTTGATAATATCCTCAGAGAATCAAAAGATCCGGATCCCCCGTGCTTCACACTTTCTTCTGATGATACTTTGAACAATGGGGTAAAGGTTCTGTAGCAAATATTAACATCTAACAACTACATATTGCACACTCACAAAGGTACCCCCACTTTACCAAGATCTATACTGATTGTTCAAAGTCGGACAATCGAGCAGGTGCAGCTGCTGTCTTCCCTAATAAAACTGTTTCAATTTCACTTCCAACCGAATGCAGCAGCTACACTGCTGAGCTCCATGCCATTATGCTTGCTCTGGAAAACATCTCGCTACTGTCAATAAATAAAAGTATAATATATACTGATTCAGGGAGTGCTCTTTTAGCTTTGAAAAGCACTTCCCCACCTAAAAATCCTTTACTAAAGCTCATAAAACATAAGCATGAGCATCAGAAAATTGATCTTTTCGTGGATCCCTGGCCACAGTGGTATTCCAGGATATGAATGTGCAGATAATGCTGCTAAGCATCCTTCCATCACATCCTCAACAAATGACCTAGTCCCATATCCTGATTATAGACATAATATATGAAAAACATCTGTGGAACAATGGACACTTCTGTGGAAATGCAACCGAATAACAAGCTATTCCAAATAAAACCTGAACCACAGTTATGGACTTCTAGCCTTCGTAAAAATAGAAAAGGAGTAATCTTAGCCAGAACTCGTATAGATCACATTCGCCTCACACATCTCTGTCTGCTTACAGGAAACGATCCTCCACAGTGTGCATACTGCTTGCAGTCACTTACAGTAAAATATACTCCTTGAATGTAACTTGTTCAGCAATGCCTGACGAATGTCTTTTAGTTTCATTTCAGATCTACAGCAACCTCTCTCTCTGAATAGCATAATAGGTAAAAAAGCAAATCTCTCTGAATTCTTTTTCTATTTAAAACAAATAAAAATGTATGACCGTTTCTAACTGCTCACCATGCAGTTAGGGCGCCTCTGTAGCCAGGTGGGAAGGAGCAGCAGTGCGTAGCACACGCTTCTTGATTAGACCGGGGTTCAAGCCCGTCATCACCACCAAATACGGAGGATGCGGAAATGTCAGGGAATGACCACCGCATTTCCCGGAGCAATATGGTCTTAGTTGCTAATGCTCCTAAAAACCAAATAACAACAACAACAACCATGCAGTTATCATAAGTGACTCAATAAATTTGGGAGGCATATGGCCTAAATAGCCTTTGCACCAGAAAACACCACAACAACAAACAATCTTAGTCCATCTATCATCATGTCTTCGAGCTATGTGTCCTGCCTGAGACCATTTTAGTTCTTTAGTTTTGATAAGAATGTCTTTTACTTGAATGTCTTTTGCCTAATCCATGTGTTTCTCTTCTTATCTAACAGTCTGATTCTCAATATAATTCATTCCATTCTTCACTATGTAGTTCTCAGATTCTCTTCCATTCTTTTGATGAGTGCCCAAGTTTCACTTACATAAGTCATGGTGGGGAGTATACATTGGTTCATTATTTTACGTTTCAGACAAATTGGGATATTGCTCCTCAGTATGTGACTATATTTCCTGAATGCTATCCATCCAAAATTTATTCTTCTCTTGACTTCCAGCCATTTATCATTATTACAGCTAATGACTTGTCCCAGATAAGTATATGACTCCACCTTTTCAATTACTTCTCCTTCAATGATTATATCCTTTCTGTGGCATACTTGTTCATCATTACTTTTGTTTTAGGCATATTCATCTTTAGTCCAAAATCCTTACTAACTCTGCATAACTGATTAAGACTTTCCTCTAATTGTTTGGCTTATGACCATAATGTCATCTGCAAATCGTAAATGGTTTAGGTACCTTTCTGCAACCAGTCTAATCTTCTGCAAGCTTCCTCAGGGGCAGCAGTAAACAACTTCGGAGATATTGTGTCTCTTTGTCGAACTCCTTTCTCAATTTTAAATTTGCTACTGTCTATGTCTAATCTAATAAAGGAGGTAACATTCTCATATTTTATTCAAAATCATGATATATGGGGTATCTATGCCTTGTCTTTCCAGTGCCCGAAACATTGCCTTATGCTGTATGGAGTCAAATGCCTTTTCATAATCCACAAATGCCAGGCATAATGGTGTTTTATATTCGTTTGCTTTCTCCATTAGCTGTGATATTATGTGAAGGTGATCCATAGTTGAGAATCCTGTCCTAAAGCCAGCTTGCTCTTTCAGTTGATTCTAATCAAGTATTTTTTCTAATCTGTTAGTAACGACCTTTGTGAACAATTTGTAGATGTGGAATAACAAGCAAATTGGTCTGTAATTTTCAATTAATGATTTATCTCCTTTCTTATGCAGCAAAACTATGATTGCATTATTCCACTCCTTAGGCGTCACACCTTTTCTAATGCATTTTGTGAAGAGTCTTGCCAGTTTTTACGTCATGCCTCTTCCTCCCAATTTTAACAACTCTACAGTAAGTTAATCTTCCTCTGGGACTTTCTGATTCTTCATTTTCTTAAATGCATCTTCTACCTCATCAGGAAGGATATCAGGTATGTTGTATGTGTTACTAATTTGCGATCCATCTTCCCCACTGCTGGCATCATTCTCTCACTCCTTGTATAATTCTCGATAGTAGTCTTCTGCTATTTGAATTATGCCTTCTCTGCTATTTATAAGTACACCATCGCTATTTTTCAGTTTCATTTGTCTTTCTGTATTCCTGCTCATGGTTGCTGATTTATGCCCTTTGTTTTCCCTTAATGCTTGTTCTACTTTTCTTGTGTTAAATCTTCTTATGTCCTCTCTGAATCTCTTTCTAATGGCTTTGCATAACTCAGTATACTCAATTTTCCCTTGTCAGTGTTTATCTTGCTCTTCATTTGTCATCTTTGGTTCATCATGACAAGTGTTTCTTGACTATTTTTTTTTTTTTTCCTTTGGATTTCTTTTTACCTATAGGTTTCTTGGGCTTTATCACTTTCAGAAAGTTGTAATATTCCTCGTTGATATCTTAGTCCTGAACAGTCTGCAGAAGCTCAAACTTGTTTTTAAGTTCCAAGTTCCAGTACATACTGCTTTTTCTCCTCTTCTGTTATCTCAAAGACCTTTGTATTATTTACTCGAGTCACTTTTTTCCTTTCTTTTCTTACATCTATATCGTGTGCACCTTACCATTCTGTGATCACTTTCACATTTACCTTGTTTAGGATGGTAACATCATTCACAATATATCTTAGGTTGTGGCACCTCCATAGCCAGGTGGGAAGGGGCAGCAGTGCGTAGCACACGCTTCTTGATTAGACCGGTGTTCGAGCCCGTCACCACCAAATACGGAGGATGCGGAAAGGTCAGGGAATGACCACCGCATATCCCGGAGCAATATGGCCTTAGTTGCTAATGCTCCTAAAAACCAAAATAACAAACAAACATATCTTATGTTAGTGAGGATGAAGTCATTAGTTGTTAATCCATTTGTGCTCTTCCATGTCCACTTTCTCTTCACCCTTTTCTTGAAAAAAGTGTTAATTACTGACATTCCTCGAGATTCTGCAAATTCCAGAAGTCTTTCATTTCTTTCACCAATTCCAGAATTTCCTATAGTTCCCCTTTCTGTGCTATTTTGTCTCTTTCCAACCTTAGCATTGAAGTCCCCCATAATGATAGTGTAGTGGGTTTTCTGCTCATCTAGAAATTCTCAGTTTCTGTGTAGTAGTCTTGACACCCTTGGTGATGTACTTTAGAATTTCAAAATGTTGTTTTTTATATCTTTTTGGACCAGAAAGCCAACTCCACCTACACTCCTTTCATTTTTTCCATTGGTGTATACAGCAGATTTCCACTTGATAAACTTAATAAGTGATTCATTTCTTCTTGTTTCAGCCAAACTGATGATATTCCAATTCCTTTTCCAGCTCTAATATCCTATCTTCACTGATGAGTGATCTTACATTGTAACAGGCCAAGTTCAGTTTCTGTGCATGGCAGCCTGGTCGTATCCAAAGATTCTTAGCACCTTCTGCTTTCACTTTGATCCTCTCACTGCCATAAGAGGGGGGGTGAAAGCTGCTGGGGCTGAGGGCCATTTGTTTAGTCTTGCTCTCATGTGCTGGAGGGTTTGGTCTTTTTCTCTTCAAGCTGATCAGGCGTCTTGAAGAGAACCTCTCTACAAGTTCGTTGCCACTACTCATGCATATGTTCGTGTGCATGAGTGGATTTTAGGGAGGCAGGCCAACCGGACTTCTCCTAAATCTTCTAAAATAGAAAGATATTGGATCCATCAGTGTTTTAGACTGTCTCATAACACACAGAATGCCTGTTCCCCTCTAATCCCCTTGTCATGTCAATTAGCCTAATGTAATTCAACACATTGGGCTAATTGACTAATTCAGGTTCTGTTATGCATATTAGTACTAAAGGCCAAATATTAACAAGTAAGAAATGTGTAATCACATTAAAACTTTAAATGAACAGGAGTAGTATCTATGCCATCATCAGTAGCTATGCCATTCATATCTAGTAGGCCAATATGGTTTGTCCATTTCCTACTTACTAGTGTTGACATAAGCAATAAATTCATGGTTGCTATTCTTCACATTTTGAATGAAGGACTTCCTGCGATCTTCCTTAGTTGACTATCCCAATTTATAGTCGCTAGTTACTTACTCTAGGATTTTGTGTTCCGTGATAATTTATAGTCATCCCATGCATCTTTCTTCACTGCCAGTCTGATCAGTTCATCTGTCATCCATTCAGGACTAAACTTTTGAACAGTACCTCATCATTGTTATAAAAAGTCTAGTGTGTCCTATGAATACTTCTGTGAACAATTGACATTTATATTTTGCTAACAGGTCTGTAATTACTCATGTCACCTTTTGATTCCCATTTGTGAATTGGGGTAAGGTTTGCACACCTCCACCCACTCCATAGTGACCTCCTCTGAATCCAAGCTCTCATAATCATGGCTAAGGGTTTGCTTTCCTCCTGTGCCACCTTCCTTAATATAATTGAATAGATCTCATCCTTCCCAGGCTTGTTTTCTAAGTTTAGCTTCTAGAATTTCTCTTCCACTTTCCTTTCAGTTATCACAAAATCATTTAGTTCTCTCTTGGAATTCCATAAACTTCTGGCATCCCCTTCATTAAAGAATTTCTCATATGTGAATATAGATATAAAATACTTATTCGGTTTGCAGCCACTTGAGCAGGCTCATCAGTAGTTAAACCATCGACATCAAGTGGACTGATATGATTCAACACACTGAGCTAATTGACTAATTCAGGTTCTATTATGCATATTAGTAAGACTAAATATTAACATGTACGAAATGTGTAATCACATTAAAAACATTGTGTAAATGAAGCCACCATAATTTATCAGTTCTGCTTTTTTCTTTTTTTTTTTTCGATCACTGTAGAAGTGATAAAGGAAGTACCCCGAAATGTTTGAGAATAATCTGTAATTCTTTAAGAAATTAAAGACTGATTACATTCCATGCAAGTTGAAGTGCTCGTTATTTTGCCAATTTCCATTTTGCCACTACTAATAACATGCACCATCTGTTTTCTGATAATACAGAGAGAAACTACGGTAGTGGGAAATGAGTTTGCCCACTACCGTAGTACAAATACCTGTGCACCATACCACTAAAGGAATATTACGGATTTATGTAATGATCTGAAACATTGCTAAATTTCGTATGTGACTAAATTGACTGTATATGTATTTTAGCAGTGTTTCCTATAATTATATGTAATTTATTATATGATAACTATAAGATGTATGGTGTCATATAATATAGCAATGTTTCATATTTTATATAATTTATTGACCATTAACGTACTTGTAGGTACAGTAGAATCTCATAAATCTAGCATCTCAAGACAGTGTCGGATTTTTGAAAATCAAGTTTTTTTTAAGATTTTGCTTATAAACTAAGTATCTGGGGTTATTCATTATTTTTATTAGATAATACAGTAGCTCTGATCCCTATAATCTGTACAGTATCATAGTCACCATTATTAAGCCAATATGTTAATGTTCAAAATTTTTGAAAATTCTGAATTTCTGAATGCTGGATTTTTGAACTTCTACTGTAGTTTGAAAACCTTTTTCATTTATTCATTCTCCTCCCTGCCAACTGAATTCATAATGCTTGAAAAGCATAAGCATACTCATAATCTGTGCTTGCTCTCTCTCCCTCTGAAACATCTGGATAATAGGGAACATATACTGATATGTTAATGATAATGATAGCTGTATGGTAATGACAACGGTAATGATAGCCGTGTGGTAACGCTAAAAGTAGGCATTTTCTTCCTCCTCTGTTTTTGGAGTGGATGCGAGAGTACATGTGAACAGGCAAAGTTTTTATGGCTCCAGCAAAAAGCAAGTTTTTGCTTTTTTATTGACTTAAATTGGCATATTAATTTATTTTTTAGAGTTACTTTATATTCCTAGTAACAATACTTTAGTTTAAATTGAATTTAGATAGAGATTTTGTAGGTTATTACTTAGTATCGGTAAGGGTATCAAATCCACGTGTGGACAGGTTTTTCAGCTCCTGCGAATGAAAAGTTTTTAATTATACTTAGCCATTTTATTGACTTAATTGTTAGATTAAATTATTTTCTATAAGTAGCTTGTAGACCTAGTCAAGCTCAGTGGTTTATTTTGAATTTAGATAGCGCGATTTGGAAAGTAAATAATACCTCGTGTCCATAGATTAACCTTTCGTAACTTGCCGCCATTGTTATAAGATACAACGTGTGCTGGCGTAAGGTTTAACGGAAAACTAGATAGCAAGTATAATAGCATCAATTAATCAGTAAAATCTATTGATGTTATTAAATTTCATTGTCAATTGAATTGTACTTTTTTAAGTAAATAAATATAGCGACCTAGTTATTAGAAACATAATAACTAGGTGCATCATAAATTAATACATATAACCCCTGTCAACATATAAGTTGACAGGGGATAAGAAAGTCATATAACGTAACTCAGAGATAATATTCAATACCGAAATACATATATATAGTGTTATAACTGCATTGGGATATAGGTTTAGGGTTATATTTTGTATTGAAATTTTATTGAACTTGAATGGAAATCATGACTCAGACCACATGATGCAAGAAAGCTTGCTTTCTTGCATAATGTGCCTATGCTAGTGCTAATATAAATAGCAACTCTCCCCCAGAACCCTTTATTCTCCAGTGTGTATTCTTTTATATGTGATGCAACCATATCAAGTAAGTCAAATAAGGTCCTAGCTGTACTATTTTTATGGACCACCATTGTTTGTTCTTTGCTAAGACAAGTTACAAACACAAGTATATATAAACAAGGCTGCATTAGGTATTTTATTACAGTGTCTTCTGTTTTTTCTTTTTCCTGGTCCAAATACAGATGGATGAAAATTATATTGATATTTTCTATATAGTATCGGTATAAATGCACCATAGTTAACCCATATATTTGAACTACGTATGTAGCGTAGAGGGCATCGTTTTAATTGTATCTCATAATGTGGTTGCCTTCACAACAAGATAGCTACTATTGCATTACTTCAAATAAATAACGCTTCTCTAGTAGAGAAGACTACTGTTATTTATTTTCAGTGGTACCACCACCCAGACGATCGTTTTGAAGCTGTGCATGAATTTAATGTGAAAAAAATCCATTGGACCAGATCTATTAGACCAAACAAATGAATTATAAAATTCAAACCATTGTCCCTATTAGACTTAGAAAAGCAAAAAGGTAGAGGGAAAGTAATAGTAGGAGTGGAAGAGGAAAAGAAACGTCATTGAAGAATGAAAGGGACAGTAACTCTTCAACTCACACCACTCAAAAACTTCTCCAATAGGTAACGCTTCCCCAGTAGAGAAGACTGTTGTTGCCCATTCTCGGAAACTCCATGACTATCAGGCTCCCCCCCGGCGATTGTTTCAAGGCTATTGGCCTATCATCAGTGGGCGGGCAGGTACCCAGGTAATACAACAAGCCATCACAGTTGTGAAGTTATATTCATATTATGAGAGATGTCAAAAGGTGTGGTGGTAATGTATTTGGAAAATTAAATGCACAGGGCATAATCCTTATGGGTTTTGATAATTAACTATATAGTATCGGTGTAAGTACACCATAGTTAACCCATATATTTGAACTACGTATGTAGCGTAGAGGGCATCATTTTAATTGTATCTCATAATTTTCAAATTATGAGATACAATTAAATGAGTTTGATATTTTCAAACATTAAAAGGTCAAGTGCTTATTGAATGCATTAGATAATCTGTTTTGTTAATTGTAAGAACATCAACAGGAATGAAAAGTTCTAAAAGTTTCAAATTTTGCTTTCCAACAGCAACAAACAATTCCATAACCTATTAATGTTGTACATCAATCACAACATATATTTATAAGTTCTGTGCCACTTTGTCGTGTTTTGGCTAAGGTAAAGAAAGCCAACACAAGAACCACAGGAAACTTCGCTTAACGTACCGGGGAAACTCGTTTCCCACTACTGTAGTTTCTCCCTGTATTATCAGTAAACAGATGGTGCACGTTATCGGTAGTGGCAGTAGAAGTCTATAATGATGTATTGATTAGTTTTTTCTCATTATTAAAAGCAGATTATTGGTGTTCATGGGTGGGCTGAAATTTACTTATGGGTACATCCTCCAGACTGCCTCAATCTTAGGATGTGTATCCCCCCCTTCCTGCTGTCTTTTCCTGATAGGAAATGAACTTCTACTGCCATACCAATAATGCACACACACCCCATCTGTAGAAGTTGTTTTGCACTTAGTATATATACTAAATGTAAATACTTAGTATACTAAATGTAGCTGTGGATATACATATGTATATCCACAGCTACATTTAGTTTCACATCTTGGATGCACTGTGATATTATCCTTGTAAATGACTACTGTAATTGTACACTCCTCTGATCCTTGTAATTGTTCTGGAGTACAAACAAAAAATTTATTTATGAGATTTGAAGCTAATGTACCATATAAATCTGAAAGTGAAACTTAAAAAAGAATTAAAAAAAGGGTTTTGTTTTGCTTTCAGTATTATTTTTGGCAGTCTCAAGCATGTTTCTGTTGTGTTACATGTTCTGAGTTTTCATAATTTTAGTAGAACAATAACTTAATGTTTTTTACCATGTGGTTCAGCTCAATGAAAAGAGGAAAGTTTAAGACACTTTGCAATGAAGTTGGAAAATACAGTAAGAGTCAGAGGATTCCAATCCCAATTTTGAAAGAGACAGCTATGTTGTCAGATTCCTTCTTGATGTTACCATTTATGTAATTCTTTGATGAAAAGACAGTAACTCATCACCTTTCTTTGAAATGAATTTTTGAAGCAGGATTGGTTTATCAGATTTGTACATTGTATTCATATTTCATTTAAAAAAACATTAAATTATTTGCAAACCTTTGGGAATATATCTTGACAAGTTATGCAAATTTTTATGGCAAATTAGGATTTGGTTAGCTTACTTTTGTTTATTGTATGGTTTTCTTTTCCGAGAACGCATTTTAACTGAGCGTTAGGTGTATAATAAATTCATGTTAGCCAGGGGCATGTTAAGCAAGGGTTGCTATACAACAAAAGCACTCCACAGCATTTGAAATTACTGAAAATGGGAAACAGATGATAACATTTAAATGGAACTGGTGGGTGGTAAAGTATAAATTAAAATAAAATTCAAATTATTATTTTATTTAATTTTATAATTTATGTGGAAATTATGCATTTCTTGGTATGTTTATTTTACATATATTCATGTTATTTATTATGCAGTTTTACATTAATTGTAAAAATTTTTTTTTTCTCTTGTAGAAAGCAACTAAAGCTACTTGCTTATCAGTGTATTTTGTCTGTGATTAGTGTATTCTTGATTGTTTTGCCTATTTTTACCAGTTGAAAAACTAGTTTCCAGTGGGGGGGAACTGTTGAATCCCCTTGCCTGACTTACTCATTCAAGATAGTAAAAAAAAAAAAAAAAAACACATTCATCATGTCTTGACTGTATTTAAATCTAGTATTTTTCTCCATTGTATGGAAGATAGCAATTATTACTAATGTGTTAAATTCAAGAATAATTGTAATTGACTCTTGCACTTAGTATATATATATATATATATATATATATTGTATAATCAACTTTTATTTGCAAACGGTTATAGGTTACAAATTGTAAATAGGGGAAAAGAAACTACAAGCGAGTCATAATGTGTGCGCGCGCACACACACACACACACACACACACACAAATAATTACAGTAAATAAATAATAAAATAATATTTACAAAATTAGATTTTAAAAGTTCTTTTAAGAGGTTCTAGTCTTTTGCCTATAAATAATATTTACAAAATTAGACTTTAAAAGTTCTTGCAAAAGGTTTCAGTCCAGTACCATTCTTCATTTGAAATGAGAAAAGATGTGGATGACCAGTTAGTTGACCACTAATATATTGGCTGAATTGTTGCCTTGCTCTCCAGGTTCATTTGCCCAGGAGGGGGGGGGGGATCATAGGATGCCATAGCAAAAAAATGAAGCATATGACCACACTTTAGTTTGCTAAGTCAGCGGCACTCATTCTTTTTCAAATTCTTGATGAGGGATTCCTGTCCAGCTTCCTTGAGAATTCTTGAATTACTTATGATCCTGCCAAGAATATCCCATGAGGTAGCATAAGGGTGATTCCATGTCAAGTGGCCTAATTCTGATTATGGTTCCTGCTCAACCATCTTCAATTTTGTTGAAACTTGGTGTAGATGTTTAAACAGGTTTCCAAAGAAGCTGTGCAAAAATTCAGTTCAAAATATAGTATGCTTGAGGCACCAGCACCTTTTTTGTGGAGATCACTTGTGTTTACGCAGAGCAAATCACAAAAAATTTTCAAAGTTTTAAGTGTTACTGTTGCACAACATAGAGAGGGTGCTCTGAAACTTGGTATACCTAGTTAACTTTTGGCAGAGAGTGCAAAACGTTTGGCGTCCAAGCTCAAAAACCTTCACATTTTTTACAATGCAGTCTAAAACTGGCACCAAAAGTTTGTCACAACAGATTGAAGCAAGACTTTTGAAAGTTATAACTTTGAAATAAAAACCTTTTGGTACTTTCTTCTTTGGGCATTCCATTTAACATCTGCATGAATTCAGCCTAACTAAATATGAGCTCTTATACTTGTTTGCTGGCTGAGATATTTTCCTTCAAAGATTGACTCAAAATTTGAAAGTCAAATTTTGACCTAGTTTAGGGGCAAATACCTTAATGTGGGACACCTTCAGTTCTCTCGTTTTTGCCACCATTGGAAAGAGCAGGTTTTAAGCAACAAGAATCATGGTTTTTCAGTTTTATGTCTTGCTACTTAAGGCCTAAAAAAGGCCTTAAACATTTTATATTTTCCACATAATATTTGCATACTTTTTGATGGTGAAGTTTCACATCTCAATAAGGACAGAACTATTGCATTTACAAGGGTGAAATTTTCTGCAATTACACTGCCCTTTGGTTTAAGGAGAAAGGATATATTGCTGATGCACAAAAATTCTCTATTTTTTCAATGGGGATACAAATGGCAAGAAAAGAAATTGCACGGCTTTCTTTAGTGCAAGTTCCCAAAACGGAAACATGGTCTTTTCAAGATTTCAAGCATAAAGATGATGTTCTATTGGTTTCTAAGCTTGAAAGAAGTTATAACTGCAACAAAATTTATTTAAAATACAATACAATTTGAAATAAACAAGTGAGTGTGAAGATATTGAATCACTTCTTCATAATGGACTGGAATTTTTCATTGATGGTTGGTATTACTACTTCAGGCTGGTTATATTGTCGTTGTTTTTGGAGCTGGAAGATTGGCAATAATTTGTTGTTCAGGAATCCAGCAAATATTTTGTCTAGCAGGCCAGTGAAATGAGTGAGCTGCTCCATGAGGATGCATGAAATTTATCAATACATCATGTACTTAAAATGAAATTTCACAAATATTTGCAATCCACCAATTATTGTCTTAAATAAATACAGGCAATATATTGGCCAGGTTGTAAATTAACAATTGGCACATATTGAATATTGGTTTCACTAGTCTGATCTACATGAGCTACAAATGATGATGGTGTGTCATTTGATATTCTGCAAACACAAATTTGTCTTGCATCAATAGGAATGAAATAATGATTTTCTCTTGTTCTAGAATAGTATGACCGTCTATGAATTTTCTCTTGAAATGGCCTTGCTCAATTTCCTCTTTAGAAACAAAACAGAATTTTATTCCAGTCACATGCTTGTCACAAAATTCAAACATGTTTCTTGGTGTCAGGATTTGGTTTTCAGTTGGCCATTGGAGACTTGCATGTGCTGCCAATTGTTTTATTGTTCCACCAATTCCATCACATGGTGACTTGCCATGCCTAGTGCCAAAGAAATTCCATTCAACACTGATATCAAAATTCTTCTGATTATGACACAAGTTAATAAAATTCTTGAACTTCTTGTATTGAGCTGCAGAACCATCACTGAAGTAGTAAATGTGCCTGATTTCTGTCATGAAACTCTTCAAATATTCAATTAAGTTTGTTAGAAAAACATGCACTGCAATTATGTCATGTTGAAGGCAGTCACTGATTATGCAGAAACTTATATTCTGAAGGTTCAACATCCTTGTAATAAATGACAAATGGATGCAATGTAGCCTGGCTATTCTCCCAGTGGAACTCTTGAACAGCATCTTGCACAACAAATGAATGATTTTCTGCAAAATTCATCAAGATGACCAATTCTCCTGTCATTAGGCTTTCCTTTGTTGACTTCAAATGGCAGCTTTGATGTTTAGCAATGTAGTGAAGACAGGAAAGGTTCTTTGTACTCAACTGTTCAATAAAATCTTCTGTTGTTAATTGCTTTGTGTCCAGTGTATCTCTGTCAGTGTATATCCATTGCTTGAATTCAATAATATCTTCTGGTTCATTGTTTTCAAAAATATTCTCTGGAAACATTTTTAATTCATCTTTTCCTGCATTTTTCACACCGATGAAGCATACAATATTTTGACTCCAAATCGCAGACTGTTTTACCAATGAGAACCTTGTGATCACATTCAACAGGACTTGCTGCTAGCATTAACTTGACATTTTTATGGATTGTGCATACACATACAGAATGTGTTCCTGGTGCACCAACTGTGACACACCACTTGGGTCGAAGTTCACAAAATTTAGAAAATCCAAAGTCAGATCCATTTCTATCTCGATAACTTATAAACATTTCCTTCAAGTTGCTGAGTAGTAGTTGCTTTTGCATTTTTATTCCATCTGCATTTCTAATGGAAATGTAATCTATCCTTCTTTCCAGGGCATATCCGACTAAATTCATCATCTTCAAAAAATTCCATCACCTTTTACTTTACTTGCTCAGAAAGTTTTTTTTTTTTTTTTTTTTTTTTCCCCTTGCTTTTTTCCAGGATATGGCCATGGTTCCTTCTTCTACTTTAAGTTTTCTAGCTTTCTTGACTATTCTTTCTGAGACACTAAACTCTTCCATTGTTTTCTTTATGGACCAATTAACTGGAGTTAGTGTTAATATTTGAAGTATTTCTGAATGACTTGATACCATCAACTTTTCTTTCAATTCTTTCAGCAGCTCATTGTAATCTAAGCAATTTCCACACTGATGACTTGCACTTGGCTTCATGATGTCATTTGGATCCAAGCCACCAATAGATGCAATTTTACTGGCAATTACATCTTGTACTTGACTTGCCTTCCTTTTGGCATAGCCTTATGAGTCTCTCTTAGCCATTTGCTGAAATTTCAGAGGAGAAATACCAATAGCCATCAAACTTGTGTTCAAGCTTTCAGTCACATGCATTTTGTTATCATGGTCTGATCCAAATGAAGTTGATGTTCTTGTTGCTGCTTTTCGGCATGATGGGCACAGCTTCTGGCCTGGTTTTATGTCTACCTTTGTTAGGTCTTTCAGGTAGTCTGCCACTGACAAATCAATTGTAAATATTGTAAACTTTTTTTTTTTTTTTTTTTTTTCACCATATGATTTTTCTTCTGGAAAGGATTGCAACATGAATGCTGCAAAAATTCAAATTTTGTCAAAAGCAAAGCTTCATGATGTAGACAAATTGTGTCTTCTTCACCCAGTTTTAATCCACAATGTCAACCTATCAGCTGTTGTTCTTCAAATTCAAATTCTTTAAATAATTTTAACCCAGTTTTATGTGTATAGGATAGCTCATAACATTTAAAATTATCCATGTGACTGATGGGGCATGAGACCAACTTATCTCCTGCAAAATCTTCTGATTCCATGTCTTTCATGCTGACTAATAAGTGGATGTTTCTGCAAGCTATGAAAACTTAATTAACTTTATTACAGTCAAACAATAAAAAATAGAAGAAGAAAATAAACAAACTGTTCATCATGAAGATAAAACACATTAATAACAGCATGGTTCAAATATCAGCTATTTATACTTTTTTTGTATGATTCTAGAATATTCCAGAGTTCCAGAATGTTCATCAGTTTTTTTTGGAATTCAAGAATTTTCTAGAATGTTCTGGAATTTTAGAATACTCCAGAATTGTAGAATTCTAGAATGTTCTTTACTTCTTGGGTATTCTAGAATATACTCTATTTCTAGATTATTCTAAACATTAAGCAGGATTAAGGAAGTGTTCTGCAACAAAAAAGATCTCACAAAATAACAGTACGGCACATAAAACTACTTGACGTTTAGGCATAATTTTAAGGCCTTAAGTGCAAAGACACAAAACAGATAAATCATGATTCTTGTGGCTGAAACTCTGCTCTTTCCTATGGTGGCAAAAACAAGAGAATTGAAGGTGTCCCACATCAATTTTTGAAGGAAAATATCTCAGCCAGAAAACAAGTATAAGATCTGATATTTAGTTAGGCTGAATTCATGCAGCTGTTAAATGGAATGCCCAAAGAAGAAAGTACCAAAGGTTTTTATTTCAAAGTTATGACTTTCAAAAGTCTTTCTTAAATTTGTTGCGACAAATTTTTGGTGCCAGTTTTAGATCACATTGTAAAAAATATGAAGGTTTTTGAGCCTGGACACCAAAAGGTTTGCATTCTCTGCCAAAAGTTAACTAGGTATACCAAGTTTCAGAGCACTACCTCTCGCCGTTGTGCAACAGTAACACTTAAAACTTTGAAAATTTTTTGTGATTTGCTCCGCATAACACTAGTGACCTCCACAAAAAAGGTGCTGGTGCCTCAAGCACACTATATTTTGAACTGAAATTTTGCACAGCTTCATTTGAAACCTGTTTAAATATCCACACCAAATTTCAACAAAATTGAAGATGGTTGAGCAGGGACCCCTAGGCCACTTGACATGGAATGACCCATAAGCCTGTTGTTCCAAAACTATTGATTTATGCTACTATTCATTTGGTGCATAATAACCAGGACTTAGAATCATACAAAAACAAAACCACAAGACTTGGATGCCTTAAAGTCTTAACATGGTAAGATAATGCTATTTCCCTAATCATGACTTTAAACAAGTCGAGTTGCAATTGAAATTATATCTGAATAATGATATTTGTTTACACTGAATGATATCTGTTAGAATATTTTTGATACGTGAACCAAAATATTGTAAATCATCAACTTGAAGAGGTACTGCATCCCTCCAATATGAATAAGCTTGTTTAAATTGTTTAACATCAATTTTCATCTGGATGGATTAAGGTTCAAGCAGATAGCTTATGCTAGTTCAACTAGCACAAGGTATCAACTTGAATAATAAAAATGGCACCATTTTGTATTATCAAAATTATTCCTTGTATCTGGAAGGTAATGAATGAGAATAAACCGTCTGTGAAGGAGTACTGTATGGTACAAACCAAAATCAAAACAAGAAATACACTAAACCTATGTTTATGTGATGCATGAAGATAGAAAGAACAAAAACCACATTTGTGCACCAGTAAAGAAATGAGTCATGGTAACTTTTAACACACACACACACTGTGTGTGTGTGTGTGTGTGTGTGTGTGTGTGTGTGTGTGTGTGTGTGTGTGTGTGTGTGTGTGTGTGTGTGTGTGTGTGTGTAAATGGAGAGAGAGAGAGAAAGAGATGCCTCTGAAAAAAAAACAGCTGCATATGGGATCTGGCATTGCTTCTGCTTTCAACTGGCCTTTGGATTGGTCTTAGAAATAAACCTAGCTTTTGCCACCTTAGATCTGATCAGTATTGATAACTTTTGATGTTATCAACATCAGTATTAATAACCTTTGTAGCTACAGAAGGTAGGCTTTGGGTATCAGCTTGAATATCAAAGAGGAGACAACATCTAGCATTAGTAGAGGCTTTTGATGCAAGAAAGCAGGCTTATGCAGCATCAGCCAAAAAAAAAAAAAAAAAAAAACCACGCTCCCATTTCACCCCTCCAATTCGTTCCAAGTACCTGTCCAGCTCAGCCTTACATTTATTTAGGCTATCAACTTCCACAACAAAGGATGGAAGTCTGTTCCACCAACCAACCAACCACCAGCTGGCTAAAGGCAAACTTCTGCACATCTATCCTATATCTGTCTTTCCTCAGTTTGAATTTATGCCCTCTCAAATGATTATTCTGAGCAAGAGGAAGAATTTCATCAGCATGGAGCATGCTCAAACCATTCAAGGCTTTATACACCTCAGTCAGATCACCTTGCAGGTGCCTAGTCTCCAGACACTGTAATTTGCAAAATTTAAGCCTTTGTTCCATTCACTAATCTTGTTGCCCTTTTCTGTACTCATTCCAACAGCTCTACATCCTTCTTAAAATGAGGCCTCCAGACCTGTATACAGTACTCGTCAAAATCCTTTTGATGGAAGACACAGCATTGAATGGAGCATGGTGGGAGGTGTTTTACCAAGATCATCTGTAAGATCTTACCTGGCTCCTTAAGAAACCACCCTGCAGAAATCATGGTCTTTTGCCTTAGAACATAGCATTCTTAGCACTTCACAGTACCTTTGTTAGCAGCAAACTGAAACAGTAACAGTTTTCAGTTTTATTTCATTCTAATCCCCTTTTTTAGTATTACTTCATTTGAAGTTAGAAATCTTCAATATATTATCTGCTGAAAAAGGGGACTGGCCCCCAAAATGTATAAATCTTATTGCTTATGTTATGAACATCTAAGCGCAGTGTAGTGTTTTTTCCTAGAATCCTGATTTATTAATTTTTTTTCAATTTGCTGTTATATTACTTTACTTTTTTTCATTGTTTTCTTAATTTTTATTTCTGTTTGTAGGATGCCAGCTTTTGATCACAGTCGTTGGTATTCCCTGTTTTTTATTGCATATTTAATTATATGTCTGTATATTTTTATGAATGTATTTCTGGCTGTAGTCTACAACAACTATAGAAAACACTTGAAGGTAAGGTTTTATTCTAGGAGTTAACTAAGATTGCTAATGAGATTTTATTGCTTTCATAATTTTTTAAATATTCTGAAACCCAACAGATGTTTGGGAGGGGGAAGTGTCACATGAGCAGATATGGTATATTGAATGTAACTATTGTTTAGGAAAAAAGGCATGAAATAGTGTGGATAACACAAACAAATAAAATCTTTAGAAACAGCAGTCTTGTAAAAAAAAAAAAAAAAAAAAGTTTTTTTTTCAGATACCTCTTCTCATGCAAATTGTTTTGGGATCAGTGAAATTGAAGCCGAATTAAATCCTCTGTGGGGAAATTGTAAATAGGCCAGCATGCAGGACACCTTGTACTAGACACTGATTTATCATGATTAGGCTTTTGCAATTAAAAAATATTCAGTGATAATTGAAATTATTAGACAATTTGTGACCACATCATAGTGAAGCTTTCCTAAAATCCAAGTACTGTATATGATATCAAAATTATTTTTTGCATCCAGTTCCTGTGTGACAACATCATAGTATCCAATCAAATTTATCAGACAAGACTGACTTCCCCCTCACAAACCCATGCTGTGCCTAAGCTATAACTGCAGTCTTGTCTAGATGATCCTGTATCGCTTCCTTAACCAGTGACTCCATTATTTTCCCTGGAACAGAAGTTAGACTAACAGGTCTGTAATTACTCGTGTCACTCTTTGCCCCCCCCTTTGTGAATTGGGAGTGCATTTGCATATCTCCAGCCATGGGTTCCTCCCCTGAGTCCAAAGAAGCTTTCATAATTATGGCTAAGGGTTTGCTTACTTCCTTTAATATAACTGGATAGATCCCATCCACCCAGATGCCTTTCTTATGTTCAATTTCTCCTCCACTTTGCTCTCAGTTATTACAAAATCATTTATCTCCCTGCCGATAAGTTTTTGGCTTCCACTTCCGTACGTACCTCCTCATGTGTGAATGTGGATGCAGAATACTTATTCAGTTTTTCAGCTACCTCAGCAGGTTCATCAACAATTGAACCGTCGATATCAAGTGGACCAATCTGATTCATTCCCTCCCTTCTAGAGTTCACATAAGTAAAGAAGTCTTTACTGTTTTTCTTTACATTGTTTGCCAAAGATTTCTCATAATCTGCCTTTGCTTGCCTAATGGCCTTTGTGACTTGGTTACAGACTATCTTATATCTACCATAGGCATCAGTGTCTCCTGATAATTTATATGCATCACACACATTTTTATTCTCTGTCACAAGTCTCATTAGGTCATCTGACATCCATTTAGGCCTAAACCTTGAACAGTATTTCTTAGTTAGTATGAAAAGCCTAGTAGCTTAAGATTAATTCCTTTAATGCTTCCTATTTAGAATTTGCTGTTGGTAACATCATCCATTGGACCCACTGTATAGAATTTAAAAACTCTGAGACCACTGCAGTCACCTTTATGAAAGCAAATGATGGTAGTTGCATATTTGAGAAATCCCAAGTTGAGAGTTTTCCCAGTACTTATGTCACACCAAACTGACTCAACACTGCACTGTCTACCCATGTCAACTGGATGCACTTTCTTAGATTTTTTTGTGTTTCTTAACTAACAGCATCACCCTTCTCCCCTTCTATCCCATCCCTTCTTCTTGTACACATTGTACTCCCAAAATTCCAATTCTCCATTCCTTATCTCTGTGTGACACTACATCTGTGATATTATTATTATAATTGTTATTAGAATATGGTGCAAGGAAGCCTAAGGCTTATGCTGCACCAGCGGAAAAAAAAAAATTCTGAATTACCCTGAGAGAGAGAACAAGAGTCAGAAGTAGGAAGGGAATCACCAAGCTCAGGACCCTGGGTGTGCCAACCCATACTCACCAGATGTGAGTTCCTGGAACAACATCAGCCTCTGATATCTTGAATTATAATGCTGGCCACATCAGTAGTGTTAATTTTTAGTGTACTTTAGTTTTATGTTATATACCAGTATATTATATTAATAATTTTGCATCATTCATGATAATTAATTATTTTTAATAAGAAATTTCAACTGGTATTACTTTAACTTCTCAGAATGAGGTTCGAAAAATTGTATACATGAAACGACAAAGCCTTGCCAGGGCATTTGATATCCTCAAAGTCACAGTTGGAGGGAAACAAATCCTGGGATATAAACAGTTTCATGCATTATTAAATATGATTCCACCTCATCGTAGTTCTATGATGGTGAGCATACTATGGTTTGTCTTAGACAGCGATGGAGATAATCAGATTGGTAAGCATTATAAATAAAGTAATTTGTCCTTATATTGAATAAATTGTGTTGCATCTTGTGAAATATCTAACTTCAGTGTGTTCTACATGAGTCCCAAATAGGTGTAAGAAAATTATAAACCATTATGTATTATTTTCTTAAAATGTCTTTTAGAGGTATGAAATTATTAGGAGAGTAACAAACAGATGTGATATAAATCATTAATTGTGTGAAGTTGCAGACATACAAGGATGATCCAAAACAAGTAATGTAACATGGATATTTGTAAGTACATGTGACCCCCGCTTAATGCTGATAATTCGTTCTGGAAAAACAGAGCGCTAAGTGAATCCGTGCTAAGCGAGCACCATATTCCCATAAGGTAACATATGTATTTGTGAGTTGCAGTCGGTGCCATAGAATATTTCCTAATCAATAATAAACGGTAGTGAAAAGATGCACAAATGTCGGTCAAAATATTTAATATTAAAATATTTGTACATATAAAATATTCTGCATTACATACGTATATAATTATGTGGTAACTACTTACGTATCAAAATTAATCTAAAAATTCCAATTAAAATCATCAATTTAATTGATCTAAATTGATTTAATTTAATTGATGAATTTAATCATGAAAAATGTGTCGATTTTGGGTTGAACTTTGGCCCTCTTCCAAATAAACTAAAAGGGGTATTAATTTTAAATCCCCTGCAGCGTTACCACCCAACAATAAAGGCAACCGATCCTTTGCCACTTTGAAACCTGGCATGTTTTTTTCTTCTTTCAATACGAAACTTCTTTTAGGCATTCATTTCGAAAAAAAGTCCTGCTTCATCTATGTTAAAAACTTGTTGAGAAGTATAACACATAATACCCATCTTCAATAATTTTAACAAGTTCTCTTTTGAAAGTTTCGGCTTCTTCATCTGCACTTGCGGCTTCTCCCTGGATTTTAAATCTATTTAACCAGCCCTTACCAGTTTTAAATGGATCCACATTTTTTTTTTTTTTTTTTAGGTGAGTTTTCTTCAGATCATCATATTGACTAATCTCTCTCTCTCTTATAAAATTTAACTTAACTGAATTCTGCATTGGATATTATCTTCAATAAAATTAGTTAAGGTCTTTCCATTTTAATCCTAATAGTCGGCTAGCCCTAGTTGCTTGCAGTGGAACAGCTATCTTTCCCGCTGCTAAAATTAATTCTTTATTTTTTTATAATTGTTCTTACAGTTAAACTTGCAAGTCCTAAATTATGGCACACATCCGCTTGTCGTTGACCGGAATCGATTCGCTTCAAAACATCTAATTTAATTTTCAAATTCAGTCTTTTCCTTACATTTATGGTCTTCATACTGCACCCAGACGTTGTTGCTTTTTCATTCTTATCGGCCATTATTAACTCTTCGAAAATGTAACTGCATTAATTATGATACAATGTTCAAGTAAACTGTCTGTTTCGCACGATGTCTAATACTGTACTGAGTGATCATTAGTCTTTGGATAAATGCATATAACGCAAATATTACAAGCAATATACTTGATAATTTATTAAAATTTTTATCTCGGAACTACGTAAAAAGTCACTGTACTGCAATTAAATTAGCGTGCGAGAAAATTTCACTGAGCGTGGGAAAATTTCTCAAGTCTGCGTGGGAAACGTTTTAATGCTGTTTTGCTATTCATTTTCAAGCTATTGACTCCATCAAATGAAACGATTTCGTTAAATATGCCAAAAGTGCAATCTGTAAAAGAGCGTTATAGTGATCTGTGACAGCGTTATAGTCAGATACGGGTTATAATATAAGAACAGCATTATAGCAAATCAGCATAAAGCGAACAGTGTTATAATGGGGGCCTGCTGTATATAATTTTTCTGAAAACTGCAAAAAGATTTACATCTTACAAGTAAAGCAAAAGATGGTGGTGCCACTAGAGATGGTCTGGTGTGGAAGTGTGTTCAGTAAAATTTTTTTTTTTTTTTTTTTTTTTTTGTAAAAAAGGCTACAAGTGAAGTTCATCAAGAACTGGTGTTTATGGAGAGAATATGATGTCAAAGAAACAGTTCTGTTTTTAATATAATAAGAAACATAAACATTTTGATGAACTAAGGAATGGCAGACCTTCAACAGGTGACAACTTCAGGAGTACTAAGCAGTGTGTTTTGTTGAACAGGTGGGAAAGTTTTTGAATGCAAGAAGATTGGTTTTCTGAAGTCAACTGTATACAAGATTGTCATCTAGCAGCCTGGCTTCTGTAAAGTACAGAAGCCAGGCTGCTAGATGACACCCTGTACTTCAGCACAGTGTGAAATGGGATATGGGTATATCATTACAACCCTGCCAACAAAGGTTGGCAGGGTTGTCAAGGACACTACTGACACTATGCTGCTGCAACAGGATCTGGAAAGGTTGAGCAGATGGGCTGAGAGGTGGCAAATGAAGTTTAACATTGACAAATGTAAAATACTACACATGGGAAACAGCAACCCCAGAGCAACGTATCAACTCTGTGGTACTACACTGACAGTGGTAGAGAATGAAAGGGACTTGGGGGTGGTTGTGCAGGCAGATATGAAGTTCTCTGAGCAGTGCAGACGGGCTGCAAGAGTAGCTCATGGAGTATTGTCAATGATATACAGGAATTTTTCCAGCAGGGATAAGGAGGTGATTATTCCATTGTATAAGGCAATGGTCAGGCCACACCTAGAGTACTGTATGCAGGTCTGGAGGCCTCATTTCAAGAAGGATGTAGAGCTGCTGGAACGAGTACAGAGAAGGGCAACAAGATTAGTGAATGGAACAAAGGGGTGCTCTTACGAAGAAAGGCTTAAGTTTTGCAAATTACAGTGTCTGGAGACTAGGCACCAGCGAGGTGATCTGATAGAGGTGTATAAAGCCTTGAATGGTTTAAGCATGCTCAATGCTGATGGGATTCTTCCTCTAGCTCAGAAAAATCACCTGAGAGGGCATAAATTCAAATTGAGGAAAGACAGATGTAGGATAGACGTGCGGAAATTTGCCTTTAGCCAGCGGGTGGTTGGTTGGTGAAACAGACTTCCATCCCTTGTGGTGGAGGTTGATAGCCTAAATAAGTTTAAGGCTCAGCTGGACAGGTATTTTGAACGAACAGAGGGGTGAAGTGGGTTTTTTTTTTTTTGGCTGATGCTGCATAAGCTTGCCTTCTTGCATCAAATGCCTCTACTAATGCTAATGCTAAAATGCTAATTACATCCAAAAAAATAAAATGAGATTCACTAACGTGGAAATATCCTGTTTCCAAAAAATTCAAGATCATTGACTATAAAGAAAGTTGTAGTAAGTGTGTTTTGGAATTGTGTAGGAATATTTTTCATTGACCTTTGTGGAACGTGCATCCGCAATCACTGTCTGATAAATACTGAGAAATACTAAGAAATTCCAGGCTTAGACCTAAATGGATGTCAAATGAACTAATGAGCTTCGTGACAGAGAAGAAAAATGCATAGGATGTGTGTAAACTACAAGGTAATACAGAAGCCTATGGTAGATATAAACTAGGTCGCAAATCGAGTGGATTAGGCAAGCTAATGTAGATTGTGAGAATTCTTTGCATTAAGGATAAGATTTCAACAACAAGTTGATGAAATTTGGGCAAGCGGACGGGACTGTGTGGACAGGCTGCCAGGGTATCCCAAGGAGTTTTGTCAGTGATATACAGGAATTTTGCTAGCATGGATGAAGAGGTGATTATCCCATTGTATAAGGCAGCATTTTCCAAACTGTGTTCCGTGAGATGTGAACAAGTGTTTCATGAAAAATCGTAATTAGTAATTTAAAAATAATAATAAAATAAATAAATTTTGCATATTTGTAGTGTTCTACCACTTTTGTATCATTATAAATTTTTAACATTATTTTTTTTTTTTTTTTTAGTTAGTAATATATTGACATAGACTAATAATCAAATAGACCACAGAACACTTTATTTTGGTGGGCTTTTGCATAGAGAAGTATGCATAGAAGTAAAGACATGTACGAAAAAGTAGCAATGTAGTGATCCAGTATGCCATTCGTATGTGATTTAGCCTGGAGTATACGGGTTGAAGGAGAGGATATCATAACTAAACTCACTTCTGTGTGTACATTTTTTTTTTGATAATTATTATTAAAATAAATGACCATGGATTTGTGGTTGAAAAAAGGAACTTTAAAGTGAGAAGCAAGTACTTCTAGTATTACAACTGTGGTTAATGAAAACAAATATAATATTGTCACACTTCAAAGTGAGGAAGAACAATTGCAGCTGTTTGTTCCCCAAAAATCTGAAGTAAAAAACGAAAGTACATTGACAGATCCTGATGAATATTTATTTCCATACAGATGGTCCTGATGCATAGTGCATATGTAATAAAATATTAGCAAACAGTTCTTTGGCTCCCACTAAACTTGTTTCATAAGTGTTTCGTAAATATATTGTGAGATGATAAAGTGTTCCATGACTTTTTTTAGTCATGGAACACTTAGGTAATGGTTAGGCTACACCTTTAGTACTGTATATAGGTCTGGAGGCCTCATTTTAGGAAGGATGTAGATCTGTTGGAACAGATTCAGAGGAGGGTGAGGAGATTAGTGAAAGGAACAAAGGGGGGCTCTTTTCAAAAAAGGCTTCAGTTCTGTAAATTATTGCTTCCAGTTGAGGTGTTTAAGGCTTTGAATGGATTGAGCAAACTCAATGCTGATGCCAGTCTTCTTGCTCAGATCACGTGGAGATTCATAATTTCAAATTGAGGAAGGATGGTTGCAGGACACGTGTGCAGAAATTGGTCTTCAACCAGCGGGTAGTTAATTGTTGGAATTTCCATCTGTTGTTGTGGAAGTGGATAGTTTGAATAACTTTAAAGGACTAGACAAATCATTGGAAGGGATCGACAGGTGATGCAGGAAGGGCATTTTTTTTTCTTTGCTGATGCTGTTTATGCATGCTTGCTTGTATCATTTGCCACTACTAATACTAAGATCATACAAAAGCTAATGTGCAAACAGTGTGCTGTTGGTCTTTGAAAGAATTTCTACTTTAAGTACAAAGTTATGACATTGTTCACAGCAGGTCTGAATAGTTAATTTTTAGTAAAGGTCAAATTATAATTGACTGAGCATTTTTGTGGCTGATGCCTTTTTTTTAATTTGCCAATTTAAAAAAATTGTATTTAAATATTGCAGTTATTTAGTAAAAGATCAAGCAGTGACATGCATCAAGCAGAGTTCAAAGAAACTTTTTTTCTCTTGTGAAATAAAAAAGAATATTTGAAATCTATGCCACCACCATCAGCAAGGTAAAAAATATTTTGCAAGAAATGATAATTAACTTGAGAATAAATACAGCACATACTATACACTGTAAACAAATTAGAAATTGGTATTTGTGATTTATATTTAGTATTAGTATTGTTATTTAGTATTAGTATTATCCAGGCAAATGATGGATGAAAGCAAGCTTTTCAGCATCAGCCAAAAAATAAAAAAATATTTACATCAAATCCCTTCTAATAATTTGTCTAATCATTCCTTAAATTAAATTTCTTCATGGTATCCACTTCCACAATACCATATGGAAGTTTGTTCCAACAGGATGAAGCAAATTTTCATCCGTCATCCCACAATTATCCATTTTCAGCTTAAATTTATTAAGAATGCCATGAGCATTTGGTATGTTCAATCGTTTTAAAGTCTTGAACACTTCAATCAGGTCTGTTTGTACATGACCCTATTTCAGCACCTGTACCTGGTTAAAAGACATTTCAGCGACACTGCTGGCTCTACAGATTAGCATCTCTGGGATCTGACGTCTACAGCCTAGGTTCCAGGCTAACATCGTAAGAATCTGAATGTTTGCCATGCACTGTGACCTGTGGAAACTCAGAATGGGGGATCTGGTAGTGACTGGCCCATGGATATGTATTATCTTATGTAGGGTGGCTCTTAAACATTAGTTCAAATCCATCTTATACACTTCAGTGATACATAATTCCGTAAAGAGGCCAGAAATGTATGTAGGAGACAATTCTCATCTCAGTTGCCAACATAATACCACCTCAAAAATGAGGGTAAAATAAAATGAAGAATAATAAAATAATCCTGCAACACCAAGAAGAGAAAAGAAGGTACACAGCTTGGTGCTGCCAGCAAAAGATCCCACCTCAGTCTAGTTCAGTATATAAGAAAGAGACAAAAAACTAAAGAGAGAAGAGATAAAAATAATAATTTTATCCCACACATGAAAAATGTGGTGACAGCAAATCCCACTCAGATCAAATGCTGTATTGGCAAAGACATCAGTTGGCACCTGGAAGACAAAGTCCAGAGCAACATTTGGAATGAGTCATCAAAGAAATGGAGTTAAGCATTAGGAAATGAGGAGAAATCTGATGTCATGACCTTTTGTGGTGATGAATATTGTAAGATCAGGTGATATAATGGAACTTGAGACATCAGGATCAAGCAGGGATTGTAGATTCTGTCTTTGCACCAATTAGCATTAGTAGAGGCACATGATGCAAGTTTATACAGCATCAGCCAAAAAAAAATCCCTTCCCATTTCACTGATCCATTCATTCCAAATGTTTGTTTAGTTCTGCCTTGAATTTATTTAAACTACTAACTTCCTCAACAACAGATGGAAGTTTATTCCAGCAATCAACTACCCGCTGGTTAAAGGCAAACTTCCACACATCTATTCTACAACTGTTTTTTCTCAGTTTGAATCTGTGTCACCTCAGGTTTGTAATCTGAGCAAGAGGAAGAATCCCCTCAGCATTAAGCCCGCTCAATCCATTCAAGGCATTATACACCTCAATCAGATCGCCTCACAGGTGGCTAGTCTCCAGAATCTGCAATTTGCAGAACTTAAGCCTTTCTTCATAAGAGCATCCCTTTGTTCCCTTCACCAGTCTTGTTGCCCTTCTCTGTACTTGTTCTAGCAACTCTACATCCTTCCTAAAATGAGGCTTCCAGACCTGTACGCAGTACTCAAGGTGTGGCCTGACCATTGCCTTATACAAGGGGATAATCACCACATCATCCCTTCTCGCAAAATTCCTACTCTGGCAGTCTGTCTGCACTGCTCAGAAAACTTCAGTTCGAAGGGCATCCTAAGGAGGAGTCTGTAGACTGTACAGCTTGGGCTTGTAAATGTGGCATCTTAGAAATATTTTCGAAGGTGATAAACATCACTGTAATTCAGGACCATCTAGACAGGCATGCAATTATACTGCAATCACAGATTTGTCAAAGGGGCAGTCTTGCCTAACCAGTCTGATAGGTTACTATTATGTGACCAAGGCACTAGATGCAAAAAACTATTTTGACATCATATACAGGTGACCCCTGCTTAACGCTAATAATTCGTTCTGGAAAAACAGAGCGTTAAGTGAATCCACACTAAGCGAGGGCCGCATTCCCATAAGGTAACATATGTATTTGCGAGTTGCGGTCGGTGTCATAGGATATTTCCTAATCAATAATAAACGGTAGTGAAAAGATGCACAAATGTCGGTCAAAATATTTAATATTCAAATATTTGTACATATAAAATATTCTGCATTGCATACATATATAATTATGTGGTAACTATTTATGTATCAAAATTAAACTTAAAATTCCAATTAAAATCATGAATTTAATTGATCTAAATTGATTTTAATTGTTTAATTTAATTGATGAATTTAATCATGAAAAATGTGTCGATTTTGGGTTGTACTTTGGCCCTCTTCCTGGTAAACTAAAAGGGGTTTAATTTTAAATCCCTACAGCATTACCACCCAACAATAAAGTCAACCGATCCTTCACCGCTTTGAAACCTGGCATGTTTTTTTCTTCTTTCGATATGAAACTTCTTTTAGGCATTCGTTTCGAAAAAAAGTCCTGCTTCATCTATGTTAAAAACTTGTTAGTTGCTTGCAGTGGAACAGCTATCTTTCCCACTGCTAAAATTAATTCTTTATTTTTTTATAATTGTTCTTACAGTGAAACTTGCCAGTCTTAAATATGGCACACATCAGCTTGTCGTTGACCGGAATCAATTCGCTACAAAACATCTAATTTAATTTTCAAATTCAGCCCTTTTCTTACATTTATAGTCTTCGTACTGCGTCCAGATGTTGTTGCTTTTTCATTCTTATCCGCCATTATTAACTCTTCGAACATGTAACTGCATTGTTGCATTAATTATGATAGAATGTTCGGGCGATGTCTAACACTGTACCGAGTGATGACTAGACTTCGGATAAATGCATATAACGCAAATATTACAAGCAATATACTTGATCATTTTTTAAAATGTTGATCTCGGAACTACGTAACAAGTCACTGTACTGCAAGAAATTAGCATGCGATAAAATTTCACTGAGCATGGGAAACATTTTAATGCTGTTTTGCTATTCATTTTCAAGCTATCGACTCCATCAAATGAAATGATTTTGTTAAATATGCCAAAAATGCAATCTGTAAAAGAGCATTATAGTGATTTGTGACAGCGTTATAGTCAGATACGGGTTATAATATAAGAACAGCATTATAGCAAATCAGCGTAAAGCGAAATGCGTTATAACGAGGGCCTGCTTCTTGGATTTCAAGATGATTTTTGATACTGTTGAACATAAAAGACTGCTGTACAAAGTGGAGCAATGTGGCATTAAGAGCAAGTTACTGCTATGGATAAAGGGATGGTTAAGTGGAAGAACACCGAAAGTAGTTATCAGTGGGCACTGCTCTTCATGGACTAATATTATTAGTGGAGTTCCCAAGGGTTCAGTGCTTGGCCCATTTTTCTTTTCAGTATATTGATGAAGGTATATCAAGTTTAATGTTTTAAGTTTGCAGACGATCCAAAGATTGGCAGGGTGGTTAATGACAGTCATCGGGGTGAGCTATTGCAAAAGATCTAGGATAATTGGTTCAATGGGCTGAGAAATGGTAGTCGAAGTTAATATTGACAAATGCAAGGTACTGCATATGAGAAGCAGTAATCCCAAGAGTAACTTATCAACTGTGTGGCACTTCACTCAAGGAAGTGGAGAATGAAAAAGACTTGAGGTACTTGTGCAGTTAGACATGAAATTCTCTGAGAAATGCAGACATACTGCCAGGACAGCTTGTGGGGGTTTTGTCAGTGATATACAGAAACTTTACCAACTGGAATACGGTGGTGATTATTCCTTTGTATAAAGCCATATTTAGGAAGGATTGTAGATCTTCTGGAATGGGTGCACAGAAGGGCAGCCAGACTGTTGAAGAGAACAAAAGGGTGCTCTTACCTAGAAATACATCATTTCTGCAAATTGCAGTATCCCAAGGCTAGGCACCTGAGGGGAGATCTGAGGTGTTTAAAGCCTTGAATGGATTGAGTAAGCTGAATGTTAATGGCATTCTTCCACTTGCTGAGACTACACAAATTAGGGGGTCATAAATTCAAGTTGAGGGAGGATGGTTGCAGGATAGATATGTGGAAGTTTATTTTCAGCCAGCAGGTGGTTGATTGTTGGAACAGGCTTCCATCTGTTGTTGTGGAAGTGGATGGATTGAATAAATTCAAGAAAAAACTGACAGATTCTTGGAGGGTACAGATGGGTGAACTGTGTAGGGTTTTTTTTTTTTTTTTTTTTGGCTCATGCCATATAAGCTCGCTTTCTTGCATCATTTGAAACTACTGCTACTAATCCTTCATCTTTTTATAAGAAGGTAGTTGACTTTCAGTTCCAGTTCTGCAAATATTCAGGTTGGCAAGCAAAAAAAAAAAAAAAAAAAACAGTTTTGGTGAAAAGTTTTGCTTTTAGCAGTTTTGATAAAAAGTTTAGCTCTTTTAAACCAAAAGGTGGCCACAAAAGTGACAGTGGGAGCAATAACAAATTTGTAAATCAGACTTATAGTTCTTATATATAAGCCCTGTCAAATAATACAGATAAGTGTGGTTGTAAATTCCTTCACTTTTAGGGCAAACTGCTGAATATCATTATTACTAGCCATGTAGTGCAAGGAAGCCTGAGGCTTATGCTGCACCAGCTAAAAAAAAAAACTATGTTACCTGTGAGAGAGAGAGAGAGAGAGAGAGAGAGAGAGAGAGTCCAAAGTAGAAGGGAATCACCAAGAAAGAGAAGAATGATGATATCCAGCTCAGGACTCTGGGTGTGCCAAGCCCATACTCACCAGATGTGATCCCCTGGGGTTATGAAGATTGAAAAAAGAGCAATCATCAATGAACACTCAGAGATGTGTAGTTGATATTACCATTGGACAAGTTTTGCCATGTAATTTAAAAATCTATTATAATGCAGTCTGCCCTTAAAGAGCATTAATTTTGTCTTTGTCATTATTTTTAGCTTGTTTTCAGAAGACCAAAAAATAAGGCTGCCTCTTATGGTGTTTGCAAGCACCTCAAGTTCAGTTCATTGTCAGATACAGGTTATAATGATTTCACTATCCTGATGAGGATGGTGAAATCATTAGCATTAGTATAGGCATGTGGTGCAAGAAAGCAAGCTTATTCAGCATCAGCCAAAAAAAGAAAAAAAAAAAAAAAATCCACTCATCCATTTGCTCCAAAAGTTTATCTATTTCTTCTTTGAATTTATTTAAGCCATCAACTTCCACAGCAGATGCAAGTTTCTTCCAGCAATCAACCACCCACTCAAACTTCTGCACATCTATTCTGCAACCATCCTTCCTCAGTTTCAATTTGTGCCCTTCCATGTGCATATTCTGAGCAAGAGGAAGAATCGCATCAGCATACAGCTTGCTCAATCCACTCAAAACCTGAAACATCTCAATCAGATCACTTTGCAGGTGCCTATTCTCGAAACACTGCAATTTGCAGAACTAAAGCCTTTCTTGGCAAGGCACTCCTTTTCCCCCTGACCAAGATGTTGCCTTTATTTAAATTAACCTTAGCCAGTGGGTGGTTAATTGCTGGAACAAACTTCCATCTGTCGTTGTGGAAGTTGGTAGGTTGAATAAATTTAAGGAGGAACTAGACAGGCATTTGGAGGGAATGGTGTGATTTTTTTTTTTTTTTTTTTTTGGATGATGCTGCATAAGCTCATACACTTGCTTTCTTGCATCACATGCCACTACTACTACTACTTTCTCTGTACTTGTATGCAGTACTTAAGATGTGACCTGACCATTGTCTTATACAGTGGGATAATCCTTGCTAGCAAAATTCTTGTATATCATTGACAAAACCCCATGAGCTGTCCTGGCAGCCTGTCTGCACTGCTCGGAGAACTTCATATCTGACTGCACAATTGCCCCCCCCCCCACAGGTCTTTTTCATTTTCCACTAGCCTGAGTGTAGTACCACACAGTTGATACATTAATCTGGGGTTATTGCTACCCATATGCAATACTTTGCATTTGTCAATATTAAACTTCAATTGCCATTTCTCAGCCCATCTGCCTAACATTTCTAGATCATTATTGTCATTAACCACACTGTCAACCTTCGTATCATCTGTAAGCCTAAACATTAAGCATGATATGCCTTCATTAATGTTATTGATAAATACAGAAAACAACAATGGGCCCAACACCAAACCCTGGGGGACACTATTAACATTAGTCCATGAAGAGCAGTGTCCATTGATTACCATACTGTCTTCTCCCAATTGGCCTTCCCCTTTATCCATAACAGCAACTTTTCCTTAATGCCACAGAACCGGCCCTCAAAACTCTGTTAGAATAATTAAGTTCCAATTTTTCTGTTGAAAAAAAGAGGCAAGATTTGAAGGCTACAGTATCTATTTGTAATCAAAGAGATTCAGTATCTATTTGTAATTAAATTATTTTTCTGGCTAACATCATATAAAATTCCTATATATCATTGACAAAACTCCGTGACCTGCTCTGGCAGCCTGTCTGCACTGCTCAGAAAACTTCATAACTGACTGCACACAGATCTTTTTCATTCTCCACCTCCCTGACTGCAGTACCACACAGTTGGTTCTTTCTCTTGGGTTACTGCTACCCATATGCAATACTTTGCATTTTTCAATGTTAAATTTCAGTTGCCACTTCTCAGCCCATCTGCCTAACTTTTCTAGATCCTATTGCATTAGCATATACTGTCTTTAGTGTCATTAACAACACTACCAACCTTTATATCATATGCAAACTTGGACATTAAGACTGATATACTTTCATTGATATCATTAATAAATACACAAAACAACAATAGGCCCAGCAACGAACCCTGGAAGACTCCACTAATAATATAAGTCCATGTAGAGCAGTGTCCATTTATTACCACTCTCTACCGTCTCCCACTCAACTAAACCTTTAGCCATTGCAGCAACTTGCCCTTAATGCTATACTACTCCAATTTATACAGCAGTCTTCCATGTGCAACAGTATCAAAAGCTTTCCTGAAATCCATCTACAGGAACTCCCTGACTTAAGTAATACTCAACTTACGCAAATTTGACTTTACGTAAGTTTTTGCTGGCCAGTGCAAACTGAAAAAAATATGGAAACATATTTTGCATCTGTATGGATAAATGGAGGTATTGCGAAAATATCGTAATGTGAACCCAATAACACATTTGTTTTTTTTTTTGTTTTTTTTTGTAATCCGTTCTAAGTCCTTGCAAGTTGAAAATTTTGCTATATCACTAAGCTGTTTATCTCTTTAAATGGCCATATTTTTAATGGAAATTGCACTACACTTTCATCATTATCATATGTTCCCATTATAAGAATCAATTTTGAAACACCTTTGTGATATTTTTCTAAAGCACATTTCTGGAGATCACAACCAAAAAACAAAAACAATTTGCACTTTCCGGTTTATTGGGTATTTGCAATTTCTATTCGCCCAATCTATTATAAATGGGTAGTAAACTCGATCTTATTGCATTTGTGATAATCCCAATAACTGGAATTCTGTAGGTTTTATGTTACGGTATTATGGTGAAATGTGTTCCCCTTCACTGAAATCTTCAATTATATAAAAAACAAATTCTCAGAAACTTTTCTTCATTCCTATTTACATATTACAATAATGAAGGGACCAACGGAAAGTGCAAGTGCTGGCAGTGCCAGGAAACGAAACAAAATTGACTTAGAAATGAAGATGAAAATGATTAAGAAGTACGAAGCAGAACGAAGTTTGTGATCTATTGAAGAAAATTAGATCTCGCTGCTTCGATAGTGAATACTATTTTAAAGGACAGTGCGTGTATAAAAGAACATGTTAAAGGATCAATGCACTTCAGATCAACAGTGATCACAAAACAGCGTTCAAGTGCTGTATCAAAGATGGAACAGCTATTAATAATACGGATGGAAAATCAGATTCAGAAGCAAGTGCCCCTGAGTTCAATGGCCATTCAAGCAAAAGCAAGAAGTATTTATGAAGATATTAAGGATAAGTACAGCGAACCCAAGTCAAATTCATGGCAAGCAATGGGATGATTTTAATAGGTTCAAGCATTGTGCTGGTTGTTGTTATTTGGTTTTTAGGAACATTAGCAACTAAGGCCATATTGCTCCGGGGATATGCAGTGGTCATTCCCTGACCTTTCCGCATCCTCCGTATTTGGTAGTTACAGGCTTGAACCCCAGTCTATCAAAAAGCATGTGCTATGCACTGCTGCTCCTGCTCACCAGGCTACAGAGGCCCCCATCACGCTGGTTTCCAAAACATTAAAGTATGTGGTGAAGTTGCCAGTGCTGATTCTGCAGCTGCAGAGAAATTTTGTGATTTCTATTCAATTCAGCAAATTTTTAATGTTTATGAGACTGCTCTGTATTGGGAAAAAATGCTGGATCGAACATACATTGCCAAAGAGGAAAAGACAATACCAGGTTTCAAAAGATAGGGCCATGCTCTTGTTTGGGGATAATGCAGCGGGAGATTACAGATTAATACCACTGCTTGTGTACCATTCTGGAAATCCTCGTGCATTTAACGGCATAAATAAAGCCACCCTACCCAAGCATTCCCAAGCAAACCAGAGAGGATGGATAACAGTATCTCTCTTTGAGGATTTGTTTAAATGCTGCTACCTTCCCGAGGTTGAAAATTATTGTAAAGAAAACGACGTTCTTTTCAAGATTTTGCTTCTATTAGATAATGCTCCTAGACATCCTACACATCTAGATGATTTCAATTCAAATGTGAGAATCATATTTCTACCGCCAAACACAACTTCACTCGTCCAACCTATGAATTAGGGTGTTTTTTTTTTTTTGAATTTAAAAGCATACTATTTACACACAACATTTGCTCAGGCGTTGTCTGCAGTAGACGGTGAGAAAAATTTTACGCTAAGAGACTTTTGTGAAACTTACAATATTTACCATGTCATCTTAAACATTAATAAGGCCGGGTGGAAATTACTAAAAGTTGTTTAAATCGCGCATGGAAGAAAATATGCCCACGGCACGTAAAATACTTCAAAGGATTTGAAAAAGACAAATCATATGAAGAGGTTGCAGATAAGATTGCAAAGGTTGCATAGCTACTTCATTTAGAGGTTGGTGCCAAAGACATGGAGGATTTAATAGAGAAAGAAGAGAAGGAATTAGCTAACAAAGGACTTGCTGGCAGCAATAGTTAAAGAAGAAAATGCTGACAAAGCTCAAGGTGAACCGAGTGAGGAGCGGAGATGCTTCACCACCAAAGAGATGCCAATGGAATTTCCTGAAATTGCATCGGCAATGGCGAAGTTTGAGATGGATCCTGATAGCAAACATTTCTTAAACGTTAAGATGGGTGAATGATATGCTTGCTTACTACAGAGAAATCTACGATGAAAGTAAAAAAGCCACCATCCAGTCATCCATTAATATGTTCTTTTGTAAAGTTTTCTAAAGTTGACCCTTCTAAATCTCCACAGCCCTCAACCTCCACAGCGGTGTACTTATCAGCTGAAGACGTCGATTCTGGCAACGATGCTCGAGAGGTAAAACTTACCGATGTTATGCCTGTCTCCTCTCTTTTTTTTGTAATTTTATAATTATGAAATTTTTTAAATTGCATGCTTTTGCAATTTTTCCTGTGCATGAGATAAAAAATTGAATAAATACAATAAATAATTCTATTCACACAGTTGTTGAACATTTCTTTTTTGATTTAATCAATTCAGTGAGCACAGTTATGACTGCTGCACAGGCATGGGGGAAATTCTGACTTACTTAGAGTTTCGCAGAATGCATCCCTTATGTTAATCGGGGAGTGCTGTATATAATATCAAAATTACTTTTTGCATCCAGTTCCTTTGTGACCACACTGTAGTATCCAATCAAATTGGTCAGACAAGACTTCCCCTTAACAAACCCATATGCTGTGTCTGAACAATTACTGCAGTCTTGTCTAGGTGATCCTGTATCACATCTTTAATCAATGACTCCATTATTTTCCCCAGAACAGAAGTTAAACTAACAGGTCTATAATTATGTGTGTCACCCTTTGAACTCCCTTTGTCAATTGGGGGTAGCATTTGCACATCAAGTCCATGGGGACCTACCCTGAATCTAAGGATGCTCTCATAATTATGGCTAAGGGTTTGCTAACTTCCTTTGCTGCCTCCTTCAGTATAATTAGATAGATTACATCCACCCCAGGTGCCTTTTCTGTGTTTAACTTCAACAATTTCTCCTCCACTTTGCTCTTAGTTTTTAACAAAATCACTTAGCTCCCTCTTAAGAGTTAGATAAACTTCTGGCATTCCCCTTCTTGAATAACTCCTCATGTGTGAATGTAGATGCAAAATACTCATTCAGTTTATCAGCTACTTGAGCTGGATCATCAATAGTCGAACCATCTATGTTAAGTGGACCAAACTGATTCATCCCTTTCCTTCGACAGTTTACATAAATAAAGAACTCTTTGCAATTTTTCTTTACATCCTTTGCCAAAGATTTCTCGTAATCTGCCTTTGCCTGCCTAACTTTCTTTGTGACTTGATTACCGACTAGCTTATACCTGCCATAGGCTTCTGTTTCGCCTGATAATTTATATGCATCCCATGCATTTTTCTTCTCTTCCACAAGCCCCATTAATTCATCTGACATCTTGAATAATATCTCTTTTTTTGTTATAAAAACCTAGTAGCTTCTGATTTATTGGCCCATTCTAATTGTCTATATAACTGTTCATACTCATCAGTCTTTTGGTCTCTTACTTACCAGTAGAAATGTCATATACTCTGAATCAACTGTGCACTTGCCGATTGGGTGTGCTACTTTAGATTCTATGTGCTTTTTAACCTCTTGTATACTTTGTATTGAACCTATCATAATCAAATTCTGTATCCCTTATTTCTGAATGCCACCTTGTTTTTGATATCCCTACAATGCTTGCTTTGATGACATAAAGTGTTGAGAATTTATCTCCTAGTATTATTTTACACATAACTGATACATTGACCTGTACTTAACAAGTACAGGTCAATGTTTAAAAAAAAAAGTCGCAAGTTAGGGTTAAATTTGGGGAAGTGTCTGCAATTCTTCCCAGACATGATAGGATGGAGTATATGATGAGAGCCCTTGTCAATCAATTCTGCCCTGGAGAGATTGTGCAAGACTCACGGGGTAGAATTTTTCTCAGCGTGGTCAGTGCTTGTTAACAGGAGAGTATGTTCCCACTTAAATAGAAAGGGTGCAAGAATATTTGCTGATGCTATCGAGGCAGTGTTAGGTGGATTGGAAAAATGCTAGCTTGGGTGAATTTGCAGACTAATAGATTAACAGTAGCCACAGCCTTCTGTGAAAGTGATTCTTGCATTGCTTCTATTGGAATGAGCAGCAGCCTGGAAAGTGAGGTACTGGGGATTTCAAGGGCTGCTGGGAGTCATCATGAAACAAGTAAATACATGGGTTGTGTTAGAGTAACTAAGACTAAGAATAGGTGTATTTATACTTCATGTACACCAGTGCTAATAGTATAGTAATTAAATTTTATGAATTTGAAGTGCTTGTCAAGACGTCAAAGGCAGATATTGTTTGGGATATGAAAGACGTGGTGTCATATAGATATAAGGAATGCAGAATTGGAATTTGGGGAGTACAATCTATATAGAAAGGATAGACAGGAAAGGAATCTAGGAGGGGGTTATGCTGTTAGTTAAGAAACATAAAATCTAAGGAAGTGCATCAAATGGACAGTGGACAATGCACTGTTGAGTCAGTATGGTATGACATAAGCACTGGGAAAGGGAAAATGTATAAGGTGTATAAGGCCTTGAATGGGTTGAGCACGCTGAATTCTGATGGGATCCTTCCAGTTGTTCAGATTAAGAACCTAAGGGGGCATAAATTCAAATTAAGAAAGGACAGATGTAGAATAGATGTGCGGAAATTTGCCTTCAGCCAGCGGATGGTTAATTGCTGGAACAAACTTCCATCTGTCGTTGTGGAAGTTGATAGGTTGAATAAATTTAAGGAGGAACTGGACAGGCATTTGGAGGGAATGGTGTGATTTTTTTTTTTTTTTTTTGGCTGATGCTGCATAAGCTCATACACTTGCTTTCTTGCATCACATGCTACTACTACTACTAATTCAGCATGCTCAACCCATTTAAGGCCTTATACACCTCAATCAGATCACCGTGTCTCCAGGCATTGCAATTTGCAGACCTTAAGCCTCTCTTGGTAAGAGGATCTCTCCGTTCCCCTCAGCAATCATGTTGCCCTTCTCTGTACACACTCAAGCAAATCTACATCCTTCCTAAAATGAAGCCTCCAGACCTTTACACAGTACTCAAGGAGTGGTCTGACCATTGCCTTATACAGAGGGACAATCACCTCCTTTTCCCTGCTAGCAAAATTCCTATATATCATTGACAAAACCCCATGACCTGCCCTGGCAGCCTGTCTGCATTTGCTCAGAAAACTTCATATCTGACTGCACAATTACTCCCAGGTCTTTTTCATTTTATACCACACAGTTGGTACGTTTCTCTGGGGTTACTTCTACCCATATGCAGTACTTTGCATTTGTCAAGGTTAAACTTCAGTTGCCACTTCTTAGCCCATCTGCCCAAATTATCTAGATCCTGTTGCAGTAGCACACTGCCATTACTGTCATTAACAACCCTGCCAATGTTTGTATCATCTGCAAACTTCGACATTAAGCCTGATATACCTTCATCAATATCATTGATAAATATACAAAACAACAGTGGACCCAACACCGAACCCTGTGGGACTCCACTAATAACATTAGTCCACGAAGAGCAGCACCCATTGATTACCACACTCTGTCTTCTCCCACAACCATCCTTTTATTCATTGTAGCAACTTACCCTTAATACCATTCTGCTCCAATTTGTACAACAGTCTTCCTTGCACAACAGTGTCAAAAGCTTTCCTGAAATCCAAATATATGATATCAAAATTATTTGTTGCATCCAGTTCCTTTGTAACCACATCATAATAACCAATCAAATTTGTCAGACAAGACTTTCCCTTAATAAACCCATGCTGTGTCTAAATTATTGATGCAGTCTTGTCTAGATGATCCTGCAATGCATCTTTAACCAGTAACTCCATTATTTTACCCGGAACAGAAGTTAAACTAACTGGTCTGTAATTACTCGTGTCACCCTTCGATCCCCCTTTGTGAATTGGGGACACATTTGCAAATCTCCAGTCCGTGGGAACCTCCCCTGAGTTCAAGGATGCTCTCATAATTATGGCTAAGGATGCGCTTAGTTGCTTTGCTGCCTCCTTTAATATAACTGGATAGAACCCATCCACCCCAGGTGCCTTTCTTATGTTTAACTTCAACAATTTCTCCTCCACTTTTCTCTCAGTTATTACAAAATCATTAAGCCTGCTACAATTTGATAACCTTCTGCCATTTTAAAACCTTAATGATTCCTCATATGTGAATGTAGATGCAAAATACTCATTCAGTTTGTTTGCTATCTGAGCAGGATCATCAACAGTCGAACCATTGGTCTACTTGACATAGATGGTTTGACTATTGATGATCCTGCTCAAGTAGCTGATGAATTAAATGAGTATTTTGCATCTACCTGAGGAGTTATTCAAGGAGGGGAATGCCAGAAGTTTATCAAAGTCTAACAGTGAGCTAAGTGGTTTTGTAATAACCGAGAGCAAAGTGGAGGAGAAATTGTTGAAAAACAACATAAAAAGGGCACCTGGGGTGAATAGAATCTATTCAGTTATACTGAAGGAGGCAGTGAAGGAAGTTGGCAAACCCTTAGCCATAATTATGAGAGCATCCTTAGATTCAGGGGAGATCCCCATGGAACAGAGATGTGCAAATGTGTCTCCAATTCACAATGAGGGATCAAAGGGTGACACGGGTAATTACAGACCTATTAGTCTAACATCTGTTCCATGGGAAATAATGGAGTCACTGGTTGAGGAAGCGATGCAGGATCATCTAGGCAAGACTACAGTTATAGTTCAGACACACCATGGGTTTGTTAAGGGGAAGTCTTGTCTGACAAATTTCTTTGGATAGTATGATTAATTATGGTCACAAAAGAACTGGATGCAAAGAATAATTTTGATATCATATACTTGGATTTTAGGAAAGCTTTTGATACTGTGGCACATGAAGACTACTTTACAAATTAGAGCAATGTTGGTATTAAGGGCAAGTTTCTACAATGGATAAAAGAATGGTTGATTGGGAGAAGACTGGAGTGGTTATCAATGGACTGCTATTCATGGACTAATGTTATTAGTGGAATTCCCCAGGGTTCGCTGTTGTGACAATTGTTGTTTTCAGTATTTATCAATGATATTGATGAAGGTATATCAGGGTTAATGTCTAAGTTTGCAGACAATACAAAGGTTGGCAGGTTTGTTAATGACAGTAATGATAGTACACTACTGCAACAGGATCTGGAAAAGGTGAGCAAATGGGCTTAGAGTTGGCAACTGAAGTTTAATATTGACAAATGTAAAGTACTGCATGTGGGTAGCATAACCCCAGAGTAACGTATCAACTGGGTGGTATTACACTCAGAGTAGTGGAGAATAAAAAGGACCTGGGGGTAATTGTGCAGTCAGATATGAAGTTTTCTGAGCATTTCAAAAAGGCTGCAAGAGTAGCTCATGGTGTCTTGTCAATGATATACAGGAATTTTGCTAGCAGGGATAAGGGGGTGATTGTCCCCTTGTTTAAGGCAATGGTCAGGCCACACCTTGAATACTATATACATATCTGGAGGTCTCATTTTAGGAAAGATGTAGAATTGCTGGAACAAATACAGAGAACGGCAACGAGATTTGTGAGTGGAACAAAGAGTTGGTGTTACCAAGAAAGGCTTATGTTCTGCAAATTGCAACTTCTAGAGACTAGGCACCTGCAAAGTGATCTATTGAGGTGTATAAGGCCTTGAAAGGATTGAGCAAGCTCAATGCTAATGGAATTCTTCCTCTTGCATAGATTACTCACCTGAGGGGGTATAAATTCAAATTGAGAAAATACAATTGTAGAATAGATGTGCGGAAATTTGCCTTTAGCCAGCAGGTGGTTGATATTTGGAATAAACTTCCATCTGTTTTTTTGTAATTTTTCTATTAATGTATGATTGATTAGTGGAGGTTGCAACTTAAATAAGTTCAAGGCAGAACTAGACAGACATTTGGAGTGAATGGATAGGTGTAACCGGAAGGTGTTTTTTTTTTTTCCCCCGTCTGATGCTATATAAGCTTGCTTTCTTGCATCATATGCCTCTATTAATGCTAAACGTATGTGAACCATTACAAGTGCACTCATATCCTCCAATCCCATAGTCATTACTTTTTATAACACATACAACAAATTAATAAACAAAAAATTTTTTGTTTATTAATTTGTTTACTGAAGTTAGTATCTCACTTAATCACTCTGGTGGTGAAATTTCAAACTTTATTTATTATTTTAATAGTTATTAATTTTCAAAAGTTGGAAAGGACTTCATAGCCACCCGGTATATTCTTTATGAACATTTTAAAAACTTAAATGTCAAGATTAGCTTATTATGTTATAATCTTGTACTGTATCATTAAATAAATTAATTCTTTACAGGGAAATCAGATTTTTTACAGCTTGCAGATTTGCTGAATGTAGGAGTATCAGAGATACAAGATAGGAGAAACATTTTTGATCGCTGCATTCCATCCACTTATAGAAGCAAGCCATCAAAGATATTCCGTAAACTTGTTTCTCATAAGTAAGTATTATTTTGAACTATTAATATTAGTGTCATGTTCAAATCATAATAATTATACACATGAAAATGACTGAAAAGCCATCCCATGAAGAGGCATTTGTTGTCTGATCATACCCAGCTCCTTGTCTAACATTCAACCAAATTATGAAATGTATTTGAGTAACAGAACATCAGTTTTTTTCAACTGGTTCTAGTTTCTTGTTTCGGGTAATTTTGATTTAAGGGAGTTCCACCTTAATTTAAAATGAGTAGATTATTAATAAAACCAAAGATAAGCAAAGGATATTTTGATATGAAATAAACAGGTGTTTACTTACACTTTGGATGGCAATGTCCAAAAGAGTTTAGAACCTCATTGTAACTGTTTTATTGAAATCATTTTACTAGTTGCAGTGTTGGTAGTCAACATCGGGCCCTGAAATTTTCTGCCAGTGTATGGGGGCTGTCTTACAATGTGTAGATTTGCTGTCAACATATATTCCTTCCCTCCCATAACCACAACCAGCCTTCATTAAATAGCAAAATTTTGCTGAAGTGTCTGTTGAATTGTGGGAAAATCATTAGAGGCCACCTTATCTGCTGTGAAGAGCCAGTAAGTCCTGAAACAAGGCTGTTATAACAGTTTCTCATCTTTTAAATAAAGGTAAATTAACCTTTTAGCAATGCTGTCTTTTTAAGGTTATTGGATTACCAAGTCATCTTATGGTTAAGGCTGAGTTTGTTTTGTTGTATGCTTATACATTAAAACCATTGCATCATCTAGGTGAGTTAAATCCTACTTGCTCCAAAAAACATAGAGAATAAGTTTATCATTCCCTATGTTTTTTTTTGAGCCAGTAGGATTTAACTTATTACTTTTAAATTGTTGGATTTAAATTATTACTTTTTTTCAGTGGGAGAGGCAGATAGCATCAAAATTAAAGTTACATGCAATTCCAGAAACTTATATTTTACATTATGTTGAATATAGTTGCAGTTATGAGTAATAAATACTCTCTAAAAATACATTGATTTGAATTTTATTCTGTTGGGTTACATTAAAAGTGAATGCTCTTATTTTAATTAGATATTACCCTCAAATTTGTTTGAACGTTTTGTTTCTCCATTAAAAGAAGAATTTTAAAAAGTTTTCTTAAACAACAGAGTTTAGACCCATTTCTTCCTTGGCTAGTTCACATTTGTGAACACTTTGTCAAATACAAAAAAATTAGCAAAAAAAATTACAGCTGTGAATTACCGGCTCCGAAAAAGCGATAAGTGTTTGCCTTTTTATTTACCTCATTGTTATTATATATTGTACTTTATACGTAGTCTTATAGTTATAGTTACGCTGGTTATTTTTATTTTTAATTTAGATAAGAGTTTTTGTAGATTACTACTTAATATACGTAAAACTGTTATTTCGTTCGAATCTTGCAGCCATTGTTTTTGTATAGCGTAGTAGGGAATTCAAATTTTTAATTGTGATAACTAGGCAGCTCTAACTTATAATTATATAGCGTAATATGCATCACTGCATTTAGGATTCTATTAGACAGCTTAGTATTGACAATTAATTAATTAAATTTATTGATCTTATTAATTTAAAATATCATACCCCAGACTAGAGCAGCAAAGCAACGGGCACAAAGTGGCAGAAGTGCTGTGATGCGGGGGAGAACTGAGGGGGTCGATTCTCCAACGCATCACATCCTAAAAAAATCTGAAACTTCTGAAATGTTTGCCGAACTCTCTGAAATGGAACATGATCTAGCCAAGGAGGAAGTCTTTGTGTGTGCCAGGTGCAGAGAGTGTCTAGAAATTAGGCATCAACTCAGCGTTCTACTGGGTGTCTATGAGAGCTTCAGGTGTAGGGTAGATGCACTCGAAGAAATTAATATGAGGGGCCCATCAAGCTCTCAGCTGCCCAACTCAACACCAGAGCTGACAGCGGTAATCTCCAAGGAAGAATGCGCTGGTCCCAAAGGAACTAGTTATTGTTGGTGACTCTATTGTCAGCGAGACGGGGAATATATTGTGTAAAAAGGATAGATGGAACAGGACCAGGGTATGTCTGCCAGGGACAAAAGTTGATTACGTTGTAAAGCATATATCATCTTTTAAGGGCACAAAAGGTGATATTGTTGTACACTTTGGTACCAATGACATTAAGAGTAGGAGATCTGCAGATTTACTTAACAAGTACAGGTCAATGTTGCAAAAGAGTTGTGAATCAGGGTTAAATTTGAAAGTGTCTGCAATTCTGCCCAGACAGGATAGGAGGGAATACATGATGAGAGCCTTGTCAATCAATTCGGCCCTGGAGGGAATGTACACGGCTCAATGAGTAGAATCTTTTCAGTGTGGTCTATGCTTGTTAACAGGAGAGACTGCTTCTACAGGGATAGGATACACTTAAATAGAAAGGGTGAAAGAATATTTGCTGATGCTATCGAGGCAGTGTTAGGTGGGTCAGAAAACTGCTAACTTGGGGGGATTCACAGACCAAAAGTTTAAAAGTAGCCCCAGGCAGAGGTGAAGGTGATTCTTGCACTACTTCTATTACAATAAGTAGCGACCTGGAGCGAGGGGTGCTGGGGGTTTCAGGGACGGATGGCAGTCATCGTGAAACAGGTGGGTGTATAGGATGTGATTAGGGTAATCAAGCGACTCAGAAGCCTATGTCAGATATAAGCTAGTCTGTAATCAGGTCACAAAGGAGGTTAGTCAGGTGAAGGCAGATTACGAGAAATCTTTGGTAAAAGTTGCTAAGAAAAACAGCAAGGATTTCTTTACTTTTATAAACTCTAAAAGGAAGGGGGATGAATCTGATTGGTCCACTTGATATCGATGGTTCGACTGTTGATGATCCTGCTCAGATTGCAAACAAACTGAATGAGTATTTTGCATCCACATTCACACATAAGGAGTTATTCAGCGAGGGGAATGCCAGAGGTGTATTCAACTCTGGAAGTAAGCTAGATAATCTTGTAATAACTGAGAGTAAAATGGAGGAGAAATTGTTGAAGATAAAAAAAGAAAGGCACCTTGGGTGGATGGGATTTATCCAGTTATATTAAAGGAGGCAGCAAAGGAACTAAGCAAACCCTTAGCCATAATTATGAGAGCTTCCTTGGAATCAGGGGAGATACCCATAGACTGGAGATGTGAAAATGTGACCCCAATTCACAAATGAGGATCAAAGACTGACACAAGTAATTATAGACCTGTGAGTTTAACTTCTGTTCCAGGAAAATTGATGGAGGCACTGGTTAAAGAAGCACTGCAGGATCATCTAGACAAGACTTCACTTATAGCTTGGACACAGCATGGTTTTGTTAAGGGGAAGGCTTGCCTGACCAATTTGATTGGATACTATAATGCAGTCACAAAAGAACTGTATGCAGGGAATAACTTGGATCTTAGAAAGGCTTTTGATATTGTTGCACATGGAAGACTGCTGCACAAATTGGAGAAGTGTGGCATTGGAGGCAAATTGCTGCTATGGATAAAGGGGTGGTTGAGGGGGAGAAGACAGAGAGTGGTAATCAATGGACACTGCTCATCATGGACCAGTGTTATTAGTGGAGTCCCTCAGGGTTCAGTGTTGGGTCCATTATTGTTTTCTGTATTTATAAATAATATTGATGATGGTATATCAAGCTTAATGTCCAAGTTTGCAGACAATACAAAGGTTGGCAGGGTTTTTAAGGACACTACTGACACTATGCTGCTGCAACAGGATCTGGAAAGGTTGAGCAGATGGGCTGAGAGGTGGCAAATGAAGTTTAACATTGACAAATGTAAAGTACTATATATGGGAAACAGCAACTGCAGAGCAACATATCATCTCTGTGGTACTACGTCGACGTATCAACTCTGTGGTACTGACAGTGGTAGAGAATGAAAAGGACCTGGGGGTAATTGTGCAGGCATATATGAAGTTCTCTGAGTAGTGCAGACGGGCTGAAAGAGTAGCTCATGGTGTGTTATCAATAATTTACAGGAATTTTTCTAGCAGGGATAAGGAGGTGATTATTCCCTTGTATAAGGCAATAGTCAGGCCACACCTTGAGTACTGTATACAGTACTCAAGGTGTGGAGGCCTCATTTCAAGAAGGATGTAGAGCTGCTGGAACGAGTACAGAGAAGGGCAACAAGATTAGTGAATGGAACAAAGGGTTGCTCTTACGAAGAAAGGCTTAAGTTTTGCAAATTACTGTCTGGAGACTAGGCACCGGCGAGGTGATCTGATAGAGGTGTATAAAGCCTTGAATGGTTTGAGCATGCTCAATGCTGATGGGATTCTGCCTCTTGCTCAGAATAATCACCTGAGAGGGCATAAATTCAAATTGAGGAAAGACAGATGTAGGATAGATGTGCGGAAATTTGCCTTTAGCCAGCGGGTAGTTGGTTGGTGGAACAGACTTCCATCCCTTGCTGTGGAAGTTGATAGCCTAAATAAATTTAAGGCTCAGCTGGACAGGTATTTTGAGCAAACGGAGGGGTGAAGTGAAAGTTTTTTTTTTTTTGGCTGATGCTGCATAAGCTTGCTATCTTGCATCATATGCCTCTACTAATGCTAAAGCTAGTTAACATTGTCTTTCAATAAAGATGCAAGAAAAATACAATGTAAAATTTCAGAACCTGTATATGCAAAATTTTCCACAATGTGAAATCTGAAAAAAGTAACATGTTTGCCTTGTTGCACCATAGTAGATATGATTTTTCAAATTTAAGTAGCATGAAATGCAATTTAATTGAACACTGCAAACAAATAAGCATTAATGACAACACGTGCATAGAAGGAAATGCAAAAACAGCTGTTGCATTTCATGATTATAATGATGTCACATGTGTGCTGAATGTTTATTTGTATTGTTCTCTGAGTTATGCTGATCATGTAGGTGCATCATTTAGAAAAATGTCTTCTATATTGAAGTAGTAAAAAAAAAAAAAAAAAATACAATTGTGGAAGAATAGAAAAGACAGACATTATTAGTGAAATTTCAGAGATGTGGAAAGAAAAGGTAGTGATAGCTCTGAAAAATGGGTGATTTTTGATCTCTGCAAAAGGCAATAATCAAAGCAACCTTTTGTGAAAATAAATAAATAAAAATAATTTCAAATCAAAAGCAGTTTTCTCTCAGTGACAACAGTGGTAGTTGACTATACAGGATACAATAATGGATCTCTGAACAACCTGAAAACATGGGATTCCTTCAAAAATTGTTTCATGGTTAGCACTGAAATTGTGCATCTTATGGTGGGCCAGAAGACCGTAGTAGCATGGGTATTAAAAGAGGAGTTTTGCACTTGGAGGTAATAGTGCACTTGTGATCTTATTGATTCATGACCAGAAACAGGATCTGCATAAATTCCTGTGAAGTGGATGAATACTTGGTGGAAATTTACTGCTATCTAGAAGAAACTGCTAAAAGGAAACATAAATTTAAACAGTTTCAACCAATTCATGGTTACTCATCAGCAGGGCCTAACTTGAGGATATGCAGGCCCTAGGCAAAAGTTTTTTGGAGCCCTTGTAAAAATGTTTATTAGGAAACACCCTACCCCATTTATTTGCTTTACCCCACATAAAGCAAATAAATCTGCATGTATTTCTTTGGAAATATATACATATCTGAACCTATTGGTGGCACACTCATTTTGACTAGAAGCTACGTTACAATTTGAAAGTATATTTTATTTGCAAATTTTATAAGGAATGTGAGCACTCATGCTCATTACACTACTGGATATCACTGATTTTGGCTGTGTCCATTGCCAGTCATCTGTTTCTGCTGTAATCTTCCCAGATAACACTATCTGAGAGCATTCCTGACATATGAGCATATAAACAGTGTTCTGTGCTATAGAATTAGCCTTGGCCAACATTAAAATCCACAATTACCAAAGATGTATAGTGTATATGCACTCTTTAACATAACTACACAGGCTTTATCTTGGATAAGATACAATCCTCATCCATTCCTGACCCGGCTCCAGCAGATGTTACATTCTCTTTCTGAATGTTCATTTGACATCCTTTTCTATTGGACTCCAAGCCACCATTATGATCAAAGGTAATGAACTGATTAATGCACCACAATTCCAGAATAACAGACAAGTAATATGCAATAGATTACTCTCCTAATGGCAACAATCTTGACTTGGGCAGGTCACAAATGAGCTATACCAGATAAAGCCTGTAATCGAACAGTTGTAGTCTCTACAGAAACTGTAGAGAGGAAATCATTCATGCTTGCTTCTGCACAGGAATGCATAAGATGACTGTATTCTTTCCTATTGAGAGCAGATGATTCCCCTGTGTGCGAGAACTGCGACACCTTTTTAACTGTTTGACATATTTTATCCCAAGTGGCCATGTTATAGGCACAAACAATGTTTTATATTGTATTGCTTTTAGTCATCTGACTGAGCCTTATACACTCAATCAGACTTTATTAGATAATGAAGTGTCAGTTGTTTTTAATTATTTAAAATCATAAAACATTTACTCTTACTTAAAATGTACCTTTTTTACACATTTTTATTGTTATATTATACATTTTTAAATATTTTGTTATCTTTTATATGATCTAGTATTAGGGTGCAGTATAGCTGAAGCAGCTTTTGTGCCATAAAACAACAAACAACAACAACAACTCTGGCACTTCACTTTTCAGGCTGCTGTATATCCCCCAGGCCACCAGTTTTCCAACCCACTTAGCACTGCCTCAAATAGCATCAGCAAATATTCTTGCACACCATCTATTTAATTGTATCCTATCTCTGTAAAAACATTGTCCCCTGTTAACAAGCATGGACCACACCAAAAAAAATTCTATTCCATGAGTCTCACACAGTCTTTCTCTAGGGCTGAATTGATTGATAATACTTACCATGTACTCCTTCCTACTGTATCTAGGCAGAATTGCAGTAACTTTCAAATTTAATCCCAACTTGCAAAAAGGAGCAGCTATATCTTAAAAGATGATAGCTACTCTACAAAGTTATTAACTTACCCCATCCCATTGTACATACCCCATCCTATTCCACCTATCCTTTTTACTCAATATTCTCCCCCTCCCTGACAATAGTCACTGATAATTCCTGCCTCATTGGACCAGAGATCTCTCCTTTTGAGAAATATTGCTGTGTTGTATTTTGCTCAAGCATCCATTCTGGCATTTAGCTGGTCAGATGAGTGCTTATTGGGTCAGTTCTGATATGATGTCCATTGGAAAGCTTATGAATAATTTCTGTGGCTAAGCATTAATAAACTTTATGCCCCCAATCATTGAAAAAAAAATCAGGATTGTTCTAGGTGCTCTTCTTAATTTCTGATCATTAGATTTTACTGCTGTCAGTCCATCCTTCACAGTGACACCTGAAAAATACTCAAAGTTACTGAAAATAGCTGTACTGTACAGTTAACTGAAACTGCACATACGATAAGACAGGAAAATTGGAGGGTGGAAGCGGTGGTTAGTAATTTTATAGCACTGGAAATGAATACACCTTCTAGCATAACTAATGTATCAAAGTTGTCTGCATTTTTGCAACCTTTAATAAGGGGACACATTCATAGACTAAATCATAATTAAAACAGTACCTTTGTTTTAATTTCTTTCTTTTTATGATTTGAATATGAAAATAGCAATCTTGTTTTATTTATTTATTTTATTTATTTATTTATTTATTTTTTTTTTGTAATTCTAGGTATTTCAGATACTTGTTTGATATTCTGATTCTCATGAATGCAGGTCTCATTGCCTTTGATTTTAACCAAGCAGAAGGGTTCTTCCTTGCACTTTTCACATTTGAAATTCTTGTAAAGATGTACACTTTTGGATTTACACTTTTTTTTAAAAGATGGTGGAATATGTAAGTATATTACAGAACTTATAAACAATAATTAATAAATAAATAAATATATATATATACATGTGCACCCCATTAAAATATGAACAACTGCCTGATAATATGTCTCTCTAGAGCTGAAATTCTTTGTGACTGTTTGGTAGGGTTACCACTTTTCCATAATTTAGAGAGATCTGGATATGAATCCCAGTTAAAGCTGGAAGAATTTTAAAGGAGGTGTCAATCATCAGGGCAGTAACAAGCCAATCACTGATGAAGAGAGAGTAGGCTTTTTCAGTTTGCACAACATGCAGATTGGCATACAAACAATGACTTGTACAGATATAATACATGATAAAGATGATATCTGATACCATGTCCATACCTGTAAACTTGTATGAATTTTCCATAAAATTTATGAAACATCTGTCTTTTATGATTTAATGAACTTCTTATTCTTAAGAATTTCAGTTGCTTTTGTTATAATATCCCACCAGTTAAATATCGATTACTGGTACACTAGAGGTGTACCAATAATTGATATTTGAAAATAATTTTTTTATTTTTACAGGTGTTTGCCTTCTCACTGATTTGCAGATATCACATACCCTGGTCCTGGTGGAACAGGACCAGGGTATGTCTGCCAGGGGCAAAGGTTGATGACGTTGTAGAGCGGATATCATCTTTCAAGGGCACAAAAGGTGATATAGTTGTACACGTTGGCACTAATTGATATTAAGAGTAGGAGACCGGCAGAATTACTCAACAAGTACAGGTCACTGTTGAAAAAAAGCCGAGAATTAGGGTTGAATTTGAAAGTGTCTGCAATTCTGCCCAGACACGATAGGAGGGAGTATATGATGAGAGCCTTGTCGATCAATTCGGCCCTGGAAAGATTGTGCAAGGCTCAAGGGGTAGAATTTTTTTCAGCCTGGACTGTACTTGTTAACAGGAGAGATTGCTTCTACAGGGATGGGATACACTTAAATAGAAAGGGTGCAAGAATATTTGCTGATGCTATCGAGGCAGTGTTAGGTGGGTCGGAAAACTGCTAGTTTGGAGGGATACAAAGACTAATAGTTTAACAGTAACCGCAGGCAGAGGTGAAGGTGATTCTTGCACAACTTCTATTAGAATAAGAAGCGACCTGGAGCGAGGGGTGTTGGGGGTTTCAGGGACGGATGGCAGTCATCCTGGAATAGTTGGGTATATGGGATGTGTTAGGGTAACAAGGAATAGGCATAGGAGCATGTATGCTTGTATGTATACCAATGCTAGAAGTATAGTAAATAAATTTGATGAATTTGAAGTGTTGGTCAAGACATCAAAGGTGGATATTGTTGGGATATCAGAGACGTGGTGTCACAAAGATATAAGGAATGCAGAACTGGAATTTGGGGAGTACAATGTGTACAGAAAGGATAGACAGGACAGAAAGGGAGGAGGTGTTATGCTGTTAATTAAGAAAAACATAAAATCAAAAGAAGTGCATCCAGTTGATAGAGATGGACAGTGCACTGTTGAGTCAGTTTGGTGTGACATAAGCACTGCAAAAGCAAAAATAAGAGTAGGAGTGTGTTACAGGCCTAATGACTCGAATGAGTACAATGAACAATTGTACAGAGAAATAGAGTGGGCCAGTAAATCAGAATGTCTTATAATGGGGGATTTTAACTTCCCAGATATTGACTGGAACTTGTGGGTTGGTCACTCACACGCTAGTGAGACTTTTGTGGATTTATTGGATGATTGTTTTCTGCAGCAGCATGTTCGAGAGGCAACCAGAGAAAGTAATACTCTTGATCTGGTTATCAGCAGTGATCATTCGTGTATTAAGAATTTGCAGATAAAGGAACCACTAGGTGGCAGTGATCACAGTGTGCTGAAGTGGGATTTACTCAAAGAGGTAACTACCGTCAGGGGTAAAGGAAAGGGTTTTTGCTTCCGTAAAGGGGAGTACACTGGTCTCAGACAGTTTTTAAATTCTGTACAGTGGGATCAACTGACGATGTTACAAACAGTAAATTCTAAGTGGGAAGGATTCAAGGAATTAATCGTGGAAGCTACTAGACTTTTCATACCGATGAAGAAATATTGTTCAAGGTTTAGGCCTAAATGGTTATCAAATGAACTAATGAGACTCCTGACAGAGAAGAAAAATGCATGGGATGCATATAAATTATCAGGCGACGCAGAAGCCTGTAGCAGATATAAGCTAGTCTGTAATCAGGTCACAAAGGAGGTTCGGCAGGCAAAGGCGGATTACGAGAAATCTTTGGCAAAAGATGCTAAGAAAAACAGCAAGGATTTCTTTACTTATATAAACTCTAAAAGGAAGGGAATGAATATGATTGGTCCACTTGACATCGATGGTTTGACTGTTGATGATCCTGCTCAGATAGCAAACAAACTGAATGAGTATTTTGCATCTACATTCACACGTGAGGAATTATTACAGTTTGAAAATGGAAGAAGGTTATCAAATTGTAGCAGTGTGCTTAATGATTTTGTAATAACTGAGAGCAAAGTGGAGGAGAAATTGTTGAAGTTAAACATAAGAAAGGCACCTGGGGTGGATGGGATCTATCCAGTTATATTAAAGGAGGCGGCAAAGCAACTAAGCAAACCCTTAGCCATAATTATGAGAGCATCCTTGGATTCAGGGGAGGTTCCCACGGACTGGAGATGTGCAAATGTATCCCCAATTCACAAAGGAGGTTCGAAGGGTGACACGAGTAATTACAGACCAGTTAGTTTAACTTCTGTTCCAGGTAAAATAATGGAGTCACTGGTTAAAGATGCATTGCAGGATCATCTAGACAAGACTGCAGCAATAATTCAGACACAGCATGGGTTTGTTAAGGGAAAGTCTTGTCTGACAAATTTGATTGGTTATTATGATGTGGTCACAAAGGAACTGGATGCAAAAAATAATTTTGATATCATATACTTGGATTTCAGGAAAGCTTTTGACACTGTTACGCATGGAAGACTACTGTACAAATTGGAGCAGAATGGTATTAAGGGTAAGTTGCTACAATGGATAAAAGGATGGTTAAGTGGGAGAAGACAGAGGGTGGTAATCAATGGGTGCTGCTTTTCGTGGACTAATGTTATTAGTGGAGTCCCACAGGGTTCGGTGTTGGGTCCACTGTTGTTTTGTATATTTATCAATGATACTGATGAAGGTATATCAAGCTTAATGTCGAAGTTTGCAGATGACACGAAGGTTGGCAGGGTTGTTAATGACAGTCATGGCAGTGTGCTACTGCAACAGGATCTAGATAATTTGGGCAGATGGGCTAAGAAGTGGCAACTGAAGTTTAACCTTGACAAATGCAAAGTACTGCATATGGGTAGAAGTAACCCCAGAGAAACATACCAACTGTGTGGTACTACACTTAAGGTGGTAGAAAATGAAAAAGACCTGGGAATAATTGTGCAGTCAGATATGAAGTTTTCTGAGCAATGCAGACAGGCTGCTAGGGCAGGTCACGGGGTTTTGTCAATGATATATAGGAAGTTTGCTAGCAGGGAAAAGGAGGTGATTGTCCCTCTGTATAAGGCAATGGTCAGGCCACGCCTTGAGTACTGCGTACAGGTCTGGAGGCCTCATTTTAGGAAGGATGTAGATTTGCTTGAGCGTGTACAGAGAAGAGCAACACGATTGGTGAGGGGAATGAAGGGATCCTCTTACCAAGAGAGGCTTAAGTTCTGCAAATTGCAGTGGCTGGAGACTAGGCACCTGCGCGGTGATCTGATTGAGGTCTATAAGGCCTTGAATGGGTTGAGCACGCTGAATTCTGATGGGATCCTCCCACTTGTTCAGAATACGAACCTACGGGGACATAAGTTCAAATTAAGAAAGGATAGATGTAGAATAGATGTGCGGAAATTTGCCTTTAGCCAGCGGGTGGTTAATTGCTGGAACAAACTTCCATCTGTCGTTGTGGAAGTTGATAGGTTAAATAAATTTAAGGAGGAACTGGACAGGCATTTGGAGGGTATGGTGTGATTTTTTTTTTTTTTTGGCTGATGCTGCATAAGCTCCTACACTTGCTTTCTTACATCAAGTGCCACTACTACTACTACTACTACTACATGTGTCTATCTGAGTAAATGGCTTATTTTTGCTAGAAGTTTAATTTTTCTATAACCACTAATAGTTCAGTTTATCAATTCTTTTATTGTATTTTGTTATTATTTGTGAAAACAGGTTTATATTTTTAACCTACCAGTTAATATTAGTAGGATTTTGAAGTTACTGCTCAAACAAGATGGCTTCAAGAAGTATTCATGATATCAGCACTAATTTGGTATTTTACTTAGTCAGTGGTAACTTGAACATTCCCCGATTAACATTAACCATGACTTGTTCAAAATCGCTGTTTACCACTTGGATTGGCCACAGTTGGCTGATAGAATGTAAATCTGCAAATAATATTAGTGTTGGTGTAATGATGCAAGGAAGTAAAGCTTATACAGCACCAGCCAAACAAAAAAAATTAAAAAAAAAAAGTACCCACTTTAATGTGCTTATTTCCTCCAGTAATTTGTCCAACCCTTCTTTAAATTTATTCATATTACCTGCACAATGACAGGTGGAAATTTATTACAACATTGGATTACTCTTTGGCTGAATGCACATTTATTTTGCAACTCTCCTTTTCCATTTTAAACTTGTCCCTTTGTCTGTGTATCACCTGAGAGAGTGAAGATGCCATCAGCATTTAGTTTACTATTAACCCTTTTTAAAACTATATACAGGTGACCCCCACTTAAATCTAGTAATAATAATAAATTTATTATTACTAGAATTAAGAAAATTCCAGTAATAATAAATCTATCCAATGGTGATATAGAGTGGTGAATATATCCAAGGAAGCTCAATAAAGAAATCCAGTGTACAAGTTGATTGAAGAATTGTACACATATATCAAGGTGAAAGGTTTGGAAGCTGTATAAGTAGAGTCTTATTAAAGTACACAAATAAATATTAAAAATCCAAGTTAGAATTGTCCAGAGTAATGTGAAATCCTTAGCTGGAAAAGGATAAAAAGAATGTATAAGTGAAGACTTATGCAATAAGTGAAAATAATACTGAAGATTCAAGATAAAGCTATTCACGTAATTGGAAGTGGACATGTGCAGAAGATAATTCCAAAAATGAAAAATAAATCCAATGGTGACAGAGAGGTGAATAAATCTCAATGTGGTCCAGCAGTGATAGGCTGTATAAATGTAGGGTAATAAAATGTCATGAACACCATAAAATTCTTAATGACAGTGCTGGTAAGAGTAAGAGCAGATTGGTATTCAAAAGGAAGAGTAGTAAAAGCTATCCTGGAGATTTAAGGTGACAATAGTAAATATGGAGGAGTATTCAATGGAATTCAATATATAAAAGTACTTGAAAAATCCAAGAAACATAAGTTGTAAATAAACTATATTTGCATCAGTACTTGAAAACAAAATATGATTTGTTAATAAAAGTCATCATAAAGGACAGTAACTTATAATTATATGTGATTACTTGACGGATTTAGTTAAACATATAATGTAAATGTTTATAGAAAAGTGAAAAACTTAGTGAGTAAAGGAACAAATAGATCATTCTATAGGAAATCATGTGAAGTTATTACTCTCCAAGTAGTGGGAATACCAGCATAAAATATTACAGCTGTACAGATACTCACTAGAACTGAATATTTATTAAGGAAAAAGTAATACAAAAGAGAAATGGTCATATGCAGCTGAATTTACAAGGTGTGATCAGAAAGTTTGGGGACTGACTTTGTATCCTGAAATTGCACCATCGCAAAAGTTGACTAGCACAACATTTTCACTTACTTATCTAGCCATAGTAATGCACAAATCACTCATTTATCAGCAGTCAATCTCTATTAGCATACTTTGAATATAAGGTGTTTTATGTGTTTCGTTGCTTTTAAAATGAGTGGTTTTACTGAGCAGCACATTTGCATCAAATTTTGTTTCTAATTAGGGAAAATTTAAGAGAAACCCATGAAATGTTAAAACAAGCTTTTGCAGAAGATGCCCTGTGTCAGTGGCAAAAAAGGGCTGTTTGCTATTGACAATGATCCTCTCTGGCTGCCCTTCAACTTCAGAAACCAATAATTCAATTAATCATGTTTGTGAACTGATCATGAGTGATTGACATTCAATTATTCAAGAAGTTACTAGTGATACATTTTTATAGGACATGGTCAGTCAATTTTATTATTATTTATTATTCATAGGTGCAAAGAAGCCTGAGGCTTATGCTGCACCATCCAAAAAAAAAAAAAATTCCTGTGTGTGTGTGTGTAGTAGTAGTAGTAGAAGGGAATCAGCAAGAATGAGAATGATGATATCCAGCTCAGGACCCTGGGTGTGCCAAGCCCATACTCACCGAATGTGAGTCCCTGGGGTTATTTTTTAACACAGGATTTTGGAATGTGACATCTCAAATAAAGTTTGTGTCTTCCATCCTCACTGATGATCACAGAGAGCATTGATTTCTCACATTTAGGATCTTTGCCGGTGTGCTTCTGCACTCACACTTTATTTTTTCTGTCATTACTTGGTGATGAATTGAGAGTGCATGGCTATGGGGAAAAAAAAAAGGCTCAATTGTCTCAGTAGATGATTCCATCTTTTCCTAGGCCCAAAAAGCAAGATAGTTAGTTTTGTTAAAATGTGAAGATCGTGCTTATCATATTTTTTTTACTTTTTTTTAGTAAGGTATTTATTTATTTAGTAACGCATTTTTTTTTTTTTTTTAGTAAGTCATCGTTCTTGATGAATTTGGCCTGCATGATCAAAAGCAAATGAGGCATATTACGAAACAGTTCTGTGGTGATTGTTGTAATTTCAAAGAAATTAGGCTAAAAAAGTGTGCTTCAGGGAATTGCACTTGCACATTCATTACTTTCCATTGCAGAATTTCTTTTGAAGCACTTCATCACTGTGATCCCCTTTTGCCATAGTTAATGGATTTAGCTCCCTGTGACTTCCCACCAAGCATAAACTAAGAAGATTGTTCAGAATGCAACACAGGAGCTATTAACATTTCCAAAAGAAGCCTATCAGAACATGCTTCCAGAAGTTGTAGAAGCATTGGTATCAGAATATGCACTGGAATATACAGTGTCAAGAAAACTACTTTGAACAATATCCATCTGAATAGCCAGCAAACTTCATTAGTTCAGTCCCCAACATTTTGGTCACATTTCATGTACATCGTTCCAGTGTTGCTCTCAATATTGAGATGACATGAACTCCACATGACCTAATCTTACAAAAGATTATTTATCCACTTAAGGTTTGAATTTTAAAATAATATATTTTAATAAGTTCAGTTTATCTTCATTCTACTAACCGTGGCTCGTTATGAATGATAACATTCATTATCAAATAGCCATCTTTTCCTATAAAATGATTGTTTTTTTTTTTTTTTTGGTTTTTTTTTAATTATTATTATTAGAACCTGTAGTACAGGCAATTTTCATTTTATGAACAAGTTCCATTCCAAGACGTTGTTCATTATGTGTATCTTGCATTCCTGAGCTTTTACGATATGCATCGTTTAGTACATTAAAACCATGTACTAAACATTGAATGGTCTATACCAGGGGTAGGCAACAGCCGGCCCGCGACAATGTTGAATCCGGCCCCCTCAGTAAATGCATTAATATAGAAAATCCATACCTGACTACACTCGCCGTAAACGTTCGGCTTAATTCGGTTCAATCGGGAATTGCGGCCAGTACAACAGTAACCAAGTGATTCTACGCAGCGTCAAAGAGTTATTTCCTAATTATTATTGTAGCATCGATCGAACGAAGTTCCTTTGGGTTTGACTTCTTATTGAAAAAAATAATATTGGTGCGAGATATTTTATGTTTTATGCCTTTTCTAATTAACAATTTTTAATTTAATATAATTTATAACCCATAAAATGAGCCAATTAAAAAAAAAAAGAAAAATTGATGCCGAATGCCGCATTTTCAATGATAATTGGACATTCAGATATTTTTTTTAAAAATACATTAATAATTTGGTAATTCAAGTAATATAACATTTTTTAGGTTCTGATTTTTTTTATTAAATCGTTCAATCTATTCCGGCCCGCATCATGATGCGAAAATTTCATTCGGCCCGCTGACGAAAAAAGTTGCCTACCCCTGGTCTATACAGTACATTTTATTATAATGTATGTATGCATTATGGTTTATTGTATATGATACGTAAAATAAAATAAGAAAAGAATAAAAAAAACAAGATACCATACTTGTTAATTTTAATTTCAAAATAGAAATAAAGAAATTAAGTACTAACATAATGCAGGCAAACTCCCCAACTAACGTAATACTCGACTTGCGGAAATCCAACTTTACGTAAGGTTTTTGCCAGCCAGTGAAAACTTAAAAAAATCATGGAAATGTATTTTGAATCCCGTAAGAATAAATGGAGGTATTGTGAAAATATTGCAATGTGAACCCAATAACACATTGTAATTCGTTCCAAGTCCTTGGAAGTTAAATTTCGCTATATTACTAAGTTATTTATGTCTCTAAAAGGTCATATATATAATTGAAATTGCACAACACTTTCATCATTATTATATGTTCCGTTATAAGAATCAATTTTGAACACCTTTGTGATATTTTTCTAAAGCACGTTTCTGGAGGTCACGATCATAAAACATTAAAAACAATTTGCACTTTCCGGTTTATTGGGCTTTTCTGTTGGTGCATCTAATTATAAACAGATAGTAAACTCGATCTTATTGCATTTGCGATAATACCGATAACTGGAATTGTGTGGGTTTTTACGTTGTTATGGTGAAATGTGTTCCCCTTCGCTGAAATCTTCAATCATATGAAAAACAAATTTTCAGAAACTTCTCTTCATTCCTATTTATGTATTACAACGATGAAGGGAAAGTGACCAACGGAAAGTGCAAGTGCTAGCAGTGCCAGGAAACGAAACAAAATTGACTTAGAAATGAAGATGAAAATGATTAAGAAGTACGAAGCAGAACAAAGTTTGTCATCTATTGCAAGGAAATTAGGTCTCGCTGCTTCAATAGTGAATACTATTTTAAAGGACAGTGCGCATATAAAAGAACATGTCAAAGGATCAATGCACTTAAGATCAACAGTGATCACAAAACAGCGTTCAGGTGCTATATCGAAGGTGGAACAGCTGTTAATAATATGGATGGAAAATTAGATTCAGAAGTGAGTGCCCCAGAGTCTAATGACCATTTAAGCAAAAGCAACAAGCATTTATAAAGATATTAAGGATAAGTACGGCAAACTCCAAGCCAAGTTTGTGGCAAGTGACGGGTGGTTTAATAGGTTCAAGCATCGCGCTGGTTTCCACAACTTTAAAGTTTGCGGTGCAGAGAAATTTTGTGATGTGTTGAAAAAATTATTGATGAAGGCGGCTATTCAATGCAGCAAATTTTTAATGACGAGACTGCTCTGAATTGGGAAAAAAAAGAAAATGCTGGATTGAACATACATTGCCTAAGAGGAAAATACAATGCCAGGTTTCAAGGCGTTAAAAGATAGAGCCATGCTCTTGCTTGTGGCTAATGGAGCAGGAGATTACAGATTAAAACCAGTGCTTGTGTACCATTCTAGAAATCCTCATGCATTTAAGGGCATCAATAAAGCCACCCTACCCGTGCATTTCCGATCGAACCAGAGAGCATGGATAACAGTATCTCTCTTTGAGGATTGGCTTAAATGCTGCTTCATTCCCGAGATTGAAAAATATTGTAAAGACAACGACGTTCCTTTCAAGATTTTTCTTCTATTAGATAATGCTCCTGGACATCCTACGCATCTAGATGATTTCAATTCAAAGGCGAGAGTCATATTTCTACCGCCAAACACGACTTCACTCGTCCAACCTGTGGATAAGGGTGTTATTTTGAATTTAAAAGCATACTATTTACGCAGAACATTTGCTCAGGCATTGTCTGCAGTAGACGAAGAGAAAAATTTTATGTTAAGAGACTTTTGGAAATCTTACAATATTTACCACTGCATCTTAAACATTAATAAGGCCTGGCGGAAATTATTAAAAGTTGTTTAAATGGGGCAAAGAAGAAATTATGCCCACGGCAATAAAAGGCTTCGAAGGATTTGAAAAAGACGAATCGTGTGAAGAGGTTATAGATAAGATTGTAAAGGTTGCATAGCTACTTCAGTTGGGGGTTGATGCCAAAGACGTGGAGGAGTTAGAGGAAGAAGAGAAGGAATTATCTAACAAAGAACTTATTGACTTGCAGGCAGTGATGCTGGCGAAGCTCAAGATGAACCAAATGAGGAGCCAAGACGCTTCATCACCAGAGAGAGAGAGATGGCAATGGCATTTTGTCAAATTGCATCAGGAATTTCACGAAAGACAGATCCTGATGGATCTGTCTTTCGTCCATTAAATTTTCGTCCATTTCGTCCATCAGGATCCATTAAAAGATGGATCCTGACAGCGAACGATTTTTAAAAGTTAATAGAGAAGTGAATGATATGCTTGCTTGCTACAAAGAAATCTACTATGAAAAGAAAAAAGCCACCGTCCAGTCATCCATTAATATGTTCTTTCGTAAGGTTGATCGGCCGACCCCTTCTAAATCTCCACAGCCCTCAACCTCTGCGGCGGTGTACTTATCAGCTGAAGACATTGATTCTGGTAACGATGCTCGAGAGGTAAAACTTCCGATGTTATGCCTTCTCCTCTCTTTTTTTGTAATTTTATAATTTTGAAATTTTTTTGAATTGCAAGATTGTAATTTTTCCTGCGCATGAGATAAAAAAATTTAATAAATACAATAAATAATTCTATTTCCATGTTCATTGAACATTTCTTTTTTGATTCAATCAATTCAGCGAGCACAGTTGCGAGTGCTGCACAAGCATGGGGGAAATGCTGACTAATGTAAAATACGACTTGCGTAGCATTCTGCAGAACGCAACCATTATGTAAGTCAGATAGTTCCTGTATATGTACTGTACATATATATGTATTCAATTTTTACTTGTCAATATCTTCATCAGAGTTCAATATTTTCCAAGAAAGTGACACTAGATGTGTCTCTATTTCAATTATTTCATCGGTTGTTAATTCCTCAAAATGCGAATCCAAAAGCACTCTCACATAAAGGTAGAGGTCCATTTTATTGCCCAGTTCAACAATTTCTTCAGTCACTGGTTCTACTGGGTCCCGAGTGCCAAGCGATCTTTCTAGTGTGATTTTCTACCGATTTTTCTAGGGCGAGTACTAGTACTTTAATAATCCCTCCACCACTTCCAATGTTACTGCTTCACCGCTAGTAACATTACTGCTATCGCTAGCAACGTACTGCTCTACTCTTCTGCTGATCGCTTGGTCACTGGTTGGCACAGCTCCTGCCTCCACATGGCAGGGTCGGTAACCTGGGAGAAGGAATTCCCTCTTCCAGGGCTAAAAGGAGCAGCGATGCATATCCATCGCTAGAGCCCACGGGCTCTAGACCTGGTAACTCTGATTCAGAGCATGACTCGAATCGTCCGAAGAGACAAGACTGAAAAACAGAGTGCAGATATGACAGCATTTCTAATACAACCTGTCAGCAAGTTATTGCCGTTTCTAATACTGAAATGTTTAGAATTGGTTGTTGGATCCCCTAAAAATGGTGAAGCGTCTCCAATCTGGAGACCTTCTAATTGAAACTTCCAAGTCAAGCCATTCAGAAAAACTTAAAATTTACAACATTTAACAGCATTCCTGTGTCAGTTACACCACATAACCCTCTGAACACTTCTAAAGGCGTAATCAGTGAAAGGGACCTACTAACTGTCTCTGAACAAGAAATAATACAAGAGTACGATGAACAAAAAGTGACTCATGGACGGAGAATCACGACCAAAAAAGATGGCAACCTACTACCAACCAGGTCCATCATTTTAACATTCAGTACTCCGACTCTTCCATCTTCTGTTAAAGCAGATTACCAAAATTGCAAGATTCGGCCTTACATCTCGAACCCCATTCGCTGCTTTATATATCAGAAGTACGCAATTCTCAAACAGCATGCCGAGGCGATGCTGTGTGTCCTCTTTGTGGTTCCAAGGAGCATTCTCAAGAAGACTGTACAGCTTCCACTCCTATTTGTCCAAACTGAAAGGGAAACGACCCTGCATTTTCTAAAGCATGTGACCTTTGGAAAACAAACAAAAACATCCAGAAATATAAAATGGAACATAAAGTCAAGCAAGAAAGCAAGTGCTACTAACCATGCCTAACCGGATATATGCATCTGTCACCAGAAGCATCTGCTCAGCTGCAACTCAAACAGATATCTCCATAGAACTCAGCATTTTTTTTGCCACCTGGGCCAAAACTGTGTTATCATGCAATAAGAAACCTACAGTCAACGAAATCAGCAATACACCGATCAGCATCCCAACTGATGCTATCTCAACCTTGCCCAAAACAACAAAATCAACTACCATTGAAAATCAGGCGTCTCCGTAGCCAGGTGGGAAGGAACCGCAGTGCGTAGCCCACGCTTCTTGATTAGACTGGGGTTCGAGCCCGTCACCACCAAATACGGAGGATGCGGAAAGGTCAGGGAATGACCCATCGCATATTCCCGGAGCAATATGGCCTTAGTTGCTAATGCTCCTAAAAACCAAATAACAACAACAACCATTGAAAATCAGAAGGTGAAGCCACAAAATAGCAACATGGAAACTGATGTTCAATCAGAGGATGACGACACAGTACTAGAGTTACATGCCAATGATATCAAGGCGCCTCCGTAGCCAGGTGGGAAGGAGCAGTAGTGCATATTATATGTTTCTTGATTAGACCGGGGTTCGATCCCGTCACCACTAAATATGGAAGATGCGGAAAGGTCAGGGAATGACCACCACATATCCCAGAGCAATATGGCCTTAGTTGCTAATGCTCCTAAAAACCAAAAAAACAACAAACAACCAATGATATCATGGATACAGGATGCCCAATCTTTCCCAGAAATGAAAAACCAAAACAAAGCAGACAGAAACCTTCACAGAAAAAACAGTCATATCAATCTTCCTCAATCAGACCCACCCAATGAATAAAATCCTACAATGGAACTGTGGAGGATTACGGAGTAATATAGATGAACTGAGTGATTTACTAATTCAAACTAATGCAGTAGGTGTGTGCTTTCAGGAAACCTTTTTATCACCACACGCTTGTATCAAATTCAAAAATTATACAGTCAGTCCTCGTATAACACATGTTTACACTACACAAATACACGATTTATAAATAGGGGAACGATATCTTATATAACACGAACCGAATTTGCTTATGCACGATTAGCCTTTGTGTTTGCAAGAAATGGCAGTCGAACGCAGAATCACCCCAACCGAACACAACATGATAGGAATGAAGAGAAGATTCTGAAAATGTATTTGTTTTTTATAGTATGAATCAGAGCTGTAATACTCAATACGTTCTATGTTGATATTAATATTTGTAAAATAATAAGAGGAGTTTACCTCAATATAGTACGTAGAACACTTCCGTATGATGCTTTCCAGAAATTAAAACGAAAAAATCAAAAACTTACATTAGAGTAAAAAAATAAATAATTAAAAACCAATTTAACACAATTAAAAAGAATCTAACGAAAATATTCAAGACGATTTTCCTTCCTGAAGCTGACAGTGCTTTTTGACCGTATGTCGTGATCACAGGAATGAAAATTGTTGTTATTTGGTTTTTAGGAGCATTAGCAACTAAAGCCATGTTGCTCCGGAAATATGCAGTGGTCATTCCCTGACCTTTCCGCATCCTCCGTATTTGGTGGTCACGGGCTGAAACCCCAGTCTAATCAAGAAGCGTGTGCTACGCACTGCTGCACCTGGCTACGGAGGCGCCAAATGAAAATTACCGAATAGGATTGAACCTGAAACTTAAATAGTGATTATTTGACTTCACGCATGTGCGTAAAGGTCCACTCATCGGAGATCAAATATGGCCACCAAACATTAAGAGAATGCTCGTGTAACTTAATTTCTACGGTTTCTGCAATTAATAGTCACGTAAAATTACATTGAACATTAAGTATTTTGGCCTCGTTAAATAAAAAAAAGTATGTTTCTCGTTAATAGCATGAGATGCTAATTCTGATGCTGCTGAATGAGAAGTACGAACTGAAGCTTCATGTTGATTTACACGAATATTCAGAGAGAATTGCATTGAACCTTGGTAAGACGAGTCGCAATCACCGCAAGAAATGTTATATACCAGATCATTAATTTGTGTTGCGAACGCTGAAAGAACCGAGCAGTTGTTCAGTATAGTGTGCAATTTCCGTATTGGCCTGGCCACAATTTTAAATTCGGTATCTTTAAAGAATCTATTAAGCTGTTTGTGCCACTGTTCAACACATAGGACAGAAATGAAGTATTTTTTGATATTACTATTGTTGGTTGGTGTAGTATTTTGTATCCTATCCTCAGCCTGTACCCTAATTCGGTTTATTGTGGCAAGGGCTAACCCCTGTTTAAGAACCTGCTAGTTAATATTTGTATTTCTGAGCCAAAAGCAGATTCCATCATTGAATATTTATAGGCATTTAGAAATTGATTAAAGATAATTGATCTTTTGTAGGTGAACGGGTGATAGCTATTATAATGTAGAAGCATACCGGTGTTTGTAGGTTTTCGATAGATGCTAAATTGGATTTTATTCGAGTCCTGAGTAAGGGTGAAGTTTAGAGAGTTTAACGACTTTGTATCCATATCCTTCCTTTCCAATGTAAATTTGAGTCTAGAATGAATATTATTAAACGAATGTAAAATGTCTTGGATAGTACTACTAAGAGTAATAACTAGAACATCGTCTAAATACCTCCCATAGTGTGTGATACGGGGTCGAAAAGGTGTCACATGCATATGCGCAATCATTGAGAGTTAGATCTCTGACATTAAGCCGCTCAGGCTCAAACCCATTGGCAATCCAAAAATTTGTTTGTACATCTTGTCTCGAAAGGTGATATAGTTGTCCTCAACTAACAGTTTAATTAAGTGAAAAATTTCCTTAATAGGTAGCTTCGTATAATTAATCGGTATCGAGTTTTTATTTAACATATCCCAAATAATATCTAATGTGTATTCAACGTTTACATTCGTATATAACGAGGTAACATCTGAAGCTGACAATGCTTTTCGACCGAATAGGGTTGAGCCTGAAACTTAACTCGACCCTCTTCGGTAATTTTCATTCCTGTAATCACGACATACAGTCGAAAAGTGTTGTCAGCTTCAGGAAGGAAAATCGTTTTGAATATTTTCGTTAGATACTTTTTAATTGTGTTAAATTGGTTTTTAATTATTTATTTTTTACTCTAATGTAAGTTTTTGATTTTTTCTTTTTAATTTCTGGAGAGTATCATACGGAAGTGTTCTACGTACTATATTGAGGTAAACTCCTCTTATTATTTTACAGTTATGTTTTTTATATCAGTGAAGGGGAAACGCATTTCACCATAGTAACATAAAAACCAACACAATTCCAGCTCTCGGTATAATCGCAAATGCAATTAGATCGAGTTTACTACCATTTTATAACACTAGCAGAAACGCAAATGGAAATTGTTTTTATTGTTTTATGGTAGTAAAACAATAAAAACTCTGCCTTTACGGTGTTGTTTATTCAGTTGCTAAATGCGCGTAGCTTTGTTTATGTGTATCAGGCATGCCTCCTCATTTTGTAATTGTGCTTTATTCTCTAAAAATGAATAAAATACTTAAAAGGTGTGAAAAAGAAGCGTCCTGGTGAAAACACTGCAGATTCAGAGAGAAAAAGAAAAGCAATATCGATAAACAGAGGCGGACTGGGTCAAAAATTCTTACCTGGGAAAATTTATAGTGGCCTCATACTATGGTTTATGGCCAAAATCACACCGGCCTCTGGCCCACCAGGATTTCCCCGGTAACGCTTATGGCCAGTCCACCTCTTTCGATAGAAAAAAAAATATATGAAATTGTGAAACGCTTTGAGCAAAATGAAAGACCATGTGATATTGCATGTGCTACAGGCCTAAATGAGGCAACGCCGAGAATTACAAAGAATGTAGAGAAAATAAAAACAACTTTCATAGCAGGAACAACTCAAAGTGTAATTAAAATCCATTAGATTAAGACACAAAGAATTGGAAGAGATGGAACGTCTGTCATCTGTTTGGATAGGAAATCAAACAAAAAACAAGTTTGCTTACGATAGAAGCAAAAGCATTAGCAATATTTTATGACGTAATAGTCGTAATAAAATACTTACGTATTTTATTATGATAATTTATTGTGTTTTGTAATGTTTTGGTTACAAATGTGTGTTCAATCTTGAGTGGTCGGCACCTAACCCTATTTTTCCCATAGGGCCTGTTGTTTATATTGCACGATTTTGCATTGCATGAGGGTTTCTAGGAACACAACTATCGTGCTATACGAGGACTGACTGTACTATGTTTAGGAAAGACAGGGTTTCTGACTCTCCTGCTCGTGGTGGGGTAGCTATACTTGTTAAATCTACAATACCTTCAAGACATCTCCAACTACAAACCTCCTTAGAAATTATTATTACTAGCCATATAGTGCAAGGAAACCTGAGGCTTATGCTGCACCAGCTAAAAAAAAATTTCCAAGTTACCCTGAGAGAGAGAGAGAGAGAGAGAGAGAGAGAGAGAGAGAGAGAGAGAGAGAGAGAGAGAGAGAGAGAGAGAGAGAGAGTGTCAAATGTAGAAGGGAATCATCAGGAAAGAGAAGAATGATGATATCCAGCTCAGGACCCTGGGTGTGCCAAGCCTATACTCACCAGATGTGAGCCCCTGAAATTGTAGCAGTTCGGATAGCAATTGGGAATATCGTTAACCATTTATAAATCACCGAATTACCCTTGCTCCCAGACTGAATTGGACAGTCTTATCACACAACTTCCACATAGGCACCTCCGTAGCCAGGTGGGAAGGAGCACCAGTGCATATCACACACTTCTTGATTAGACCAGGGTTCGAGCCCGTCACCACCAAATACGGAGCATGCGGAAAGGTCAGGGAATGACCACTGCACCGGAGCAATATGGCCTTAGTTGCTAATGCTCCTAAAAACCAAATAACAACAACTTCCACCTCCTGTGTGTTTACTTGGTGATTTCAATGGTCACCATCCATTGTGGGGATCTTCCACTTTGGATAGGAGAGGCCAATTAATCGAAACATTCCTGGATAGCCACAACCTGACTCTGTTAAATTCTGGCTCTCCAACTCATATTCAACTACTTGCAGGTGCTACATCATCCATAGACCTACCCATCTGCTCAGCATCTCTTTTTCCAAACATGGAATGATCAGTGCTAAATGATCCATTCCACAGTGACCATTTTCCTATAATCAGCTCAATTCAAACACAGGTCGTATCATACCCTAAAGGCTATACTTCTTAGAACTTCCACAAAGCAGACTGGAACACCTATTCGAGTTGTGTCATACTTGAAAAGCAATATGTACAGCAACAGAATCTTGATGACGTAAATGACCACATTACTAGCCATATATTGTCTGCAGCAGAAATTTCCATTCCAAAATCTAACCAGTGCAAGAGTGTACACCAAAATCAGTGGTGGAATGAAGAATGCTCCAAAGCAAAGCGTGATAAAAACCGAGCTTGGAACCACTTTCGTAAATTCCCAACTACTGCCAACCTAATTGTTTACAAAAAACTCTGAGCTAAAGCAAGACAAATTAGAAAAAAAGCAAAACACGAATCCTGGATTAACTTCACCTCTTCCATTAACAAAAATACTGACACTCGAATTATCTGGAAAAAAATACGAGCACTCAATGGGAAATTTCTACCGCTGCAATCACCGATAATACAATGGAATGTGCAGGAATTATCTTCCCCTACTGATATTGCAAATGCATTATCAGAGTCTTTTTATAACATTTCTGCCTCATCCTCTTATGTGACATTCTTTCAATGCATTAAAGCTAATGAAGAACGTCAAAAATTGAATTTTCAAACTAGATTCTCACTTCCTTATAACCTGCCTTTTACTCTAGTTGAGCTCAACGAATGCTTAAGCAAATCGTCAAATAGTGCAGGAGGGCCAGATGGCCTTCACTACAGTATGCTGAAGCATCTATGTGAAGCTGACCTTGGCATATTATTACTATTCTATAACCGTATCTTTTCAGAAAATACTTATCCTATGTCCTGTCTGCATTCCTATATCTGTGCTATTCCAAAACCAGGCAAAGATCCCACTCTGGTCCAGAACTACAGACCAATATCGTTAACAAGCTGTTTGGGCAAAGTGTTGTTGTTTGGTTTTTGGGAGCATTAGCAACTAAGACCATATTGCTCTGGGAATATGCGGTGGTCATTCCCTGACCTTTCCACATCCTCTGTATTTGGTGGTCACGTGCTCGAACCCCGGTCTAATCAAGAAGCCTGTGCTACGCACTGCTGCTCCTGCCCACCTGACTATGGAGGTGCCTTTGGGCAAAATATTTGAAAGGATGGTGCATAAGAGGCTCACCTGGTTTCTAGATTCCCAGAATCTTCTTTCTGAATACCAATATGGCTTCCATAAAAACAGATCTGCCCTAGATTTACTTGTAAAACTTGAATGCAACATAAAATGCCTTTGTCATGAAACAGCATCTAGTGATGGTCAACCTAGATATTCACAAAGCATTCGTTACCACTTGGCATCATGGCATTATTAAAGATATGCAACAGTTGGGGCTGAGAGGCTATCTTCCTCAAATAATTCAGAACTTTTTAAAATTACGCACCTTTCAGCATATCGAAACATGCTGTCAGCATCTTGCTTTCAGGAGGAGGATGTCCCGCAGGGTTCAGTACTGAGTGCTACCCTATTTGTGATTTGAGTCAACAACATATTGAAAGATCTTCCAAAAACCATTCAAATATATATGTATGCAGATGACCTCACTATATCCTGCCAATCACAAAGTATGAATACTATCATTAGCATTAGCATTAGTAGAGGCATTTGATGCAAGAAAGCAAGCTTATGCAGCATCAGCCAAAAAAAAAAAAAAAAAAAAAAAAAAACCACTTCCACTTCACCCCTCTGTTTGTTCAAAATACCTGTCCAGCTGAGCCTTAAACTTATTTAGGCTATCAACCTCCACCACAAGGGATGGAAGTCTGTTCCACCAACCAACCACCCGCTGGCTAAAGGCAAATTTCCGCACATCTATCCTACATCTGTCTTTCCTCAATTTGAATTTATGCCCTCTCAGGTGATTTTTCTGAGCTAGAGGAAGAATCCCATCAGCATTGAGCATGCTTAAACCATTCAAGGCTTTATACACCTCTATCAGATCACCTCGCTGGTGCCTAGTCTCCAGACACTGTAATTTGCAAAACTTAAGCCTTTCTTCGTAAGAGCACCCCTTTGTTCCATTCACTAATCTTGTTGCCCTTCTCTGTACTCGTTCCAGCAGCTCTACATCCTTCTTGAAATGAGGCCTCCAGACCTGTATACAGTACTCTAGGAGTGGCCTGACCATCGCCTTATACAATGGAATAATCACCTCCTTATCCCTGCTGGAAAAATTCCTGTATATCATTGACAATACTCCATGAGCTACTCTTGCAGCCCGTCTGCACTGCTCAGAGAACTTCATATCTGCCTGCACCACCACCACCCCCAAGTCCCTTTCATTCTCTACCACTGTCAGTGTTGTACCACAGAGTTGATACGTTGCTCTGGGGTTGCTGTTTTCCATGTGTAGTACTTTACATTTGTCAATGTTAAACTTCATTTGCCACCTCTCAGCCCATCTGCTCAACCTTTCCAGATCCTGTTGCAGCAGCATAGTGTCAGTAGTGTCCTTGACAACCCTGCCAACCTTTGTATCGTCTGCACTTGGACATTAAGCCCGATATACCATCATCAATATCATTTATATTGATGATTGAACTATCGAAAGACAGTTGCAAATTGCTCTATTCAAAATAGAAGCCTGGACCTTACGCAATGGATATCGTTTTGCTGAGCAGAAATCCACCACTACTCACTTCTGCAAACTACGGTCACTTCATCCTGATCCTGAGCTAAGGATCAATTAATGCCAATATCCCCTTGCTCACTCTTTCCGTTTTCTTGGTCTAGTGCTAGATAGGAAACTAAACTTTCAAGCACACTTGACCTTCTTCGGACAATCTGCTTGAAGAAATTGAATATCCTCCGGTGTGTGTCATCTGTGTCATGGGGCACTGATCGACAAACCCTGATCCATCTTTATCGAGCTCTCATCCAGTCCCGCTTAGACTATGGCTCTCCAGTGTTATGACTCTGCTAGAAAAACTACCTTAGAGCGATTGAACATAATCCAGCACAGTGTTCTGAGAGTTTCTCTAGGGGCTTTCAGAACCTCCCCAGTTCAGAGCCTTTACATTGAAGCCCATGACCCTCCCTTACATCTTCAGAGGAAAACATTGCTTTTGATGTATGCCGCAAAAATCCACAGTCTTCCCTCTCACCTGAATTGGAGATGTCTGTACAATACCAAATTGGAGTCATTTTACAACAGTAAACCAAATTAGTTTGGTTTACTGTTGCCCTTAGACTTAAAGAACTAACTCAAACGTGGAATATATAAATCGGTAATGTCAAGACATGACACCGCCTGATCCACCATGAACAAATATCCCTACAATTTACGATGACTGTTTCCAACAATGGGGAAAGAACACCTTGTTTCCCTTCAATATCGCACAGTTACATGAAACTCACTCCGCTTCTAATTCACAGGCCTGTAAGATCCATACAGACAGATCAAAAACTGAGACCCAAGTAGGCACTGCGGAAATCTTCCCATCATTCACCACTTCTGTCTCATTACCTGTAGAATGCAGTATCTTCACTTCTGAGCTTTATGCTATTAACTTGGCTCTAGATCACATTACTCAACTTCTAATTTCGTCTGCCTTAATATACACTGACTCGCTCAGTGCTGTCTCTGCCATAAATAGTAATACCACCTCCTCTCACCCTGTAATAAAACAAATCCATTCTAAATTACTTGTGTGTAATGAGTCAAACCAAACTGTGACATTCTGCTGGATCCCAGGACATTCTGGTATAGCAGAAAATGAAAGAGCAGATCTTGCAGCCAAACAACCAGATACTTCTATTTTACAGAATTGTCAAGTTCCATATTCTGATTTCAAACATATCATCCATAAAGCATGTTACAATAGCTGGTCACTAATCTGGAGAGGTTATCCAGGAAACAAACTATACCAAATAAAACCAGAACGAAAGCTGTGGTTCTCTAGTTTCCGGAAAAATAGACGAGAAGAAGCAATTTTAGGAAGGCTTTGGATTGGGCATACTCATCTCACTCACCTGTATCTATTAACTAATGACAGCGCTCCCCAATGTACATCATGTCAAGTACAACTGACCATTTGATTGTCCCCACTTTCAAAACATTCGCTTAAACACCTTTAAGTCAATTGCTGATACGCAGTCATCAATAAAATTAATGCAGATTCTGGGAGATAATCCTAATAAAAAAGAACTATTTACTTTCCTAAATCAGATAGGAATATATCATAAAATATAGTTATTGTTTCATATTCACCATTAGAAAGACACAATACAGGTGACCCCCGCTTAACGCTGATAATGCGTTCCGGAAAAACAGTGTTAAGTGAATCCGCGCTAAGCGAGCGCCGCATTCCCATAAGGTAACATATGTATTTGTGAGTTGCGGTCGGTGCCATAGGATATTTCCTAATCAATAATAAACGGTAGTGAAAAGATGCACAAATGTTGGTCGAAATATTTAATATTCAAATATTTGTACATATAAAATATTCTGCATTACGTACATATATAATTATATGGTAACTACTTACGTATCAAAATTAAACTTAAAATTCCAATTAAAATCATGAATTTAATTGATCTAAATTGATTTAATTTAATTGATGAATTTAATTATGAAAAATGTGTCGATTTTGGGTTGAACTTTGGCCCTCTTCCAAATAAACTAAAAGGGGTATTAATTTTAAACCCCCCGCAGTTTAATTACCACCCAACAATAAAGTCAACTGATCCTTTGCCACTTTGAAACCTGGCATGTTTTTTTCTTCTTTCAATATGAAACTTCTTTTAGGCATTCGTTTCCACAAAAGTCCTGCTTCATCTATGTTATAAACTTGTTGAGAAGTCTAACACACAATACCCCTCTTCAATAATTTTAATTTAAGAAGTTCTTTTTTGAAAGTTTCGGCTCCTTGATCTGCACTTGCGGCTTCTCCCTGGATTTTAAATCTATTCAACCAGCCCTTACTTGTTTTAAATGGTTCCAATTTTTTTTTTTTTTTTAGGTGAGTTTTCTTCAGCTCATCATATAGGCTAATCTCTCTCTCTTTTTTATTATTTATAATATTTAACTTAACTGAATTCTGCATTGAATATTACTTCAATAAAATTAGTTAGTCTTTCCATTTCAATCCTAATAGCCGGCCTAGCCCTAGTTGCCTGCAGTGGAACAGCTATCTTTCCTGCTGCTAAAATTAATTCTTTATTTTTTTTTATAATTGTTCTTACAGTTAAACTTGCAAGTCCTAAATTTTGGCACACATCCACTTGTCTTTGACCGCAATCGATTTCTTCAAAACGTCTAATTTGATTTTCAAATTCAGTCTTTTTCCTTGCATTTATAGTCTTCGTATTGCTCTTAGATGTTGTTGCTTTTTCATTCTTATCGGCCATTATTAACTCTTCGAAAATGTAACTGCATTGGTTGCATTAATTATGATACAATGTTCAAGTAAACTGTCCGTTTCGCACGATGTCTAATACTGTACTGAGTGATCACTAGACTTCGGATAAATGCATATAATGCAAATATTACAAGCAATATACGTGGTCATTTATAGTAGTAGTAGTAGCAGTAGTAGTGGCACTTGATGCAAGAAAGCAAGTGTAGGAGCTTATGCAGCATCAGCCAAAAAAAAAAAAAAAAAAAAAAATCACACCATTCCCTCCAAATGCCTGTCCAGTTCCTCCTTAAATTTATTCAAACTATCAACTTCCACAACGACAGATGGAAGTTTGTTCCAGCAATTAACCACCCGCTGGCTAAAGGCAAATTTCCGCACATCTATTCTACATCTATCCTTTCTTAATTTGAACTTATGTCCCCGTAGATTCGTATTCTGAACAAGTGGGAGGATCCCATCAGAATTCAGCGTGCTCAACCCATTCAAGGCCTTATAGACCTCAATCAGATCACCGCGCAGGTGCCTAGTCTCCAGCCACTGCAATTTGCAGAACTTAAGCCTCTCTTGGTAAGAGCATCCCTTCATTCCCCTCACTAATCGTGTTGCTCTTCTCTGTACACGCTCAAGCAAATCTACATCCTTCCTAAAATGAGGCCTCCAGACCTGTACGCAGTACTCAAGGCGTGGCCTGACCATTGCCTTATACAGAGGGACAATCACCTCCTTTTCCCTGCTAGCAAAATTCCTATATATCATTGACAAAACCCCGTGACCTGCCCTAGCAGCCTGTCTGCATTGCTCAGAAAACTTCATATCTGACTGCACAATTATTCCCAGGTCTTTTTCATTTTCTACCACCTTAAGTGTAGTACCACACAGTTGGTACGTTTCTCTGGGGTTACTTCTACCCATATGCAGTACTTTGCATTTGTCAAGGTTAAACTTCAGTTGCCACTTCTTAGCCCATCTGCCCAAATTATCTAGATCCTGTTGCAGTAGCACACTGCCATGACTGTCATTAACAACCCTGCCAACCTTCGTGTCATCTGCAAACTTCGACATTAAGCTTGATATACCTTCATCAATATCATTGATAAATATACAAAACAACAGTGGACCCAACACCGAACCCTGTGGGACTCCACTAATAACATTAGTCCACGAAGAGCAGCACCCATTGATTACCACCCTCTGTCTTCTCCCACTTAACCATCCTTTTATCCATTGTAGCAACTTACCCTTAATACCATTCTGCTCCAATTTGTACAGTAGTCTTCCATGCGCAACAGTGTCAAAAGCTTTCCTGAAATCCAAGTATATGATATCAAAATTATTTTTTGCATCCAGTTCCTTTGTGACCACATCATAATAACCAATCAAATTTGTCAGACAAGACTTTCCCTTAACAAACCCATGCTGTGTCTGAATTATTGCTGCAGTCTTGTCTAGATGATCCTGCAATGCATCTTTAACCAGTGACTCCATTATTTTACCCAGAACAGAAGTTAAACTAACTGGTCTCCAGTCCGTGGGAACCTCCCCTGAATCCAAGGATGCTCTCATAATTATGGCTAAGGGTTTGCTTAGTTGCTTTGCCGCCTCCTTTAATATAACTGGATAGATCCCATCCACCCCAGGTGCCTTTCTTATGTTTAACTTCAACAATTTCTCCTCCACTTTGCTCTCAGTTATTACAAAATCATTAAGCACACTGCTACAATTTGATAACCTTCTTCCATTTTCAAACTGTAATAATTCCTCACGTGTGAATGTAGATGCAAAATACTCATTCAGTTTGTTTGCTATCTGAGCAGGATCATCAACAGTCAAACCATCGATGTCAAGTGGACCAATCATATTCATTCCCTTCCTTTTAGAGTTTATATAAGTAAAGAAATCCTTGCTGTTTTTCTTAGCATCTTTTGCCAAAGATTTCTCGTAATCCGCCTTTGCCTGCCGAACCTCCTTTGTGACCTGATTACAGACTAGCTTATATCTGCTACAGGCTTCTGCGTCGCCTGATAATTTATATGCATCCCATGCATTTTTCTTCTCTGTCACGAGTCTCATTAGTTCATTTGATAACCATTTTGGCCTAAACCTTGAACAATATTTCTTCATCGGTATGAAAAGTCTAGTAGCTTCCACGATTAATTCCTTGAATGCTTCCCACTTAGAATTTACTGTTTGTAACATCGTCAGTTGATCCCACTGTACAGAACTTAAAAACTGTCCGAGACCACTGTACTCCCCTTTACGGAAGCAAAAACCCTTTCCTTTACCCCTGACAGTAGTTACCTCTTTGAGTAAATCCCACTTCAGCACACTGTGATCACTGCCACCTAGTGGTTCCTTTATCTGCAAATTCTTAATACACGAATGATCACTGCTGATAACCAGATCAAGAGTATTACTTTCTCTGGTTGCCTCTCGAACATGCTGCTGCAGAAAACAATCATCCAATAAATCCACAAAAGTCTGACTAGCGTGTGAGTGACCAACCCACAAGTTCCAGTTAAAATCTGGGAAGTTATTAAAATGTTGATCTCCGAACTACGTAACAAGTCACTGTAATGCATTTAATTTGTGCACGAGAGAATTTCACTGAACGTGGGAATATTTCTCAGGTCGGCGTGGGAAAAGTTTTAACAGTATTTTTATATTCATTTTCAAGCTATCGACTCCATCAAATGAAACTATTTCGTTAAATATGCCAAAAATGCAATCTGTAAAAGAGCGTTATAGTGATCTATAACAGTGTTATAGTCAGATACGGGTTATAATATAAGAACAGCGTTATAGCGAATCAGCGTAAAGCGAACCGCTTTATAATGGCCGCCTGCTGTATGGCCCTAGCAGCCTATGTGTCGTTAAACTCAACAACAACTGATTCTACTGGCTCCTCAAAATCACTTAAATTATTCCCAAACTGTGGACACTAGTTTTTCCACATGCCACTTGTTTGTTTCCTTCACATTCCCCATTTTGAAGTCACCAAATGCTGAACTACACTTAACAGTGTCTACAAAACAACTGACCACGTTTGTTGTTGTGCGATGTGAAATATCGGTTGGGCGCATTTTTTGCTGTGTGTTCGCAGTGCTGCTATTGTCCATTTCGGGTATCTTTGCAACTGGAAGAGAAAGGGATGGAGAAGCTTTCCCAGACCCTAAGTGAATCAACAGTTGACCATCTAGGTTATCCTAGGCAAAGCAAATGATGATCCTATTGCAGGCTGCCTTAGCCGAGTGGTCAAGCACACGGGTGCATAAGTACACGTGCCTTGAGTGACCCTGGTTCAAGCCCGTGACTGCCGAATATGATGCTTTTTCTTGTATTCTCGCTACCTTGTGAACTCCTCTCACCATGCGGTTGTCCCGGAGTATAAACAGAAAATTTATTTTTTTATTATAGATCGTAGATATAGCTTAGCTTAATTTTTCAGCACTTGCCTCATAGTAATCCGCTGAGTTGGTTGAAAGTTTTGCCACGTGCACAGTGATTAAGAGGTTCTAATAACTTACAGGGATTATAAATTTAAAAAACTAAGTTATGGGCTTTAAAAATTTTTCTAAGAAAGGAAAGTGCACCTTCCATTCTGTGGTTGTCTAATTAAAATAAATTAAAGGAGTTGAGATAAAAGCTAATAGCCGTGCACGAGCGACTTTCAAAATCGTCTTCAGTTATCTATAGTGGCCCCCACTATAGCTTACTGACCTTGTGTAACACCAACATTAGTGGAGAAGTTAGAAACAGAGCCAGTTACCATCACCTGTATTAAGCAGTCAGAGAGAAAACTGAATAGTTAGTTTAAGCCAGTGCACCATAAAACAGCAAATAACCAACTAACCTAATGAGCAACTTTAGTTTCACCAAATTTTTCCATGGAATTTGTCCACAGATGGGTAACATGAGCCAATATATCACCAATGGATTGACACTGATGGAATCCATGTTGGTATCATTGATCAGATGGAAGACTTTGAGGTAGTTGATGAGTTGAGAGTTAATAGATTTCTCAATTGCATTGGAAAGAGTAGAAGTAAGTGCAATTGGACGATCAGGCTGTGAGAACCAATAGAAGAATACCAGGCTCAGATGCACAGGTTGTGAGAACCAGTAGAATAATACTATCAGGATCTGGAATTTCTTGATATCAAGATTGAAATTTTTCTGACATGTTTATGATGAAAGACCAACTGATGCATTTGTGGAATGTGCTAGGAAAGGTTTGAGGTAGTATATCAAATCTTCAATACTAGAGTTTAAAGAAAAGAAGGATGTTAATAAGTCAGTTTTAATGTTAGCCGAGGAAGCAATAGAACCATCAGGTTTTAATAGAGCTGGGAATATAGATGGGCAAAATTGCAGCTAATAATTTTGGCAAGAGATCAGAATACTCAACTACTGTTTGGACAAGAAGCAATTTTTTTTACTCTTATTCAGTCCAAATTCAAATTTAATCAGTCAAAATCAGCCCAGTTATTAAACAGTCCAAAATCTAGTTTCGATTGATTAATAATACTTTACAATATTTCGACTGATTAATAATGCTTTACAATTGTTGTGAACTTTAATGTAGGCAGAAAATGAATCTGGAGATTTGGATGAGCCAATTTCCATATGCAATATTCTTAATTTGAACAGCCTTAGCACATTTATTAGAAAACCAAGGTTTAGATAAAGGATGAAATTAAAGTGGAATGGGGAATAAAGGATTTCATCCCTACAAGAATAATTTCACTGACATGATCTGAGCAAACGCTGACATCAGAAGCTTTAAAATAGTAATCTAGCCAATCAAGAGACTGACAGAAATCTTGCAGATCATCCGTTTTGCATTCCTGTAATACCAAACAACATGAGACTGAGAATTGCTGAAAGTGAAAGGCTCCATCATCAAGTTATAAACTGAGGTGCCTAGAGTATCACTGACCTTGACCATGCTTGGAAGGGCTGTTTGTGAAAAAAAGGTCGAGTGTTGTGTGTAGTTAGGATTGTCTGGTAGGTAAATGAACAATTCTGTGTAAGATCATTAGTAATTGCAAAAGCTTCAGCATCTAGACCAGGGTCTATGACTAAGAAACTGAATCCAGTTGAATCTGACAGAATCAGTGGGGAGCTGAGATTTTAAAAGAGAGAAGGTTGAAAAGAGGAGACTCTAAATTACTGTCTCTGACAGGGAATATCAGAGTGGACATGTGCATATGGGTACCAGCTTTGAAGTAAAAGGAATGGAACAGCAAATAATTAGGACAACTGAGATGAGCAGTGGTTGAGGCGACTGATAAATAGGATTCTGTTAGGAAAAAATAAGTGGGCTTGGCAGACTCTAAGTGTAAATGTACATCATTTAGATTGGAACTGAGACCACATATATTGGTGAAATGAACGAGGAAGTGTGTGGGAGGTTTAAATCTTTTTGCAAAAAAGTTTGTATTATTAGTTTGACTAATGATGTATTCAGTAGTAAAGTAGAGGGTGGGACATGTTTGAAGTAATGCAGTTTTTGGATATGGTGTATATGTAGAAGAATACATGAAATCTCCTTGACATAATGTGGTCCTGACAGTGACATCTTCCACTACTTGGACTCCTGCAGTCATCATCTGGCAGAGAGTAGAGGCAGTGAGATTATACTCTAGCTCAGAAGTGGCCAACTTAATTTGTGATGCAATCTACTTTATTCCTTCAAAAAGTGCCGCGATCTACCATCTCAAAAATTTCATTGCACAAAGTGCACAAATCGAGGGATGACTGTATATTTAAAATTCATCGTGATTGACCGAAATTAAATCTGCGATTGACTCATTGGCCACCCCTGCTCTAGCTGATCCTGATGCCTCCTAGAGAGTTACCATATGGTTCAGTCAAGTGACCTATCTAGCAGCCAGCCTGCAAACACCATTTTAGAGCTTACCTCAATGTAGTAAAGATCAGATCTCACTATGATGCCCATCATAGCCTCAAAAAGCATCAATCATGCTGTGTAATGGATGAGGTGGAGGTTGCCAGAACTTTGCTCTGGAAACTAAATATGGGTTTCACAACTTCAAGAAAAGTAATTCTTTCACCAGTTGATGAGAGTCACTACCACCTTCTGTATAGGGAGTCACTGTAATGTCTGGAGGCATGTCTCACATTTGCAGCTCTATAATTGCTAGTTGAGTACTGAATAAAATAAGTACAGAAAATTTCTAAGATTTTGGTTGGTTAGTTTTAAATCCTGCTTTCTGTACTCATTAACTGGCATATGGCATCAGAATGCTATGGACATACTTGCTGATATGACAGGATTTGTATTCAAATATTTGTTTTGTGAGAAATGCTATGTCCAGCATTATAATCATTTTAAAAATATTCTTAAATTTTTAAATATTAAAAAAAATTACTGATTTTATTCAATAATTAGTTATATTCCATGTTATGTTCTCCACCATATGTAAGTGTTGAATATAAGTGTTTCTATTTTTAAAATATAAAACCACAAATAACAATATTTATTTTAAAAAATAGTAATAAATCAATATATAATATATATGTGATTATATATATATTTATTCTTCCCCCTTTACCCCAGCTTTGATTTCATTGTGATTGGGTCTGCGGTAATTGCAACCATTATTGAATCTGTTCTAGAAAATGGCTGTAAGTATTAAAATATCCCCATTTTTAATTTATTTTATTTCTAACCTTATTACACATCTGCATTCTGTCTTTTTCTATAAGAAATGAAATTATATCTGATTTTTGACTAATTAACTGTAACATATTTAGAAATTGGCTAATTTAGCTTAATAATGCAACAAAATATTTCTCAGAATATTCAATATAATTCATATTTTGAAAAGTAATCATTTCATTAAGTATTAATTGGGGAAATATCAAATATGCAAACCTCCAACAGAGTTACATTCACCAACTAAGAGCTGGCAACATTTCTGATTTTTTTTTTGGGTATTCCATCGTCAGGCTAGTGGATCTGAAACTGACATAAATTAACATAAAAGAAAAACACAAACATCATGAATGATTTTATCCGAAGTCAATGTAAATATGTATTGCCATGTCCTTACTGGCAAATATAATAGTTTCATTATTCCTCATTCAGTTGAAGAGGCTGTGCTGTAGACTAAGAATTTAACAGTTTCATTAGTTGGGCTGTTAGCTGATCTCAGATGGAGAGAATAGGCCTTCCTAGAAAATGTTCAGAAAATTTTTCAGCCCACACATTATAAAGATCAGCCTATGAATATGAGTATTCATTTGTTCAAACATGACACAGAATGATGAGGTGTAACCCAGATTAATCAGTAACTGATGTGCCCGAAATTTCCAAGAACAACAAGCATTAATTATAAATGTAGACAATATTATATATATATATGCATATTTATGGATGATTTCTAATTTATTATTCATAAAATGAATGATATATATATATATATATATATATATATATATTTCTCCTCAAACCAAATTTAAAATATACTGTGCCCCCAATTGTATCCCCACTACACTTAAAAAAAATATATATATATATATATTTAATGGCAACTTTTATATATACAAACTTTTTTTTTTTTATGAATAATAAAAACAACTTCATCAAGGGCATGTATTGATACAAAGTATGAATAGCTTCAGTGCATTTCTTTTAACTATGTATCAGGCTTAGATAAAATAAAACAAAGATCAAATATGGCTCTAGAAATACTAGCTGAATGAATTGTACAAAAATATATAAAATATATAAAAAAATATGTAAAATTACAACCCAGTCTGATGTATGGTGTATGTGACCAACAGATTAATAAAAAAATATGAATAAAGTAACTCAAAAGTCTATTTTCACAAGCTGGTTGAGCATGCAGACACATGTAGACTCGATCAACAAGCAAATGGCCAAAGTCAGAACGTGCTACATTCATCAAGTTGTAGCATGTCACTCTGCCCTTTAATCCCAAAAAGACAAAAAATAATAATAATAATGAAGTTTAAATTAAAATTAATACTCTAATGCATTAGGGCTTAAAGCCTCAAGCTGCAAAACAGATTAGACTATGTGTATTTTAGTGCAATTGCATCATTTATACACAGTGAAATATAGATTAGCAAATTTGCAATAGCGGCATCGTTTAAGTTACATCATATTGTGAATACCTTCACGATGAGTTGCCGTGACATTGCACTACTTCGAATAAGTAACGCTTCACCCGAAGGAGAAGACTGGATACCACCACCCAGATGGCACCGTTTCAGGGCTATTTGGCCCTTCTTCGGTGGGTGGATGGATAGGTACCCAAGTGATGTAATGATGGCAAAACAATTGTGAAGTATATCTTCACAATATGAGAGATGCCTGATGGTGTATGATATAAGTTAAGACTCTAATGCATTAGGGCTTAAAGCCTCAAGCTGCGAAAGAGATTAGACTATGTGTATTTTAGTGCAATTGCATCATTTATACACAGCTAAATATAGATTAGCAAATTTGCAGTAGCGGCATCATTTAAGTTACATCTCATATTGTGAATACCTTCACGACGAGTTGCCATGACATTGCTTAGATTAAAATTAGATTAAATACACATAGATTAAAATTGCACTACTTCGAATAAGTAACGCTTAACCCGAAGGAGAAGACTGTTGTTACTTATTCTCAGTGGATACCACCACCCAGGGCTATTTGGCCCTGAGAATAAGTAACAACAGTCTTCTCCTTTGGGTGAAGTGCACTTATTTGAAGTAGTGCAATGTCATGGCAACTCGTCGTGAAGGTTTAGATTTGCTTGAGCATGTACAGAGAAGGGCAACAAGATGGTGAGGGGAATGAAGGGATCCTCTTACCAAGAGAGGCTGAAGTCCTGCAAATTGCAATGGCTGGAGACTAAGCACCTGTGCAGTGATCTGATTGAGGTGTATAAGACCTTGAATGGGTTGAGCATGCTGAATTCTGATGGGATTCTTCCACTTGTTCATATTACGAACCTAAAGGGGCATAAATTCAAATTAAGGAAAGACAGATGTAGAACCGATGTGCTGAAATTTGCCTTTAGCCAGCGGGTGGTTAATTGCTGGAACAAACTTCCATCTGTCATTGTGGAAGTTGATATGTTAAATAAATTTAAGGAGGAACTGGACAAACATTTAAAGGGAATGGTTGTGTGAATTTTTTTTTTTTTTTTGGCTGATGCTGCATAAGCTCATACACTGCTTTCGTGCATCACATGCCACTACTACTACCCCAGGTGCCTTTTTTATGTTTATCTTCAACAATTTCTCCTCCACTTTCCTCTGAGTTATTACAAAATCATCTAGCTCACTGCCAGAGTTTAACTCACCTCCAGGACTCCCTTCCCCCCCGAATACCTGGGTGAATGTAGATTAAAAATACTCATTTAGTTTGTTAGCCACCTGAGCAGGATCATCAACAGTTGAACCATCAATATCCAGTGGATCAATCTGATTCATCCCTTTCCTTCTAGAGTTTACATAGGTAAAGAACTCTTGGTTGTTTTTCTTTGCGTCCTTTGCCAAAGATTTCTCATAATCTGCCTTTGCCTGCCTAATCTCCTTTGTGACTTGGTTACAGACCAGCTTATATCTGTCATAGGCTTCCATATCACCCATTAATTTATATGTATCCCATGCATTTTTCTTCTCTGCCATATTTCTCATTAGATCATCTGACATCCATTTAGGCCTAAACCTTGAACAATATTTCTTAGTTGGTATATAAAGCCTAGTAGCTTCCAAGATAATTTCTTTGAATGCTTCCCATTTTGAATTTGCTGTTGGCAACATCATCAGTTGGTTCCCACCTTATAAAATTTAAATACTGTCTCAGACCACCATAGTTGCCTTTACAAAAGCAAAAAAAACTTTCCTTTACCCCTGATGGTAGTTGCCTCTTTGAGTAAATCCCACTTCAGCACACTGTGATCACTGCCATATAGTGGTTCCTTTATCTGCAGATTCTTAATGCATGAAGAATCACTACTGATAATCAGATCAAGAGTATTACTCCCTCTAGTTGCCTCCCGAACATGCTGATATAGAAAACAATCATCCAATAAATCCACAAAAGCCTTGCTAGTGTTTGAGTGACCAACCCACAAATTCTCAATATCTGGGAAATTAAAATCCCCCATTATAAGACTCTGATTTACTGCCCCACTATTTCCTCATACAGTTTCTTGCATTCATCAAAGTACTCATCATTATACTCCTCAAAGTTATTAGGCCTATAACACACTCCTACTCTCAATTTTGATCTCTCAATGCTTATGTCACATAAATAAATGCTAACTGATTTAAACTAAATTTTAAATTAAATCCCTACTAATATATGGAAACTGCAATTTACTACTAGAGCTAAATAGTTTAGAATATAGAATCTGCAGTAAAATAACTAAACCATATAGTATGGCTATACGTGTACTACTTTATATTTAACTTTTTAATAATATCCTTGCTTTTGAACAGCAAGAGGAACTCGCTATCATGTACCTAGATATTGAAGCTGGCTTTGACACCATCAACGTGTCGACGCCCCTCTGCTTACTTGAAGCCCACTATTTATTCCAAGATAACATCCTCTGGTTCATAGCAGCACTCCTCCACTACAGGGTATTACAGATTAATGCCCATGGATAATTGCACAAGAAGGCAATATCTGCTGTTGTTCCACAAGGAGAAGTCCTATCTGGCTTGTTATTTACAGCCATCATTGTGCCTCTTGTCTGTAGCAGTGATAAAATCATCACATATGCAGACAATATAAAAATTTTAACACCTATTGCTTCCAACAATGACCTTGAAGCTATAGCATGTATTAATAATAGGCTCATAAATGTCGCCTTTTACCTCAAACAGTATAGACTCAATCAATCCACAAAAAAACAAAACTAATTGTCTTTTCCCTCAAACCAACCCCTACATTGCTAGTCCCAACACTCAGTGGAATTGTAATATTTGCCACTCCTACCCACGCAGATTTGGGATTGGAATTTGACACAAAATTTCGGTTTTATGCTCATGTAGACAAAATTCATGTCCACAGCAGCCTCCCTTTGATGGGAAGCTAAAGAGCAATTAATCTGTATCAAAGATCCTCAGATAATTAGGAAATTCATTAGAACAGTAATTTATGTCATTCCATTATGCCGCTGAAGTGTGGGCATCAGCAGCTACTATAATCCTCGCTGCAGAATTCTGGCTCCTTAAATCGGCTAACTGGAAAGATTGTCTCCCACCACAGGACAGAACTACAACCTTAGCTACTTCACTGAGGATTCACCGACTACCTGATATTACTGAAGTACAGCAACTGGTAGCCACAGTTAAGATGGTCACAGAACAAATCTCAACACAGACCATTTGGGATTCATATTACTGGCACTTCAGTCAACCCCACTGCTCTGCTCGAAGCATTGAAGACTTCATATCTCAGCTTACTTACTGATATTAGGTGCTTTATGATATTATTGTATAGCACCTTGATGCCAACTTCAATAAGTTTTTCACCAATAAAACCTATAGGAAAGCAATCTTAGCAGCTTTCTCAAATTCCAGAAGCCAATAAGAACAAGCTCATGCTCCTCTCCATGCCATCTACGAAGCTCTCCTGTGATATAACAAAATTCATGTGCTACATGTGGGGGCCTAACTCTGACCATACCCATGCTTCTTTAAACAAGAGCATATTGATGCGTATCCAAGAAAGTATGAATGCCTTTCTTGTATATTATGTATTGTAAATATAACCTTACATGATGTAGCATGTTACCTTTTTTTTTTTTTTTTTAATTTGACTTTTTATGTCATTGTATACATAATTAATTATTTAATTCTGATGTGAGCCTTTGGACATGACAGGACAGTTGCAAATTTACTTATTTATCTACATTGTATTCATCTAGTTGTAATAAAGATTCTCTCTCTTTATCTAGTTGAATGGATGGCCAGATTGAGTCAGTTTGGCATGACATAAGCACTGGGAAAGCAAAAATGAGAGTAGGAGTGTGTTAGTACAGTGAACAATTCTACAAAGAAATAGTGGACCAGTAAATCACATGTGTTAACAGAGGATTTTAATTTTTTAAATATTTACTGAAACTTGTGGGTTGGTCACTTGCCACACTAACAAGACTTTTGTGGATTTATTGGATGGTTGTTTTCTACAGCAGCATGTTAAAGAGGCAACAAGGAGTAATATTCTTGATCACATTATCAGTGATTATTCATGCATTAAGAATCTGCAGATGAAAGAACAACTAAGTGGCAGTGAACACAGTTTATTGATATGGGATTTACTTAAAGATATAACTACCATCAAGAGTAAAGGAAAGGGTTTTTGCTTTCATTGACTACAGTGGTCTTGGACAGTTTTTAAATTCTATACAGTGGGACGGACTACCTGATGATGTTGCCATCAGCAAATTCTAATTGGGAAGCATTCAAAGAAGTAATCATAGAAACTACTAGGCTTTCATACCAAGTAAGAAATACTCTTCAAGGTATAAGCCTGAATTGATGTCTGATGAACTAATGAGACTCATGGCAGAGAAGAAAAATGTATGGGATGCATATAAATTATCAGGTGACACAGAAACTTATTGTAGATATAAACTAGTCTGTAATCAAGTTATAAAGCAGGTTAGGCAAGCAAAAGCAAATTATGAGAAAACTTTGGCAAAAGTTGCAAAGAAGTCTTTACTTACGTAAACACTAGGAGGAGAGGGATGAATCAAATTGGTCCACTCAATATTGATGGTTCGACTGTTGATGATCCTGCTCAGGTTACTGACAAACTGAATGAGTATTGTGCATATGCATTCAGAATTCTTTAGGGAAGTGGATACTAGAAGTTTATCAAACTCTAACAGGGAGGTAAATGATTTTGTAATAACTGACAGGAAAGTGGAAGAGAATTGTAGAAGTTAAACATAAGAAAAGCACTGGGGTGGATGGGATCTATCCAGTTATATTAAAGGAGGCAGCAAACGAAGTAAGCAAATCCTTAGCCATAATTATGAGAATATCCTTGGATTCAGGGAATGGTCCCATGAATTAGCGATTTGCGAATCTATCCCCAATTCACAAAGGGAATCAGAGCATTAGTAGAGGCATATGATGCAAGAAAGCAAGCTTATCAGCATCAGCAAATTTTAGACAAACTCCTCAGGGTATAGGATGACCCAAATCAATCACTCAGCTGCAGATACAGACGTAAGCATAGTGAAGAATGGAACTGTACCAAGAAGATATTGATTCCTGGTACTTCGTTTTGCAGAAGATGCAGTCAAAAGAATATCTTGCTTTCTAATGCAACAAAGATTAGCAGGTTTAGCCAGTCTCTAAAATCAGTGAAATGTTGCTTTGGAAAACATCTCCTCCCCTCCCAATCTTTTATTAAATTTCTTAAAACATGAGCTGATATGTCTACATGAGCACAGCAAATCGTTACCTTCTTTTGATCCTAGGCCGCAGTGGTATTCCAGGAAATGAATATGCAGATGACGCTGCAAAACATCCTTCCAACATAGCCTCAACAAATGATCTAGTCCCATATCCTGATTATAGATGCAATATTCAGAGAATATGTATGGAACAATTGCCACATTTATGGAAAATGCAAACACATAAGCTGTTTCAAACTGAAACCTGAAACACAATTATGGACTTATGGTCTCTGTAAAAATGGAAAAAAAGTTATCCTAGTTAGAACCCAAATTGGCCATACTCATCTGTTCTTGCTTTCAGGAAATGATCCTCCTTAGTGTGAGAATGATCCTACCATTCCCAGCATGCATTTCAATCATATCTATCTCTGTCAATTACAATTGTTTAGGTAATATAACATTATTATAGATAATAATAAAACATAGATAATAGTAAAACAGGGCAGTTTGTTTGCCAGAAAGTGAAACAAAAGAAAACATATGGTGCCTTTAGCATTTTGTATATTCCTGTGTTATGTATAAGGATATACAGATATTGGCATTAGTATTAGTTAAATGTTATATAAGACAGAATTGTTTTGTAAATTTTGAATCCAGAGCCTTCTAATTCCACTAGAAAATATACATTAGAATAGATGCCATAGGTACAGAGTACTACTTTGGTTATTCTGATACATGGAATATTTGATGTATAATTCTTTTAGAAAGTGAATTAGTAATTGTTTATCTGTTATATGAATTTGGAGTGTAATTTTTATTTTATTTTTTTCAGTGTACAATACAAATCAAATATTGGATATACTTTTAGTTTTGAGAGTTCTAAGGCTTGTTAAAATTATTGGAGGAATTGAAAGGTTAGTGACATTTTGAAAGTAATTTTTTCTTTCCTATATAGTTAAGTTTTAATTTTTATTACTATTAATTTTTATGCATTTATAAACACTCTCCTGGCACATAGCCAACCTGGAGATTTCTGCATTTTTTTTTTTTTTTTTTTTTTTTTTTTTTTTTGTGGACAAATAAACTGATGATAATAATAAATGAATAATATACACTTAAGTTAGTTATAATCCAGTTTAATACAAATATATACTAACAAAAATCAGTAGTTTTCGAGATGCATGTCTCTTTGTCAACTGACAAATTAAATACAAAATTAAATACATACAACGAGCTGAGTGAGGCACGTTAATCATGCGTCATTGTTGTTGCACGGACGTGCGCTGCTTTCTACACCACTGATCGTCCAGCAATAAAACGGTTGTCTCTAGGATGGGATGTAGACATGCCTTTCTGGCGATTTAATGCCTTTGGATTGTTTACTATGTTGAGTGACTCTAGCCATAGGCGGTGCCGAAAGTGTCGTGAGTGGTCTACTATTTCAAAGTCGCGTTTGGGGTCAAGATCGTGGTTGGTGGCCCAAAAATGTTCAGTGACCGTGGACTGGTCAGTTTCGGCAAGCCGAATTGCTCTGTTGTGTTCCGTGAGGCGATCCTGGAGACGCCTTGATATTTCTCCTATGTAGCAACTGTTACAGTCTCTACAGGTGATGCGATATACCACATTGCTGCGTAAGACAGGTGTGACAGGGGCCTTCACGCTGGAGACAAGTGAACGTAGGTTCCTGCAGGGTAATTGCACACATTTGATGTTGTAACTTCTAAGGACCTTCGAGATCCGTCCTGACACGCCTGGATAATAGGGAATGTAGGTGGACGATATACCGACTTGGTTCGGTGGTCTTGGGTTGGATGTGAGTTCTTCTGCCTGTAATAGGCATCTGCTTAATACATGGGATGGATAACCACATTTGGTTAGGTCCGCCTTCACACAGGAGATCTCGTTACGCCTAATTGTGTCGGTGCTGGAATGGCTCCAAGCCCTGGAGAATAGGGTGCGGGCAGTGCTATTGAGATGGCTTGGTGCGTGGCTGGACCTGTAGTTAGTGAATTGACCGCACCACATAGGTTTACTGAGGTCTCTGAGGTCTCTAGATGTGGGCCTACGCAATGCACTAGGACGTCCAGCAACGGGAGCGTACCGTTCACCTCTGATTCTATGGTAAACTTGATGAAATTAGATAGGGAGTTGAGGTATTCCAGCAGTGCAGTTTCAGAACCACATGGTATTACGGTAAAAATATCGTCAACGTATCTACACCATGTTGTAATAGGTGTAGGTGGGTTCTGGTGTATCTGCTCCTCCAGATCTTCCATGGCGATGTTGGCTACTACGGAACTGACAGGGGCACCCATAGCAGTGCCATGTACCTGCTGGTAGAGTGAATCCTCAAAAGTGAAGATGCTGCTTGATAAGCATAGGTTGAGGGCGGTACAGATGTCATCAGTGGATAATGATGTCCTGGATTGGAGGCTTAAGTCGTTCTCGAGGAGCCTTCTGACGCAGTGCACGGCCTGTTGGACGGGAATTGAAGTGAATAAAGAAACCACATCAAATGATGCCATGACAGTGTTGTCAGGGATTGAAAGGTCCTTAATGAGGTGGATGAATTCACTGCTATTTTTAACGGTGTGCGAGGTATTACCTATAAGAGGTGAGAGGAGGCGCGCGATATGCTTGGACAGTTCATACGTTGGGGCACTGCAGCACGACACTATTGGTCTGAGGGGAATACCCGGTTTGTGGATCTTTGGTAATCCATAGAATTGCGGTAGTTGGCAACCAGTAGCACATAGAAGATGCTGAGTTGTGGTCGAGATCTTCTTATCTTTAAACCATGTGTGGACGAGTTTATTGACATGTGTCTCTAGACGTTTCAAGACCTTAATGGGTGGATCAGATAGAGGTTCATATACGTTTGGATCTAGTAGTAGGGTCAGGGCTTTCTCTCGGTAGGTTGATCGGTCCAACACAACGGCCCGGCGCCCTTTATTCGCAGGAAGTACGACGATGGAGTTGTCTTTTCTTATAGATGATAGGGCGGCATGCTAACGATGGTTAAGGTTTGAGTAAGTTTTTCGAGTACTGCGGAGGATTGCGGCAGTCCTGAAACGGATCTCGTTGGCAGTTTCTTCGGGAAGGTTGGCAATACTGGCTTCTATACCCATAGCGAGCTGTGTGAATGGAGGTTTGGATGGTATGACGGCGAATTTCATGCCGTTGGATAAAACATTCAGCTGTTCGCTGGATAGTTGCTGCTTAGATTCAAGACAAAGGAAGTTGTGTCATTTGAACGTGTGCTCGCTTTTGAGGAGTTAGCTTCTATGCTTAAGTTTATGAATTTGCGCTGTTGGCGTAAACGGTAGGTATCAGAGATCTGATTAGCCCGATGACAGATGGTATGTATAAGGTTCGTAAATACGATAGGCGAGACCTTACCTTGTAGATGTTGTAACAGTCTGGACTTGTTGTGGTCAGCGCTCTTGATTTCATGGCGGTGATGGGTTATCCACAATTTTAATGTGCGTAGACTGAAGTTAAAACAGGCACGATCCATGTGAGAGTTGTGGAACGGGGCTTTGTAGCGGAACCCTTTAGGTATGATTCAATTGCTTTTGCATCTGTGTGCAAAGCGTAGATGTTGCCTGTTGCGGGCTATTGAAAGGAAGGACTTTTGTAACTGCACACAATCGTTGTAAGTATTATGGCCGTAAAGGGATCGAATAGTAACGAATGGGCCTGGAGTACTGGGGTCCATAGTTTATAATATACACTTAAGTTAGTTATAATCCAGTTTAATACAAATATATACTATCAAAAATCAGTAGCTTTCGAGACGCGTGTCTCTTTGTCAACTGACAAATTAAATACAAAATTAAATACATACAACGAGCTGAGTGAGGCACGTTAATCATGCGTCATTGTTGTTGCACGGACGTGCGCTGCTTTCTACACCACTGATCGTCCAGCAATAAAACGGTTGTCTCTAGGATGGGATGTAGACGTATGCCTTTCTGGCGATTTAATGCCTTTGGATTGTTTGCTATGTTGAGTGACTCTAGCCATAGGCGGTGGCAAAAGTGTCGTGAGTGGTCTACTATTTCAAAGTTGCGTTTGGGGTCAAGATCGTGGTTGGTGGCCCAAAAATGTTCAGCGACCACGGACTGGTCAGTTTCGGCAAGCCGGATTGCTCTGTCATGTTCCGTGAGGCGATCCTGGAGACGCCTTGATGGCGATCTTGACCCTAAACGCGACTTTGAAATAGTAGACCACTCACGACACTTTCGCCACCACCTATGGCTAGAGTCACTCAACATAGTAAACAATCCAAAGGCATTAAATCGCCAGAAAGGCATACGTCTACATCCCATCCTAGAGACAACCGTTTTATTGCTGGACGATCAGTGGTGTAGAAAGCAGCGCACGTCCGTGCAACAACAATGATGCATGATTAACGTGCCTCACTCAGCTCGTTGTATGTATTTAATTTTGTATTTAATTTGTCAGTTGACAAAGAGACGCGCGTCTCGAAAGCTACTGATTTTTGTTAGTATATATTTGTATTAAACTGGATTATAACTAACTTAAGTGTATATTATAAACTATGGACCCCAGTACTCCAGGCCCATTCGTTACAATAAATGAATAAAAATTGATTTATTTTCTTCTTGTTTTAAACTCATTCTGTTATTAAACTCTTTATATTGAATTGGAAGATCAGTACAATAACATATAACTTGAAGCATTCATTTGTATAATTTTATGATCATATGCTCTGAGATTATGCTTTTAGTAGTAGTGGCCTATGATGCAACAAAGCACAGTTATATAGTATCATTAAAAAAAAATCTCCCACATCATTCGTCCATCCCGTCCAAGAATTTGTCAAGTTCTTCTTTGAATTTATTCAAACTGCCCACTACCACAACAAATGGAAGTTTGTTCCAACAATCAACCACCTTGGCTGAATGCAAACCTCTGCACACATCTTGCAACCATGTTCTCAATTAAAATTTATGTCCCCTCGTTTGTAGTCTGATCAAGAGGAACATTGCTGTCAGCATTGAGCTTGCTCAAACCATTCAAAACCTTGAACACCTCAAACAGATCACCTCACAGGTGTCTAGTCTTGTCTTCAAATGCTGCAGTTTGCATGACTGAAGGGTGGTCTTGGTAAGACCACCCTTTAGTTTCCTTCACCAACCTCGTTGACCTTCTTTGCACTCGTTCCAGCAGATCCTTCCTAAAATGAGGCCTCCAGACCTCTATGTAGTACTCAAAATGCACCTAACCATTGCCTTATACAATGGTATAATCTATTCCTTATCCCTGCTAGCAAAGTTCCTGTATAGCATAGACAAAACTCCATTAATTGCCCTGGCAGCCTGTCTTCATGGCTCAGAGAACTTCATATCTGACTGCATAATTACCTGCTGGTCTGTCTATCTACAGCCACCCCTTGAGCATAGTACCACACAGTTTATATGTTAATCTGGAATTACTGCTATCCATATTCAGTACCTTGCATTTATCAATGTTAAATTTCAACTACTATTTTTCAGCCCATCTGCATTATTTTTTTTAGATCCTGTTCGAAGTAACTTACCCTGATTACTGTTATTAATCACTCTTTCAGCTTTTGTATAATCTGTTAGATAGGTGATAATGAAAAAAAAAAAAAAAAAGTGATATTGTATGTTCATGCATTTAGATCTAAATCTTAAACAATATCCCTTAGTTCATATACAAAATTCTAACAATTCTCAATGGTAAGCATCTCCCAGATGCTTACCATTGAGAATTGTTAGAATTATGATGTATTTTTGTTTCTTTGTTCTCTTACCTGCCTGGACATCTTGATCACTGAGAGGAGTTGTGCATGTGATCAAAGGACTGGTAAGTACAACATATTAGTATTAGCAATGGCCACATGGTGCAAGGAAGCCAATGGCCTAGGCTGCACCAACCAAAAAAAAAAAAAATAATAATAATAATTGGTATAGGTTCCCAATTAATACAAATTAAGACAAACTTACGAGATGTCTGCTTTGAGTCTGTTTCTCTTTATATTTTGGATATGCTAACAAAGAATGCAGTGACAGAGATGTAATTAGCATTTGCTTTAGAATAGGCATAGGATCAAGAAAGCAAGCCTATATAGCATCAGCCAAAATACCCTTCCCGTTTCACCTATCCATTCACTGCAAAAGTTTGTCTAATTCAGTCTTGAATTTATTTAAGCTCTCAACTTCCACAATGACAGATAGAAGCTTGTTCCAGCAATCAACCACTGGCTGGCTAAAGGCAAATTTCTGCACATCTGTTTTACAACTGTCTTTCCTCAATTTGAATTTATGCCCACTCAGATGTGGAATCTGAGCAAGAGGATCTCATCAGTATTGAGCTTACTCAAACCATTCAAGGCATTATACATCTCAATCAGATTACTCCGCAGGTGCTTAGTCTCCAGGTGGTGCAATTTGCAGAACTTAATACGTTCTTATTAAGTCAATTAAATCGGTACCCTAAGGAATCCTACAATTTATCCAATTGTTCTTGGTACGAGTAATAATTTTACGTCTGATTGAATTTAGGAGAGTGTAGTGAAGCATTCTACAAAAAAGCATTGAGGTAAATTCCTCTTTATTTCTGTATATTAATATAAATGTAGAACTCATTGAGCATTATAGCTCTATTTTATTTATCCTAATTGAGAAAGAGAAGTTATTCAAAATTGGGTTGAATCATTTTAACTAATTTAAAATTTTAACTCTTATATGCTGTGATCATTTCATTGGTTTTAATGATTTTAATATTAGACAAGATGTCTTATGATTTTGTGGTGTGTTGGTGGTTGGGTTGGGAGATCCTGACTATCGATCGCAGATGCATCAGACCATTCATATGTCTGTGAGAGAAGGAAGCCATTGAGTAATAATTTTATGTCTGATTGAATTTAGAAGGTTGTAGTAGCGAAGAAATCTACAAGAAAGCATTGAGGTAAATTCCTCTTTATTTCTGTATAAATGTAGAACTCATTGAGCATTATAGCTGTTTTATTTATCCTATATTGAATACTGCATACAAGTCTGGAGGTCTCATTTTACGAAGGATGTAGATTTGCTGGAACAGGTGCAAAGGTCAATGAGGTTGGTTGAAGGGAAGAAATAACCGAAGTCTGCCTTATGGCAGGCTTCAGTTGTGCAAATTTCAGCATCTGGAGAATAGACACCTATGAGGTGATCTGGTTGAAGTGTTATGGCTTTGAATGGATTGAGCAAGCTCAATGCTAATAGCATTCTTCCTCTTGTTCAGACTACAGACATGAAGGAGCATAAATTCAAATTGAGGTTGGATGGTTGTAGCATAGATATATGGAACTTTGCCTTCAGCCAGCAGGTGGTTGATTGTTGGAACAAACTTCCATCTTGTTGTTGTGGAAGTGGGTAGTTTGAATAGATTCAAACAGTTTGAATAAATTCAAACAGCACAGGACATGTGATGTGGAAAGGTTTATTTATGGGGTTTTTTTGGCTGACACTTTATAAGCTTGCTTCGTGCATCATTTGCCACTGCTAATACTAAATGCATGTTATTCAGTTTCACAAAAATTTGAATTCTGTGAAGGAAAATTAGTGGTTAATAGTAAAGTAAAAAAATGTTGTGACACTAGGTGAGAACAAACTAGTGCTGAAAATTTCAACATGATAAGCCTTGTGTGTGGTTGGTCAGTATAGAGTTCTAATGGAAGAGATGCTACTAACTTGTGCCTCCGTAGCCTGGTGGGCAGAAGCAGCAGTGCATAGCACACGCTTCTTGATTAGACCGGGGTTCGAGCCTGTAACCACTAAATACGGAGGATGCGGAAAGGTCAGGAATACGCCACCGCATATCCCCCTAGCAATATGGCCTTAGTTGCTAATGCTCCTAAAAACCAAAACAACAGCTACTAACTTCATTGTGCAAAAAAAAAAAAAAAAAAAACACACACAAACACAAAGCTCTCCTAAAACTGCTAAAAAAAAAAAAAAAAAAAAATTATTTCAGCAGCTTTAGGAGAGCTTTGTGTTTGTGTTTGTGTTTTTTTTTTTTTTTTTGCCCAATGAAGTTAGTAGCATCTCTTCCATTAGAACTCTATACTGACCAACCACACACAAGGAAATTACATGAAAGAACTAAATATGAAAGCTTAATAAAAGGCACTTTACCATTGAAATATTTCACATGTTAAAAGTTTCATAAGGTAAAATTTCTTTTAAACTTTCTTAAAAATAAATTACAGGTAGTACTTATTAAAAGATTATCTTGAATTGAGGAAATGGCTGAGGTTTTAGGGCAATATATAAATTTTCTAACACACACAGTCTCTCTTTCTTGAGATGAAATTGACCAGCAAGAATTGACTGCAGGAGATGTGAAAAACATTCTAATATAGTATACTCAAAAAGCATCCTTCACATCTCAAATCTTATTACAGATTAAGATGAGTTTTATTCAGACTTCAGATTTTCACTACTTATTAATGTATACTTTGATGCTGTTGGTGCTGCTTTTTACTTATATGTTTATGAATATTTATCAGTGGCATGCAAATAGAAAAGCCTACTAAAGTTAAAATCTCCAAAATCCAGTGACCCCCAGACGCAATCCTTGCCAAATTGAGACCAGCTTTCTGAAACCCAGAAAAGTCAAGATCTTGGACTTTTCTGAAATCCAGGTGGTTATATTGTAATCATAAAAACACTGCATTTCTGTACCTTTTCCTTCCTTCCTTCCTGAGAGAGAGAGAGAGAGAGAGAGAGAGAGAGAGAGAGAGAGAGAGAGAGAGAGAGAGAGAGAGAGAGAGAGAGAGAGAGAGTAACTTATAGGACAAAGAAAAGTGCAGTAAACACGCAGTAGTATACATATTATAAATTACAGTAAAGATTATTTCATCCCCAAAATATATCATACTGTGTATAGTATATTTTGAAAAAAAAAAAAGAAGAAAAAATTTACTATTTCTTCACCAAAGCCAAGTGCCTTTAAGAATATAACCTTTTGCACAGTAGTAAGGGCCTGTGTAGGAAAAGCTACATACCTCTGATTACTGATTTCCCTTTAGACAACATATGGACAAAAACTTTCACTAAATTATTAGGTTAGTCTAATCCTTAGTGTATGAATTGTGAAACAGAGCAATACATCAGTTATTACATTTTATATATATATATATAAAAAATTGTAGCCATTTCTTTTATGTATTTTGTATGCTGAATCCAACAAGATTGGTTTTTCTCTAGTGTTACTATTTTGGCAGCAGTTGAAGGGGTTTTTATGTTTTTGAGAAATTTATACCAAATCCATATGTGTATACCAATACTGTGATAGGTATAAAAGAGCCTCTTATATTCATAAAATAAGTTCTGCAGTTTGCTATGGGTACTAAGTCTCCATTTTTGTATTTTAATATTGATTTGAATAAAATTGTGTGATGTTTAGTAGTCTGCTATGTTTGCATATATAGGCCCAAAGCAGATAAAGCATAATATTGTTGGTAGCACTAAGTTTTGCCAAGGAATTTGAAGCCGATGTTGGAATGAGATATGGATGATAAAATGAGATGTTCTCAAATTCAACATTAGAGGGATGGTTTCAGGCTAATTGCAAAGTATTCCTGCAGCTATCTGAAATTTGGAGAGGAGAGAGCGTGCGCACCCACAAACCATCATAACTACTACTTTTTTATGGTGGATATACCAAATTAAGTCTGTAGATTCAAAAAACTGTAATGTATTCCAGCATGCCATCCTCTATTGCTCTGGTGCTGCACAATGAAGACTTGCCAATTCCCAATTCACCCTCCAAAAAAAGTCTTCAGAATTGGATGGTGAATCTGGTGAACAGGATAATTGGGATTGCACTTCAGAAGCCCATTCAAGTAAAATGCTACGTTTCCTAATCAGCAAGAATTGGATGATGTGAGGAATTTGGATCCTGCCAAATCTAGCCTAAAGCTTGTGATATCTTGTTTAAAAGAGTGGAATCTACTGCATAGCTATAAAAACTTGACTTTCAAAAAAGCTGGAGATCAGGCTTTTGTAATTGAGAGGAAAAGAGGAGGTTTTTGGGCCAAAATAGGTGAAAAAAAACAAGATGGTTTTTTGCAAAAAGAAGTTTTAAAGTCCACACCGCACTATAAATTTCACTGGCAAAATACACATTTTACGTTGAAATGCAGCCATAGGATAGCTTACTGCAGTGTTTCTCAATCTGTGTGCTGCGGAAAATGCAAATAAAAAAAAAAATTAATAAATCCAAGTTTTATAATAAAAATTAATTCAAATAAAAAATTCGTTTATTTACGCTTCACTGATCCCAGCCCCTTCCAGCGGTCAACGTTTTGATTTCTAGTACTAATCTCTTCACCTTTCATCCTTTATTCACTTTTCATTCCTATTAGTAGATCTGTTCACCATTATTCAGCTATTCTTATCATTTGAGAGACTCTCAGTTTCCCTGCAGCTGTATAAGTGCAACTTGTAAGCAGCATAGTAAGAAATTTCCGTTGTGTTGTAAAAGTACTTTTTGTGTTTTTATATCTTTAAATGTCATATTCAGTTAATTCATATAGAACAAATATTTTCAATTAACTGTATTAGTACATTCTAGAAGTAACTTTAATTTTTTTTTAGAAATTATTATCAATGGATAAATTTTTAGTGAAAGCAAATCAGAAGAGGCAAATTGATAACAATTGAGCTTGGAGAAAATTACAAAAACAAAAACTAACAACTATCAACACTGAAAAAGAAGAGATTGTTGTTATAAATATGACAATAATTATTTAGCCATGCGATAGGATTTTAGTATATTGATACTCAAGATTTGCATCTACCTTTATGCGTGGCATGTGGTTTAAAATTGTCAAATGAATCAATGGTGCCAAGTAAATTGCAGCATCATTTTTCTACGAAACGTGAGAATTTATTGTCCAAAACTGTGGAGTATTTTAAAAGACTTGCAGGCCTCTACTAGAAAATAAGGTACAGAATTTTATAGTATGTCTAAAATATCTGATAAAGCTCAAGAAGCCAGCAATTCAGTAGCTGAACTGGTGGCAAAAAAAAAAAAAAAAGGGAGAAAGAAATCTCACCTGATTGCAGAAAGTCTGATTTTATCAGCATGTCGGATAATCACGAAAAGTATTTTGGGGGAGGAAACTGGAAAAAAATAATGACAGTACTACTTTCGAACAACACAATTACCAGGCATATAAAATAAATGTCCAATGATATTGATACAGTTATATTTATATGCTGAAGGACATCATGTTTTTTTTTTGTTGTTGTTGTTGTAAAGAACTGGAAGAACAACCGGGAAAGATATTTTCAAAGTAATGAATAATTATTTGCAAAAGTGTGGTATATTATAGAAGTTGTGTGTCGGCATTTGCACCAACGGTGCTCCCGCGATGACAGGTGCCTCCATAGCCAGGTAGGAAGGAGCAGCAGTGCGTAGCATACGCTTCTTGATTAGAACGGGGTTCGAGCCCATGTCCACCAAATACGGAGGATGCGGAAAGGTCAGGGAATGACCACTGCATATCCCCGGAGCAATATGGCCTTAGTTGCTAATGCTCCTAAAAACCAAATAACAAACTAACAAGCTCCCGCGATGACAGGAACACAAAAAGCATTTGTAAACTTAGTAAAATGACACGATTCAAATATTATTACAACACTGTTTAAGACACAGACGTTCTAGTAGCACAGACAGTCGTATCCGATTTAAAACTTGTATTTGGTCAAGCGGGTAAATGATCAATTATATCAAAACTAGACCACAAAAAATACGTATTTTTAAAAAATTAGGCAAGAAACTGGAGTCTGATCATTTCTCTAATACATAATAAGAAAATGACTAACTTATTGGTAAGTGCAAAATCATCCATTAACGTAGCTATCTACCAAAGTAGTTAAATTAGCATCATCTTGATTATATCTCATATTGTGAATACCTTCACAATGAGTTGCCGTCATATTGTACTACCTTGAATAAGTAAAACTTTGGCAATAGAGAAGACTACTGTTACTTATTCTCGGCGGATACCACTACCCAGACGGCACTGTTTCAAAACTTGTTTGCTCTACTTCGGTGGGTGGGCAGTAGAGCCCTGGTATTACAATAGTGACAACCTAGTTATGAAGTATAACTTCACAATATGAGAGGTGCCTGAAGGTGTGCAGTAGTCATCATCAGCCATTTTCAATCCACTGCAGGATGAAGGCCTCTCCAGCAACTTTCCAGTTCCTTCTGTTTTGAGCACTGGCCATCCATTTACTACTCAAAAACTCATGAATTTCATCTATCCATCTCCGCCTTTGTCTTCCAGGTTTTCTTCTAGCTCCTCTTGGGTACCATTCTGTTATTTTCTTAGTCCATCTGTCATCATGTCTTCTAGCTATATGTCCTGCCCAAGACCATTTTAGTTCTTTAGTTTTGATAAGAATGTCCTTTACTTGAGTTTGCTGCCTAATCCATGTGTTTCTCTTCTTATCTAACAGTCTGATTCCCAATATAATTCGTTCCATTCTTCGCTGTGTAGTTCTTAGCTTCTCTTCCATTCTTTTGGTGAGTGCCCAAGTTTCACTTCCATAAGTCATGGTGGGGAGTATACATTGGTTCATTATTTTACGTTTCAGACAAAATAACTGGGATATTGCTCTTCAGTATGTGACTATATTTCCTCAATGCTATCCATCCAAAATTTATTCTTCTCTTGACTTCCAGCCATTTATCATTATTACAGCTAATAACTTGTCCCAGATAAGTATATGACTCCACCTTTTCAATTACTGCTCCTTCAATCATTATTTCCCTTTCCGTGGCATACTTGTTCATCATTACTTTTGTTTTAGCCATATTCATCTTTAGTCCAAAATCCTTACTAACTGTGCATAACTGATTAAGATTTTCCTCTAATTCTTTGGGATCGTGGCTTATGACCACAATGTCATCTGCAAATCGTAAATGGTTTAGGTACTCTCCGTTCACATTGACTCCTTTCTGCGACCAGTCTAATCTTCTGAAAGCTTCCTCAAGGGCAGCAGTAAACAGCTTCGGAGATATTGTGTCTCCTTGTCGGACTCCTTTCTCGATTTTAAATTTCCTACTGTCTTTGTCTAGTCTAATAAAGGATGTAGCACTCTCATATATTTTCTTCAAAATCATAATATATGGAGTATCTATGCCTTGTCTTTCCAGTGCCCCAAACATTGCCTTATGCTGTATGGAGTCAAATGCCTTTTCATAATCCACAAATGCCAGGCATAATGGTGTTTTATATTCATTTGCTTTCTCCATTAGCTGTGATATTACGTGAAGGTGATCCATAGTTGAGAATCCTGTCCTAAAGCCAGCTTGCTCTTTCGGTTGATTCTCATCAAGTATTCTTTCTAATCTGTTAGTAATGACCCTTGTGAACAACTTGTAGATATGGGATAACAAGCTAATTGGTCTATAATTTCCAATTTCTGATTTATCTCCTTTCTTATGCAGCAAAACTATGATTGCATTATTCCACTGCTTAGGCATCACACCTTTTCTAATGCACTTTGTGAAGAGCCTTGCCAGTTTTTGTGTTATGTCTCTTCCTCCCAATTTTAACAACTCTACAGTAACTTCATCTTCCCCCGGGGCTTTCCGATTCTTCATTTTCTTCAATGCATGTTCTACCTCATCAGGAAGAATACCGGGTATGTCGTATGTGTTGCTACTTTGCAATCCATCTTCCCCACTGCTGGTATCATTCCCTCGCTCCTTGTATAATTCTCTATAGTAGTCTTCTGCTATTTGAATGCCTTCTCTGCTGTTTATAAGTACATCATCGCTATTCTTCAGTTTCAGTATCATTTGTCTTTCTGTATTACTGCTCATGGCTGCTGATTTAAATCCTTTGTTTTCCCTTATTGCTTATTCTACTTTTCTTGTGTTAAATCTTCTTATGTCCTCTCTGAGTCTCTTTCTAATGGCTTTGCATAACTCAGTATACTCAATTTTCTCCCTGTCAGTGTTTTTCTTGCTCTTCATTTGTCGTCTTTGGTTCATCATGACAAGTGTTTCTTGACTAATTTTTTTTTCTTTGGATTTCTGTTTCCCTATAGGTTTCTTGGGCTTTATCACTTTCAGAAAGTTGTAATATTCCTCGTCGATATCTTGGTCCTGAGCAGTCTGCAGAAGCTCAAACTTGTTCTTAAGTTCCAGTACATACTGCTTTTTCTCCTCCTCTGTTATTTCAAAGACCTTTGTATTATTTACTCGAGTCAGTTTTTTCCTTTCCTTTCCTACATCTATATCAAGTGTACATCTTACCATTCTGTGATCACTTCCAACATTTACCTTATTCAGGACGGTAACATCATTCACAATATATCTTCTGTTAGTGAGGATGAAGTAGATTTCATTAGTTGTTAATCCATTTGGACTCTTCCATGTCCACTTTCTGTTCACCCTTTTCTTGAAAAAAGTGTTCATTACTGACATTCCTTGAGATTCTGCAAATTCCACAAGTCTTTCACCTCTTTTATTTCTTTCACCAATTCCAAAATTTCCTATAGTTCCTCTTTCTGCGCTGTTTTGCCTTTTTCCAACCTTAGCATTGAAGTCCCCCATAATAATAGTGTAGTGGGTTTTCTGCTCATCTAGAAGACTCTCAATTTCAGTGTACATTTCTTCAACCTCTTCATCATCATGGCTCGATGTTGGTGCATAAATCATTATAATCTTTAGCTTGTACCTCTTAGAAATCTTGAGTATTAGTCTTGACACCCTTGGTGACGTACTTTTGAATTCCAAAATGTTGTTTTTAAAATCTTTATGGACCAGAAACCCAACTCCACCTTCACTCCTTTCACTGTTTCCATTGGTGTACAGCAGATTTCCACTTGATAAACTTATAAGTGATTCATTTCTTCTTCTTGTTTCAGCCAAACTGATGATATTCCAATTCACATTTTCTAATTCCTTTTCCAGCTCTAATATCCTGTCTTCACCGATGAGTGATCGTACGTTATAACAGGCCAAGTTCAATTTCCGTGCATGGCAGCCTGGTCGTACCCAGAGATTCTTAGCACCCTCTGCTTCCACTCTGATCCTCTCGCTGCCGTAAGAGGGAGAGTGAAAGCTGCTGGGGACTGAGGGCCATTTGTATTGTTGTGCTCTCATTGCTGGAGGGTTTGGTCTTTTCCTCTTCACGCTGACCAGGCGTCTTGAAGAGAACCACTCTACACGTTCGTTGCCACCTAAGTGACGTAACAGGGCTTACCATCGAGAAGGTGTGCATGAGTGGATTTTAGGGAGCCAGGCCAACCGGACTTCTCCTAAATCTTCTGTAATAGAGAGATATTGGATCCATCAGTGTTTTAGGCTGAGTGTCTGATAACACACAGGATACCTGTTCCCCTCTATAAACTACAAAATATTTAAGGGCAAAAGCCTGGTGGTATCCGCTGAGAATAAGTAACATTAGTCTTCTCCATTGGCAAAGTGTTACTTATTCGAGGTAGTACAATACATGGCAACTCGTTGTGAAGGTATTAACAATATGAGATATAATCAAAGCGATGTCAATTTAACTTAACTACTTTGGTAGACAGCTATGTTAATTGATGATTTCGCACTTACCCATATGTTAGTCATTCTATCTTGTAACATGAGCCTTTTGCCCTTAAATATTTTATAATGAGGAAATGTAATGCATACTGAGCAAATGTACTTATGCATATATACAAGTTGCGTGAGGAAATGCTCATATTTTTCACTGGAGCAATCACAAATTTGTGATTATTTAAGTGATAAAATTTGGTGCTGTAAATTAGCTTTTCTAGCAGATTTATTCACGCAGCTTAATAAATTAAATATCAGTATACAAGGCCCAGAGGAAATTTTACTCACTTCTACTGACTAAATTTACCCACTTCTTCAACTTTAAAGAATAGTTGAGTATATGGAAAAACTGCTTAAGTGAAAAAATTTAGAAATGTTTACCTTGACTGCCAAAATGAATTATACTAAAATAATTAATGTAATAAGCGAAAGTGGGTGGTAGGTGGTAGATGACTCATCAACCGGTGAAATACCACCACTTTGCTTATTGGAGGCTTAAAGGGGTGGAACCCATGTTTAGTCTACAGAGCTATTCTGGTCAATCCTTCCCCATCTCTTCCATCGTGCAGTATGACTGATGACTTTTGAGGTTATGATGGACATCATGGTAAGATCCAATCTTCCTTACATTTCGAGGGTATAGCTCTAAAACAGTGTTCACAGGCTGACCGCTAGTTAGTACACCAGACCGAACTTGTTGGTAACTGTCTAGGAGGCTTCCGGATCAGCTAGTGTATAATCTTGCTACCTCTATTCTGCCAGATAGTGACTGGAGGGAGTCCTAGTAATGTATATACGGGAAGGGGGCATTGTCAAGGCCATGTTATATCAAGGATCTGGGTATATTCATACCATGTGTAAGCCATATCCAAAAATTTCATTACTTCATACAGCATGCCCCCCCCACACTTTTTCTTACTATTGAATACACCATGAATTGTCAAACTAATAGAGTAAGCTTATCTGCGAAAAGATCTAAACTTGCCAAACACTTGCTAGTTCATTTTACAAATATACGTGGTCTCAGTTCTAATCTCAACGATGTCCACTTCCACTTGCAGTCTGCCAAATCCCATGTACTTTTTCTGACAGAATCTCAGTTATCGATTGATTCTACTACTGCTCATCTCAGTTGCTCAAATTATTCGCTGTATTATTCATTTTGCCTCAAAGCTGGTACTTGTGCATATGTCCATTCCAATATTCCCTGTCAGAGACTTGGTAATTTGGACTCTCCTCTTTTCGATCTTCTCTGACATAAAATATCTCTACCTCATTCTGTTAAATTCATCTGTTGTCTCTATCATTCTCCCAACTCCACTAATCACTTGGAGCTCTTTATAACTTGACTTTCTGCAGTCCAACTTTCCTAACAGTGATTTTAACGTTCACAACTCCAGCTGGCTTCCACTTTCTAGTCACACTGACCTAGCTGGTCGAGATGCTAATTACTAATGACCTTGCACAGATTGTTCATTTACCTACAAGAATACCAGACAATCCTAACCATACAGCCAACATGCTTGATCTTTTTCTCACAAACAACCATTCTAAGTACACGGTCGAAGTGAGTGGTCCTTCAGGAACCTCGGATCACAATTTGGTGATTGTCTCTTCTCCAATGGAGCCTTTATCTCATGGCTATTCCCATCCTCTTGTTGTTTGCATTACAAGAATTAAAAATGGGATGACCTCCGAGATTTGTTTTCTCCTTTTCCTTGGTCGGATTACTGTTTCAAAACTTCTGATGTTAACGTTTCCTCAGATCATGTCAGTGAAATTATTCTTGTAGGAAAATCCTTTATTCAACACTCCACTTTAAAATCTCATTATTTATGTAAACTTTGGTTTTCCAATAAATGTGATATGGCTGTCCAAGAGAAGAATGTTGCATTTGAAAGCATCTGCAATTCTGCCCAGACACGATAAGAGGGAATACATTTTTTTTTTTTTTTTTTTTTTTGATTTGGTAGTTGTTGGCGCATCGGCTTCTGTGGCCATATTGCACCTCCCAAGGTTTTTGCAGTACTTTGATCCAAGCCCGAGGCGGGAATCGAACCCACGAACTTTGGGTTGCCGGTTAGGTGCTTTACCCACTCGGCTAGCCCGGTCGGCTAGGGAATACATGATGAGAGCCTTGTCAATCAATTCGGCCCTGGAGGGAATGTGCAAGACTCAAGGGGTAGAATTCTTTTCAGCGTGGTCTGTGCTTGTTAACAGGAGAGACTGCTTCTACAGGGAAGGGATACACTTAAATAGAGTGGGTGCAAGAATATTTGCTGATGCTATCAAGGCAGTGTTAGGTGGGTCGAAAAACTGCCAGCTTGGTGGAATTCACAGACTAAAAGGTTAAAAGTAGCCACAGGCAGAGGTGAAGGTGATTCTTGCATAACTTCTATTAGAATAAGTAGCGACCTGGAGCGAGGGGTGCTGGGGGTTTCAGGGACTGATGGCAGTCATCGTGAAACAGGTGGGTATATGGGATGTGTTAGGGTAACTAATAATAAGGATAGGTACATGTGTACTTGCATGTATACCAATGCTAGAAGTATAGTAAATAAATTTGAAGTGTTGGTCGAAACATCAAAGACGGATATTGTTGGGATAGCAGAGACGTGGTGTCACACAGATATAAGGAATGCAAAACTGGAATTTGGGGAGTACAATGTGTACAGAAAGGATAGACAGGAAGGGAGGAGGTGTTATGCTGCTAATTAAGAAAAACATAAAATCAAAAGAAGTGAATTCAGTTTGATATAGATGAAAAGTGCACTGTTGAGTCAGTTTGGTGTGACATAAGCACTGCGAAAACAAAAATAAGAGTAGGAGTGTGTTATAGGCCTAATGACTCGAATGAGTACATTGTACAATTGTACAGAGAAATAGAGTGGGCTAGTAAATCAGAATGTCTTATAATGGGGGATTTTAACTACCCACATATTGACTGGAACTTGTGGGTTGGTCACTCACACACTAGTAAGATTTTTGTGGATTTATTGGAAGATTGTTTTCTTCAGCAGCATGATCGAGAAGCAACCAGAGAGGGTAATACTCTTGATCTGGTTATCAGCAGTGATCATTCGTGTATTAAGAATTTGCAGATAAAGGAACCACTAGGTGGCAGTGATCACAGTGTACTGATGTGGGATTTATTTATAGATATAATTAACATCAGGGGTAAAGAAAAGGGTTTTTGCTTCCGTAAAGGTGAGTACAGTGTTCCCAGACAGTTTTTAAATTATGTACAGTGGGATCAACTGATGATGTTACCAACAATAAATTCTAAGTGGGGGAAGCATTCAAGGAATTAATCGAATATGCTACTAAAAGTTTCATACCTATTAAGAAATATTGTTCAAGGTTTAGGGCAAATGGTTATCAAATGAACTAATGAGACTCGTGACAAAAGAAAACTGCATGGGATGCATATAAATTATGAAGCGACACAGAAACCTATGGCAGATATAAGCTAGTCTGTAATCAGGTCACAAGGGAGGTTAGTCAGGCGAAGGCATATAACGAGAAATCTTTGGTAAAAGATGCTAAGAAAAACAGCAAGGATTTCTTTACTTTTATAAACTCTAAAAGGAAGAGGGATGAATCTGATTGGTCCACTTGATATCGATGGTTCAACTGTTGATGATCCTGCTCAGATTGCAAACAAACTGAATGAGTATTTTGCATCTACATTCATACAAGGAGTTATTAAGGTTTGAAAATGGCAGAAGGTTAGCAAATTGTAGCAGGGTGCTTAATGATTTTGTAATAACTGAGAGCAAAGTGGAGGAGAAATTGTTGAAGTTAAACATAAGAAAGGCACCTGGGGTGGATGGGATCACTCCAGTTATATTAAAGGAGATGGCAAAGCAACTAAGCAAACCCTTAGCCATAATTATGAGAGAATCCTTGGACTCAGGGGAGGTCCCCACGGACTGGAGATGTGCAAATGTATCCCCAATTCACAAAGGGGGATCGAGGGGTGACACAAGTAATTACAGACCAGTTTAACTTCTGTTCTGGGTAAAATAATGAAGTCACTGGTTAAAGATGCATTGCAGGATCATCTAGACAAGACTGCAGCAATAATTCAGACACAGCATGGGTTTGTTAAGGGAAAGTCTTGTCTGACAAATTTGATAGGATATTATGATGTGGTTACAAATGAAATGGATGCAAAAAATAATTTTGATATCATATATTTGGATTTCAGGAAAACTTTTGACACTGTTGTGCATGGCAGACTATTGTACAAACTGGAGCAGAATGGTATTAAGGGTAAGTTGCTACAATAGATAAAAGGATGGTTAAGTGGGAGAAGACAGAGGGTGGTAATCAATCGGTGCTGCTCTTCGTGGACTAATATTATTAGTGGAGTCCCACAGGGTTCGGTGTTAGGTCCTCTGTTGTTTTGTGTATTTATCAATGATATTGATAAAGGTATATCAGGCTTAGTGTCGAAGTTTGCAGATACTACAAAGGTTGGCAGAGTTGTTAGTGACAGTAATGGCAGTGTGCTACTGCAACAGGATCTAGATAATTTGGGCAGATGGGCTAAGAAGTGGCAACTGAAGTTTAACCTTGACAAATGCAAAGTACTGCATATGGGTAGTAGTAGTAACCCCAAAGAAACGTACCAAATGTGTGGTACTAAACGTAAGGTGATAGAAAATGAAAAAGACCTGGGAGCAATTGTGCAGTCAGATATGAAGTTTTCCTAGCAATGCAGACTGGCTGCCAGGGCAGGTCATGGGGTTTTGTCAATGATATATAGGAATTTTGCTAGCAGGGAAAAGGAGGTGATTGTCCCTCTGTACAAGGCAATGGTCAGGCCACGCCTTGAGCACTGCGTACAGGTCTGGGGGCCTCATTTTAGGAAGGATGTAGATTTGCTTGAGCGTGTACAGAGAAGAGCAACACGATTGGTGAGGGGAATGAAGGGATCCTCTTACCAAGAGAGGCTTAAGTTCTGCAAATTGCAGTGGCTGGAAACTAGGCACCTGCAAGGTGATCTGATTGAACTGTATAAGGCCTTGAATGGGTTGATCACGCTGAATTCTGATGGGATCCTTCCACTTGTTCATATTACGAACCTAAGGGGAATAAATTCCAATTAAGAAAAGACAGATGTAGATTAGATGTGCGGATATTTGCCTTTAGCCAGCGGGTGGTTAATTGCTGGAACAAACTTCCATCTGTTGTTGTGGAAGTTGATAGGTTAAATAAATTTAAGGAGGAACTGGACAGGCATTTGAAGGGAATGGTGTGTGTTTTTTTTTTTTTATTGGCTGATGCTGCATAAGCTCAAACACTTGCTTTCTTGCATCACATGCCACTACTACTACTATATCGTAATTGATTTGTTTCCAATTCTTCAGTTTCATTTTCTGCCTACATCAAAGCTCGCAACAATTGTAAAGCAATTATTTATCAGTCTAAACGAGATTTTGAACAGGCTAAGAGTGGAAAACTTGCTTCTTGCCCTAATGGCAGCTGAGCATTCTGGTTTCTTGCCAAAAGCTGTTGGCCACAACTTTTGCCCATCTCTGCTCCCACCTCTGTCAAAACCAAATAGTTCTGTTGGCACTTCAGCCAAGGATAAAGCTGACTTGCTAGCATCCCATTTTTTTCCAACTCACGTATTAATGAACTTGGTAAAACACCTCCCACCATCCCAACACACTCCATTCAATGCTTCCTGTCGTCTTCCATCATTAAAAAAATGTCAGAAGGTTTTGACGAATCTTGATGCTAAGAAAGCTCCAGGTTGTGATGGTATTTCTCCACTTGTTTTCAAAACTTGTGCTTCTGAACTTACACCTGTTCTTTGCCGCCTTTTCTCACTTTCTTATTCCAAAGGTATTTTTCCTTCAGATTGGAAATTTGCTCATATCCAGCCAGTTCCTGTAAAGGATGACAAATCCCTCCCATCCAATTATCGTGCCATTGCAATTACTTCTACTCTTTCTAAAGTAATGGAGATCGATTAACCGCCAGCTCTTAAACTACCTAGACTCCTTCCGTCTGATCAACGATTGCCAGTGTGGATTCCGTCAGTGTCGATCCACTGGTGATATTCTGGCTTATGTTACCCATTTATGGACAGATTCAATGGAAAAATTCTGTGAAACGCAGGCAGTTGCTCTTGACATCTCAAAGTCTTTCAATCGTGTTTGGCATAAATGTCTTCTAAACAGGCTTCCATCTTATGGTTTGTCAACTGTTTTTTGTAATTGGTTATCCAGTTTTCTCTCCGATTGCTCACTGAGGGTGATGGTAGATGGCTCTCTGTCTTCTAACTTCTCCACTAATGTTGGCGTCCCTTAAAGGTTCAGTTCTTTCCCCTACTCTTTTCCTCTTGTATATTATGACCTTCTTCCATTGACCAGAAATCCTATCCATAGTTTTGCTGATGATAGCACATTGCATTCCACTTTCCAGTTTGAGAAACTTCGTCCTGTTCAATCAGCTTCAACTTCTCGAATATCCGCTACCAATTCCTTAAATGTTGATCTCCAGATAATTCTCCAGTGAGACAAAGACAAATTAGTGAATTTCAATCTTTCTAGAATTCGGTCCTGTCTTATATCTCAAAAAAATATTCTTCTGCTCCTATGGTTATATTTGGTGACACTCCGATTTCTAGGCAAGATGATACGTCTCTTTTGGGGATTACCCTGACTTCTAATCTCTCTTGACACAAGCACATTACAAATATTGCTTCCTCTGCATCTAAAAAACTTGGTTTTCTCTTTACTCTTGGCATTACTTTTCTTCCAAGCAGCTGTTCACTCTATACAAATCACAAATCCACCCTACCATGGAATATTTTTACCACATCTGGGGCGGTGCCCCCAAAACCTTTCTCAGGCTTCTAGATTCCATTCAGAAGAGGGCAGTTAGGTTAATTACTGACTCGTCTCTAACAGAGTCTCTCCACTCGCTATCTAATAGACGTACTTTTTCTGCTGCATGCCTTTTCTACAGATACTTCCATGGGCACTGTTCTTCTGAATTGGCTTCTATAATTCCCGCTCTCTCTCTCTCTCTCTCTCTCTCTCTCTCTCTCTCTTCAAAACAGTCCGAGCACGTGCCACCACCAGTCAACATCCATTTACTGTCCAAGTTCAAACTCACAGAATCAACTTATCATCTTCGTTGTTTATTCATTCAACTGCTGTTTTCTGGAACAACCTTCCTTCATACGTATTTCCTGAAAATTACAGTCTACAGAAGTTCAAGAAGTCTAATGTCAACAAATATCTTCTTTTGTCTTCTCAACCTCCAACCCAAGCACTGTACTAAGTACTATAGGTTCAAAACATTAGAGCTGTTAAAGACAAAAATTGAGCATTAATTCCCTTCCCTTGATACCAAAAAATATTTATGGGTAAGAGCCCCATTTGCAACAAGAAACCTTCTGACATTAGAACTTTGGAATCTCCAAGAGGAAGAAGAATTGGCTGAGATATATAGTGACAAGCCACCGAAAATTCACTTTAATAACACTAATATTAGCAAATTTTGAATCAAATTTTTGGTGCCTCCGTAGCCAGGTGGGAAGGAGCAGCAGTGCATAGCATACGCTTCCTGATTAGACCGGGGTTCGAGCCCGTCACCACCAAATACGGAGGATGCGGAAAGGTCAGGGAATGACCACCGCATATCCCGGAGCAATATGGCCTTAGTTGCTAATGCTCCTAAAAACCAAATAACAAACAACAATTAAATTTTAAATGAATATTATAATATATATTATTTATAATTTTTTTTATAATATTTATAGAAATTTAAAATATATATATTATATATATGTATATATAATATATATGAGTATAATAATGATTATAGTGTGCCACAAAATTTTAGCATCTTTCAAAGTGTGCCGCAACAACGAAAAGGTTGAGGAACACTGGCTTACTGTATGGTGTGCTTCTAAAACATTAGCATACCTAGTATTTTTCTGTTTTGATATTTTATTAGACATTAACTGATTTTGATTGTTTCAAAAAAATATACTGTTGTAGGTTTGCCCTCTTCAGAAATGTGAAATCAGTTCTATTCATAATAATGGCCCCTGTTGTCAGGGGAATTTTCAAAGAGAGGGGATCTAAACTCAGTTTTTCTAACCTGGCTGAATATTCTTTTACATTCAGCATTACTGGCACCTCTGTAGCCAGGTGGGAAGGAGCAACAATGCGTAGCACACGCTTCTTGATTAGACCGGGGTTCGAGCCCATCACCACCAAATATGGAGGATGCAGAAATGTTGGGGAATGACCACCAAATATCCTGGAACAATATGACCTTAGTTGCTAATGCTCCTAAAAACCAAATAACAAACAAACATTCAGCATTGCTGTGAGGATTTGCTAAAATGCTAAGCATTATATATATTGGGATAATTAGTTATATTTCAAGGCTGCACTTCAGTTCCCAGTTGCCTCCGTAGTCAGGTGGGCAGGAGTTGCAGTGCATAGCACGTGCTTCTTGATTAGACCGGGGTTCTAGCCCATGACTACCAAATACAGAGGATGCGGAAAGGTCAGGGAATGACCACCGCATATCCCCAGAGCAATATGGCCTTAGTTGCTAATTCTCCTAAAAACCAAATAACAACAACTTCAGTTCCCCAGTCAAGAACCATTGTACTTTCTTATTTTATTTCTTTCTTAATAATGTCTTGTAGGTTCTCCTACTGAATCTGACAGAACTGGTAGTGCAAAACATTGTTGCTTCATCTATTTCTTTATCTTTAACAACATCAAGAAGTACTAAAAAATTGACAACAAAAAATTTCAAATTTGAAACTGGTGAAATTTGTGCTACCTGATCATTTATAAGGACATCCTTTTTTCAATTGGGAACCTATGTGCCCTGTAGTCACATGTAGCCATAAAGTACTTCTTCACTGAGCAAAAGACCAGAATATTCTTTGCAATCTTGTTTTCAACTCTCCAAAACTTGGCAGTAGAAATGCCTATTACTAAGTCAAAATCATCCTTCTCATTTACTCTGTTATGGTAATCAATTTTGAAAATTGAATTTTCAGAATATTCAAATAATTTTAAAATCTTCCATTTCCAAAATGGAAATGTAAGATTTGAAAACTGTTGATAAAATAAATTTTAACATACCTGGGGATAATAACGTAAGTATATGGATGTGAGGTATGTTTGATTGAAGTGCTATGTTCAGATTTTCAAATGTTGGCATAACAGTTAAAAGAAATAAGAAGATATGTTTATTCAAGTGCCAGAAGAAAGAACATGAAGAAACTTTTTGCATGATTGAGAATGTAATCATGCAGAAAGTTTCATGCCTAGAATTATTAGTTTGCTTGCCTGTTTAGGATTCCTTCCCCAGAAGTTTGTGATTCAGGAGTTATTAATTTGTTTTCTTTGAAAACTCCTTTTGGATTATAAACTGAATTTTAAAAAGTGAAGTCAGTGCCAATCGCTTTTACGTTTCAGTATGATAACTCTGAAAAGTGCTGATATGGATTTTCTGATCTCTTCTTTAAATAAAATTAACAAAGTTGCTGATGTTCTTACATTCTAGTTACACATTTAACCTAAGACAGCCAACTTGTACACACATGCTTAGAAATATTTTTTACTTATGTGGCATGCACTAATTGAAATTGTTTAAATCTGTTTCTTTTAGCACTTCTTATCAGCTAGTAGTTAATATCCATCAGATAGGCATCCACTTTTACATAAAGCTCCCTTTTCAGCACACAGATTAATAAGATGATAACTGTCCAGTTTCATCTTTTAATATCCTTTCTACTCCAATTTTGAAGCAGTCTCACATGATTTCACTTAGTTCAGAAGATGTCTAGTGTTGTATCCTGTTGAATCGCCTTCCAGTTCCAGCACTGAGAGCAAGCTACTTCCAATTTTTTTATTTTTATTTTTTTACGAAAGATTGCCACAGTGGAATATAGTTTAGAATCACTTTGATTACTGCCATCTGTACAGTAAAAAATTATCAATTTTTCAGAGCCATCACTAACTCTTCTTTCCCTGTTCATATACTTTCACTAACAACCTTTTGTTTTTGTTTTTCCACGACCATTATTTTATATTTTATTAATTAATTTATTTTTTTGATTATGTTCATTGACAAAATATACAATGAACATTTGGCACATAGGACATTATCATCACCATGAAATGCAACATCTAGTTTTGCATTTCATTCTATGCAGTTATATACACTGTGTGCTATTTTTATGCTAATTTGTTTGCAGATGATTACGTCATGTTTCCCACCACATGAAATCGAAAAGTCAAATCTACAAAGTGATTTTTCAGATTTTACAATACGTGGAAAATATTATGTCTTCTGAAATTTTATGGTGTATTTCTTTGGCATCTTACTGAAAGACATTTAATTCACTTAGCACTACACATTTACAAAATGGCTGCACGTAACAGAAAATTATGGTATTATCTATCCTATGTTAATAGAGAATGATGCTATCTGTTTTGCAATGTAGACCATTATAGTGCACCTTGCAACCAATTCATTAACAAAAATACACTAAAAAAAATTCCAGTTTTAACAGCTTTTTATTTTTGTGAAAAGACTGAAAAATACTGATTTCTGCAGCATGAAGAAACTGTTTGTCAGAAAGGATATTATAGCGATAAGATAGAGAAGGGTCAAATTGAACTTAAAAGACTGATTTTCCATCATAAATTCGGAGAGCTGGCAGCTGTGTTACTCGCTCCCAGCTGTAAAACTTTCACATATATAAAAAGACATGTCACTTAAACATGTTTTTTTTTTTTTACAATGTTACAGAATCTATTTGCTATTATTTTAATTTGGTTAGTCTTTATCAAGAAATTGGTGTTTGTCACAATTCAGAAATTAGCATTAGCATTAGTAGAGGCATTTGATGCAAGAAAGCAAGCTTATGCAGCATCAGCCCAAAAAAAAAAAAACCCACTTCCACTTCACCCCTCTATTCGTTCAAAATACCTGTTCAGCTGAGCCTTAAACTTATTTAGGCTATCAACCTCCACCACAAGGGATGGAAGTCTGTTCCACCAACCAACCACCCGCTGGCTAAAGGCAAATTTCCGCACGTCTATCCTACATCTGTCTTTCCTCAATTTGAATTTATGCCCTCTCAGGTGAATATACTGAGCAAGAGAAAGAATCCCATCAATATTGAGCATGCTCAAACTGTTCAAGGCTTTATACACCTCTATCAGATCACCTCGCTGGTGCCTAGTCTCCAGACACTGTAATTTGCAAAACTTAAGCCTTTCTTCGTAAGAGCACCCCTTTGTTCCATTCACTAATCTTGTTGCCCTTCTCTGTACTCGTTCCAGCAGCTCTACATCCTTCTTGAAATGAGGCCTCCAGACCTGTATACAGTACTCTAGGTGTGGCCTGACCATCGCCTTATACAATGGAATAATCACCTCCTTATCCCTGCTGGAAAAATTCCTGTATATCATTGACAATACCCATGAGCTACTCTTGCAGCCCGTCTGCACTGCTCAGAGAACTTCATATCTGCCTGCACAACCACCCCCAAGTCCCTTTCATTCTCTACCACTGTCAGTGTAGTACCACAGAGTTGATACGTTGCTCTGGGATTGCTGTTTCCCATGTGTAGTACTTTACATTTGTCAATGTTAAACTTCATTTGCCACCTCTCAGCCCATCTGCTCAACCTTTCCAGATCCTGTTGCAGCAGCATAGTGTCAGTAGTGTCCTTGACAACCCTGCCAACCTTTGTATCGTCTGCAAACTTGGACATTAAGCCCGATATACCATCATCAATATCATTTATAAATACAGAAAACAATAATGGACCCAACACTGAGCCCTGAGGGACTCCACTAATAACATCAGTCCACGATGAGCAGTGTCCATTGATTACCACTCTGTCTTCTCCCCCTCAACCACCCCTTTATCCATAGCAGCAATTTGCCTCCAATGTCACACTGCTCCAATTTGTGTAGCAGTCTTCCATGTGCAACAGTATCAAAAGTCTTTCTAAGATCCAAGTATATAATATCAAAGTTATTCCCTGCATCCAGTTCTTTTGTGTCTGCATCATAGTATCCAATCAAGTTGGTCAGGCAAGACTTCCCCTTAACAAAACCATGCTGTGTCTGAGCTATAACTGAAGTCTTGTCTAAATGATCCTGCAGTGCTTCTTTAACCAGTGCCTCCATTAATTTTCCTGGAACAGAAGTTAAACTCACAGGTCTATAATTGCTTGTGTCAGCTTTTGATCCTCCTTTGTGAATTGGGGTCACATTTGCACATTTCCAGTCTATGGGTACCTCCCCTGAGTCCAAGGAAGCTCTCATAATTATGGCTAAGGGTTTGCTTACTTCCTTTGCTGCCTCCTTTAATATAACTGGATAGATCCCATCCACCCCCGGGTGCCTTTCTTGTGTTTATCTTCAACAGTTTCTCCTCCACTTTACCCCCAGTTATTTCAAGATTCTGTAGCTTACTGCTAGAGTTGAATACACCTCTGGCATTCCCCTCGCTGAATAACTCCTCATGTGTGAATGTCGATGCAAAATATTCATTTAGTTTGTTAGCTACCTGAGCAGGATCATCAACACTTGACCCATCAATATCAAGTGGACCAATCTGATTCATCCCCTTCCTTCTAGAGTTTACATAAGTAAAGAACTCTTTGCTGTTTTTCTTTGCATCCCTTGCCAAGGATTTCTCGTAATCTGCATTTGCCTGCCTAACCTCCTTTGTAACTTGGTTGCATATCAACTTGTATCTATCATAGGCTTCTGTGTCATGTGTTAATTTGTATGTATCCCATGCATTTTTCTTCTCTGCCATATGCCTCATTAGTTCATCTGACATCCATTTTGGCCTAAACCTTGAACAATATTTCTTAGTTGGTATGTAAAGCCTAGTAGCTTCCAAGATAAGTTCTTTGAATGCTTCCCATTTTGAATTTGCTGTTGGTAACATCATCAGTTGGTTCCACTGTATAGAATTTAAATACTGTCTCAGTCCATCGTAGTCGCCTTTACGGAAGCAATAACCCTTCCCTTTACCCCTAATGGTAGTTACCTCTTTGAGTAAATCCCACTTCAGCACACTGTGATCACTGCCACCTAGTGGTTCATTTATCTGCAGATTCTTAATGCATGAAGAATCACTGCTGATAATCAAATCAAGAGTATTCCTCCCTCTAGTTGCCTTCCGAACATGCTGATGTAGAAAACAATCATCCAATAAATCCACAAAAGTCTTGCTAGTGTGTGAGTAACCAGCCCCCAAATTCCAGTCAGTATCTGGGAAATTAAAATCTCCCATTATAAGACACTCTGATTTACTGGCCCACTCTATTTCCCTGTACAGTTCCTTATTATACTCATCAGAGTCATTAGGCCTATAGCACACTCCTACTCTCAATTTTGATCTCCCAATGTTTATGTCACACCAAACTGACTCCACACTGCACTGTCCAGCGATGTCGACTGGCTTCACTTCCTTGGTTTTTATGTGTTTCTTAACTAATGGCATAACCCCTCCTCCCTTCCTATCCTGTCTATCCTTTCTGTAGACGTTGTACTCCCCAAATTGCAGTTCTGCATCCCTTATATCTGTGTGACACCACGTCTCTGATATCCCAACAATATCTGCCTTCGATGTTTTGAGTAATACCTCAAATTCATCAAATTTATTTACTAAACTCTTAGCATTGGTGTACACGCAAGTATACCTGCACCTGTTTCTATTCTTAGATACCGTAACACAACCCATGTGTTTACTTGTATAGCAATGGCTCACTGCAGTCTCTGAAATACCATGCATCTTGTTTTTCAGGCTTCTGCTCATTCTAATAGAAGCAGTGCAAGAATCTCTTTCACCTCTGCCAGTGGCTACTGTCAATCTATTGGTCTTTGTCTTCCCCCAAGCTAGCAGTTTTCCGACCCACCTAACACTGCCTCGATAGCATCAGCAAATATTCTTGCACCCTTTCTATTTAAGTGTATCCCATCCCTGTAGAAGCAATCTCTCCTGTTAACAAGTACAGTCCAGGCTGAAAAAAATCCTACCCCTTGAGCCTTGCACAATCTTTCCAGGGCCGAATTGATCGACAAGGCTCTCATCATATACTCCCTCCTATCGTGTCTGGGCAGAATTGCAGACACTTTCAAATTCAACCCTAATTCTCAGCTTTTGTTCAACAGTGACCTGTACTTGTTAAAATGTGGCATCTTTTCATAAACAGTGCAAGTAAAAGTATGAAAGCTGTGTTACTTAATGACAGTATTGGATCCTTAATGAGAGTATACACCCAATGATTCCTGCTTCACACTCTGTTCACATTAGAGGAAATTACAGAATGGGAAGCATATATTAGAGATGATCAGTTATGGCCATTATATATGGGAAGTCTATGGAGACTCCAAAATGCTGAGGTTAATTCTATGTTTTCAGAGTGGTAGGCCATGTGATAGATCAGCATTACACGAGAAGAGAATGGCATTCCAGAATTGAGTTGCCACTGGTGCACACATATTAGTAAGCAATCCCTTGGTCCAAGAAACACTTTCTTCTACACCCCATATCAGTCTGGGACTGGTCAATCAAAAGTGAACAGTAGGATATTCATTTGGCCACTAGTAAAGCTGATCTTGGCTTCTCAAGAACTATGCTAAATGAAATGCCTGCAGTCTCTGCCATTTAATTTGTATCATTATTGGTAACATTTAAGAGTGAGAATTAGAACTAGTTGACAAGTTGATTGAAAATTATGGAAAAATTAAGATGTGGCATGTCATTCCAACTCCATTACTTGTAATCTCACCTGGATTTCTAGAGACTAGATCTGGATAGTGTTAGTTAAGACCATGGGAAAAGATTCTGCCAGACCATATAGTAAATGGAGAAATACCACCAAGGGAGATCAGATGCAGCTGTGCTTTTTAATTGGATGTTTTTTTAGTGGTTGTTCAAGAGTTTTTTCTTCTGAATAACTAATACTAATTATGTATTCATTTAAAAAAAATTTATGCACTCAGTTGGTGTTAATGAAGGGGGGGAGGAACTGGATAATTACTAGTGACTGGCATAATGAAATGATATCCATAATCAATAAATCAAAGTGATATTAAAAAATAGCTAATGATTCAGTTATATCATTTAAATGATTTTCTATAATTGAAGTGATTAGTGCCGCTCATTTATGCTCATCACTAGTAATTATCAGTATCATCTGGGCATGCCAATCCTGTATGCACTAATGCCTGTTTATTTTAATATTTTATTTATTTATTTTTATAATGTCCACAATAATTATTGTTATTCTTAGCTTATCTTGCAATGTGTGTTCTACATTAAAACCCTTTATACTTTTTTTTTTTTTTTCCAATATGCAATCTTGATTAATTCCTTTAAATATTAATATTTTAATGTGAATCATTTCACTGAAGTGATATTAAATGACAGTAGAAATTTGTGAACATTATCTTTGTTTACAAATTTCTTAAGATAATCAAAGGGCTGCAAAACTGAAGTTTCATTTAATGAATGCCACTTTTCTCTCACACTTGACAAGCTATCAATTTTCAGCTTAGCTAGTCTTCACCACTTAGAGGGGAACAGGCATTCTATGTGTTATCAGACACTCAGTCTAAAACACTGATGGATCCAATATCTTTCTATTTCAGAAGATTTAGGAGAAATCTGGTTGGCCTGCCTCCCTAAGGTCCACCCATTCACACCTTCTCAATGGTGAGCCCTGTTATGTCACTTAGGTGGCAGCGAACATGTAGAGTGGTTCTCTTCAAGATGCCTGGTCAGCTTGAAGAGGAAAAGACCAAACCCTCCAGCACGTGACAGCTCGACGAAACAAATAGCCCTAAGTCCTCAGTGGCTTTCACTCCCCCTCTTACAGCAGTGAGAGGATCAGAGTGGAAGCAGAGGGTGCTAAGAATCTCTGGGTATGACCAGACTGCCATGCATGGAAACTGAACTTGGCCTATTACAACGTAAGATCGCTCATTGATGAAGATAGGATACTAGAGCTGGAAAAGGAATTAGAAAATGTGATTTGGAATACCATTGGCTTTGTTAAAACAAGAAGAAGAGATGAATTGCTTATAAGTTGTCACAGACATTCTCTCAGATATGCCAGACAAGCTGTACTTGCTACCTGGGAGTCTAAAACACTGATGGAACTGATATTCGGGTGACACTCAAGTCAAGTGGACCCAATTTCGGCGAAGTCCGGACAGTCTGTGGCAGCCAAATCCTCTGCTTGCACCTTCACGAGGGTGGGACTGTTAGTAATCCTGGGTATAACCTCCATGCACAAGCACACTGTGGGTGACCGCCCAGGTGTGAACTAACGTAAGCAGGTGTCGAGGTGTGGCACCCACACCACATGGAGGAATGCCAACACTCTATGTTACCAGGCAGTACTAGGTGGTAGATGACTCTCATCAACCGGTGCTGTTTGTTTGTTTGTTATTTTGGTTTTTAGGAGCATTAGCAAGTAAGACCATATTGCTCCGGGATATGCGGTGGTCATTCCCTGACCTTTCCGCATCCTCCGTATTTGGTGGTGATGGGCTGGAACCCCGGTCTAATCAAGAAGCGTGTACTACGCACTGCTGCTCCTTCCCACCTGGCTACGGAGATGCCAACCGGTGCAATACCACCACTTTGCTTATTGGAGGCTTGAAGTGGCGGAACCCATGTTTAGTCTCCAGAGCTAAGTTCCGGTCAACCCTTCCCTATCTCTTCCATCATGCAGTATAATTGATGCCTTTTGAGGTTATGATGAACATCGTGGCGAGATCCAATATTCCTTACATTTCGAGGGTACAGCTCTAAAACGGTGATCGCAGGCCGGCTGCTAGTTAGTGCACTGGACAAAACCTATTGGTAACTCTCTAGGAGGCTTCTGGATCAGCTAGTGTATAATCTTGCTACCTCTTCTCTGCCAGATAGTGACTGGAGGGAGTCCGAGTAGTGTGTATGCAGGGAGCATTGTCGAGGCCACGTTATGTCAAGGATCTGGGTGTATTCTTACCATGTGTACGCCATATCCTAAAATTTCATTACTTCGTACAGCATGTCCCACTCACTTTTTCTTACTATTGAATACACAATGAATTGTCAAACTAATAGAGCAAGCTTATCTGCGAAAAGATCTAAACCACCCAAGCACTTCCTAATTCATTTCACAAATATACACGGTCTCAATTCTAATCTCAACGATGTCCATTTCCACTTGCAGTCTGCCAAACCCCATGTACTTTTCCTGACAGAATCTCAGTTATCGGTTGATTCAACTACTGCTCATCTCAGATGCCCAAATTATTCGCTATATGATTCCTTTCGTCTCAAAGGTGATACTTGTGCATATGTCCATTCTGATATTCCCTGTCAGAGACTTGGCAATTTGGAATCTCCTCTGGCTTAAAATCTCTCTATCTCATTGTGTCAGATTCATCTGTTGTCTCTACCATTCTCCCAACTCCACTAATCACTTGGAGCTCTTTGACTTCCTCTCTTTGCAACTTGACTTTCTCCAGTCCAACTTTCCTAACAGTGAGGTAATTTTCTTGGTGATTTTAATGCTCACAACTCCAGCTGGCTTCTGTTTTCTAGTCACACTGACCCAGCTGGTTGTGATGCTGAGGCTTTTGCAATTACTAATGACCTTGCACAGATTGTTCATTTACCTACAAGAATACTGGACAATACTAATCATACAGGCAATGCGCTTGATCTTTTTCTCGCAAACAACCCTTCTAAGTACGCGGTCGAAGTGAGAGGTCCTTTAGGCACTTCAGATCACAACTTGGTTATTGTCTCTTCTCCAATGGAACTTATATCTCATGGCTATTCTGAACCTCGTGTTGTTTGGCATTACAAGAATGCAAAATGGGATGACCTGCGAGACTTCTTTTCTTCTTTTCCTTGGTTAGATTACCGTTTCAAAACTTCTGATGTCAATGTTTGCTCAGATCGTGTCAGCGAAATTATTCTTGCAGGAATGGAATCCTTTATCCCACACTCCACTTTAAAATCTCGTCCTTTATCTAAACCTTGGTTTTCCTATAAATGTGCTAAGGCTGTTCAAGAGAAGAATGTTGCATATCATAATTGGCTTGTTTCTAATTCTCCAGTTTCATTTTCTGCGTACACCAAAGCTCGCAACAATTGTAAAGCAGTTATTAATTAGTCCAAACTAGAGTTTGAACAGGCTAAGAGTAGAAAACTTGCTTCTTGCCCTAATGGTAGCCGAGCATTCTGATCTCTTGCCAAAGCTATTGGCCGCAACTTTTGCCCATCTCTGCTCCCACCTCTGTCCAAAACAGATGGTTCTGCTGTCACTTTAGCCAAGGATAAAGCTGACCTGCTAGAATCCCATTTTTGTTCCAACTCATGTATTAATGATCTTGGTAAAACAATTCTCACCATTCCCAACACGCTCCATTCAATGCCCCCTGTGGTCTTCCCCTCAAAAGGATGTCAGAAGGATTTAGACGAATCTTGATGCTAAGAAAGCTCCAGGTCCTGATGGTATTTCTCCACTTGTTCTCAAAACCTGTGCTCCTGAACTTACTCCTATTCTTTGCCGCCTTTTTTCACTTTCTTATTCCAAGGGTGTTTTTCCTTCTGCTTGGAAATTTGCTCATATCCAGCCAGTTCCTAAAAAGGGTGACAAATCCCTCCCATCCAATTATCGTCCCTATGCAATTACTTCTACTCTTTCTAAAGTAATGGAGAAATCAATTAACCGCCAACTCTTAAACTACCTAGAAACTTTCCGTCTGATCAATGATCGCCAGTATGGATTCCGTCAGTGTCGATCCACTGGTGATATTCTGGCTTATGTTAGCCATTTATGGCTAATTCAATGGAAAGTTTCGAGTAGTTGCTCTTGACATCTCAAAGGCTTTCGATCGTGTTTGGCATAAAGGTCTTCTAAACAAGCTTCCATCTTATGGTTTGCCAACTGTTTTTAGTAATTGGTTATCCAGTTTTCTCTCTGATTGCTCACTGAGGGTGATGGTAGATGGCTCTCTGTCTTCTAACTTCTCCACTAATGCCTGTGTCCCCCCAAGGGTCAGTTCTTTCCCCCACTCTTTTCCTCTTGTATATTAATGACCTTTTTCCATTGACTGGAAATCCTATCCCTAGTTTTGCCGATGATAGCACATTGCATTCCACTTTCCATTTTGAGAAACCTTGTCCTGCTCAATCAGCTTCAACTTCCCAAAAATCTGCTACCAATTCCTTAAATGCCGATCTTCAGGTAATTCTCCAGTGGGGCAAAGACAACTTAGTTGATTTCAACCCTTCTAAAACTCAGTCTTGTCTTATATCTTGGAAAAAGGATTCTTCTACTCCTATGCTTATCTTTAGTGACACTCCAATTTCTAGGCAAAATGATATATCTCTTTTGGGGATAACCCTGACTTCTAATCTCTCTTGGCACAAGCACATTACAAATATTGCTTCCTCTGCATCTAAAAAATTCGGTTTTCTCTTTCGCTCTCGGCTTTACTTTTCTTCCAAACAGCTGCTCACTCTGTATAAATCGCAAATCCGCCCTGCCATGGAATATTGTTCCTACATCTGGGGTGGTGCCCCCAAAACCTCTCTCAGGCTTCTCGATTCCATTCAGATGAGTGCAGTTAGGTTAATTAATGATTCATCTTTAACAAAGTCTCTCCCCTCGCTGTCTCATAGACGTACTGTTTCTCTACAGATTTTTCTACTTTTCTGCTTTTCTACAGATACTTCCATGGGCACTGTTCTTCTGAATTGGCTTCTATAATTCCTGCTCTCTCTTTCAAAACAGTCCGAACGCGTGCTGCCAACATCCATTTACTGTCCAACTTCAAACTCACAGAACCAACTTTTCATCTTCCTCATTTATTCATTCAGCTGCCGTTTTCTAGAACAACCTTCCTTCATACATATTTCCTGAAAATTACAGTCTACAGAAGTTCAAGTCCAATGTCAACAAATATCTTCTTTTGTCTTCTTGACCTCCAACCCAAGCACGGTACTAAGTACTATAGGTTCTAATACCTCTCGTGTTTGGGGTTTACATAAAAAAATAAAAATAAAAAAAAAGTTTATCAAGTGAAAATCTGCTGTACACTAATGGGAATGGTGAAAGTGGAGTTGGCTTTCTGGGTCCATAAAGATAAAAAACGTTTTGGAATTCAAAGGTACACACCAAGGGCGTCAAGACTACTATTCAGGATTTCTAAGTGGTACAAATTAAAGGTTATAATGATTTATGCACCACCGTCGAGCTATGATGATGAAGAGGATTGAAGAAATGTACACCGAAATTGTGTCTTCTAGATGAGCAGAAAACTCACTACATTGTCAATATGGGAGACTTCAATGCTAAAATTGGAAAGAGACAAAACAGTGCAGAAAGGGGAACTATAGGAAATTTTGGAATTGGTGAAAGAGGTGAAAGACTTGTGGAATTTGCAGAATCTCGAGGAACATCGATAATGAACACTTTTTTCAAGAAAAGGGTGAACAGAAAGTGGACGTGGAAGAGCCCAAATGGATTAACAACTAATGAAATCAACTTCATCCTCACTAACAGAAGATATATCGTGAATGATGTTACTCTCTTGAACAAAGTAAATTTTGGAAGTGATCACAGAATGGTAAGATGCACACTAGATATAGATGTAAGAAAAGAAAAAACTGACTCGAGTAAATAATGTGAAGGTCTTTGAGATAACAGAAGAGGAGAAAAAGCAGTATGTATTGGAACTTAAGAACAAGTTTGAGCTTCTGCAGACTGTTCAGGACTAAGATTTCGACGAGGAATACTACAACTTTCTGAAAGTGATAAAGCCCAAGAAACCTATAGGTAAAAAGAAATCCAAAGAATAAAAAATTAGTCAAGAAACACTTGTCATGATGAATCAAAGACGACAAATGAAGAGCAAGATAAACACTGACAAGGACAAAATTGAGTTTAGCGAGTTATAAGCCATTAGAAAGAGATTCAGAGAGGACATAAGAAGATTTAACACAAGAAAAGTAGAACAAGCATTAAGGGAAAACAAAGGGCTTAAATCAGCAACCATGAGCAGGAATACAGAAAGACAAATGATACTGAAACTGAAGAATAGTTATATTGTACTTATAAATAGCAGAGAAGGCATAATTCAAATAGCAGAAGAATATTATAGAGAATTATACAAAGAGCGAGGGAATGACGCCAGCAGTGGGGAAGATGGATTGCAAATTAGTAATACATACGACATACACGATATCCTTCCTGATGAGGTAGAACATGCGTTGAAGAAAATGAAGAATCAGAAATCCCTGGGGGAAGATGAAGTTACTGCAGAGTTGTTAAAATTGGGAGAAGAGACATGACACAGAAACTGGGAAGGCGCTTCACAAAATGCATTAGAAAAGGCTTGACACCTAAGGAATGGAATAATGCAATCATAGTTTACTGCATAAGAAAGGAGATAAATCATAAATTGGAAATTATAGACCTTCTCTATAATTTCCAATATTATAGAGCTTGTTTCCCACATCTACAAGTTGTTCACAAGGGTCTTTACTAACAGATTAGAAAGAATACTTGATGAGAATCAACCAAAAGAGCAAGCTGGCTTTAGGATAGGATTCTCAGCTATGGATCACCTTCACATAATATCACAGCTAATGGAGAAAGCAAATGAATATAAAACACCATTATGCCTGGCATTTGTGGATTATGAAAAGACATTTGACTCCATACAGCATAAGGCAATGTTTCAGGCACTGGAAAGACAAGGCATAGATACCCCATATACAGGTTGACCATCACTAATCAGGTTCCACCGCTAATTCAGACATAATTTCTGCAAACATAATTTCAAATTTCCCGAGTCGGCACACCAACATGCCACTACTGTTTTGGTGGTATTGGTTGCAGCATTAGCTGTTGGCGCGAACTCATAAACACTGGCAAGCCATTCCCACATGTTTTTCTGCATTTATTATTATAACCTGCTTACATTTAGCCCCAGCCATGGTTTCAACACATAAAGGAAGTGCCTCTCGTGGTAATAAGTGCAAACACCGTACATTGTCCATAACCGATAAATTTGAACTTCTGAAAAAATTCGACAGCGGGGTGTCTGTGAGAAGTTTAACACTGCTTACTTGTAAATTCCAGCAAATTCTCTCAGTTCCTCTTATCTTAGTAATTTTCTTTTAGCCATTCCTTTCTAGATTTTTTTTTTTTTTTTTCAACACACTTATACAAACTTGCAGAAAAACAACACAATATGATGGATAATACAGTATGCTAACGAATTTGTTTTCACAAAATCTCTAACAATACTGACAAACTTATTGCGATGTTTGTGAGTTTATTTTATCGTAACTAGTTTTATTGCAGCGCTCAGTGCACATGCAATAAACTAATCATAAACGACTTTCATATGTATGCTGTAATAGCATCACACGTAGTAGTAGTAGCAGTGACATGTGATGCAAGAAAGCAAGTGTATGAGCTTATGCAGCATCAGCCAAAAAAAAAAAATCACACCATTCCCTCCAAATGCCTGCCCAGTTCCTCCTTAAATTTATTCAACCTATCAACTTCCACAACGACAGATGTAAGTTTGTTCCCACAATTAACCACCCGCTGGCTAAAGGCAAATTTCCGCACATCTATTCTACATCTGTCTTTTCTTAATTTGAATTTATGCCCCCTTAGGTTCGTAATCTGAACAAGTGGAAGGATCCCATCAGAATTCAGCGTGCTCAACCCATTCAAGGCTTTATATACCTCAATCAGATCACCACGCAGGTGCCTAGTCTCCAGCCACTGCAATTTGCAGAACTTAAGCCTCTCTTGGTAAGAGGATCCCTTCATTCCCCTCACCAATCTTGTTGCCCTTCTCTGTACACGCTCAAGTAAATCTACATCTTTCCTAGAACGAGGCCTCCAGACCTGTATGCGGTACTCAACCTGTGACCTGACCATTGCCTTATACAGAGGGATAATCACCTCCTTTTCCCTGCTAGCAAAATTCCTATATATCATTGACAAAACCCCATGACCTGCCCTGGCAGCCTGTCTGCATTCCTCAGAAAACTTCATATCTGACTGCACAATTACTCCCAGGTCTTTCATTTTTTTCCACCTTAAGTGTAGTACCACACAGTTGGTACGTTTCTCTGGGGTTACTTCTACCCATATGCAGTACTTTGCATTTGTCAAGGTTAAACTTCAGTTGCCACTTCTTAGCCCATCTGCCCAAATTATCTAGATCCTGTTGCAGTAGCACACTGACATTACTGTCATTAACAACTCTGCCAACCTTTGTAATCATCTGCAAACTTCGACATTAAGCCTGATATAAGTTCATCAATATCATTGATAAATATACAAAACAACAATGGACCTAACACCGAACCCTGTGGGACTCCACTAATAACATTAGTCCAAGAAGAGCAGCACCCATTGATTACCACCCTCTGTCTTCTCCCACTTAACCATCCTTTTATCCATTGTAGCAACTTACCCTTAATACCATTCTGCTCCAATTTGTACAATAGTCTTCCATGCGCAACAGTGTCAAAAGCTTTCCTGAAATCCAAATATATGATATCAAAATTATTTTTTGCATCCAGTTCCTTTGTAACCACATCATAATATCCTATCAAATTTGTCAGACAAGAATTTCCCTTAACAAACCCATGCTGTGTCTGAATTATTGCTGCAGTCTTGTCTAGATGATCCTGCAATGCATCTTTAACCAGTGACTCCATTATTTTACCCGGAACAGAAGTTATACTAACTGGTCTGTAATTACTCGTGTCACCCTTCGATCCCCCTTTGTGAATTGGGGATACATTTGCACATCTCCAGTCCGTGGGAACCTCCCCTGAGTCCAAGGAGGCTCTCATAATTATGGCTAAGGGTTTTCTTAGTTGCTTTCCCGCCTCCTTTAATATAACTGGATAGATCCCATCCACCCCAGGTGCTTTTCATATGTTTAACTTCAACAATTTCTCCTCCACTTTGCTTTCAGTTATTACAAAATCATTAAGTATCCTGCTACAATTTGATAACCTTCTGCCATTTTCAAACCTTAATAATTCCTCATGTGTGAATGTAGATGCAAAATACTCATTCAGTTTGTTTGCTATCTGAGCAGGATCATCAACAGTCGAACCATCGATGTCAGGTGGACCAATCAGATTCATCCCCTTCCTTTTAGAGTTTATATAAGTAAAGAAATCCTTGCTGTTTTTCTTAGCATCTTTTGCCAAGGATTTCTCGTAATCTGCCTTCGCCTGCCTAACCTCCTTTGTCACCTGATTACAGACTAGCTTATATCTGCCATAGGCTTCTGAGTCGCTTGATAATTTATATGCATCCCATGCATTTTTCTTCTCTATTACGAGGCTCATTAGTTCATTAGATAACCATTTAGGCCTAAACCTTGAACAATATTTCTTAATAGGTATGAAACTTTTAGTAGCTTCCACGATTAATTCCTTGAATGCTTCCCACTTAGAATTTACTATTGGTAACATCGTCAGTTTATCCCACTGTACAGAATTTAAAAATTGTCGGAGACCGCTGTACTCACCTTTACAGAAGCAAAAACCCTTTCCTTTACCCCTGATGGTAATTAAATCTTTAAGTAAATCCCACATCAGTACACTGTGATCACTGTCACCTAGTGGTTCCTTTATCTGCAAATTCTTAATACACGAATGATCACTGCTGATAACCAGATGAAGAGTATTACTTTCTCTGGTTGCCTCTCGAACATGCTGCTTCAGAAAGCAATCATTCAATAAATCCACAAAAGTCTGACTAGTGTGTGAGTGACCAACCAAGAAGTTCCAGTCAATATCTGGGAAGTTAAAATCCCCCCTTATAAGACATTCCGATTTACTAGCCCACTCTATTTCTCTGTACAATTGTTCATTGTACTCATTCGAGTCATTAGGCCTATAACACACTCCTACTCTTATTTTTGCTTTCGCAGTGCTTATGTCACACCAAATTGACTCAGCTGTGCACTGTTCATCTATATCAACTGGATGCACTTCTTTTGATTTTATGTTTTTCGTAATTAACAGCATAGCACCTCCTCCCTTTCTATCCTGTCTATCCTTTCTGTACACATTGTACTCCCCAAATTCCAGTTCAGCATTCCTTATATCTGTGTGACACCACGTCTCTGCTATCCCAACAATATCCACCTTTGATGTCTTGACCAACACTTCAAATTCATTAAATTTATTTACTATTCTTCTAGCATTGGTATACATGCTCCTACTCCTATTCTTAGTTACCCTAACATATCCCATATACCCACCTATTTCAGGATGACTGCCATCTGTCCCTGAAACCCCCAATACCCCACGCTCCAGGTCGCTACTTATTCTAATAGAAGTTGTGCAATAATCACCTTCACCTCTGCTTATGGCTACTGTTAAACTATTAGTCCTTGTATCCCCTCAAGCTAGCAGTTTTCTGACCCACCTAACACTGCCTCGATAGCATCAGCAAATATTCTTGCACTCTTTCTATTTAAGTGTATCCCATCCCTATAGAAGCAGTCTCTCCTGTTAACAAGTACAGTCCAGGCTGAAAAAAATTCTACCTCTTCAGCCTTGCACATTCTTTCCAGGGCCGAATTGATCGAAAAGGCTCTCATCATATACTCCCTTCTATCGTGTCTGGGTAGAATTGCAGATTACTATACTTCTAGCACTTTTGTTCAACAGTGACCTGTACTTGTTAAGTAATTCTGCTAGTCTCCTACTCCTAATATCATTAGTGCCAACGTGTACAACTATATCACCTTTTGTCCCCTTAAAAGATGATATCCGCTCTTCAACGTCATCAACCTTTGCCCCTGGCAGACATACCCTGGTTCTGTTCCACCTATCCTTTTTACAAAGCATGTTCCCCATTTCCCTGACAATAGAGTCTCCAACAACTACTAGTTCCTGAGGGACCAGCGCATTCTGCCTTGGGGGTTGCCGCTGTGTTGCGTGATGACCAAGTGCAATCTCTGGCGTTGATGTGGGCAGCTGAGAGCCTGATGGGACCCTCAATTTAGATCTTTCGAGGGCATCCACCCTGTCCTTCAAACTCTCATATAGGCCCACAACAACGCTGAGTTGTCGCCTGATTTCCTTGCACTTCTTACGTCGCGCACACACAAAGACATCCCCCATGGCAATGTCATGTTCCGTTCCAGAGAGTTCGGCAAACATTTCACAAGTTGCACTTTTTTTTTAGGCTGTGATGCATTGGAGAATCACCCCCCTCAGTTCTCCCCCGAGTCACTGCACTCCTGCCACTTTGAGCCTGTTGCTTTGCTACTCTAGTTTGGGGCATGATACTTTAAATTAATAAAATCAATAAATTAATTTAATTAAATGTCAATACTACGCTATCTAATAGAAACAGTGAAGCGTAATACTCTATAAATTATACGTTAGAGCTACCTAACTACCTCAATTAAAAATTTGAATTCCCTACCACTATATACAAAAACAATGGCTGCAAGATTCGAACGAAATAACGGTTATTAAGTATTACGTATACCAAAAAAAACTGTTTATCTAAATTAAAATTAAAATAACCAGCGTAACTGTAAGACTACGTATTAAGTACAATATAAAATAACAATTATGTAAATAAAAAGGCAAACACATATGTGGCCCACACTGCTTCTCAAGAAATAAAGTAACCAACATATGTGGCCAACATGGCCACATATATGCAACATAAAGACTTTTTTTATATATATATTTGAAGTGAAAAAACAACAACACTGACATTACAATATTTATTTTAGAATTACTAATTAAATTATTTCCTAAATATTTTTGGCCCCTGAGGAATTTTTTTCTTAAACTAGCTCTGCAGTCAACGTGTTAAAGGTAGAAGGAGGTGGTTAGCTGTTGGGTAAAATGTATGTGCTAAAATAACCACCGGTGATCTGGCAAACTCACTAATCCGGCACCCCACAGGTCCCAACGCTGCTGGATTAGTGATGGTCGAGTTGTATTATGATTTTGAAGAAAATATATGAGAACGCTACCTCCTTTATTAGACTAGACCAGCGTTTCCCAAACTGTGTTCCGCAGAACACTAGTATTCTGTCAGATATGAACAAGTGTTCTGTGAAAAATCCTAATTAATAAATAAAATAAGTTTTGCATATTTGTAGAGTACACCACTTTTGTATCATTCTAATTTTTAACATTATTTTATTTATTTATTTTTTTTTCGGTTGTTAATATACTGTACTGGCAAAAAAAAAAAAAAAAAAAAGGTAAAGTGCAGCCATTATCAACTCACTGCAGGATGGAAGCCTCCTCAACGATTCGTGCTGAGGGAAATGGACCATAATCCGCCACGCTGGTCCAGTGCGGGTTGGCAGATCGACCATATTCAGCAGTCAGGGGCTTGAACCCCGGTCTACTCAAAGAGCGTGTGCTATTGCACTCCCACTCCTGAACACTCGGCTACGGTGGCCTCTTGTACTGCCATTGATTAATAATCAAATAGACCACTGAAAACTTTATTTTGGCAGCTTTACATAGAGAAGTATGTGCAGAGGTAATGACATCTACAAAAAAGTAGCAATGTAGGGATCTAATATGCCATTCTTATGCGATTTAGCCTGGGGTACACGGGTTGAGGGAGAGGGAGAAGTGAACCGATATCATGCATCATTCGGTTGGATGAAACAAAATAGCTTTCCGCTAACATATTCTTACCTGTTTACAGTGTGCTGGTGGTGTGGACTGTCTTTGCAATTATGAGATTAGTTCTTTAATGGTGCAGAAAACTAAACATAACTAAAATCATTTCGTTGTTATTTTTTTTTTGATAATTATCAGTATTTCGAAATATTATTATTAAAATAAATGACCATGGATTTGTGGTTAAAAAAAAAAAAGGAACTTTGAAGTCAGTACCAAGTACTTCTAGTTTTGCAACTATGGTTGATGAAAACGAACACTATATTGTCACACTTCAAAGTGAGGATGAAAAATCGTAGCCTTTTGCCCCCCAAAAATCTGAAATGTAAAAACAGGAACCAACTAATAAAAGGGCAGAGGCAGAGGGTTGTGATAAATGCTTATTCCTCAGATTGGATTGATGTAAGGAGTGTGGTTCCCTAAGGATCAGTATTAGGACCACTGTTGTTTTTGATTTTCATAAATGACATCAGTGAAAGGATAGAGGGTGTGATGTCTAAATTTGCAGATGATGTAAAGATTGGCAGAGCTTCTTCAGAGTGATCTAGATAGACTTCAAGGATGATCAGAAAAATGACGGCTATGCACTTTAATCCAGCAAAGTGTAAGGTATTACACCTGAGGAACAGTAACCCCAAAATAACTTATACACTTGATGGAATTGAACTAAAGCTAGTAGTGGAATAAAGGGACTTGGGTATGATACGGTCTGACGTGAAGTTCTCTGAGCATTGTAGACTGGTTGCATGGAAGGCTCATGGCGTCCTATCAATGATTTATTGAAACAATTGCTAGTAGGGATAAGGACATCATAATCCCATTATATAAGGCTATTTTTATACCACACTTGGAATACTGTGTTCAAGTATGGAGACCACACCTAAAGAAAGACATTGTGCTTCTTGAAAGGGTCCAGAGACAAGTAACTCGCTTGGTGAGATCAGCAAAAAGGCATCCATATGAGGAAAGACTTCGAATATGTGGGTTGCAGAGCTTGGAAACTAGGCACCTTAGAGGAGACTTGATTGAGGTGTTTAAGGCTCTGAGAGGCATAAGCAAAATGAATGAGGACAAAATTTTCAGTTGTAAATGATTCTAGAACAAGGGGCCATAATTTCAAGTTACAGGGGATATGTTTAGGCTGGATTGCAGGAAGTTTTATTTATTTTAACCAGCTAGTTATAAATTACTGGAATAAATTACCTACATGGGTGGTTTGTTGTTTGTTTGTTATTTGGTTTTTAGGAGCATTAGCAACTAAGGCCATATTGTTCTGGGATATGTGGTGGTCATTCCCTGACCTTTCCGCATCCTCTGTATTTGGTGGTGACGGGCTCGAACCCCAGTCTAATCAAGAAGCGCGTGCTACGCACTGCTGCTCCTCCCATGAGACGCCACATGGGTGGTAGAGGCTGACAGTTTGAGGAAATTCAAAGGTCAGCTGGAATTACCTAATTAATAAGAGAAAAGGAAACACATAGGTTGTCTATTTCCTTTTCTCTTATTAATTATTTTTTTAAAATTTTCTTCATATAGTTTATTTTTATTATTATTATTTTTTTTTTTTCTTCATTTATATATTTTTTTTTTTGGCTGGTGCAGCATAAGACATTCACTGAACTGATTCAGTATCATAGGCTTCCATGCACTATGTGGCCATTTGCTAATGCAAATAACGTGGTATAGTATAAACATTCAGTTAATACACTTGATTGGTTTTAAATCATAAAGAATACAATTTATTGAAGAATAGTATTTGTTTTGTCTTTTTTTTTTTTTTTTTTCAAAAGCCTGAAGTTTTTTTACATTTTTCTTAACTTGGCTATCAAGGTATATAATAAATCTGTTTTCATCACTAATAATCATTTGTCTTTTAAATTCACTGAACTGATTCAGTATCATGTCTTTCAGGGGTAATAGATTTGGCAAATATTTTGTGTGATAAAATGTTTATCCAGTATTGCTTCCCCCACCCCCAATTTAATTTCTTTTAAAAAACTGATGCTGTCATGTACATTGTACTTAAACATTGAAAGAAAGGGGGGGATGGAAAAACAGAACTACCACGCTGACAACTTGCCAAGCATAAAGGTTTTTATTCATTTATAGCTGTATTTGTTATTTTTGTTATACCAGAAATTTTCCTCCTGATCAATATGAAATTGGACTGCAAAGCTGTTCAACTGTAGAACCATCTAGTTTAATTCTTGTGTTTTGACTGTTTAATCTGTTAATTGTAAGTTAATTGATGTTTCTTGATTTATCTCTCATATCTGAATGTCTTAATAGAAAATTATGCATATGGATATGAATTATCCTTTAATTTTCTCATTTTATTTGTGATTTTATGTTAAAATGTGACACTACTATTTAATTTTCTTTGAATTAAATTTTAAAAATGTGTTGACTTATTCACTCTTTTACCCTCAAATGCATTAAATTCTGTCCACTTTAGTTGAGAAAAATATACTTTCAGTTACTCTGCATGCTCTAAAATATAAAAATGTGATATAGTTTATTATTTGAACAAGATGATGCACAGTTTCCTGATACCATTTATATTGTAAAATTTTAAATTATTTTAGACTGCATTTAATTTTTAATGGGTTTAACCCACAAAGATAGTTCTGTAATTTTGCAAATGAAATGTCATTTGGGTATTTGTCAATGAAATTTCTTTGTTGTTATGTTATCCAGTATGCAACAATGAAATTATTGTTTGTCCAACTCAACTCCCTAAGTAGTTAAAATCTTTTGAAATGGAAAATAATAAAATCTCAAGATTTTTATTTTTATTTGGATTGTTGACTCATTTTCAAATGAGACTTTTAAAATTTATTGTGAGTTATAGCTAAGTGAATGGTGTTTGCAGAATGCATTGTGTAGAGTTGGGGGGAAAAAAATGGTTTAAAATCTCCTTTGCTTTGCAAGCTAGCTCCAAAAAAAAAAGTAATTAAGCCAATCCAGTGTCTTTTCCATGGTTTTTGCTTCTACATTTTGGAGATAGTTGCACTAGCAGCTGAAAATAGCACATATGTTGGATTGAATTTTTGACCATAGAAAGGTAAGATCTGATAACAAATAATTCTGGGCCAACGTTAACACTAGACTGAAAGGAATGTCACCCACACTAGTCCATCAGATGTAAATGTCATGAGTGTTGGTGATCCTGTTCAGATTTCTGATAAAATGAATAAATATTTTGCATCTCTATTCATGCATGAATTTTTTTTCATGATGTGGATACCAGAAACATGAAATTCTGAGTGGGAGCTAAATGATTTTTGATGAACTGAAAGCAAAGTAGAAAGGAAATTTCTGAAGCAGAAGTACATGGGGGAGGCAGAATCTATCCATTTATATTAAAAGAAGCAGCAAAAGCAGAAAGCAAACCTTTAGTCATAATTTTGAGAGGATCCTTGGATTCAGGGGCAGTTCTTCAGATTGGAGGCCTGCAAATATCTCTCTTATTCACAGCAGGGAATTTAAGAGCAAAGTGAGTAATTAACCAGGGTGACCAAGTATCTCATTTTTCTAGGATTTCCCCAATTTTTGGCATAACGTCCCATTGTCCCAAAAAACAAGTTTTGGGTGCTGTTTTGTTGCATTGTTCATGTAATGCTGGTTTTCTTAAAATATGAGCAGTTAAAAGTAGTGGTATAGGCTATAATTTTTTATTAATTTTCATCATGGCAAGTAACATTATCATACATTATGCCAAACACAATCAAAAACCTTTGAATTGTTGAGCAACTGCTTTGAGGTTCACCAAACATTTCCATTGAATTTGCCCATAAATGGGTTCTAAGCCAATATCACCCCAGTGGATAGACACTGAAGGAATCCATATTGGCAATCATTAATCAAATGGAAGATTTGAAAATAATTTAGGAATTGGCAGATAATGGATTTCTCCATTACTTTAGAGAGAGAGTAGAAGTAAATATAATGGAATGGTAATTGGACAGGAAGGATTTGTTACTCTTTTTAGAAGCTGGTTGGATATGAGCAGATTTTTATGCAGCAAGGAAAACACCATTGGAATAAAAGTATAAAAAGCAAGAACAGGAATAAGCTCAGAGCACAGGTTTTGAGAACAAGTGGAGAAATACCATCAGGACTTGTTGCTTTCGTGGTATCAAGATAGTTCAAAATTCTTCTGACATCCTTCTGATTTCAGAAGGATTTTGACTGTATTGAAAATGGTAAGAGGTGCTTTACCGAGATTATCATTACAAGAGTTAAAGCAAAGTAACATGCTAGTAAGTCCACTTTATCTTTAGCAGAGATAGTAATAGAACCATCAGGTTTTAACAAAGGTGGGAGTACACATGTGCAAAAGTTACAGTCAATAGTTTTGGCAAGAGACTAAAAGGCTCAATTACTGTTTGGACTATAAGCAAGTTTGCTACCCTTAGCCTGTTCAAAATCTAGTTTGGACTGATTAATAACTGCTTTAAAATTGTTGTGAGCATTAATGTTGGCTGAAAATGAATCTGGAGTTTGGATGCAAGCCAATTGCAATATGCAACATTCTTATCTTGAACAGCCTTAGTACATTTATTGGAAAAACAAGGTTTAAATGACGTACAAGAATTTAAGGTGAAGTGTTGAATAATGGATTCCATTCCTACAAGAATAATTTCACTGACACAATCTGAGCAAACATTGACTTCAGAAGATTTAAAACAGTAATCCAACCAAAGAAAGATTAGAAATCTTGCAGATCATCCCATTTTATATTCTTGTAATGACAAATAACACGAGGCTGAGAAAAAGGCTCCATTGAAGAAGAGACCATCACCATGCTGTGATCTGTAGTGCCTACAGAACCACTCACCCTGATTGTGTACTTGGAAGGGATTGTGAGATAAAGATCAAGAGTGTTTTCTTTGTGGTTAGGATTGTCTTGTATTCCAGTAGGTAAATGAATATTCTGTGGTGAGGTCATTAGTAAATGCAAAATCCTCAGCATCCCAACAAGCTGGATCTACGTTGGGAGAAACTGAAGCCAGCTGGAGTTGTGAAATTAAAATTGCCTTATTGCTAGGAAAGTTGGACTGGAGAAAGTCAAGTTTCAAAGAAAGAAAATTGATGAGTTCCAAATGGAGTTTGACAGACATGGCCATCATTCAGATTGGAACTGAGACCATGTATATATGTGAAATGAATGAGGAAGTGTTTGGGAAGTTTGTTTTCACAGATAAGTTCTATTAGTTTCACTATTCATGATGTATTCAGTAGTAATGAAAAGGCAAGGGGGAGACATGATATATGAAGTAAGGAGTAAAGGCAGCGTATTGTACACTATCTGTACACAGACATCAGTCATCGGAGAAAATCTCTGGGTTGCTTGAGTGTTGAAGACTAAACATGGGTTTCATCACTCTAAGCCTCCAATAAGAAAAATGGGGGGTATTGTACCAGTCAAACACTTATCTACTTCCTAGTATTGCCTGGTAGTTACGCAGAGGGGGGCATCAATCCTCTGTGTTGTGTGGATGCCACATCTCAACTGCTGCTTATGTTAGTTCACACTTGGGTGGTCACCTCCAGTATACTGGTGCAGTATTTCAAGATCTCCACATGGGGGTGAGGGTTATACCTAAGGTTTCTAACAGTCTACCATCATAAAGGTGTAAGCATAGGATTTGGTTGTTTGCAGAACAACTGGACTTCACTGAAATTTGATCCACTTGAGTCAAGTGTCACCCGAATGGCAATTCCATCAATGTTTTCAACTCCTGGGTAGCAAGCCGTAGTTTGTCATACCTGAGAGAATGTCTATGACAAGTCTCAAATTCCATTTGAAGGAATGGATAAAAACAATTGCTTTCAGGGATGTTCCCAGGATTTTCCATAATCCATTAAAGTGGGAGACTAAAGCAGGGTCCAGAGAATCATTAAGCTTTAGTAATAATCCAGTACCATTTAAAAAAAAATCTACATTATTTCAATTATGAAGGGGAGCTGTAACTGATGTTTGAAGAGTAATAAGATTAGGCAAATACACAAAAGGATACCATTATTATAAAACTTCAGTTTTACGAATTGCAGTATTTCGAAACTAAGCACCTGTGAGGAGACCTGATTGACATGTTTAAGGCTTTAAATGGATTGAATAAACCAGATGCCAATAGCATCATTTCCCTTCTTTGAATATTGCACATTAAAGAGACATAAGTTTGAATTAAAAAAAAGGGTGGATGTGGAAATTATAATTTTTTTGGAAAAGGTAAAGAAAGCCAATGCGAGAGCCACAGAAAACTTCAGGAAACTTACTGGACAAACTGGTTTGCCGCTACCCCACTTTAGTGCTGCCCGCTTGGTAAACAAACAGTGAATGTTATTGGTCGGTCGAGAATGATATATTGATTGACAGGTAGGTGTGACAGACTATGTACTGATTGGTGCATGAACACAACAGGCAGTTTAGTCTCACTTACCCTAATTCATATGCCCTAATCTCAAGAAGCATCAATGGTCACTTGCTCCAGTGATAACTTGCTCTAATCACACATATCCTAATGAATACTTGCCATAATGGCCCCCACTTGAATCCCATTGGAGCTTGAACCCTCCCAAAATGGAGGGGCTAACCTGACCTCTTTTCTTTAGAATCATGGGTGTACTAGTGGATAAATTGTTTATTAACAAATAATTTTTTTATTACTTTATTTGTTTTGGTTTATTTTTAAAGACACTCACGCAGACATTTTTACAATGCCAAAACTTTCCACATGACTCTGTTTGTGATTCAGTTAGTTTAAAATAATCATTACACTTAAAACAGTACAAGTTATCTTATTAATTTAGTTTTCATCAAAAAAATCAAGCAACATTTTATTTTTCCCTACAAATTTCTTTCATCTTTAAAAGATTCATTGCTGATATTACCTATATACCATTCATTACAAAACTAATTATGAACTGTTCTTTACTTATTAATATACATCATAATGCCAACCAATGATTAAACTGATGTTATCTGTTGCACGCACCAATCAGTACATCATCTATCATGCCTACCTGTTAATCAGTATATTGTTCTCGGCTTTTACTCCAGACCAATAACACCCACTGTCTGTTTACTGATCGAGCAACTAAAGTGCAATAGCGGCAAACCAGTTTGTCCAGTAAGTTTCCCAAAGTTTGCCACGGTTCTCTTGTTGGCTTTCTTTACATTAGCCTTCTTTTTTTTTTTCAAATAGAGAATGATTGATTGTTGGAATAAACTTACATTTGGTATTATGGAAGAGGGTAAATTAAATAAATTCAATGGGGGATTGAACAAATTATTAGAGAAGATGGACAAATGATGTTGGTAGGGTTTTTTTTTTTTTTTTTAAATAATGTTTTATATAAGCTTATGTCATGTGCCACTACTAATATCAACAATCCATAGATATTTCACAAATGTGTAACAAAGAGGATGCCATTAGTATACAGACACTTTTAAAACAGATTTAAAAGTGTGATACCTGTCTTGAAGACAATCAGTTAAGTGCAAAGGTCTACAAGAAATTTAGACAAGCTCAATAACTGATTCTATCGAGCAGCTGATTGAACTGATAAGGATAATTTGTAATACAATATAAATTACGGGGCATCTCTCTCTCTCTCTCTCTCTCTCTCTCTCTCTCTCTCTCTCTCTCTCTCTCAAATTTGCTTATAGTAAAGTTCATGCTTGGATTAAAAAAACTGCAGCCATTATCAACCCACTGCAGGATGGAAGCCTCCTCAACAATTCATGCTGAGGAAAATGGACCATAATCTGCCATGCTGGTCCAGTGCGGGTTGGCAGATCAACCATATTTAGCAGCCTGGGTTTGAACACCAGTCTATTCAAAAAGCATGTGCTACTGCACTCCCGCTCCTGACCACTCGGCTACTGTGGCGTACCCATGCTTGGTAGGTATTGTTGCAAAGCAGAGAGAGAGAGAGAATAAATCGGCTCTCCTTCCCCCACTTTCAGAGAACAAGTTGAGGAGTGGAGACTTTCTATTTCCCACAAATAATAAAGTTTAAAACATGCATTCCCAGACAAAGTTATGACTATTGTTTCTTTGTGATATCTTTGGAGTAGTCCTTGTTGAATTGTGCCTAACTCAAACTTCTTTGGAGCATTTATGCAACCATTCTGAGTTGCTTAGCCAGCAATAAACTTGGAATGGGCTATTCTTCCTCATTTTGCATTAAGCCTGGGCCTTTCTTTTATTTGTCTTAACTCTAGAGTACTCTCTTAAGGCAGTGTTTTGAACATGTTGATGATAATGTGACAACTATAGTTCATTGCTAGCAGTATAAATGTGATGAACCTATGAGCCATAAGAGTTTCTTTTGCATTAGAATAATGAGTAGAATATACAGTAACAGACTGTTTGGAAAAACAAATATATTACTTTGGGAATATGTTCACAATTTAACTATTTATTAAAGTATTGTTGTTTTCATTCACAAAATGGTTTATCAGAAAAAACTGAAATCATTATTTTTTTAGATGGTACTTATGCTTGTGCGAGGTTGCAATTTTTTTTGGAAGTGGTCTTCAAATAAGATAGGACCTGAGAAATTATCTTAAGGGAGGATTCAATCAGCTTTTATAGGAAATTATTTTAGTTTATAACTGCAGCCTTCTTTGCAGCAATAAAAGAATTCTCTTGGGTAATTCTTTAAACATGTCTCTAAGCTGCTATTATAACAAACAATAGATTAGAAGTATTACATATTAACATAATGAGATATGGTGTTAATTTTACTTTGGGAATCTGTGTATCATCATTGATGTAAATGTTTTCCTTATTATGAAGCACATTGCATGTTTTATCATTAATGTTTTAATACTATGATTTAGGTTTCAAGTGATAGTTGTTACAATCTTGAACCTAGGACCATCCATTCTAACCTATGGTGGCGTACTCTTTGTAAGTTTTTATTATTTTTGTTTTTTAATATTAATTCAGCATTCTTATTAAACTTGCTCTTCACAGCTTATATCTTTTGGATCTTTCTAAAGATATTAACATTTGTGTTTCTATTATCACATTTAAGGTTTAAATTGAGCACTTACTGCTTTTGCTGACTTTGTATTTTAAACAGTTTCATTTCCTGAGTTAATTCCCTCCATTTCAGATCTGAGCATCCGTTATCAATGTAAATTCTTTGCAGCTATAAGAATACTGTAAATTATGTTAATTATTAGGATCTTTCATTATAAGCATATCATTTAGTATACTTCTAGTAATATACAAATTTATTAGTAATTGAAACAATTTTTTAACAATTATTTGTTTTCTTGTGTGATGATTTTTTGAATTATTTGTTTCTTTTGTGTCCTTTGTAGCTGTACGAATACATCTGTAAAGTATGTCAATTTTTGACACTCATTGAGAGCATATCATTTTGGTATGCTTTTAATAACATATCAATTTTCTTTTAGAATTATTTGTTTGCTTGTGTTTTATTAGTAGCAGTGGCAATTGGTGCAGGGAAGCAAGCTTATACAGCATTGGCCAAAAAATAAAAACAAATTCCCACATTGCCCATCTATCCCTTCTAATGAATTGTCTAATTTTCCTTAAATTTATTCAAACTATCCACTTCCGTAACACCAGATAAAAATTTGTTCCAACTACCCGCTGACTGAAAGCAAATTTCCACTTCCCACACATCTATCCTGCAGCCAACCCAAACATGAAAGTTATCAAGCCTATAGTACTTAGTACCGTGCATAGGTTGAAGGGGGTGCCAAAAACTTTGCTCTGGAGATTAATATGGCTTTCACCACTTCAAGCCTCCAATAAGCAGCGTGGTGGTATTGCACCAGCTGATGAAAATCACCTACCGCCCCTAGAAAAAAAAAAAGTCCATTTATTTGCAATTAAAAGTTTCAATATTGATGACACCTACCTTCATGTAAAAATTTTACTCTAAAAGTTGTTTCATATCAGCACCACATGTCCACTGGTAGCATTCCCTAAAGATTGAATGCTACCAATAGACATGACATGAAAATTTAGCAAGCAGCTGTTATAAATCTGAAATTGGCCAAATGACTGTGGTTGAGTATAATGAAGAGCTATACAGACAAATAGAGTGGGCCAGTAAAACAAAATGTCTTATAATGGGAGATTTTAACTTTCCAAATATTGAATGGAACTTGTGGGTAGGCCACTCACACAGTAGCACAACCATTCTGGATTCATTGGATATGACTGCCTTGCACCCGTCGTGACATCGACTCTGCAAGACTGCAGAAAATATCCTCAGGTATCCTGTACTGGCTGTACAGAAGGATGTTCCGGAGTTACGCAACAGAGCGAGACACTTGCATGGACAGGTGAATTTAGGGTTAACAGAGGATTTGCATTTGCATCATAACTGCCCAAGCACACTTGGCACTTTTCATTGGAGAATTTCTTCCAAAGAGCTCCATCACTGTGGTCTCCCCCATCCACCATACTCACTGCATTTTCCCCTCCTTCTGAAAGGTCACAAGTTTGCAGTGATTAAGACAATTATTCAAAATGCAACGTGGAAACTATTAGCAGTTCCAACTGAATTATCAGGAATAGTTCCAGAAGTTACAGAATTGTTGAAATCTGTGTATGTAGTGTCCAGGCAACTACTTTGAAGGAGATTCATCTGAATAGCCAGTTAACTTCAAATCCCAAATATTAGTTCAATCAAGCATTTTGATCACACACTTTATACGTTTGATAAATAGTAACATAAATAGTTTGGTCCTTGAGGTTGTCACAGACATTCTCTCAGATATGCCGGACAAGCTGTACTTACTACCTGGGAGTCTAAAACGCTGATGGAACTGATATTCAGGTGACATTCAAGTAAAGTGGACCCAATTTTGGTGAAGTCCGGAAGGTCTGTGACAGCCAAATCCTCTGCTTGCACCTTCACAATGGTGGGACTGTTAGTAATCCTGGGTATAACCTCCATGCACAAGCACACTGTGGGTGACCACCCAGGTGTGAATCAACGTAAGCAGGGGTCAAGGTGTGTGGTCCACACAATGTGGAGGAATGCCGCCCCTGTGTTACCAGGCAATATTAGGTGCTAGATGACTCTCATCAACTGGTGCAATACCGTCACCACTTTGCTTATTGGAGGCTTGAAGTGGTGGAACCCATGTTTAGTCTCCAGAGCTAAGTTCCGGTCAACCCTTCCCCACCTCTTCCATCATGCAGTATGATAGATGTCTTTTGAGGTTAAGATTAACACCTTGGCGAGATCCAAACTTCCTTACATTTTGAGGGTACAACTCTAAAATGGTGTTTGCAGTCCAGCTGCTAGTTAATACACTGGACCGAACCTATTGGTAACTCTTTAGGAGGCTTCCAGATCAGCTAGTGCATAATCTTGCTACTTATACTCTGTCGGATAGTGACTGGAGGGAGTCAGAGTAGTGTGTATGCGGGGGGGGGGACATTTTCGAGGCCACATTATGTTAGGGATCTGGGTATATTCTTACCATGTGTATGCCATATCCAAAAATTTCATTACTTCATACAGTATGTTCCCCACCACTTTTTCTTACTATTCAATACACCATGAAATGTCAAACTAATAGAGTAAGCTTATCTGTGAAAAGATCTAAACCTCCCAAACACTTCCTAGTTCATTTCACAAATATACATGGTCTCAATTCTAATCTCAATGACTTCCATTTCTGCTTGTAGTCTGCCAAACCTCATGTACGTTTTCTCACAGAATCTCAGTTATCGGTTGATTCAACTACTGCTCATCTCAGTTGCCCAAATTATTCGCTATACGATTCCTTTCGCCTCAAAGGTGGTACTTGTGCATATGTCCATTCCGATATTCCTTGTCAAAGACTTGGTAATTTGGAATCTCCTCTTTTCGATCTTCTCTGGCTTAAAATCTCTCTACCTCATTCTGTTAAATTCATCTGTTGTCTCTATCATTCTCCCAACTCCACTAATCATCTGGAACTCTTTCACTTTCTGTCTTTGCAACTTGACTTTCTCCAGTCCAATTTTCCTAACAGTGAGGTACTTTTCCTTGGTGATTTTAATGTTCACAACTCCAGCTGGTTGAAATGCTGAGGCTTTTGCAATTACTAATGACCTTGCACAGATTGTACATTTACCTACCAGAATACTGGGCATTCCTAACCATACAGCTAACACGCTTGATCTTTTTCTCACAAACAACCCTTCTAAACTACACGGTCGAAGTGAGTGGTCCTTTAGGCATTATCCTTCTCCAATGGAGACATTATCTCATGGCTATTCCCATCCTCGTGTTGTTTGGCATTACAGGAATGCAAAATGGGATGACCTGCGAGATTTCTTTTCCTTGGTTGGATTACTGTTTCAAAACTTCTGATGTCAATGTTTGCTCAGATCGTGTCAGTGAAATTATTCTTGTAGGTATGGAATCCTTTATCCCACACTCCACTTTAAAATCTCGTTCTTTATCGAAACCTTGATTTTTCCAATAAATGTGCTAAGGTTGTTCAAGAGGAGACTGTTGCATATCGTAATTGGCTTGTTTCCAATTCTTCAGTTTCATTTTCTGCCTACACTAAAGCTCGCAACAATTGTAAAGCAGTTATTAATCAGTCCAAACTAGATTTTGAACAGACTTAGAGTAGAAAACTTGCTTCTTGCCTTAGTAAAAATGGGATGCTAGCAGGTCAGCTTTATCCTTGGCTGAAGTGACAACAGAACCATCTGGTTTTGACAGAGGTGGGAGCAGAGATGGGAAAAAGTTGTGGCCATTAGTGGTACCTGAGCATTCTGGTCTCTTGCCAAAGCTATTGGCCACAACTTTTTTCCATCTCTGCTCCCACCTCTGTCAAAACCAGATGGTTCTGTTGTCACTTCAGCCAAGAATAAAGCTGACCTGCTAGCATCCCATTTTTCTTCGAACTCCTGTATTAATGATCTTGGTAAAACACCTCCCACCATTCCCAACACGCTCCATTCAATGCTTGGCGCATGATAGCCTTAGATGCTGATGCGCCATTAAACTTCTAATAACCAACCAACCATTCAATGCCTACTGTGGTCTTCCGTCAAAAGGATGTCAGAAGAATTTTGACGAATCATAATGCAAAGAAAGCTCCAGGTCCTAATGGTATTTCTCCACTTGTTCTAAAAACCTGTGCTCCTGAACTTACCCTTGTTCTTTGCCACCTTTTTTTCACTTTCTTATTCCAAAGGTGTTTTTCCTTCTGCTTGGAAATTTGCTCGTTGAAATATTGGAAATTTGCTCAGTATAAATATTTAATATCCCACAAATAGCCCCAATAAATTGAATTATTTTAGAAATTACAACCATCTAGCCAGTTTCTAAAAAGGGTGACAAATCCCTCCCATCCAGTTATCGTCCCATTGCAATTATTTGTACTCTTTCTAACGTAATGGAGAAATCAATTAACCGCCAACTTTTAAACTACCTAGACTCCTTCCATCCAATCAACGATTGCCAGTATGGATTCCATCAGTGTCGATCCACTGGTGATATTCTGGCTTATGTTACCCATTTATGGACAAATTCAGTGGAAAATTTGGTGAAACACAAGCAGTTGCTCTTGACATCTCAAAGGCTTTTCATTGTATTTGGCATAAAGGTCTTCTAAACAAGCTTCCATCTTATGGTTTTCAAACTGTTTTTTTGTAATTGGTTAACCGGTTTTCTCTGATCGCTCACTGAAGGCGATTCTAGATGGCTCTCTGTCTTCTAACATCTCCACTAATGCTGGTGTCTCCCAAGGTTCAGTTCTTTCTCCCACTGTTTTCCTCTTGTATATTAATGACTTTCTTTCATTGACTGGAAATTCTATCCATAGTTTTCCGATGATAGCACATTGCATTCCACTTTCCATTTTGAGAAACTTGCCCTGCTCAATCAGCTTTAACTTCTCGAATATCCGCTACCAATTCCTTAAATGTCGATCTCCAGTTGGGCAAAGACAACTTAGTTGATTTCAATCCATCTAAAACTCAGTCTTGTCTTATCTCGCAAAAAGGATTCTTCTGCTCCTATGCTTATCTTTGGTGACACTCTGATTTCTAGGCAAAATGATATATCTCTTTTGGGGATTACCCTGACTTCGAATCTCTCTTGGCACAAGCACATTACAAATATTGCCTCCTCTACATCTAAAAAACTTTGTTTTCTCTTTCGTTCTCGGCATTACTTTTCTTCCAAACAGCTCTTTACTCTGTACAAATCACAAATTCGCCGTACCGTGGAATATTGTTCCCACATCTGGGGCGGTGCCTCCAAAACCTCTCTCAGGCTTCTGGATTCCAATCAGAAGAGGGCAGTTAGGTTAATTAATGACTCCTCTTTAACAGTCTCTCCACTCACTGTCTCATAGACATACTGTTTCTGCTGCATGCCTTTTCTACAGATACTTCCATGGGCACTGTTCTTCTGATTTGGCTTCTATAATTCCCATTCTATCTTTCAAAACAGTCTGAACACATGCTACCACCAGCCAGCATCCATTTACTATCCAACTGCAAACTCACAGAACCAACTTTTCATCTTCCTCGTTTATTCATTCAACTGCCATTTTCTGGAACAACCTTCCTTCATATGTATTTCCTGAAAATTACTGTCTACAGAAGTTCAAGTCTAATGTCAACAAATATCTTCTTTCATCTTCTCAACCTCCAACCTAAACACGGTACTAAGTACTATATATGTTCTAATACCTCTCATGTTTGAGGTTTTCAAAAAAAAATAAATAAAAATAATTATTGGGCATGTTTGTCATAGACATCAATCTATAATTATTAGCAGGTAAAATTCTTATATATATTTATTTATTTAATTGTATGAGAGCTGTCATCATTAGTATACACTCCTTTTTCAAATTTAATTTGAAAAAGGAGTGTATACAAAATTACTGTATCTGGCATGACTAAAGTAATATATAAGCATAATGTGTTTCATTCTTCATTCACTATTGCTGTTGTATACCACCTGTATTTATATCATGTTTCTCTTTCACCAAATGAACTATGTCAATTGAGACATTTATTTTTCTTCTTGTTTTCACATTATTTACATAAGTTGTGTTTAAGAACAACATACTAAATATTTTGTGTATTAATTTTGCCTTTCTTTATAGGTTGTTTATTATGTATTTGCCATTGTTGGAATGGAGCTCTTTCAACACAAGATCACTTATTATGGTTACAGTAATATTACTAATCCAGCTGAATTGTTTTGTGGGAACCCCAAGTTGAATAACTCAGCTTTCTATCAGAGTCATTACTGCAGCAACAATTTTAATAATATCTTCAGTTCAATGGTTGTGCTCTTTGAGCTTATGGTTGTAAATCAGTGGCATGGTATCCTTTTTTTTTTTTTTTTTTTTGTACTAGTTTAAATTTAAAAAAAATGTATATACATATTGGGTACTCCACTGACTCATGTTAAGATGCTAGTATAGTTCTTTATATCTGTTTTTCTAGGCATATTTAATCCTTTCACAATTATGAATGTAGATCTGTTTTTCATTTGTAGGTTCTGGGGCACACACATAAATCAAAATTTTGGCGATCACTTCAGACAGCATGACTGTTAATGTATTACTTGCCCTAAATTTTTTCCATTACTTGATGCCATCTCTTACCTGTGTTTTGAAATAATTGTAAACTCAGTTTATAATGGCAACATGAAAAAAAACTTGAAAAATTTGAGGAGGAGACTATTTGTTAACCTTGCTAATTTTTTGCTTACAAGCCAGAATTGAAGAAATTCTATGGAATTTAGATCCAAAAGTTGAATCAGGAGGGACATAAATAGACACAAAGGATATTGCATTTTAAAAAAATAATGACAATTTTTTAATGAATGTAAGATTTAATTTTTAAATTCTGGTTTCATTTTTTATAATAATTTCTCTCTCTTGAAATAAAAAAAATATTAATATTTAAAAGAATATATAAAACTTCAAAATTGCACAAAACAATCTCATTCCACAAAGTGAGTTGTTTCGTGCAATTTTGCACTGCTATCAGAAATTCATAACCTAGAGCCCAAACACACATTCAGATAGCTCACTTGTGAAAGGATTAAATATATTTTTTGTTTATGCCATAATGTCTTGCATATTTAGGGGTCTGAGGAGCAGTACACACACACAGAGTGGTCCATAAGTAATGGAACTATTTTGAATAACTGCTAATGCACTATAAATAGGTATAAGTTATTTGAAAAATTGTTAATAAACTTTAATTATTTTATAATTATTATTATTATTATTATTATTATTAGCCATATGGTGCAAGGAAGCCTGAGGCTTATGCTGCACCAGCCAAAAAAAAAAAAAAAATTATTTGAACATAGGAAAAGTACCATGAGCCTTATAATGGAGGAGAGGATTAAAATTGTGAAGTGGCATGCAAAATATGAAAATGCTGCAAAAATTATATGCCAATTCAAGAAGTGTTTTGCATATCCAAAAAAATTTCAAAGAAAGCAAAGTGGGGAAATTAAAATACCTAAAAGAAGTTTAAATAGACTCTTAAAAGAACTTGTCACAATATGTTTGATGACTCATATACTACTATTGGTGTCAATATAATTAGCATTAGTAAAGGCACATGATGCAAGAAAGCAAGCTTATATAGCATCAGCCAAAAAAAAAAAAAAAAAAAAATCTAATTTCACCCATTTTGTCTAGTTCTGCCTTGAATCTATTTAAGCTACCAACTTCTACAACGATAAATGGAAATTTGTTACAACAATCAACCACATGCTGGCTAAAGGCAAACTTCCGCACATCTATCCTACTTTCTTTCCTCAATTTGAATTTATGCCCTCTCAGGTGAATATACTGAGCAAGAGAAAGAATCCCATCAATGTTCGAGAGGCAACCAGAGAAAGTAACACTCTTGATCTGGTTATCAGCAGTGATCATTCGTGTATTAAGAATTTGCAGATAAAGGAACCACTAGGTGGCAGTGATCACAGTGTGCTGAAGTGGGATTTACTCAAAGAGGTAACTACCGTCAGGGGTAAAGGAAAGGGTTTTTGCTTCCGTAAAGGGGAGTACAGTGGTCTCAGACAGTTTTTAAATTCTGTACAGTGGGACCAACTGACGATGTTACCAACAGTAAATTCTAAGTGGGAAGCATTCAAGGAATTAATCGTGGAAGCTACTAGACTTTATATACCGATTAAGAAATATCGTTCAAGGTTTAGGCCTAAATGGTTATCAAATGAACTAATGAGACTCGTGACAGAGAAGAAAAATGCATGGGATGCATATAAATTATCAGGTGACGCAGAAGCCTGTGGCAGATATAAGCTAGTCTGTAATCAGGTCACAAAGGAGGTTCGGCAGGCGAAGGCGGATTACGAGAAATCTTTGGCAAAGGATGCTAAGAAAAACAGCAAGGATTTCTTTACTTATATAAACTCTAAAAGGAAGGGGATGAATATGATTGGTCCACTTGACATCGATGGTTTGACTGTTGATGATCCTGCTCAGATAGCAAACAAACTGAATGAGTATTTTGCATCTACATTCACACGTGAGGAATTATTACAGTTTGAAAATGGAAGAAGGTTATCAAATTGTAGCAGTGTGCTTAATGATTTTGTAATAACTGAGAGCAAAGTGGAGGAGAAATTGTTAAAGTTAAACATAAGAAAGGCACCTGGGGTGGATGGGATCTATCCAGTTATTTTAAAGGAGGTGGCAAAGCAACTAAGCAAACCCTTAGCCATAATTATGAGAGCATCCTTGGACTCAGGGGAGGTTCCCACGGACTGGAGATGTGCAAATGTGTCCCCAATTCACAAAGGTGGATCGAAGGGTGACACGAGTAATTACAGACCAGTTAGTTTAACTTCTGTTCCGGGTAAAATAATGGAGTCACTGGTTAAAGATGCATTGCAGGATCATCTAGACAAGACTGCAGCAATAATTCAAACACAGCATGGGTTTGTTAAGGGAAAGTCTTGTCTGACAAATTTGATTGGTTATTATGATGTGGTCACAAAGGAACTGGATGCGAAAAATAATTTTGATATCATATACTTGGATTTCAGGAAAGCTTTTGACACTGTTGCGCATGGAAGACTACTGTACAAATTGGAGCAGAATGGTATTAAGGGTAAGTTGCTACAATGGATAAAAGGATGGTTAAGTGGGAGAAGACAGAGGGTGGTAATCAATGGGTGCTGCTCTTCGTGGACTAATGTTATTAGTGGAGTCCCACAGGGTTCGGTGTTGGGTCCACTGTTGTTTTGTGTATTTATCAATGATATTGATGAAGGTATATCAGGCTTAATGTCGAAGTTTGCAGATGACACAAAGGTTGGCAGGGTTGTTAATGACAGTAATGGCAGTGTGCTACTGCAACAGGATCTAGATAATTTGGGCAAATGGGCTAAGAAGTGGCAACTGAAGTTCAACCTTGACAAATGCAAAGTACTGCATATGGGTAGAAGTAACCCCAGAGAAACGTACCAACTGTGTGGTACTACACTTAAGGTGGTAGAAAATGAAAAAGACCTGGGAGTAATTGTGCAGTCAGATATGAAGTTTTCTGAGCAATGCAGACAGGCTGCTAGGGCAGGTCATGGGGTTTTGTCAATGATATATAGGAATTTTGCTAGCAGGGAAAAGGAGGTGATTGTCCCTCTGTATAAGGCAATGGTCAGGCCACGCCTTGAGTATTGCGTACAAGTCTGGAGGCCTCATTTTAGGAAGGATGTAGATTTGCTTGAGCGTGTACAGAGAAGAGCAACACGATTGGTGAGGGGAATGAAGGGATTCTCTTACCAAGAGAGGCTTAAGTTCTGCAAATTGCAGTGGCTGGAGACTAGGCACCTGAGCGGTGATCTGATTGAGGTCTATAAGGCCTTGAATGGGTTGAGCACGCTGAATTCTGATGGGATCCTTCCACTTGTTCAGATTACGAACCTACGGGGACATAAGTTCAAATTAAGAAAGGATAGATGTAGAATAGATGTGCGGAAATTTGCCTTTAGCCAGCGGGTGGTTAATTGCTGGAACAAACTTCCATCTGTCGTTGTGGAAGTTGATAGGTTAAATAAATTTAAGGAGGAACTGGACAGGCATTTGGAGGGAATGGTGTGATGATTTTTTTTTTTTTTTTTTTTTTTGGCTGATGCTGAATAAGCTCCTACATTTGCTTTCTTGCATCATGTGCCACTACTACTACTACTACTACTACTATTGAGCATGCTCAAACTATTCAAGCCTTTATACACCTCAATCAGATCACCTCACAGGTGCCTTGTCTCCAGACTCTGTAATTTGCAAAACTTAAGCCTTTCTTTCTAAGAGCAACCCTTTGTTCCATTCACTAATCTTGTTGCCCTTCTCTGCACTCGCTCCAGCAGCTCTACATCCTTCCTAAAATGAGACCTCCAGACCGGTATACAGTACTCAAGGTGTGGCCTGACCATTGCCTTATACAAGGGGATAATCACCTCCTTATCCCTGCTAGAAAAATTCCTGTATGTCATTGACAAGACACCATGAGCTACTCTTGCAGACTGTATGCACTGTTCAGAAAACTTCATATCTGCTTGCACAATTACCCCCAGGCCATTTTCATTCTCTACCACTGTCAGTGTAGTACCACACAGTTGATACATTACTCTCGGATTACTGCTTCCCATATGCAGTACTTTACATTTTTCAATGTTAAACTTCAGTTGACACCTCTCCGCCCATCTGCTCAACTTTTATAGATCATGTTGCAGCAGCGTACTGTCATTAACAACCCTGCCAACCTTCGTATCGTCTGCAAACTTGGACATTAAGCCTGATATACCATCATCAATATCATTAATAAATACAGAAAACAACAATGCACCCAACACTGACCCCTGAGGGACTCTACTAATAACATTAGTCCATGAAGAGCAGTGTCCATTAATTACCACTCTCTGTCATCTCCCACTCGACCATTCCTTTATCCATAGCAGCAATTTGCTTCCAATGCCACACTGCTCCAATTTGTGCAGCAGTCTTCCATGTGCAACAGTATCAAAAGCCTTTCTAAGATTCAAATATATGATATCAAAGTCATTCCCTGCATCCAGTTTCTTTGTGACTACATCATAGTATCCAATCAGATTGGTCAGACAAGACATCCCCTTAACAAAACCATGCTCTGTCCGAGCTATATACCAGTTGCCTGGTCCCCACACTCACCTGATTTATCGAGCCTTGATTTCTTTCTGTGGGGAGCCCTGAAATCTGTCGTGTATGAATCGCCTGTGGAGACGGAAATGGATCTCGTGGCGAGACTCATCTGCGCTGCTGCTACTGTCAAAGAAACTCCATGTGTGTTCGACCATGTCTGCCAATCCATGCTGCGTCGGTTTCACACATGCATCGCGTCTCATGGTGGAACCTTCAAGCATCTGTTGTAACATCATGAAATGCATCCATCTCTTACTCCATTGTGTCAAATAAATGTTTGCCACTAATTACTGTCTTGTGTCATTTCTGCTTCTTGTGCCTCTGCTACTACTTTCCCGTGACGTTTCCGGTTATGGGTTCCTATGCAATTCACATTCCTTTAGATGTTACTTAACTCCCCAAAACGTTTGTACCAATATTTTTGAGACACCCTGTATATATATATAAATTTTTTTTTTTTTTTTTTTAGTATAGTGTATTATCTCAGTTTCTTTATATAACTTCTGTATCTCCTATCAAGTTATATGTATTAATTAATAAAGTTACATTTGTAAAATCTAAGTCATTAAATGTATTTAGTTAAAAAGCACAATTTAATTGACAACAATGACGTTTAACAAGATTAATAAATTTTACTGATTAATTGATAATACTATACCAACAGATTTCTCATACCGTGCTACATGTTTTGATATCTAGTTTTACCTTAAACCTTATGCTATCTAGTTCAGGATATACTTTGTATTGTATAAGTTACCAGCGGTAAATCTACGGACACTAAGTATTAATTAACTTTCAAAACTGCACTATCTAAATTCAAAATAAATCAAGGAGCTTGACTAGGTCTATAAGCTGCTTATAGAAAATAATTTAATATAACAATTAAGTCAGATAGTATGAACCAGAGCTATAATGCTCAATACCTTCTACATTGATAACAATATTGGTAAAATAATAAGAGAAGTTTATCTCAATATAGTACAAATATTGCTTCCTCTGCATTCAAAAAACTTTGTTTTCTCTTTCGCTCTCAGCGTTACTTTTCTTCCAACCAGCTGTTCACTCTGTACAAATCACAAATCCACTTACCATAGAATATTGTTCCCACCTCTGGGGCAGTGCCCCCAAAACCTCTCTCAGGCTTCTAGATTCCATTCAGAAGAGAGCAGTTAGGTCTCTCTCCTCTCTCTGTCTCATAGATGCACTGTTTCTGCTGCATGCCTTTTCTACAGATACTTCCATGGGCACTATTCTTCTGAATTGGCTTCTATATTGAGATGTGGCAGAGAATAAAAGTGCATGGGATGTGAAAAGATGTAAACCTCCCAAACACTTCCTAGTTCATTTCACAAATATACGTAGTTTCAGTTCTAATCTCAATGATGCCCATTTCCACTTACAGTTTGCCAAACCCATTTACTTTTACGGACAAAATAGCAGTTAACGGTTGATTCAACTACTGTTCATCTCAGTTGCTAAAATTATTCACTGTATGATTCCTTTTGCCCTAAAGGTGGTACTTGTGCATATGTCCATTCTGATATTCCCTGTCAGAGACTTAGTAATTTGGAATCTCCTCTTTTCGATCTTCTCTTGCTTAAAATCTCTCTACCTCATGGTGTCAAATTCACCTGTTGTCTCTACAGTTCTACTAACTCCACTAATCACCTTCTGCAGTCCAACGTTAGTAACAGTGAGATAATTTTCCTTGGTGATTTTAATGTTCACAACTCCAGCTGACTTGTTTTCTAGTCGCACTAACCCAGCTGATCGAAATGCTGAGACATTTGCAATTACTAATGATCTCGCACAGATTGTTCATTTACCTACCAGAATACCAGACAATACTAATCATGCAGCCAACACGCTTGATCTTTTTCTCACAAACAACCCTCCTAAGTACTCGGTCAAAGTGAGAGGTCCTCTAGGCACCTCAGACCATAACTTGGTGATTGTCTCTTCTCCAATGGAGCCTTTATCTCATGGCTATTCCCAACCTAGTGTTGTTTGGCATTATAAGAATGCAAAAAGGGATGACCTGCGAGATTTCTTTTCCTTTTACTGTTTCAAAACTTATGATGTCAACATTTGCTCAAATCGTGTCAGTGAAATTATTCTTGTAGGAATGGAATCCTTCTTTATTCCACACTCCACTTTAAAATCTTGTCATTTGTCTGAACCTTGGTTTTCTAATAAATGTGCTAAGGCTGTTCAAGAAAAGAATGTTGCATATCGCAGTTGGCTTGTTTCCAATTCTTCAGTTTCATTTTCTGCCTACACCAGAGCTCGCTACAATTATAAAACAGTCATTAATCAGATCAAACTAGATTTTGAACAGGCTAAGAGTAGAAACCTTGCTTCTTGTCCTAATGGTAGCCGAGCATTCTGGTCTCTTGCCAAAGCTATTGGTCAGCTTTTGCCCATCTCTGCTCCCACCTCTGTCAAAACCAGATTGTTCTATTGTCACTTAGGCTAAGGATAAAGCTGACCTGCTAGCATCCCATTTTTCTTCCATCTCATGTATTATTGATCTTGATAAAACACATTCCACCATTCCCAGCACACTTAATTCGATGCCTCCTGTAGTCTTTTGTCAAAAGGATTTTAACGAATCTTGATGCTAACAGAGCTCCAGGCCCTGATGGTATTTCTCCACTTGTTCTCAACATCTGCACTCCCAAACTTATTCCTGTTCTTTGCCGCCTTTTTTCACTTTCTTATTCCAAAGGTATTTTTCCTTTTGCTTAGAAATTTGCTCATATCCAGCCAGTTCTAAAAAGGGTGATAAATCCCTCCCATCCAGTTATCGTCCCATTGCAATTACTTCTACTCTTTCTAAAGTAATGGAGAAATCAGTTAACCGCCAACTCTTAAACTACCTAGAAACCTTCCGTCTGATCAACGATTGCCAGTATGGATTCCATCAGTGTCGATCCACTGGTGATATTCTGGCTTATGTTACCCATCTATGGACAAATTCATAGGAAAAGTTCGGTGAAACACAAGACATTGCTCTTGATATCTCAAAGGTTCTTGATCATGTTTGGCATAAAGGTCTTCTGAAGAAGCTTCCATCATATGGTTTGTCAAGTGTTTTATTGTAATTGGTTATCAAGTTTTCTCTCTGACTGCTCACTGAGGGTGATGGTAGATGGCTCTCTGTCTTCTAACTTCTCCACTAATTCTGGTGTCCCGCAAGGTTCAGTTATTTCCCGCACTCTTTTCCTCTTATATATTAATGACCTTCTTCCATTGACCAGAAATCTTATCCATTGTTTTGCTGATGATAGCACATTGCATTCCACTTTCCAGTTTGAGAAAGCTTGCCCTTCTCAATTAGAAATTTCTCGAATATCTGCTACCAACTCCTTAAATGCTGATCTGCAGTTAATTCTCCAATGGGGGAAAGACAACTTAGTTGACTTCAATCCTTTTAAACTCAGTCCTGTCTTGTATCTCGCAAAAAGGATTCTTCTTCCGCTTCTACGCTTATCTTTGGTGACACTCCGATTTCTACGCAAAGTGATATCTCTTTTGGCGATTACCCTGACTTCTAATCTCTCTTGATACAAACACATTACAAATATTGCTTCCTCTGCATTCAAAAAACTTTGTTTTCTATTTCGCTCTCGGTGTTACTTTTCTTCCAACCAACTGTTCACTCAGTACAAATCGGAAATCCACCTACCATGGAATAATGTTCCCACATCTGGGGCAGTGCCCCCAAAATCTCTGTCAGGCTTCTAGATTCCATTCAGAATAGAACAGGTAGGTTAATTAATGACTCATCTCTAACAGAGTCTCTCCTCTCTTCTCATAGATGCAGTGTTTCTGCTGCATACCTTTTCTACAGATACTTCCATGGCCACTGTAATTCTGAATTGCTTCTATAATTCCCGCTCTCTCTTTCAAAACAGTCCAAACATGTGCCACCACCTGTTAACATCCATTTACTGTCCAGCTTCAAACTCACAGAACCAACTTTTCTTCTTCCTCGTTTATTCATTCAGCTACCATTTTCTGGAACAACCTTCTTTCATACTTATTTCCTGAAAATTACTGTCTACAGAAGTTCAAGTCTAATATCAACAAATATCTTCTTTCGTCTTCTCAGCCTCCAACCCATATACAGTACTAAGTACTATGGGTTCTAGTACCTCTCGTGTTTGGAGTTTCCATTAAAAAAAAAAAATATATATATATATATATATACATACACGCGCGCGTGCACACACACACACACACACCGGTGTTCAAAGAAAGTACATCACCTAGGAATTTCACATTTGTAACCCTTTTTCGTGATGGTATGTTATATTAATGATTAGCATCAAAAATAGAAATAATAGAAATATAAACAAAAGATATTTATTAATAGTTAAGGCAAAGCTTCATCCTCACTAACAGAAGATATATTGTGAATGATGTTACCGTCCTAAACAAGGTAAATATTGGAAGTGATCACAGAATGGTAAGATGCACACTTGATATAGATGTAAGAAAAGAAAGGAAAAAACTGACTCGAGTAAATAATATGAAGGTCTCTGAGATAACAGAAGAGGAGGAAAAGCAGTGTGTACTGGAACTTAAGTACAAGTTTGAGCTTCTGCAGACTGTTCAGGACTAAGATATCAACAAGGAATATTACAACTTTCTGAAAGTGATAAAGCCCAAGAAACCTATAGGTAAAAAGAAATCCAAAGAAGAAAAAATTAGTGAAGAAACATTTGTCGTGATGAATCAAAGACGACAAATGAAGAGCAAGATAAACACTGACAAGGACAAAATTGAGTTTAGCGAGTTATGCAAAGCCATTAGAAAGAGATTCAGAGAGGACATAAGAAGATTTAACACAAGAAAAGTAGAACAAGCATTAAGGGAAAACAAAGGACTTAAATCAGCAGCCATTAGCAGTAATATAGAAAGACAAATGAATTGAAACTGAAGAATAGCGATGGTGTACTTATAAATAGCAGAGAAGGCATAATTCAAATAGCAGAAGTCTACTATAGAGAATTATACAAAGAGTGAGGGAATGATGCCAGCAGTGGGGAAGATGGATCGCAAATTAGTAATACATACGACATACCCGATATCCTTCCTGATGAGATAGAACATGCATCGAAGAAAATGAAGAATCAGAAAGCCCTGGGGGAAGATGAAGTTACTGTAGATTTGTTAAAATTGGGAGGAAAAGACATCACAAAAACTGGTAAGATTCTTCACAAAATGCATTGAAGAGGTGTGGTGCCTAAGGAGTGGAATAATGCAATCATAGTTTTGCTGCATAAGAAAGGAGATAAATCAGAAAGTTGTGTGTCATTACTAACAGATTAGGAAGAATACTTGATGAGAATCAACTGAAAGAGCAAGCCGGTTTTAGGACAGGATTCTCAACTATGGATCACCTTCACATAATATCACAGCTAATGGAGAAAGCAAATGAATATAAAACACCATTATGCCTGGCATTTGTGGATTATAAATAAAGCATAAGACAATGTTTTGGGCACTGGAAAGACAACACATAGATACTCCATATATTATGATTTTGAAGAAAATATATGAGAATGCTACCTCCTTTATTAGACTAGACTAGGCAAAGACCGTAGGAAATTTAAAATTGAGAAAGTAGTTGGACAAGGAGACATGATATCTCCGAAGTTGTTTACTGCTGCCCTTGAAGCTTTCAGAAGATTAGACTGGTCGCAGAAAGGCGTCAATGTGAATGGAGAGTACCTAAACCATTTAAGATTTGCAGGTGACATTGTGGTCGTAAGCCACGATTCCAAAGAATTAGAGAAAAATCTTAATCAGTTATGCAGAGTTAGTATGGATTTTGAACTAAAGATGAAAATGGCTAAAACAAAAGTAATGATGAAGAAGGATGCCATAGAAAGGGATATAATGATTGAAGAAGCAGTAATTGAAAAGGTGGAGTCATATACTTATCTGGGAAAAGTCATTAGCTGTAATAATGATAAATGGCTGGAAGTCAAGAGAAGAATAAATTTTCGATGTATAGCATTCAGGAAATATGGTCACATACTGAGGAGCAATATCCCAATTTGTCTGAAACGTAAAATAATGAACCAGTGTATACTACCCATCATGTCTTATGTAAGTGAAACTTGGACACTCACCAAAAGAATGGAAGAGAAGCTGAGAACTACACAGCGAAGAATGGAACGAATTATATTGGGAATCAGGCTGTTAGATAAGAAGAGAAACACATGGATTAGTCAGTAAACTCAAGTAAAGGATATTCTTATCAAAACTAAAGAACTAAAATGTTTTTGGGCAGGACACGTAGATTGAAGACATGATGACAGATGGACTAAGAGGATAACAAAATGGTACCCAAGAGGAGCTAGAAGAAAACCTGGAAGACAACAACGGAGATGGACAGATGAAATTCATGAGTTTGTGGGTAGTAAATGGATGGCCATTGCACAAAACAGAAGGAACTGGAAAGTTGCTGGAGAGGCCTTCATCCTGCAGTGGATTGAAAATGGCTGATGATGATGAAGCCAAAGCTAAGTAATATTTAACAGGTGCTCTCAAAATACTCCAAAATGAACATTTGCAACCTTTATACAACATTTTTGATAAACATGACAATTATGGCTGATATGTTATCAGAAGCCCTCAGTTTGCTTCAGTTTTTCATTTTAAATGGAAAACAAAATGAAAAGTTCATCAGGTGCAAACTAATATTTAGTTGAACAGCCTCTGCCTCCTAATAACAGCACAACACTATTGAGTCATTGACAATATGAATTTCTGAAGATAATCAACTGATAGTTTGTGGTTTCAAACATGAATTATTGCTTCCTCAAGTTCACAAAGGGGCTTTGGTTTCTTTCTGGCAACTGCATATTCCACACAATGCCGACAGTTCTCTATAGGATTCAGGTCCGGGCTGTTTCCTGACCATAAGAGTTGTGATGGACCGTTCTTCCAACCATTTTTTCACCTGTAGCAAATGTAAACACATTACTGTTGAACCTCTAATGCAGAAATGAAGCAAAATTAACTACAAAAGTGCCTACTTACACTTTTCGCCTGATGCCAAGGAGCAGAGTCATCCTGAAAGATGCAGTTACTTGGCAGGTTGAAATGGTCTCTAATGGTTGGCAGCAATTTGCCTTCGAATATAGCCAGATATGATATCCATTGGCATTTGCAGAACCTTTTATAAACTGGAGGTGACTTACTCCACGATACGAAATGCACCCCCATATCATTTGGCGGTAGGGAATTTCATTGTAGACACCACACAGTCTTGATGGTATTCATCAGGGCCATGCTGGTTGAGTTTCTTCTCATCTGAGAAAGTAACTGACTTCCACTGCTCTGGGGTCAATTTTACATGCTCTTTACACCAAATTAATTGGGCATTTTTTGTGTGAGGAGGGGTCTTCTTATTACAATGGGCTACAAGTCCATTTTTGAACAGGTGTCTTCTGACTGTTACTGCACTTGCTACCACTCCTGTATGTTCTTCCCATTCAATTTTCAGCTCAGATGAAGAAGCTTTACAGTTTTTAAGGCATAAGCACTACAAAAACACGGTGCTGTTTTGGTGTAGAGACTCGTTTTGATCCGGTTTGTTTTTTCCTATCAGCTGAACCAGTATTCTTGAGTTTGGAAACAAATCTACTCACTGTTGACTGATTACAAGACACACTATAAGCAATATGATGGGAAGAACATCCTTCCTCACATAAAGCAACAATAGCATTCTTTCTTCGTGGCATCAACTGCACGTAACTTGCCATCCGGACACAAACAAGAAATGACTGCTACTGTTGCAGAGCGTGTTTATATAGCTGAAAGTAACAGCTGATACAATATTACGTCATCACCTACGCATGTCAATCTTATCTGATGCAGTCTGTAAGAAATATTGCCACATACTTACGTTATTCGGAAGACAATTACAATTTTAAGGTGTGATGCACTTGAAAACTAGTGTGTATATATAAATTATCAGGTGATATAGAAGCATATGGTAGATATAAATTAGTCTGTAATCGAGCCACAAAGGAGGTTCCATTAAGGCAAGCTAAGGTAGATTATGAGAAGTCTCTGGCAAAGAATGTAAAGAAGAAAAACAGCAAAGACTTCTATACTTATATTAATAGTAGAAGGAAGAGGTAATTAAAAGAGCATACTTGGATTTAGGGGAGGACCCTACGACTGGAGATGCATGAATGTATCAATTCATAAAGGGAGATCAAAAGGCAACATGTTTAATTGCAGAATGTCAGCTGAACTAACTGTCCTGGAATAATAATGGAATTGCTGGTTAAAGAAGTAAGGACCATTTGGACAAGCATGAAGTTATATTGCAACCACAGCATTGATTATTCAAGGGGCAGTCTTGTCTAACCAATCTGATAGCATTAGTAGAGGCATATGATGCAAGAAAGCAAGCTTATGCATCAGCCAAAAAAAAAAAAACCTTCCACTTCACCCCTCGGTTTGTTCAAAATACCTGTCCAGCTGAGCCTTAAATTTATTTAGGCTATCAACTTCCACAACAAGGGATAGAAGTCTATTCCACCAACCAACCAACCACCCGCTGGCTAAAGGCAAATTTCCGCACGTCTATCCTACATCTGTCTTTCCTCAATTTGAATTTATGCCCTCTCGGGTTATTATTCTGAGCAAGAAGAAGAATCCCATCGGCATTGAGCATGCTCAAACCATTCAAGGCTATATACACCTCTATCGGATCACCTCACCGGTGCCTAGTCTCCAGACACTGTAATTTGCAAAACTTAAGCCTTTCTTCATAAGAGCAACCCTTTATTAGATTCATTAATATTGTTGCCCTTCTCTGTACTCGTTCCAGCAGCTCTACATCCTTCTTGAAATGAGGCCTCCAGACCTGTATTCAGTACTCAAGGTGTGGCCTGACCATTGTTTATACAAGGGAATAATCACCTCCTTATCCCTGCTAGAAAAATTCCTGTATATCATTGAAAAGACCCCATGAGCTACTCTTGCAGCCCGTCTGCACTGCTCAGAGAACTTCATATCTGCCTGCACGATTACCCCCAGGTACTTTTCATTCTCTACCACTGTCAGTGTAGTACCACAGAGTTGATACATTGCTATGGGATTACTGTTTAACATATATAGTACTTTACATTTGTCAATGTTAAACTTCATTTGCCACCTCCCATCCCATCTGCTCAACCTTTTCAGATCCTGTTGCAGCAGCATAGGGTCATTAGTGTCCTTAACAACCCTGCCAACCTTGGTATTGTCTGCAAACTTGGACATTAAGCTTGATATACCATCATCAATATCATTTATAAATACAGAAAACAATAATGGACCCAACACTGAACCCTGTAGGATTCCACTGATAACATTAATCCACGATGAGCAGTGTCCATTAATTACCACTGTCTTCTCCCCCTCAACCATCCCTTTATCCATAGCAGCAATTTGCCTCCAATGCCACACTGCTCCAAATTGTGCAGCAGTCTTCCATATGCAACAGTATCAAAAGCCTTTCTAAGATCCAAATATATAATATCAAAGTTATTTCCTGCATCCAGTTCTTTTGTGACTGCATCATAGTATCCATCAAATTGGTCAGGCATCATAGTATCCATTTGTGACTGCATCATAGTATCCAATCAAATTGGTCAGGCAAGACTTTCACCTTAACAAAACTATTGTGTGTCCAAGCTATAACTGAAGTCTTGTCTAGATGATCCTGCAGTGCTTCTTTAACCAGTGCCTCCATTAATTTTCCTGGAACAGAATTTAAACTAACAGGTCTATAATTACATGTGTCAGCCTTCGATCCTCCTTTGTGAATGGGGGTCACATTTGCACATCTCCAGTCCATGGGTACCCCCCCCCCCCGAGTCTAAAGAAGCTCTCATAATTATGCTCAGGGTTTGCTTACTTCCTTTCCTGCCTCCTTTAATATAACTGGATAGATCCCATCCATCCCAGGTGCCTTTTTTATGTTTATCCTCAACAATTTCTCCTCCACTTTCCTCTCAGTTATTATTACAAAATCATCTAGCTCACTGTCAGGGTTTACTTCATCTCTGGCATTCCCCTTCCTGAATAACTCGTCATGTGTGAATGTAGATGCAAAATACTCATTTAGTTTGTTAGCCACCTGAGCAGGATTCTCAACTGTTGAACCTTCAATATCCAGTGGACCAATCTGATTCATCCCCTTCCTTCTAGAGTCTACATAAGTAAAGAAATCTTTTCTGTTTTTCTTTGCATTCTTTGCCAAGGATTTCTCATAATCTGCCTTTGCCTGCCTAATCTCCTTTGTGACTTGGTTACAGACCAGCTTATATCTATCATAGGCTTCTGTGACACATGTTAATTTATTTGTATCCCGTGCATTTTTCTTCTATGTCACATGTCTAATTATTTCATCTGACATCCATTTAGGCCTAAATCTTGAACAATATTTCTTAGTTGGTATGAAAAGCCTAGTGGCTTCCAAGATTATTTCTTTGAATGATTCCCATTTTGAATTTGCTGTTGGTAACATCATCAGTTGGTCCCACTGTATAGAATTTAAATACTGTCTCAGACCATAGTAGTCACCTTTACGAAAGCAAAAATACTTCCCTCTACCCCTGATGGTAGTAGCTACCTCTTTGAGTAAATCCCACTTCAGCACACTGTGATCACTGCCACCTAGTGGTTCATTTATCTGCAGATTCTTAATGCATGAAGAATCACTGCTGATAATCAAATCAAGAGTATTCCTCCCTCTAGTTGCCTCCCGAACATTCTGATGTAGAAAACAATCATCCAATAAATCCACAAAAGCCTTGCTAGTGTGTGAGTGACCAGCCCACAAATTCCAGTCAATATCTGGGAAATTAAAATCTCCCATTATAAGACTCTCTGATTTACTGGCCCACTCTATTTCCCTGTACAGTTTCTTATTATACTCATCAGAGTCATTAGGCCTATAGCACACTCCTACTCTCAATTTTGATCTCCCAATGCTTATGTCACACCAAACTGACTCGACACTGCACTGTCCAGCGATGTCCACTGGCTTCACTTCCTTGGATTTTATGTATTTCTTAACTAATAGCATAACCCCTCCTCCCTTCCTATCCAGTCTATCTTTTCTGTAGACGTTGTACTCCCCAAATTCCAGTTCTGCATTCCTTATATCTGTGTGACACCAAGTCTCTGATATCCCAACAATATCTGCCTTTGATGTTTTGAGCAATACCTCAAATTCATCAAATTTATTTACCAAACAACTAGCATTGGTGTACACTCAAGTATACATGCACCTGTTCCTATTCTTAGCTACCCTAACACAACCCATATGTTTGCTTGTACTGCAATGACTCCCAGCAGTCTGTGGAATATCCTGCATCTTTTTTCCCAGGATTCTGCTCATTCCAATAGAAGCAGTGCAAGAATCTCTTTCACCTCTGCCAGTGGCTACTGTTAATCTATTAGTCTTTGTCTCCCCCTTCCCAAGCTAGCAGTTTTCCGACCAACCTAATACTGCTACGATAGCATTAGCAAATATTCTTGTACCCTTTCTATTTAAGTCTATCCCATCCCTGTAGAAGCAGTCCCTTCTGTTAACAAGTACAGACCAGGCTGAAAAAAATTCTACTCCTTGAGCCTTGCACAATTTTTCCTGGGCCGAATTGATCGACTAGGCTCTCATCATATACTCCCTTCTATTGTGTCTGGCAGAATTGCAGACACTTTCAAATTCAACCCTAATTCACAGCTTTTTTTCAACAGTGACCTGTACTTGTTAAGTAATTCTGCCGGTCTCCTACTCTTAATATCATTAGTGCCCACATGTACAACTATATCACCTTTTGTGCCCTTAAAAGATGATATCTGCTCTACAACGTCATCACCCTTTGCCCCTGGCAGACATACCCTGGTGCTGTTCCACCTATCCTTTTTACAGAGCATGTTCCCGGTTTCCCTGGCAACAGTCACCAACAGCTACTAGTTCCTGTGGGACCAGCGCATTCTGCTTTGGGGGTTGCCGCTGCATTGTGTAATGACCAAGTGCAAGCTCTGGCATTGATGTGGGCATCTGAGAGCTTGAGGCCCCTCAATTTAGATCCTTCGAGGGCATCCACCCTGTCCTTCAAGCTGTCATATAGGCCTATAACAGTGCTGAGTTGTCGCGTGATTTCCTTACATCGCACGCACACACACACAAAGACATCCCCCATGGCAGTATCATGTCCCGTACCCGATTGCTCCACAAACATCAAGAAGCAGTGCATTTTAAAAGGCTGTAATTCAGAGGGCAACTGCCCTCCCCTCAGTTCTCCCCTGAGCCACAGCACTCCCATTAGCTTGAGCCTTTTGCTTTGTTGCTCTGGTCTGAGTCATGATTTTGATTTAATTTCAATAAAATTTCAATTTTAGTACAAAATTATAACCCTAAACTTGTATCCCAACACAGTTATAACGCTATATATATTTTTTTCAGTATCGAGTATTATCTACGAGTTCCGTTTATATAACTTCTGTATCGAGTTGTGTTAATTAATTATGTTACATTTGTAATCTAAGTCGTTATATGTATTTAGTTAAAAAGTACAATTTAATTGACAATGAAGTTGAACAAGATTAATAGATTTTACTGATTAATTGACAATATTATATTATACTATACTAAGCTTACGCTATCTAGTTTGGGATATAACATCGTATCGTATAACAATGGTGGCAAGTTACGAACAGTAAATCTACGGACACTTAAGTATTAATTAACTTCCAAACCTCGCTGTCTCAATTCAGAATAAACTAAGGATCCTTACTAGCTCTATAAGCTACTTATAGAAAATAATTTAATATAACAATTGGTCAATAAAGCGGCTAAATAAGGCTAAAAAACTTCTCGTTCTGGGGAGCTGCAACTTGTAACATGTGGATTTGATATCCTTACCGATACTATGTAATACCTACAAAATCTCTATCTAAGTTAAACTTTAAACTAACTATCATAACTAGGAATATAAAGCTACTCTAGAAAATAAGTTAATATGCCAATTTAAGTTAATAAAACAGAAAAATCTCTATTCCAGGAGCAGTAAAAACTTCGCCTGCACAAGGCTACTCTCGTTCTCGCCATAGGTTACTACAATGCAGTGACCAAGGAACTGGATGCAAAATCTAATTTTGACATCATGTACTTGGATTTCAAGAAGACTTTTGATACTGTTGCACATAGAAGACTGCTGTACAAACTGCAGTAATGTGGCATTAAGAGGAAGTTACTGCTGTAAATAAAGGGATGGCTAATATGTAGGTTAGTGCAAATGCATCATTTTAACATAGCTATCTACCAAAGTAGTTAAATTAATTAAATTGGCATCATTTTGGTTATACCTCATATTGTGACTGCCTTCACAACGAGTTGCCATGGTATTGTACTACCTCATATAAATAACACTTCACCAGTGGAGAAGACTATTGTTATTTATTCTCAGTGGGTTAAGTGGAAGAAAATAGAGTGGTTATCAATGGGTAATGCTCTCCATTTACTAATGTTATTAGTGGAGTTCCCCAGGGTTCAGTGCTTGGTCCATTGTTGTTTTCAAAATTTATCAGTGATATTGATCAAGGTATATCAGGCTTAATGTCTAAGTTTGTAGATGATACAAAGGTTGCCAGGGTGGTTAACGACAGTCATTAGGGTGCAACAAAATCTAGGACAATTGGATCGATGGGGTGAGAAATGGTAGTTAAAGTTTAACATTGACAAATGTAAGGTGCCACATATGAGTAACAATAACAAACCTCAGAGTAACTTATCAACCGTGTAGTACTACACGCAGGGTAGTGGAGAATGAAAAAACCTGGGAGTAATTGTACAGTCAGACATGAAATTCTCTGAGTAGTGGAGACATGCTGCCAGGATAGCTCATGGCGTTTTGTCGATCATTGACAAAACATCATTAGCAGGGATAAGGAGGTGATTATCCCTTTGTACAAGGCCACGCCTTGGCACCTCCATAGCCAGGTGGGCAGGAGCAGCAGTGCATAGCACACGCTTCTTGATTAGACCGGGGTTCGAGCCTGTAACCACCAAATATGGAGGATGCGGAAAGGTCAGGGAATGACCATTGCATATCCACGGAGCAATATGGCCTTAGTTGCTAATGCTCCTAAAAACCAAAAAACAACAACAAGGCCATGGTTTATCCATATCTTGAGTATTATATACAGGTCTGGAGGCCTCGTTTTAGGAAGGATGCAAATCTGCTGGAACGGGTGCAGAGAAGGGCAACCAGACTGGTGAAGGGAATAAAAAGGGTGCTCTTAACTAGAAAGAGTACCCTTCAATTCTACAAATTGCAGTGTCACGAGACTCCTAGTCTCGGGACTCTGAGGGAAGCTCAGAGGTGTCGGGATCTGAGGAGATCTTGAGACACCTAAGGGGAGACCCGAGGTGTTTAAAGCCACGTAAAGATTGAGTAAGCTGAATGTTAATTTCTTTCTTCCTCCTGCTGGGACTACACACATGAGGCTACATAAATTCAAGTTGAGGATGGATGAATGGATGCAGGATAGATGTACTGAAGTTTGCCTTCAGCCAGTGGTGGTTGATTGTTATAACAGGCTTCCATCTGTTGTTGTGGAAATGGATGGTTTGAATAAATTCAAGGAAGAACTAGACAAATTCTTGAAGCTTAGGGATGGGTGAACTGTGTAGATTTTTTTTTTTTTTTCTGCTGATGTCATATAAGCTTGCTTTCTTGCATCATTTGCCATTATTACTGCTACTAAATCCTAACACTTTTTCATTAACTGACCAACTACTGGTCCCAGTCATGTCAGATAAGAAGGCTTCTGCTTTACTTGGAGACATCAATTGACACTTCCCTCTGTGGGGTAATGCATATGTAGACTGGAAATATGGCAAATCTGATTAGTGGATACAGCAGAATGACTTAACTTGTCGAATAATGGCACTCGTAACACACACACACACACACACACACACACACACACACACACACACACACACCCCTCTTACATCAGGTAACAGCAAAGCAATTAATTTCTTTACGTGCTTCCCAAAAAACTATTTCCATGGTTAACTGGTCAATACACATTGCTATGGCAGTGACAACATATCAATAATGTAGAAATTCTACGTGGAAATGGTGCAGCTTGAGAACATATAAGACTATAGCGAAATTAAATGCATTCAAACAAAAACCACTAGATAAAATAGTACAGTACATAGCAAATAAAACAATTTAAGCTGCAGCAGACTATAAATACACAAACAAATTTCCAAACCCATCTCACTTCATGGTGGAGTGAAGAATGTTCGTAGGCCAAACAAAAGTGGGGGGGGAGAGAGAGAGAGAGCAAGAGCACACCTAGAACACCTTCCAAAAGTACTCAACTACAGAGAATTATTCAAGATAGCTTGGCAAGAGCTAGGTACGTTAGCAGAAAGGCACCTTGGTTTAATTACTAGCCAGTTCTACTTTGCCTCAATCTGTCTGGACAAGTCACCACATAACCTTCAGAAATAGCAGTGTATTGGGAGAAATCTTTGCCAAGACATCTGCAATCAGGGATGGTCCCAAAATTTTTAGTGAGGGGGCTGTGTTTCAGGGCATCATTTAGCTTTACTCATCGTGTAGCATTAAAAAAATCCACATTATTTTAATCATAAGGAGAGGGCTATATTCCCTTTAGTCTCTGCTTGCAATTACCTCATATACTCCTAGTTTTCAGAGATACAAGCAAAAATAGAAAGAACCAAGTTGAATTTTTTTCCATAAGAAATGATAGGTAGTACAATTTTCCTTTAACAATTCATAAACTAAAATGTATACTGTCACAAACAAAGCAAAAGCAATGTGCAGAGGACCAGACCAGTCCCAAACAGTTTTACTAGAATTCGATAACAAAATCATCCTATAAAATCAGTTTCCCAGATAGTAGGCATTGTACAGCAGTCCTAGCTTTCCCCAAGCTGAGAAAGGTTCTTTCAAATTCCCCATAACTGCCTGCTGTCTAGGAGGCAGTTATAGGAAATTTGAAAGTCATGGAGAAAATGATCAAACTTAGTTTTTGGATAGTGAAAATCTAGCCAGTCCAGCATAGCATGGCTTCAGAAAGAACCACTCAACATTAGACTTTTTTTTTATCAAGTTAAAAAATAATATATGTAATGCTTTCTTTTGAAAAGAACATCGTCATAGTCTCTTTTGACATAGAATAACCATATAATACAGTATAGCATTACAGAATTCTGCAAACCTCCATCCTTTGGATTAAAGACACACACACACACACACACACACACACACACATACATATCAAAAATTTCTTAAAACACAGGACCTTTCAAGTCCAGCTACAGACTGCCTTTTTGAAAGTTTTTACACAAGGTGTACCACAGAGGTCAGTACTTAACACTACCTTTTTTTGCCATCAAAATAAACAAACTGAACACACATATCAAGAGCCATTGATTCTGCTTTGTATGCTGGCAACTTCAGTATTTTTTACCACTCTCAGAATATGAGCTACAGTGAACAATAAACAACATAAGCAAATGGACAAATAAATGGCCTCCTGATTTCCACACAAAAACGTACATTTGTAATCCTATTTCTAATAAAAAAAAAAAAAAACTGGGAAAACATTATACCAGACCTATCCATTAATGAATTGACCCAGCAACATACATTGAAGAGCTTTACTATTAAGCCAAGAACTTAACTATGAAAACACAGCTACTACAATAGCACAGACTTCCCCACCGCGGAGAACAGTGTGACACATTTTTGTATATATATATATAGACGAGTCAGAAGCAGAAACTTGTGTTGGAGCTGTAAAAAATTTCTTTTGTGGATAGTATGTTCCCCCAACAATTCCCAAAATAATGCAGCATTTTTATTGCTGAATTACAAGTCAGCTTGATGGCAGTAAACCAGACTGAATATATATATATATATAACAAATAGCATAATTTTTACCAACTTACTAGTACTCTATAACCTTGCGAAATGCTAATACCACAGCATATCAGATTGCAGAACAGATGTGCACAAATTTGCTTTCAGGCAGTGGGTGGTGAATAAATTTCAATCCGGTGACAACCCATGTGGAAGTGGTAGTTTGAATAAGTTTAAGGAAGAACTAGACAACTCATAAGAGTGGAATGGACAAGTGATGTGGGAAGTGTTTTTCCTTTATTATTTATTTATTTTTGTTTGAGGCTATATAAGCATGCTTCCATGCATAATTTGACACTAGTAACACTAATCTATTGATTTGTGAGGCCATTTTTAGGTCTTGGCAATGTGTTGATTGTTAAAACCTGAACCAGCTGTCACAGTGTTGGTACTTTGAAAGTTTTTAAATGAATGGCAAATCCACCTCTTTTGGTGGTGCTGTTATTCAATTTAAAAATATTAGTAATTTTCAGTCTTCTCATAGATGATAATAATGTTTTTGAAGCCTAATCCTGGCACTGTCACCAGAGGGAATGCATGTCCCTCCAGGACAGCAAGACAAAAAAAAAAAAAACAGAATGCAGAGAAGTGTCTATTATTTAATTTCTAACCATGTTAATCTCTGTTAAACAGATATTCAGAATGTGTTTAATACATATCATTGGAAAAAAAAAACAGCAATAAAATAATTTTCCTTAATTTTACACAGTACTTACCAGTGGTTATGTTTTGGCTACTTCAAAAGCAGCACGGATATATTTCTTTTTATTTCATTTAACATGTGTAATCATAGTGCTGAAGTAAGTAATATATTTTTGCTTAACTTAAATTTTGGCTGTAGCCATGCAATTTTGCTAAAATGAATTTGGATAAATATGGTTTTTTAATAGTAATCATTTGTTTAACCCCTTCATAGATTATCCCAAGATTAGTTTTAAGTTTTAAAAGTTATTTGGAACTACACAAAATATCTCAGGATACAATAATACTCAAAGCAAACAATACCTCCAAATTTAGGACTGAAACGTATTTTTTCGGGCATTTATCTGGCTAATTTTGCATTAGCCAGGTAAATCCCAAGATTTCTCAGGATTTTCTTATGCCTGGCAGCAGACAACTGGCTTTCATTTTACTTATATTGTACAGCAATGTCAGAACAGTAGCATGCATTCCTGTGCTGCCAGTAAGCAAAATATAATTTGTCTCCCTAAATGCAGAACACTGAACCCACGAAAATAATTCACACAAACAGTATTGAAAAATATTTCGGCGGCCTCTTGAACTGCTGCCCATAAGCGACGCTTACCTTGCTTGTCCACTTGCAGCAGCCGTGTGTCAGAATGTAGTTAGTTTGTGATTATTGCTTGTGATGGGAAGTTACTGCTTGTGTGTTTCACTTGATTTTTTAAATTTATTTATATAATGAGTAATGAAGAGTTTTCTGTGCCTTTCTTTTAGCTCAAGCGATAATTTATTTATTATAAAAAATATGTATAATTTGCACACTTTTTTGGCATACATGAGATAACTCGGGATAGCTCAAATGGGTTAATTACTCCTATGTATTTTCTACGAAAATATTAATAAAAAACATTAAAAAACTATACAATGAGTATTCGCATAATGCATACTTTTAATCCATAAAATAAAAAAAAGTCGATCTGTTACGGCACATTTTCCGGAAAAAATTTCCGGGAAGGGGTTAATGAAAACTCAATAACTGTTTTCTAAAATTAATATGAAATGATAAATTTCTTTTCTTTTTTATAAATTGTTTTCCATTGTCTTTTTTCAATTATAAATAAATAGATGTTATTTTATTGGTGTTGCGAAGACATTGTATTCCAAAAATACTTCCCTGTGTGACTTGAGGTCAGATGGTGGTAGTGAGGTGGGGGGGGAGGTTTCACATCATCAAAATAGCAAATTAACAATCATCCCAAAATAAAAGTATTTAAAAATTGTATGTGTATACAATTTTATTTTGGCAACATATCTTAGAGTTAAATGTAACAAATTGTGTTTATGTATGTATGCTTCTATTTTGGAATAATTGTTAATTACATTGTAGTACATTATATAAAAACAGTAATTAGGTATAACTATGTTACTAAAACACCAGAGGGTAACAAAGAAGGCTTTGGCTTTTGTGGGTTGCTAAAGAGAAAGAACAGAAAGATTAACATTAAGCTGTACTAGTGAGAATATTCTATTTGCATTTGAGACAAAAAGTTTGTTTGGTTTTTCTAGGTAGCAGATGCCATACAACCATTATTCCAAATGGGAAGAGTTTTGCATAACCTGAGAGCATTTTTGCTAAATATGCTTTTAAGCAGTGATTTCATCCTAATTAGTGTGACAATGTGGATTAAGTTTTAGTTTCCGTATATTTTGGACCTGGAAATGATAGGGGGTCTCATTATCAGGTATTCAACTGATAAAAGACCTTTAAGATTTCAGTTTCCAACCACTGACCAGATTTTGTTGCTATTCAGTATGGAGAAATAGAGGTGAGTTTCTATACTTCAGGTTAAATACTTCAGAAGGGATCTGACATAGGCAGCAAATTTTGTCTGAGAAGCCAGGTTTTTTTTTTTTTTTTAATAATTTAATTTATAATTGATTAATGTTGAATGAACAAATAAATTTAGAATAGAGGAATACTCCTAAATCCTTATGAACCACTACTTATTAGATAAGTTAAGTCTTAGTTAGTGGAAAACTTTGCAATGTACTTCTTTTTTTTAATAATGACCATATGAGCAGATTTATAGAACTTATTTTCTAGTCCAAATCCCTTGATATAGGTAATAAGATAGGAAAGTGATGCTTAGTTCATTTTACACTGGTTTTTTTTTTTTTTTTTGCAACAATTCCTTCAGGAACAGAACCCTGTCATAAACAGAGGGCTACCTGTATGCAATTTATTGCATATATATTTTTACACAAATGTACATTATTGCTCACCTTTTAAAACCCGAGAATTTGTTTTCCTTCTTAGTTATGTTTTTGGTTTTACTTTTCAAAATTATCAATGTCTTATTTCAAATGCACTTCCATATTGTATTAAACTGATAAAAGGTTCAGTTACATAATCAAAGCCTTTATACAAATATAACATCAATATTAATGGCCATGTTGTTACCTTTACTTGTAGATTTTAGGTTAGCAGCCTTCTACATAAGGGAGTACAGTATATATTTAGAGTACTGCTTTCTTTTCAGTTTGTTGTGCAGCGTAATAAATGTTACGATATAAATTTCTAAAAGAAAGAGTAGAATAATTAAATTAAATAAACAATAGTTCTTGATGCAGATTTTGCTGTAATACTATGCATGATGCAAAAGATCAATTTATGTCCTAAACACATGGTTAACCCTTTCAGCAGTGAGTTTACCACATATGAGAGCCTTGTCAATCAATTCGGCCCTGGAAAGATTGTACAAGGCTCAATGGAGAGAATTTTTTTCAGCCTGGACTGTACTTGTTAACAGGAGAGACTGCTTCTACAGGGATGAGATACACTTAAATAGAAAGGGTGCAAGAATATTTGCTGATGCTATCGAGGCAGTGTTAGGTGGGTCAGAAAACTGCTAGATTGGGGGGGGGGAGACAAAGACTAATAGATTAACAGTAACCACTGACAGAGGTAGTAATAGTAATAGCAGTGGCATTTGATGCAAGAAAGCAAGTGTATGAGCTTATGCAGCATCAGCCAAAAAAAAAAAATCACACCATTCCCTCCAAATGCCTGTCCAAATCCTCCTTAAATTTATTCAACCTATCAACTTCCACAACGACAGATGGAAGTTTGTTCCAGCAATTAACCACCCGTTGGCCAAAGGCAAATTTCCGAACATCTAATCTACATCTGTCTTTTCTTAATTTGAATTTATGCCCCCTTAGGTTCGTAATCTGAACAAGTGGAAGGATCCCATCAGAATTCAGCGTGCTCAACCCATTCAAAGCCTTATATACCGCAATCAGATCACCGCGCAGGTGCCTAGTCTCCAGCCACTGCAATTTGCAGAACTTAAGCCTCTCTTGGTAAGAGGATCCCTTCATTCCCCTCACCAATCTTGTTGCCCATCTCTGTACACGCTCAAGTAAATCTACATCCTTCCTAAAATGAGGCCTCCAGACCTGTACACAGTACTCAAGGCGTGGCCTGACCATTGCCTTATACAGAGGGATAATCACCTGCTTTTGACTGATAGCAAAATTCCTATATATCATTGACAAAACCCCTTGACCTGCCCTGGCAGCCTGTCTGCATTGCTCAGAAAACTTCATATCTGACTGCACAATTACTCCCAGGTCTTTTTCATTTTCTATCACCTTAAGTGTAGTACCACACAGTTGGTACGTTTCTCTGGGGGTTACTTCTACCCATATGCAGTACTTTGCATTTGTCAAGGTTAAACTTCAGTTGCCACTTCTTAGCCCATCTGCCCAAATTATCTAGATCCTGTTGCAGTAGCACACTGCCATTACTGTCATTAACAACCCTGCCAACCTTTGTAATCATCTGCAAACTTCGACATTAAGCCTGATATACCTTCATCAATATCATTAATAAATATACAAAACAACAGTGGACCTAACACCGAACCCTGTGGGACTCCACTAATAACATTAGTCCAAGAAAAGCAGCACCCATTGATTACCACCCTCTGTCTTCTCCCACTTAACCATCCTTTTATCCATTGTAGCAACTTACCCTTAATACCATTCTGCTCCAATTTGTACAATAGTCTTCCATGCGCAACAGTGTCAAAAGCTTTCCTGAAATCCAAATATATGATATCAAAATTATTTTTTGCATCCAGTTCCTTTGTAACCACATCATAATATCCTATCAAATTTGTCAGACAAGAATTTCCCTTAACAAACCCATGCTTTGTCTGAATTATTGCTGCAGCCTTGTCTAGATGATCCTGCAATGCATCTTTAATCAGCGACTCCATTATTTTACCCGGAACAGAAGTTGCTTACTTCCTTTCCTGCCTCCTTTAATATAACTGGATAGATCCCATCCACCCCAGGTGCTTTTCTTATGTTTTACTTTAACAATTTCTCCTCCACTTTGCTTTCAGTTATTACAAAATCATTAAGTATCCTGCTACAATTTGATAACCTTCTGCCATTTTCAAACCTTAATAATTCCTAATGTGTGAATGTAGATGCAAAATACTCATTCAGTTTGTTTGCTATCTGAGCGGGATCATCAACAGTTGAACCATCGATGTCAGGTGGACCAACCAGATTCATCCCCTTCCTTTTAGAGTTTATATAAGTAAAGAAATCCTTGCTGTTTTTCTTAGCATCTTTTGCCAAGGATTTCTCGTAATCTTCCTTCGCCTGCCTAACCTCCTTTGTCACCTGATTACAGACTAGCTTATATCTGCCATAGGCTTCTGAGTCGCTTGATAATTTATATGCATCCCATGCATTTTTCTTCTCTATTACGAGTCTCATTAGTTCATTAGATAACCATTTAGGCCTAAACCTGGAACAATATTTCTTAATAGGTATGAAACTTTTAGTAGCTTTCAGGATTAATTCCTTGAATGCTTCTCACTTAGAATTTACTGTTGGTAACATCGTCAGTTTATCCCACTGAACAGAATTTAAAAACTGTCGGAGACCACTGTACTCACCTTTACAGAAGCAAAAACCCTTTCCTTTACCCCTGATGGTAATTAAATCTTTAAGCAAATACCACATCAGTACACTGTGATCACTGCCATCTAGTGGTTCCTTTATCTGCAAATTCTTAATACACGAATGATCACTGCTGATAACCAGATCAAGAGTATTACTTTCTCTGGTTGCCTCTCGAACATGCTGCTGCAGAAAACAATCATCCAATAAATCCACAAAAGTCTGACTAGTGTGTGAGTGACCAACCCACAGGTTCCAGTCAATATCTGAGAAGTTAAAATCCCCCATTATAAGACATTCCGATTTACTAACCCACTCTATTTCTCTGTGCAATTGTTCATTGTACTTATTCGAGTCATTAGGCCTATAACACACTCCTACTCTTATTTTTGCTTTCTCAGTGCTTATGTCACACCAAACTGACTCAACAGTGCACTGTTCATGTATATCAACTGGATGCACTTCTTTTGATTTTATGTTTTTCTTAATTAACAGCATAACACCTCCTCCCTTTCTATCCTGTATATCCTTTCTGTACACATTGTACTCCCCAAATTCCAGTTCAGCATTCCTTATATCTGTGTGACATCACGTCTCTGCTATCCCAACAATATCCGCCTTTGATGTCTTGACCAACACTTCAAATTCATCAAATTTATTTACTATACTTCTAGCATTGGTATACATGAAGCATACATGCTCCTACTCTTATTCTTAGTTACCTTAACACATCCCATATACCCACCTATTTCGGGATGACTGCCATCCATCCCTGAAACCCCCAACACCCCACGCTCCAGGTCGCTACTTATTCTAATAGAAGTTGTGCAAGAATCACCTTCACCTCTGCCTACGGCTACTGTTAAACTATTAGTCCTTGTATCCCCCCCAAGCTAGCAGTTTTCCGACCCACCTAACACTGCCTCGATAGCATCAGCAAATATTCTTGCACCCTTTCTATTTAAGTGTATCCCATCCCTATAGAAGCAGTCTCTCCTGTTAACAAGTACAGTTCAGGCTGAAAAAAATTCTACCCCTTAAGCCTTGCACATTCTTTCCAGGGCCAAATTGATCGACAAGGCTCTCATCATATACTCCCTTCTATCGTGTCTGGGCAGAATTGCAGACACTTTCAAATTCAACCCTAATTCTCGGCTTTTGTTCAACAGTGACCTGTACTTGTTAAGTAATTCTGCCGGTCTCCTACGCCTAATATCATTAGTGCCAACGTGTACAACTATATCACCTTTTGTGCCCTTAAAAGATGATATCCGCTCTCCAACGTCATCAACCAGGTGAAAGAGATTCTTGCACTGCTTCTATTGGAATGAGCAGAAGCCTGAAAAACAAGATGCAGGATATTTCAGAGACTGCTGGGAGTCATTGCAGTACAAGTAACCACATGGGTTGTGTTAGGGTAGCTAAGAATAGAAATAGAAACAGGGGCATGTATACTTGCGTGTACACCAATGCTGCTAGGAGTTTAGTAAATAAATCTGATGAATTTGAGGTACAGTTTGGTGTGACATAAGCATTGGGAGATCAAAATTGAGAGTAGGAGTGTGCTATAGGCCTAATGACTCTGATGAGTATAATAAGAACCTGTACAGGGAAATAGAGTGGGCCAGTGGATCAGAGAATCTTATAATGGGAGATTTTAATTTCCCAGATATTTCTGGAATTTGGGGGCTGGTCACTCAGACCAGTGAGGTCACTCACTGGTCATTCAGAAATCCAATAAATCCACAAAAGCAAGGCTTTTGTGGATTTATTGGACGATTGTTTTCTACGTCAGCATGTCAGAGAGGCAACTAGAGGGAGTAATACTCTTGATTTGATTATCAGTAGTGATTCTTCATGCATTAAGAATCTGCAGATAAATGAACCACTAGGTGGCAGTGATCACATTGTGCTGAAGTGGGATTTACTCAAAGAGGTAACTACCATCAGGGGTGAAGGGAAGGGTTATCGCTTTCGTAAACGTGACTGTGATAGTCTGACACAGTATTTAAATTCTATACAGTGGGACCAACTGATGATGTTACCAACAGCAAATTCAAAATAGGAAGCATTCAAAGAACTTATATGGCGCCTCTGTAGCCAGGTGGGAAAGAGCAGTAGTGCATAGCACACGCTTCTTGATTAGACCGGGGTTCGAGCCCTTCGCCACCAAATACGGAGGATGCGGAAAGGTCAGGGAATGACCACCGCATATTCCATGAGCAATATGGCCTTAGTTGCTAATGCTCCTAAAAACCAAATAACAATAACAACAAAGAACTTATCTTGGAAGCTACTAGGCTTTACGTACCAACTAAGAAATATTGTTCAAAGTTTAGGCCTAATTGGATGTCAGATGAACTAATGAGACATATGGCAGAGAAGAAAAATGCTTAGGATACATACAAATTAACACGTGACACAGAAGCCTATGATAGATACAAGTTGATCTGTAACCAAGTTACAAAGGAGGTTAGGCAGGCGAGGGCAGATTACGAGAAATCTTTGGCAAGGGATGCAAAGAAAAACAGCAAAGAGTTCTTTACTTATTTAAACTCTAGAAGGAAGGGGATGAATCAGATTGGTCCACTTGATATCGATGGGTCAACTGTTGATGATCCTGCTCAGGTAACTAACAAACTAAATGGATATTTTGCATCAACATTCACACATGAGGAGTTATTCAGTGAGGGGAATGCCAGAGGTGTATTCAACTCTGGCAGTAAGCTAGAGAATCTTGTAATAACTGAGAGTAAAGTGGAGAAGAAATTGTTGAAGATAAACACAAGAAAGGCACCTGGGGTGGATGGGATCTATCCAGTTATATTAAAGGAGGCAGCAAAGGAAGTAAGCAAACCCTTAACCATTATTATGGGAGATTCCTTGGACTCAGGGGAGCTACCCACAAACTGGAGATGTGCCAATGTGACCCACCCCAATTCACAAAGGAGGATCAAAGGCTGACACAAGTAATTATAGCCCTGTGAGTTTAACTTCTGTTCCAGGAAAATTAATGGAGGCATTGGTTAAAGAAACACTGCAGGATCATCTAGACAAGACTTCAGTTATAGCTCGGACACAGCATGGTTTTGTTAAGGGGAAGTCTTGCCTGACCAATTTGATTGGATACTATGATGTAGTCACAAAAGAACTGGATGCAGGGAATAACTTTGATATTATATACTTGGATCTTAGAAAGGCTTTTGATACTGTTGCACATGGAAGAGTGCTGCACAAATTGGAGCAGTGTGGCATTGGACGCAAATTGCTACTATGGATAAAAGGGTGGTTGAGGGGGAGAAGACAGAGAGTGGTAATCAATGGACACTGCTCATCGTGGACTAATGTTATTAGTGGAGTCCCTCAGGGTTCAGTGTTGGGTCCATTATTGTTTTCTGTATTTATAAATGATATTGATGATGGTATATCAAGCCGACCGGGCTAGCCGAGTGGGTAAAGTACCTGCCCGGCAACCCAAAGGTCGCGGGTTCGATTCCCGCCTCGGGCTTGGATCAAAGTACTGCAAAAACCTTGGGAGGTGCAATATGGCCACAGAAGCCGATGCGCCAACAACTACCAAATCAAAAAAAAAAAAAAAAAAAAAATGGTATATCAAGCTTAATGTCCAAGTTTGCAGACGATACCAAGGTTGGCAGGGTTGTCAAGGACACTACTGACACTATGCTGCTGCAACAGGATATGGAAATATTGAGCAGATGGGCTGAGAGGTGGCAAATAAAGTTTAACATTGACAAATGTAAAGTACTACATATGAGAAACAGCAACCCCAGAGCAACGTATCAACTCTGTGGTACAACACTGACAGTGGTAGAGAATGAAAGGGACCTGGGGGTGGTTGTGTGGACAGATATGAAGTTCTTTGAGTAGTGCAGACGGGCTGCAAGAGTAGCTCATGGTGTATTGTCAATGATATATAGGAATTTTTCTAGCAGGGATAAGGAGGTGATTATTCCCTTGTATAAGGCAATGGTCAGGCCACAACTAGAGTACTGTATACAGGTCTGGAGGCCTCATTTTAAGAAGGATGTAGAGCTGCTGGAAGAATTGCAGACACTTTCAAATTCAACCCTAATTCATGGCTTTTTTTCAACAGTGACCTGTACTTGTTAAGTAATTCTGCCGGTCTCCTACTCTTAATATCATTAGTGCCAACTGTACAACTATATCACCATTTGTGCCCTTAAAAGATGATATCCGCTCTCCAACATCATCAACCTTTTCCCCTGGCAGACATACCCTGGTTCTGTTCCACCTATTGCACATATGATATGCGTAATGAATGAGCCTGATCGTGCATCCTGAAATCAATGCGTTAACAACGAAGGCCCCATGACTTCACAAATACTGCCATTACAATGTGATAGTGTATTCTTTTATCAAGGTGTAAGATTATAAGGAGCAATGTGGGAAAGAAAAAAAAACAATTCGATAAAAAGCGTGTGCCTGGGGTTCAGTGGGGTTATATCCTGTTTCAAACTTAGCTAAATGATAAGTTACGCGATAACATATGGGTTTCATCCGTACCTCCCAGCTCTTTTCGATGATCCATGGGATAAGCTTAATTATCTTTGCTTTCTCCTCACTCCAGTCAACTCAGGACAGCCCTTCCTTGCCAGCACCAAATCTTTTTCCCAGCTTCCAAAACACAACTTCACAACCACTCTCTCCCTCTTTCTTTTTTCTTTTTCTTATATATCTCTCCGTCTCTTCCCCCTTCTCCTTAGTATTTCCAAAAGGCCTGAACCTGATTCACTGGTTAATTTTGCTGGGGTGGGAAAAACGTATTCGAAAACTATCATGCTTCACAAACTCAAACTGCTAAAAAAAAAAAAAAAAGGTTTTTACCAGAGGGTATCAAGGGGATTATTATATTAGAGTCATATTGCATCTCCAGACAATCAGACATAAAAATCACCTTCTCTTACAAGGGACCCACATAACACAAACACGGGTTAAATACCGGGTTCAAATTACGACCACTCGATGTGCACTTTACGAAACTGTTCTTCCTCCGACAGCAGTTGTACCCCCTTCTTTCCCGTTCTTCATAAACATTGCGTAATGCGCTGGTCCGAGCGATTGAACTGTATATCTCTCGTCGGACACGTGATGTTGGTCTAATTGTTACGAACTACACTCTCACGGGTACGGCGCCAACAAGCACAACAAGCAAGGCAAAAGAAACAAACATTCGGAGAAAGAAAATGTTATTCTACACCTATAGGCAGTGGCAGAAGTATAAAGTGGCTGCTCTCTCTCTCTCTCTCTCTCTCTCTCTCTCTCTCTCTCTCTCTCTCTCTCTCTCTCTCTCTCAGAATGTATCAACCAAGTGAAAATGAAGACAATTTCACATCCATGAAGAGCAGTGGCCATTGATTACCACTCTCTGTCTTCTCCCACTCAACCATCCCTTTATCCATAGCAGCAATTCGCCTCCAGTGCCACACTGCTCCAATTGGTGCAGTCTTCCATGTGTAACAGTATCAAAAGCTTTTCTAAGATCTAAATATATGATATCAAAGTTATTCCCTGCATCCAGTTCCTTTGTGACCACATCATAGTATCAAATCAAATTGGTCAGGCAAGACTTTCTCTTAACAAAACCATGCTGTGACCGAACTATAACTGAAGTTTTGTTTAGATGATCCAGCAGTGCTTCTTTAACCAGTGCCTCCATTAATTTTCCTGGAACAGAAGTTAAACTAAGAGGTCTATAATTACTTGTGTGGCCCTTTGATCCTCCTTTGTGAATTGGGGTCACATTTGCACATCTCCCGTCCATGGGTACTTCCCCTGAGTCTAAGGAAGCAAACCCTGAGCATAATTATGCTCAGGGTTTGCTTACTTCCTTTGTTGCCTCCTTTAATAAAACTGGATAGATCCCATCCATCCCAGGTTCCTTTCTTATGTTTATCTTCAACAATTTCTCTTCCACTTTGCTCTCATTTATTACAAAATCACGTAGCTCACTGCCAGAGTTTAATTCACCTCTGGCAATTCCCTCTCTGAATAATTCCTCATGTGTGAATATAGATGCAAAATACCCATTTAGTTTGTTAGCTACCTGAACAGGATCATCAACTGTTAAACCATCGATATCCAGTGGACCAATCATCCCCTTCCTTCTAGAGTTTATATAAGTAAAGAACTCTTTGCCAAAGATTTCTCGTAATCTGCCTTTGCCTGCCTAACCTCCTTTGTGACTTGGTTACAGACCAGCTTATATCTATCATAGGCTTCTGTGTCACCCATTAATTTATATCCCGTGCATTTTTTTCTCAACCACATCCTCATTAGTTCATCTGACATCCATTTAGGGCTAAACCTTAAACAATATTTCTTAGTTGGTATGAAAAGACTAGTAGCTTCCAAGATTAATTCTTTGAATGTTTCCCATTTTGAATTTGCTGTTGGTAACATCATCAGTTGGTCCCATTGTATAGAATTTAAATACTGTCTCAGACCTCTGTAGTCACCTTTATGAAAGCAAAAACCCTTCCCTTTACCCCTGTTAGTAGTTACCTTTTTGAATAAATCCCACTTCAACATACTGTGATCACTGCCACCTGGTGGTTCCTTTATCTGCAGATTCTTAATGCATGAAGAATCACTACTGATAATCAGAACAAGAGTATTACTTCCTCTAATTGCTTCCTGAACATGCTGCTGTAGTAAACAATCATCCAGTAAATCCACAAAAGCCTTGCTAGTGTGTGTGTGTGTGACCAACCCACGAATTCCAGTCAATATCTGGGAAATTAAAATCGCAAATTATAAGACTCTCTGATTTACTGGCCCACTGTATTTCCCTGTACAGTTGTTTATTATACTCATCAGAGTCTTTATTTTACTCATCATTATACTTCAGCCATCTTGACTGGCTGAACTTCCTTGGATTTTGTGTTTCTTAACTAATAGCATAACCTCTTTTCCCTTTCTATCCTGTCTCTCCTTTCTGTACACATTGTACTCTCCAAATTTCGTTTCTTCATTCCTTATATCTGTGTGATACCACATCTCTGATATCCCAACAATATCTGCCTTTGATGTTTTGACCAACACCTCAAATTCATCAATTTTATTTACGAGACTTCTAGCATTGGTGTACATGCACATATACATGCACCTGTTCCTATTCTTAGCTACCCTAACACAGCCCATGTGTATACTTGTACCACAATGACTCCTAGCAGTCTCTGAAATCCCCTGCATCATGTTTTCCAGGCTGCTGCTCATTCCAATAGAAGCAGTGCAAGAATCACTTTCACCTCTGCCACCGGCTACTGTTAATCTATTAATCTGTGTATCCCCCCCCAAGCTAGCAGTTTTCCAACCCACCTAACACTGCACTCAGTAGCATCAAGTGTATCCCATCCCTCTACAAGCACTCTCCTGTTAACAAGCACAGACCAGGCTGAGAAAAATTCTACCCCTTGAGCCTTGCACAGTCTCTCCAGGGCAAATTGATCGACAAGGCTCTCATCATATACTTCCTTCTATTGCGGTGTTTCCCAACGTGGGTCCCACGCCCCACATGGGGGAAATTTGATTGTTCAGGGGGACAATTCAAAAATTGCTCGTCTAGAGTTTAAAACAACCGCCTACTATGACTTAACTTGTACAAAAGAAGAATTGTTGGTAAAGTCTCTGTTTATTGTTCATACTGCAACTGTCAATCGTACTCTTGAGGCTAGTTATGAAATTTCTTTACTCATTGCTAAATCTGGGAAAAATCATAGTATAGGAGAGAATTTAATCAAACCATCAATATCAGCATTTCTTAAAACAGTTCTGGAAAAAGATCACAAAGACGTGAAAGCTATGCCACTCAATAACAATACTGTTAGCGGAAGAATAGATGAAATGAGTGAAGATATTGAAATACAACTTGTTGGAAAGCTGAAAACAAGAAAATTCTCAGTGCAAATGGATGACTCAGCTTTGAGAGACAGTGAAGCCGTACTGATAACTTATGTAAGATATACTGATAAAGGTAATTTTGCTGAAGAAATGTTATTCTGTAAATCATTAGAGAGCACCACTACGTCCAAAGATATATATATAATAAGCTAAAAAATTACTTAGATGATAATAATATACCAATGAAAAATATAACATCTTGCGCTGCAGATGGTGCTCCTAATATGATGGGCAAGAAAAATGGCTGCTTAAAATTGATGAAAGATGAGAATCCAGAAATGCTTCTTGTGCATTGTGTTAGGGGAAAACTTGTGTCTCTTCAAGCTTTTTTGTGAAGAACAAAATGAAGACCATGTGAGACTTTTACTTCACACTGAAGTAAGGTGGCCCTCGAAAGGGAACTGCTTGAAAAGATTTATGGAACTATTTGATACTATTAGTGACTTTTTAAGTGACAAACCTAAAATGAAGCATCTGTTAACGTTCGATGGTAAAGCATTTGTGAGTTATTTAGCCGATATCTTTGAAAAACTAAATATATTAAATAAACAACTTCAAGGAACAAATAAAACTCCCGTCGATGCAAAAGCGAAGACATTTGGTTTCATTACATTTATTAAATTATGTCAAAAATATATTTGTAAAAAAAGTTTGAACAGTTTCGTTGTCTGCAAAAATGTGAAGTGACCGATACCGCTGTATTTGTTATTGTTGATCATCTGAAAATTCTGTCCGATGATTTAAAAGAAAGGTTTTTTAATTTAAAACAAATTGATTTTCCAACCTGGATGATGCAACCAATGTTAGTGGATTTGTCTGATGTATCAATGCAGTACCAAGAAGAATTCTCAGAAATGCAAAATGATGAGTCAGTTAAAACTTTATTCAATATAAAAGAAGCGATGGCATGGCTTTGTGATGAAACAGAAATTAAATACCCAAATTCAACCAACTTTGCAAGAGAATTATTGTTACCGTTTCCATCTTCATATTTAGCTGAATGTGGATTTAGTTCCATAAATGATTTGTTACTAAAGAAAAGAAATCGACTGGATATCACAATGTCTATTATATGTTTTGAAAATTTACTTCCTATTTTTTTCTTAATTTTTCCTAATGATTTCTTCCTAAAACCTAAGTCTCGTGTCCTGAACAAGTTGTAATTAGGCTTCATTTAGGGAATAATTCAATTTTTGAATATAAAAAATATATATATATCGGTGTTTTCCAACGTTACATAGGGGGTATCAGAATTTTAGAAAGACTTAGGTGGGGCATGGTAAAAAAAAGGTTGGGAAACACCGTTCTATTGTGTCTCGGCAGAATTGCAGACACTTTCAAATTCAACCATAATTTACGGGTTTTTTTCAGCAGTGACCTGTACTTGTTAAGTAATTCCGCCAGTCTCCTAATCTTATATCATTAGTGCCAACTTGTACAACAATATCACCTTTTGTGCCCTTAAAAGATGATATCTGCTCTACAATGTCATCAACCTTTGCCCCTGGCAGACATCCTTGGTCCTGTTCCACCTATCCTTTTTGCACAATATGTTCCCCTTTTCCCTGACAATAGAGTCACCGACAACTACTAGTTCCTGTAGGATCAGAACATCCTGCCTTGGGGGTTGCCACTGTGTTGCGTGATGTTTAAGTGCAAGCTCTGGCGTTGATGTGGGCAGCTGAGAGCTTGATGGGCCCTCAGTTTAGATCCTTCGAGGGCATCCACACTGTTCTTCAAGCTCTCATATACGCCCATAACAATGCAAAGTTGTAGCCTGATTTGCCCACACTTCTTACATCGTGCACACACAAAGACATTCCATTTGGCAATATCATGTCCCATCCTTGATTGCTCCACAAACATCAAACAAGCAGTGCATTTTAAAAGCCTGTGATTCAGAGGACAACTGGCCCCCTCAGTTCTCCCCTGAGCCACAGCACTCCCATTAGCTCCCATTAGCTTGAGCCTTTTGCTTTGCTGCTCTGGTCTGAATCATGATTTCGATTCAATTTCAATATGAAATTATAATCCTAAACTTATATCCCAATGTAGTTATAACACTGTATATATATATATATATATATATATATATATATATATCTGATAATTAAAATAAATATGATATTTAAAATAAAAACATCAGCCCGTAGTAAGGCAATAATGCAGAGCGAAACAAAACGCAAAATAATATAAAATAAACAAACAAGGAAGGGAAAGTAGAAATAATAGGACAAAAAGGTAGTCGATAATCCCCGGTATAATTTAGTCAATTAAGTCATTAAACCCAATTAATAAAAAGGTATAAATTTAAATTAATGCCAATTATAAATAATTTAGCGGTACCCCCCTCGAAGGTACCAGTTCCAAAAGACGTGAAATATCACCAAAAAAGGGTTAAAGAAACTACCAAAAACTAAAATATCAAAATAATAGACTGACCATCATGCCCCATATCTACAGAGGACCACGAGGCCAATAATGGTCATGGAATCGCTGCATTTCAATCGTCATACAAATCATCGCAAAGGCAGAAATATCGAAGAACCAAACCAACCCTCCATTCTCCGATAGATCAACCAATGCAGAGGATTTGCATGGCGGTGGTCCTTATGCAGCGAAAAATAATCTATAGAACAGACAGCACTCTTGATCAGAGCCACACCACTGACATAATGCAAGCTTAACCAGCTTATATAATAGAAAGGAAAGAAATAGATGGCGGCACAGGCGCTGCTTATTTAGCATATCAACCCACTACTACCACTAATTTATATTATGTGAGGTAAAAATTAGGCAAAAGTAATAAAAATAAATAAATATATATATATATATATATATATATATATATATATATACATATATTTGAATAATGTTTAAAATAGTTGGAAACTGAATCTTTCATGATAAAAATAAAATAAAAAGGTACAGCAAACTTAGAGGCAGCAAAAAGTGTATTCCTCTACATGATGCTTGAAATATAACCATACAAATAAATTAGAATGAGAGTTAAAAATAAAATAATGCCAGCAGTATGGCAAGACAAGAGCAAAAATAGTCAAAATTAAACTTAAGAATCAAACCAAACAAGGAGGGAAGAGAGAAGTAACAAGAGTAAAAATATTGCAGCAGAAAATCTCTAAGATAATTTAGAACATATAATTAGAAGAATAATAAATAATAATTCATTAAATTTTGAAAGCCAATTAAAATAGAAATTTAACGGTGCCTCCTCTGATGGGCACCAGGTCCAAATTTATATGAAATATCACCAACAGAGATCTAGTCATTACAGTAAAATAAACCAAAAATAGACTGACCGTTACACCCCATCTCAACAGAGGACCACAAGGCCAATAATGGTCAGGGAATTGCTGCATTTCGATCGCTAGACAAATCACCGCAAAGGCGAGTCGATCGAAAGATCAGTCCGCCACCCGATCCCCAGATCGAAATGCCAATGCAGAGGACTTGAATAGCGGTGATCCTGATGCAGCAAAAATTAAAAATAGAACAGATACAAGCACTCCAGTGCAAAGCCACACTACTGACAAAAGTAGTCTTAACCAGTTTATATAGACAAAAAATGAACTATGGATGGACTACTTTTGCCATACTGCTGGCATTATTTTATTTTTTATTTTTAACTCTCATTCTAATTTATTTGTATGGTTATATTTCAAGTATCATGTAGAGGAATATGCTTTTTTTTTGCTGCCTCTGATGTTTGCTGTACCTTTTTATTTTATTTTTATCATGAAAGATTCAGTTTTCAACTATTTTAAACGTTATTCAAATATATGTATAAGTATATCACATGACAGTAGTGGGCAAATTGCTAACCTTGCACCTGTGCTGCCATCCATAGTTCATTTTTTTGTCTATATAAACTGGTTAAGACTACTTTTGTCAGTAGTGTGGCTTTGCACTGGAGTGCTTGTATCTGTTCTATTTTTAATTTTTGCTGCATCAGGATCACCGCTATTCAAGTCCTCTGCATTGGCATTTCGATCTGGGGATCGGGTGGCGGACTGATCTTTCGATCGACTCGCCTTTGCGGTGATTTGTCTAGCGATCGAAATGCAGCAATTCCCTGACCATTATTGGCCTTGTGGTCCTCTGTTGAGATGGGGTGTAATGGTCAGTCTATTTTTGGTTTATTTTTGTTTTATTTTACTGTAGTGGTCTAGATCTCTGTTGGTGATATTTCACATAAATTTGGACCTGGTGCCCATCAGAGGAGGCGCCGTTGTTAAATTTCAATTTTAATTGGCTTTCAAAATTTAATGAATTATTATTTATTATTCTTCTAATTAGATGTTCTAAATTATCTTAGCAGATTTTCTGCTGCAATATTTTTACTCTTGTTACTCCTCTCTTCCCTCCCTGTTTGCTTTGATCCTTAAGTTTAATTTTGACTATTTTGGTTTGATTCTTAAGTTTAATTTTGACTTTTTTTGCTCTTGTCTTGCCATACTGCTGGCATTATTTTTAACTCTCATTCTAATTTATTTGTATGGTGTTATATATATATATATTTCCCCCCCCCAATATCGAGTATTATCTCCGAGTTTTGTTATATAACTTCCATATCTCCTATCAAGTTATACGTATTGATTAATAATGTTAAGTTTGTAAAATCTAAGTCGCTAAATGTATTTAGTTAAAAAGTACAATTTAATTGACAATGACATTTAACAAGATTAATAAATTTTACTGATTAATTGTTAATACCATACTATACTAAGCTAACAAATTTCTAATACCGTGCTACATGTTTCGATATACATTGTATCGTGTTACGAACGGTAAATCTACGGACACTAAGTATTAATTAACTTTCAAAATCGCACTATCTAAATTCAAAATAAATCAAAGAGCTTGACTAGGTCTATAAGCTACTTATAGAAAATAATTTAATATAACAATTAAGTCAATAAAACGGCTAAATATAAATAAAAACTTAGTATTCGCCAGAACTGCAAATCTCTATTGAAGTTCAAATTAAACTAAGTATCGTAACTAGGAATATAAAGCTACTTCTAGAAAATAAATTAATATGCCACTTTGTCAATAAAACAGCAAAAATTTAAGAAAACGTCTCTATTAGCCGGAGCCATAAAAACTTCACCTGCATAAGGCTACTCTCGTTCCCATGTTTTGATAGTATATGATAGATATTTGATGCTTTGATACCAATGCATTTGTGATGGAGAGATCCTGCCTTATTAATCTAATAAATTTCTCTGAGGCCACCAAGTAGTTAGATGCCAAAAATAACTTTGATATTATATACTATATTATCTGGATTTTAATAAGGCTTTTGATACAGTTCCTTGCAAGAGGTTATTTTATAAGTTAGAGCAGGTCGGATTAAGAAGGAAAATCCATTGGTGGATTATGGGTTGGATTGAAAACAGGAAATAGAATGTGGTCATAAAGGGGTATTCTTTAGGTTGGACTGGATCAGCAAGTGGTGTCCTCAGTAATCGGTGTTCAGATATTGATGAGAGAACACAGGGAAACTGTCAAAGTTTACTGATAACTTGAAAGGTATTTAACAATTAGAACTAGGCCATACTTCTTCCAAAGGAATTAGACCAACTGTAAGGTCAAGTCTGAAAAATGGCAGCTGAAGTTTAATGCTGCCAAATGAAAAGTATTACAGTATAAATTCTGAACTCCCGTTACTATTAAAGAATAGCCTGTGAAATTATCACAGAAGAATTACTTTATTTATATATTTTCTCTAATTCAGATTATGTAAATAGTTATATAATTTTAAAATTATCATAATATTCGAAAGCTATAAAAATTCTCAATTTTACCATATTAGACTCTGACTTGGGTTTTAGACATTGATTAACATTTCCATGTTAACTGTTAATCAATATTTAAAAATCTGAAGTTTTTCTGCCTTCTTAAGTATAGTCAAATTTTAACTACAATAGTTTCTGAAATGATTATTTTACAGTTTTCATACAGAAATTATACACAAAAACCTGTCAAGTGATCCACCACAGTCTTTGCAACCATTTGGTTTTTTGCTTGAAGTGGCACATACTATGACAAGGGTGAACACTGTGTGTTTACAGTTTCAAATAACTATAAACACACACACACACACACACACACACAGTTTTTCTTCTCCTACTTGTTCAATAAATATTTACAGTTTTATTCTAGTTGTTTATTACTGTATTTTCACATAGTGAAGACAAGAACATGACTCATTGTCTCAAGGTTGGTGCTGCCTACGGAAAGCAGCATACGTAATTTCAAATTCCATGCACCATGATACACACCAAAATTGGAAATAAATTTTTAAATAAACCTGAAAGTAGAAGTAACTAATAGTATTTTGTGTGTGTGTATGCATGCAGTGATCACTGAATTGCGGCTGCCTACCTAATACCGTGTTGGGCCATTGTTTGCATGGATAAAAGTTGCATTCACATAGGCATAGACTCTGCTAGATGTCTGAAGACATCAGTAGAGATCTGTAGCCATGCTGCCTGCAAGGCTTTCCACAGTGTTGGAATAGATGATGGTTGCATGTCTGTATGCCTCACTTCTTGTTCCAAAACAGCCCCCAGGTTTTCAATTGGATTGAAGTCAGGTGAATTTGGAGTCCAGTCAAGATGGGTGATATCTTCACTGTGTTCCTTGAACCACCCCTGTACAGTGCAGGCCCAATGACATGGTGCATTATCACCTTGGAAGATCCCATTTCTGTCGAGGAAAAAATGCAGCATGGCAGGGTGCATGTGGTCTCCTAAGAGCTACTATAGACCTAACAAGTGAAACATGCCCCATACTAAGCAGCCACTGCCACCTGCCTGGATAGCGGGCACTGTGCACATGGGTTCATGGACTCGTGTTGCTTGTGCCACTCACAAGCCTGCGATTCAGAGCTTGGACTCGTCCAACAGCACTCTCATTCCTAGTCCTCCAACCAGCATGTTGTTGACACCACAGCATCCACCACTGACAATCAGTGGTAAGGAGAGAGGTGTCAGCTGCTGTGGAATCCCATACATCTGAGTGTACGGCATGTTGTCATTTGGGATGTTATTCTTGCATTCTCTGTATTGTATTGCATTGTCGCACAGTGACCTGCCATTGAGCCCATACAATGCACTGCAATCTTTGCTCGCTACAAACATCCACCTTGCATAATCCTTTACAGTACTATCAGTGGGAGATGGTTTGATTTGTTCAACACCATTCTTTGTACACCTTAACCACAGTGGGCTATGAGTAACCGACAAGATGTGCTGTTGCTGATATGGAAGCATCTGAGGCATTTGCTCCCACAATCATGCCCTTTTGAAACTGATATCTTAAGTGGTGTGTACAAACAGTACACGCCATTTATTGTGATTATGGATAATGTTGTTATTCATATCATGTTATCTCTTTTATGAAGTTAAATGTATACAAATACATAGAAAAAAAAATTATTGTTATCAGCACTTCGGTTTATGATATTGCTTTTTTTTGCCTTACTGCACTCACAAACATAAACCACTCACTTCCACTGCACTCACATATCATAAACCGAAGTGCTGATAACAATTTTTTTTTCTATGTATTTGTATACATTTAGCTTCATAAAAGAGATAACATGATATGAATAACAAAATTATCCATAATCACAATAAGTGATGCATACAGTGGCGTAGCTAGGGTCGTTGATGCCTGGGGGCAGTAGCAGACTAGTCGGGGTGTCAGCTTCCCTGATGGCAAGTGGGCCCCCCTTGCAATAACATTAGACAATATGTTAAAAATGTTAATGACCTTTTAGTAGCTTGAAAATATAATAGTTGTGGGAGGGCCCCTGTTGTCTCCTGGTAATCAATATTTTTAGACCCAGTCCACTACTGCCTGGGGGCAACATGTCTTCCTGGTGCGCCTGAGTGTGATAATGTGATAGATAATTATAAGCGATATGTATTTCCATTTCGGAGCAAAGTGATTTCGTGGATTTTATTCACTCAATTTAGCGTTTTGGCATCTTTAGTCAGTTTAGTTTTGCTGTCCCAGGACTGCCATATTCTGGCAAATAATATGAAATGATGGTGTGCCTGATGCACTCAGCTTCTCGGAATGAATACTATGTAAACACTTGAAATGATTTGCAAGAGTTTTGGAAGAAGAGTAAGGTGTAAGGTATGTTAGTGTCTAACGGCTCCTGGGATTTCTCCCATCTCCACGAGTGTACATTGTATCGGGGCCAGAGATTTGAAGTATGTTGGGGTCATGTGCTGTATATGACCGAGTCTGCTGACGAGGCTAGTACGGGCCAGACGTGTTCAAAGCCGCTAAGTGGATTTTTCTTATTTATTGATTTGAAATTATTGTTTTTCTAAAACTTTTGATTTAAATTTAGTAGTATAGCATTATTTTGTGATATTTCTGATTAATCTGGTGTATTTATTCTTTACTCGGCCTTGTAATTGCATAAAAGTATCGGTAAGGGTATCAAATCCACGTGTTACAAGTTACAACTCTGCTGAACGAGAAGTTTTTTTTAGCCAAATTTAGCCACTTATTGAATATCTTTTACATCAAATTATTTTTTGTAAGTAGCTTTTAGACCTAGTAAGGATCGTTGGTTTATTCTGAATTGGGACAGCGAGATTTGAAAGTTAATTAATACTTAAGTGTCCATAGATTACCGTTCGTAACTTCCACCTTTGTCTTTGTCATACGATCGTTATATATCGAACCTAGATAGCGTTAGTATAGTATACGTTATAATATTTTCAGGGATCGGTAAAATCTATTAAACTTGTTCAACTTCGTTGGCATTTAAATTGCACTCTTAACTAAATACATATACCGACTTAGATTCCAAACGTAACATAATTAATTAATACATAACTGATACGGAAGTTATATAAAGGGAACTCGGAGATAATTAATACTTGACTGATTGATTAATACTTGACGCTAAAAATATATATCCCGTTATAGCTGTGTTGGGAGATAAGTTAGGGTTATAAACTGAAATTTAAATTTTATTTAAATTAAAAGTAATCATGACTCAGACCAGAGCAGCAAAACAAAAGGCTCAAGCTAACGGAAGTGCTGTGGCTCAGAGGAGAACTGGGGGGGTCAGTTGCCTTCTGAATCACAGCCTTCTAAAATGCACAGCTTGCATGATGTTTGTGGAGCATTCAGGTACGGGACATGATATTGCCATGGGGGATGTCTATGTGTGTGCACGATGCAAGGAGTGTATCGAAATCAGGCAACAACTCAGCGTTCTTATGGGCCTATATGAGAGCTTGAAGGACAGGGTGGATGCCCTCGAAGGAACTAAATTGAGGGGCCCATCAAGCTCTCAGCTACCCACATCAACGCCAGAGCTTGCACTTGGTCATCGTGAAACACAGCGGCAACCCCCAAGGCAGAATGCGCTGGTCCCAAAGGAACTAGTAGTTGTTGGTGACTCTATTGTCAGGGAAACGGGGAACATGCTTTGTAAAAAGGATAGGTGGAACAGGACCAGGGTATGTCTGCCAGGGGCAAAGGTTGATGACGTTGTAGAGCAGATATCATCGTTTAAGGGCACAAAAGGTGATATAGTTGTACACGTGGGCACTAACGATATCAAGAGTAGGAGACCGGCAGAATTGCTTAACAAGTACAGGTCACTGTTGAAAAAAAGCCGTGAAATAGGGTTGAAATTGAAAGTGTCTGCAATTCTGCCCAGACACGATAGGAGGGAGTATATGATGAGAGCCTTGTCGATCAATTCGGCCCTGGAAAGATTGTGCAAGGCTCAAGGGGTAGAATTTTTTTCAGCCTGGACTGTACTTGTTAACAGGAGGGATTGCTTCTACAGGGATGGGATACACTTAAATAGAAAGGGTGCAAGAATATTTGCTGATGCTATCGAGGCAGTGTTAGGTGGGTCGGAAAACTGCTAGATTGGGGAGATACAAGGACTAATAGATTAACAGTAGCCACTGGCAGAGGTGAAAGTGATTCTTGCACTGCTTCTATTGGAATGAGCAGAAGCCTGAAAAACAAGATTCAGGATATTTCACAGACTGCTGGGAGTCATTGCGGTACAAGTAAACACATGGGTTGTGTTAGGGTAGCTAAGAATAGAAATAGGTGCATGTATACTTGCGTGTAAACCAATGCTAGGAGTTTAGTAAATAAATTTGATGAATTTGAGGTATTGCTCAAAACATCAAAGGCAGATATTGTTGGGATATCAGAGACTTGGTGTCACACAGATATAAGGAATGCAGAACTGAAATTTGAGGAGTACAATGTCTACAGAAAAGATAGACTGGATAGGAAGGGAGGAGGGGTTATGCTATTAGTTAAGAAATACATAAAATCCAAGGAAGTGAAGCCAGTGGACATCTCTGGACAGTGCAGTGTCGAGTCAGTTTGGTGTGACATAAGTATTGGGAGATCAAAATTGAGAGTAGGAGTGTGCTATAGGCCTAATGACTCTGATGAGTATAATAAGAAACTGTACAGGGAAATAGAGTGGGCCAGTAAATCAGAGTCTTATAATGGGAGATTTTAATTTCCCAGATATTGACTGGAATTTGTGGGCTGGTCACTCACACACTAGCAAGGCTTTTGTGGATTTATTGGATGATTGTTTTCTACATCAGCATGTTCAGAAGGCAACTAGAGGGAGGAATACTCTTGATTTGATTATCAGCAGTGATTCTTCATGCATTAAGAATCTGCAGATAAATGAACCACTAGGTGGCAGTGATCACAGTGTGCTGAAGTGGGATTTACTCAAAGAAGTAACTACCATTAGGGGTACAGGGAAGGGTTATTGCTTTCGTAAAGGCGACTACAGTGGACTGAGACAGTATTTAAATTCTATACAGTGGGACCAACTGATGATGTTACCAACAGTAAATGCAAAATGGGAAGCATTCAAAGAACTTATCTTGGAAGCTACTAGACTTTACATACCAACTAAGAAATATTGTTCAAGGTTTAGGCCTAAATGGATGTCAGATGAACTAATGAGACATATGGCAGAGAAGAAAAATGCTTAGGATACATACAAATTAACACGTGACACAGAAGCCTATGATAGATACAAGTTGATCTGTAACCAAGTTACAAAGGAGGTTAGGCAGGCGAAGGCAGATTACGAGAAATCTTTGGCAAGGGATGCAAAGAAAAACAGCAAAGAGTTCTTTTCTTACGTAAACTCTAGAAGGAAGGGGATGAATCAGATTGGTCCACTTGATATCGATGGGTCAACTGTTGATGATCCTGCTCAGGTAGCTAACAAACTAAATGAATATTTTGCATCGACATTCACACATGAGGAGTTATTTAGCGAGGGGAAAGCCAGAGGTGTATTCAACTCTAGCAGTAAGCTAGAAAATCTTGTAATAACTGAGAGTAAAGTGGAGGAGAAATTGTTGAAGATAAACACAAGGAAGGCACCTGGGGTGGATGGGATCTATCCAGTTATATTAAAGGAGGCAGCAAAGGAAGTAAGCAAACCCTTAGCCATAATTATGAGAGCTTCCTTGGACTCGGGGAGGTGTACCCATAGACTGGAGATGTGCAAATGTGACCCCAATTCACAAAGGAGGATCAAAAGCTGACACAAGCAATTATAGACCTGTGAGTTTAACTTCTGTTCCAGGAAAATTAATGGAGGCACTAGTTAAAGAAGCACTGCAGGATCATTTAGACAAGACTTCAGTTATAGCTCGGACACAGCATGGTTTTGTTAAGGGGAAGTCTTGCCTGACCAATTTGATTGGATACTATGATGCAGTCACAAAGGAACTGGATCAGGGAATGACTTTGATATTATATATTTGGATCTTAGAAAGACTTTTGATACTGTTGCACATGGAAGACTGCTGCACAAATTGGAGCAGTGTAACATTGGAGGCAAATTGCTGCTGTGGGTAAACTGAAGGGGTGGCTGAGGGGGAGAAGACAGAGAGTGGTAATCAATGGACACTGCTCGTCGTCGACTAATGTTATTAGTGGAGTCCCTCAGGGCTCAGTGTTGGGTCCATTATTGTTTTCTGTATTCATAAATGATATTGATGATGGTATATCAAGCTTAATGTCGAAGTTTGCAGATGATGCAAAGGTAGGCAGGGTTGTCAAGGACAGTACTGACACTATGCTGCTGCAACAGGATCTGGAAAGGTTGAGCAGATGGGCTGAGAGGTGGCAAATGAAGTTTAACATTGACAAATGTAAAGTACTACATATGGGAAACAGCAACTCCAGAGCAACGCATCAACTCTGTGGTATTGCACTGACAGTGGTAGAGAATGAAAGGGACCTGGGGGTGGTTGTGCAGGCAGATATGAAGTTCTCTGACAGTGCAGACGGGGCTGCAAGAGTAGCTCATGGTGTATTGTCAATGATATATAGGAATTTTTCTAGCAGGGATAAGGAGGTGATTATTTCCTTGTATAAGGCAATGATCAGGCCACACCTAGAGTACTGTATACAGGCCTGGAGGCCTCATTTCAAGAAGGATGTAGAGCTGCTGGAACGAGTACAGAGAAGGGCAACAAGATTAGTGAATGGAACTAAGGGGTGCTCTTACGAAGAAAGGCTTAAGATTTGCAAATTACAGTGTCTGGAGACTAGGCACCAGCGAGGTGATCTGATAGAGGTGTATAAAGCATTGAGTGGTTTGAGCATGCTCAATGCTGATGGGATTCTTCCTCTCGCTCAGAATAATCACCTGAGAGGGCATAAATTCAAATTGAGGAAAGACAGATGTAGGATAGACGTGCGGAAATTTGCCTTTAGCCAGCGAGTGGTTGGTTGGTGGAACAGACTTCCATCCGTTGTCGTGGAAGTTGATAGCCTAAATAAGTTTAAGGCTCAGCTGGACAGGTATTTTGAACGAACAGAGGGGTGAAGTGGGAGTGGTTTTTTTTTTTTTTTTTTTGGCTGATGCTGCATAAGCTTGCTTTCTTGCATCAAATGCCTCTACTAATGCTAATGCTAATATTGTGTTGTGCCCTTTGTTCCTCTAGTCTATTAGCCACCGAGCCCCTAGTGGGACCCAACGTTACCACACCGTGCCACGGGGAGGCTGGCCGGGTGCACCACTAATGCTAGAGTACTCTGCCGGGTCCTGCCACCTACTTTCCTGGGATTTCAGTGGCTAGGACCAGATTTGAGAATGAAATGATCGCTGTTTCTTGAGCAACAGTTGTAATTTTAACAGAGCGTAGGGTTGTTCGCTGATAACGCGTTCTAGGACCAAATAGGTCGGGCTATAATTTTGTTGTATTTAGATTTAGACCTGTGGGACCTATATATATATATATAACACACACACACACACACACACACAAACATATATATATATATATATATAAAAAAAAAAAGTTGTGCAAGAGTAAAGTAAAGGAGGAAAGCAGAAGACTGGAGGGTAGGAAACAGAAGAAAGGGGCTGACAGGGAAGATGGCCCTTGATGACAGTGTGGCATGCCCAGTGCCTCACCAGAGAGAAGAGTGGGGTGGACAAAAAAAAAAAAAAAAAAAAACCACCTCCCCACACAAAAAAAAAATCATTGTGTAAGAGAAAAATAGGGGGAGGGGGGTAGAGGTAGAAGGACAGATGGTAGGAAACAGAAGAAAGAAGAAGAAGAAGAAAAAAAAAGTAAAAGAAAGAAAAAAAAAAAAGAGAGAGAGAGATACCATGCAAGTGCAGGGTATGTACAGCTAGTACGGCCAGTCAGTTGGAGCCGACACTTGGTGGAAATCCAGCAGTGTGAGTGCTGCTATGGTGGATGGGTCATGTTCAGGAAGGTCTAGTCCAGGTGTCAACATTGGGACTCCATTTGGTGAGTCTGTGTTGCATCCAGACTGAAGGCTGGTCCAGTAGTCCATGATAACGAATAGTGGGGTGGTCAAAACCGGGAGTCCAAGATATGATGGTCAAGTCCAGGGATCGATGGTAGGTCTCTTCTTGATGAGATGTGTCACGTCTAGTCGGGAGAAGTTGGTCCAGGAATCAATGATGAGGAATTTGTCAAGGTATGTGTGGACCCTGTCTTTGATTGCAGTGCTAGTATTGTCCCAACCAAGTGGGGAGACCAGTTGACTACTTGAGATGTGGGGGATCAAGTCGGGTTCTGTACTCCAGATGGTTTGTTGGTCAAGTCGAAAAAAAGCCGTGAATTAGGGTTGAATTTGAAAGTGTCTGCAATTCTGCCCAGACACGATAGGAGGGAGTATATGATGAGAGCCCTGTCGATCAATTCTGCCCTGGAAAGATTGTGCAAGGCTCAAGGGGTAGAATTTTTTTCAGCCTGGTCTGTACTTGTTAACAGGAGAAACTGTTTCTACAGGAATGGAATACCCTTAAATAGAAAGGGTGCAAGAATGTTTGCTGATGCTATCGAGGCAGTGTTAGGTGGGTCGGAAAACTGCTAGATTGGGGAGATACAAGGACTAATAGATTAACAGTAGCCACTGGCAGAGGTGAAAGTGATTCTTGCACTGCTTCTATTGGAATGAGCCGCAGCCTGGAAAATAAGATACAGGATATTTCAGAGACTGCTGGGAATCATTGGGGTACAAGTAAACACATGGGTTGTGTTAGGGTAGCTAAGAAAAAGAACAGGTGCATGTATACTTGCGTGTACACCAATGCTACGAGTTTAGTAAATAAATTTGATGAATTTGAGGTATTGCTCAAAACATCAAAGGCAGATATTGTGGGGATTTCAGAGACTTGGTGTCACACAGATATAAGGAATGCAGAACTGGAATTTAGGGAGTACAATGTCTACAGAAGGGATAGACAGGATAGGAAGGGAGGAGGGGTTATGCTATTAATTAAGAAATACATAAAATCCAAGGAAGTGAAGCCAGTCGACATTGCTGGACAGTGCAGTGTCGAGTCAGTTTGGTATGACATAACATTGGGAGATCAAAATTGAGAGTAGGAGTGTGCTATAGGCCTAAGGACTCTGATGAGTATAATAAGAAATTGTACAGGGAAATAGAGTGGGCCAGTAAATCAGAGAGTCTTATAATGGTGGATTTTAATTTCCCAGATATTGACTGGAATTTGGGGGCTGGTCACTCACACACTAGCAAGGCTTTTGTGGATTTATTGGATGATTATTTTCTACATCAGCATGTTCGGAGGCAACTAGAGAGAGTAATACTCTTGATTTGATTATCAGTAGTGATTCTTCATGCATTATGAATCTGCAGGTAAATGAACCACTAGGTGGCAGTGATCACAGTGTGCTGAAGTGGGATTTACTCAAAGAGGTAACTACCATTAGGGGTAAAGGGAAGGGTTATTGCTTTCGTAAAGGCAACTACGATGGACTGAGACAGTATTTAAATTCTATACAGTGGGACCAACTGATGATGTTACCAACAGCAAATTCAAAATGGGAAGCATTCAAAGAACTTATCTTGGAAGCTACTAGGCTTTACATACCAACTAAAAAATATTGTTCAAGGTTTAGGCCTAAATGGATGTCAGATGAACTAATGAGACATATGGCACAGAAGAAAAATGCATGGGATACATATAAATTAACATGTGACACAGAAGCCTATGATAGATACAAGTTGATCTGTAACCAAGTTACAAAGGAGGTTAGGCAGGCGAAGGCAGATTATGAGAAATCTTTGGCAAGGGATGCAAAGAAAAACAGCAAAGAGTTCTTTTCTTATGTAAACTCTAGAAGGAAGGAGATGAATCAGATTGGTCCACTTGATATCAATGGGTCAACTGTTGATGATCCTACTCAGGTAGCTAACAAACTAAATGAATATTTTGCATCGACATTCACACATGAGGAGTTATTCAGCGAGGGGAATGCCAGAGGTGTATTCAACTCTGGCAGTAAGCTAGAGAATCTTGTAATAACTGAGAGTAAAGTGGAGGAGAAATTGTTGAAGATAAATACAAGAAAGGCACTTGGGGTGGATGGGATCTATCCAGTTATATTAAAGGAGGCAGCAAAGGAAATAAGCAAACCCTTAGGCATAATTATGAGAGCTTCCTTGGACTCAGGGGAAGTACCCATGGACTGGAGATGGGCAAATGTGACCCCAATTCAGAAAGGAGGATCAAAAGGTGACACAAATAATTATAGACCTGTTAGTTTAACTTCTGTTCCCGGAAAATTAATGGAGGCACTGGTTAAAGAAGCACTGCAGGATCATCTAGACAAGACTTCAGTTATAGCTCAGACAGCATGGTTTTGTTAAGGGGAAGTTTGCCTGACCAATTTGATTGGATACTATGATGCGGTCACAAAAGAACTGGATGCAGGGAATAACTTATATACTTGTATCTTAGAATTAGATATTATATACTTGGATCTTAGAAAGGCTTTTGATACTGTTGCACATGGAAGACTGCTGCACAAATTGGAGCAGTGTGGCATTGGAGGCAAATTGCTGCTATGGATAAAGGGGTGGTTGAGGGGGAGAAGACAGAGAGTGGTAATCAATGGACACTGCTCATCGTGGACTAATGTTATTAGTGCAGTTCCTCAGGGTTCAGTATTGGGTCCATTATTGTTTTCTGTATTTATAAATGATATTGATGATGGTATATCACGCTTAATGTCCAAGTTTGCAGACGATACGAAGGTTGGCAGGGTTGTCGAGGACACTACTGACACTATGCTACTGCAACAGGATCTGGAAAGGTTGAGCATATGGGCTGAGAGGTGGCAAATAAAGTTTAACATTGACAAATGTAAAGTACTACATATGGGAAACAGCAATCCCCAGAGCAACGTATCAACTCTGTGGTACTACACTGACAGTGGTAGAGAATGAAAGGGACCTGGGGGTGGTTGTGCAGGCAGATATGAAGTTTTCTGAGCAGTGCAGACGGGCTGCAAGAGTAGCTCATGGTGTATTGTCGATGATATATAGGAATTTTTCTAGCAGGGATAAGGAGGTGATTATTCCCTTGTATAAGGCAATGATCAGGCCACACCTAGAGTACTGTATACAGGTCTGGAGGCCTCATTTCAAGAAGGATGTATGGATGCTAGTACGAATACAGAGAATGGCAACAAGATTGGTGAATGGAACAAATAGGTGCTCTTACGAAGAAAGGCTTAAGTTTTGCAAATTACAGTGTCTGGAGACTAGGCACCAGCGAGGTGATCTGATTGAGGTGTATAAAGCCTTGAATGGTTTGAACATGCTCAATACTGATATGATTCTTCCTCTTGCTCAGAAAAATCACCTGAGAGGGCATAAATTCAAATTGAGGAAAGACAGATGTAGGATAGACGTGAGGAAATTTGCCTTTAGCCAGCGGGTGGTTGGTTGGTGGAACAGACTTCCATCCCTTGTCGTGGAAGTTGATAGCCTAAATAAGTTTAAGGCTCAGCTGGACAGGTATTTCGAACAAACAGAGGGGTGAAGTGGAAGTGGTTGTTTTTTATTTATTTATTTTTTTATTTTTTTTATTTTTTTTTATTTATTTTATTTTTTTTTTTGGCTGATGCTGCATAAGCTTGCTTTCTTGCATCAAATGCCTCTACTAATGCTAATGCTAAGTCTTGTGTAAGTCGGTCCAGGGCGTTAGCATCCATGGCTCAATGATGTGCAGCAACAGTTGGCAGTCATGGTTGTTATGACCTGTTGATTCGGATGCTAAGGTGGTGGTAGCACTTTCTGCCTGGTAAATAGGTCCATTGCAAATTGAGTCGCCCTACAGAATGAAGAAACTCTGTAAGTTTCTTCATTCTGTAGGGTGAGGTGTTCTTGATTTTGGTAGTTGAAGCGTAGTCTCGTTATCAGTATCCTCCTGAAGTTCTCGTAGATTTCACAGCTGTGGGCAGGATGCTCCCATGTCTGATCCTCTCCGCAGTGGGGTGAGTCTGAAATTCTGAAGTCATGTAGTTTTTTCTGGAAGGAGCCATGTCCAGTGAGGAGGTAGGTAGCATAGAGTCCCGGTGAAAACCAGACAGGTGTGAGGGGGTAAGAGGCCCTGATATCCAGAAAGAATCTTTTGGTGACAGCGCCTTTAGCTGAGGTCTGCCATCTTTCTTGCCAGGTGTCTGTTAGATGTTCATTAAGTCTCTTCTTTTCAGCGTTTCTATTATTTGCTGGGTCAGTGGTGAAACCTGTGCAGGTAACTGCTCTTCCTTTGGCTATTGGATAGAGCAACCCATGACGAAGAAGAAGAAGAGTGTTGCATGAACCTAAAGTCAATCCACTAGCACATTACTTTTATAGATGATTTTCTTTACCTATAAGAACTTGTCCTTCAGTTTGCGCCCCTGAAGACTTGGCACCCCGGGGGCAACTGTCCCCCTCTGCACCTCCCCTCGCTACACCTCTGAGTACATAAACATGTCTGATTTGTTCTCAAATTCAAACATGTTGAATGGATTCTGCTATTGCTTCAAGCAGTTCATATGGTTATCAGTGTTATAAATCAGTGAAAGAAAGTAATGTCTCTCTACTCCAGTCTGACTGTTTTACAGTACAGCATTAATTCTTATCTAATTCTTGATTTTAATGTGTTTTTTTTTTTTTTTTTTTTTATGTTTAATGATTTCCAGAAACATTATGATAGTTTTGTTTTTATCAATGACTTTCTCGAAGAATTAGTGTACAATCAAGTATTTTATATTGCTTGATTTTCGTGAAATGGTGCAGGACAGCTGTGTTATCATTATCAGTAGCATCCCAAAGTGATCATAATAACTGGCATCTAATGTATATATCCACTCAATTCTAATGACTTTTTCAACGATCAACTGCTAAAATTGAAAAGATAGGAGCCACTATATGGGCCCCTCTCTTTCTGTTTCTATAGTAAACTATATTTGAGCAATAAAAATAAATAATATAGATTAAAATATTGAATTTCAGTTTTATAAACATAGGCCAAATTCCTGCTTTGAATCAGTAAATAATGCTGAACAGCCGCATTCTTATTTTATTGGTTATTGTTATCAGTCAGTTATTGTTATTAGTTTCACTGAGTCCCAAGGAGCAGTGTCCACTGTGTATACACTCATAATAAATTTAAATATATGTGTGCATTACCAGTCTTTTAAATTGGAAAATGGAAGCGGCTGATGTTTCTATTTTATGTCTAAAATGTTTGTATTTTTTTGTAAATTTTTAACATATGATTAAAACTTTAATAAAAATTATTTACAATAAGTATTGCAATCCATTAAGAAAGATTGAAATATTGACATTGTTCAAACAATAAAAAAATAATAATAAAAAATAAAAAAAAAACCCATAACATTCCAGAAATTACAAAGAAAGTTGGGTACCTGTCAGATGACTTGCCACTATTTTTGCTATACTTTGGGGTACCTCAGCTGCTTAGTTAGTTTCTACACATTCTTCTAGTTAGTTTCATATTGTAGTGTGTGTGTCCTTTTTTCTGATAAATTTTATTATTCTTAAACTAATAGCTTGCTAACACAACTCCACATGATTATTAGTAGGTTTTTAGGGTTTGAAGTAAGTACAAAAATATAAATGCACACTGTTGTAATTTCTGTAACCAGTCATTTGGCACAATAAATAAATGTTGAAATAATTCATAGTTTGTGTGTGGTTCTTCATTTAACAGATTTCTTTAAATGAATAAAATAATGAAAATATCATAAATGGGGATTTTAAAAATACTATTGTATTATAGTTTTGTGAGTAGGAAGAGAGAAAATCTTTACTCTTAGGAAATTTTAAAATATATGCAATTGTTTTTTTATTTTTTGAATATTTGGGTTTATTTGAATACACTTTCACTCTGGTAAAGCATTTTTTGAAGTTCCCTACACAATTATGTCATATTTTGTAAATGTTTTCATTTTTCTCATTTAACTAAGGCCCAATTTTTGCATCTAGTATTTCCCCCCTCCCCCCACAGCATTTGTGCTAGAAGCATTTATTTTGGAGTATTCATTTTCGAAAAGCAAACTTGAGAGTACTATTGAGAAGAAAATTCAAGAGATGGGATTACGACTTGGGAGGTAATTATGAAATTGTTTATTTTATTTGATTAGATGTTTTAATTATCATTAAATAAACATCCATTACTAAATTTCATTAGTTTTGGTGAGGTGAAATTTAAGCTCTAATTTTATCTTCCATTATCTTGGTTGTAAATTATACAGCATAAGTTGCCTTGGCCTGCCTTTTATCATGCCCTTGAATTTGTCTAAATATCACCAAATCAATTTTTACAATTTATGTATATTGAGGAAGTGGTAAATTGTGAACTTTATTAAAATTCTTTGGAATATGAAATAGCAAGTGCTTAAAAAACGGTACTCACCTTGAATAAATGCATTAATTTTTAAAAAGAATGGTAATTAAATCATTTTGGTTGGGAAGGTAGAGTAAAGGAATTAAGGAGGGCGTTAAGGGTGATTTAACAGAATTTAAAAATGGGCCCAAGGAAGTAGAAGTGCACATCTCCAATCTAGGTTGTCATTAGAGAAGGAAGAAATCATCAAGAGTGAATTAAAATTTAAAAATGGATAATATAGTATGACTGAGCCAATAGTCGTTACGAAGGACTTTCATTAGTTATAACGTCTTCAGTTGGCAAATTGGGCATGAAGTGAACGCGTGCTGTATTTTAAAGGTTGTCTGTGCTTCCCGTGATGCTTTTTTGGACATGTGGGAACGTCAACCACAAGCGATTCCATGCCGGGGAAAGGTTGAAGGGAAGTTAGCACCACCACAAAATTCGGTTCTACTAAAACCTCCAACACCCGTGCATGCTACCACCAAAACTGTTTTAGAACAGGCCAATCCAGTACAGACTTACAATACATGCTCATACCCACAACCACATCCCCCTAGTCGATTCCGCTATCACCATTATTAAACTCAAATCCAGCCACAAAATTCTTCACTATGAAGCACTTATTATTGAATGGTTCCGGCACCATTCTAACCTCAACATCATAAACATGCATGAAACTTCCCTTCAAACCTTTCCCCGGCTTCGAACCTCTCGCAGTTGACGTTCCGACATGTCCAAAAAAGCATCATGGGAAGCACAGACAACCTTTAAAATACAGCACGCGTTCACTTCATGCCCAATTTGCCAACTGAAGACGTTATATAACCAACGAAAGTCCTTCGTAACGACTATTGGCTCCGTCATACTATATTATCCATTTTTAAATTTTAATTCACTCTTAATGATTTCTTCCTTCTCTAATGACAACCTAGGATTAGAGATGTGCACTTCTACTTCCTTGGGCCCATTTTAAATTCCGTTAAATCACCCTTAACACCCTCCTTAATTCCTTTACTCTACCTTCCCACCAAAATGATTTAATTACCATTCTTTTTAAAAATTATTGCAGATTTATTCAAAGGTGAGTACCGTTTTTTAAGCACTTGCTATTTCATAATTTAGTCTAATACTCACGGTATTATAAGATTTCTATAATTTTTAGTAATTCTTTAGAATAAATTTATAAATAAAAATAAATGGAGCTCATTTTCAGTTAACTTATTTTCATTTGAAATGCTTTGGGAATTACATTAAGAGACTAGTTGGCAGTGAAGTAAGCATTTCCATCTCATTGTTGTGGTGAATGGCCGGAACAAACATTAACAGTACTTTGGGCAGTGCAGTGCACCAGTACCCATATGTTTAAGGCCCATCCAGCTGCAGTTGAAAAATTGTTAGATATTTGTGTGTTAGCTACATGAGCCATAACTGGGCCTTTCTCTACCCATGCAAAATAAGTTTTGCATTTCAGTACCAATAAAATAAAAATGAATAAATAAATAATGAAATACTGCAAAATCCATGTCGTGCTTATTCATTTTGTGATATTTCCAAATTAAAAAAAGGAACAATAACCATAAGTAGAATCTCGATTATTCGAGTTCTTTTTGTTTGAAGTTCCATTTAGTCCAAGATAACTGCAACCAATTAACCTTGATTGCAGTTATCTTGGACAATCTCTGGTCAGGTAACTCCCCTCTAAAAATAATTCAGTGGAGGTGTATCAATCTGTGTGGACATGACTTTCAGGTTTTCAATTTTATTTTTTTTAGAATTGTTTTTATGAGTATGTATTAAGTTTTGTTTTTAATACGTGGTTAAGCTTATGTTTTGTAACATACTGTACAGTGGGTGACAAAAGCAAGAGAAAATATGCTTTGATGGAAGCCAAGCTTGAAGCTTTTGCTGCTGGACACTGCTCATCGTGGACTAATGTTATTAGTGGAGTCCCTCAGGGCTCAGTGTTGGGTCCATTATTGTTTTCTGTATTTATAAATGATATTGATGATGGTATATCAAGCTTAATGTCCAAGTTTGCAGACGATACAAAGGTAGGCAGGGTTGTCAAGGACACTACTGACACTATGCTGCTGCAACAGGATCTGGAAAGGTTGAGCAGATGGGCTGAGAGGTGGCAAATGAAGTTTAACATTGACAAATGTAAAGTACTACACATGGGAAACAGCAACCCCAGAGCAACGTATCAACTCTGTGGTACTACACTGACAGTGGTAGAGAATGAAAGGGACTTGGGGGTGATTGTGCAGGCAGATATGAAGTTCTCTGACCAGTGCAGACGGGCTGCAAGAGTAGCTCATGGAGTATTGTCAATGATATACAGGAATTTTTCCAGCAGGGATAAGGAGGTGATTATTCCATTGTATAAGGCAATGGTCAGACCACACCTAGAGTACTGTATACAGGCCTGGAGGCCTCATTTCAAGAAGGATGTAGAGCTGCTGGAACGAGTACAGAGAAGGGCAACAAGATTAGTGAATGGAACAAAGGGGTGCTCTTACGAAGAAAGGCTTAAGTTTTGCAAATTACAGTGTCTGGAGACTAGGCACCAGCGAGGTGATCTGATAGAGGTGTATAAAGCCTTGAATGGTTTAAGCATGCTCAATGCTGATGGGATTCTTCCTCTAGCTCAGAAAAATCACCTGAGAGGGCACAAATTCAAATTGAGGAAAGACAGATGTAGGATAGACGTGCGGAAATTTGCCTTTAGCCAGCGGGTGGTTGGTTGGTGGAACAGACTGCCATCCCTTGTGGTGGAGGTTGATAGCCTAAATAAGTTTAAGGCTCAGCTGGACAGGTATTTTGAACGAACAGAGGGGTGAAGTGGAAGTGGGTGTTTTTTTTTTTTTTTTTTTTGCTGATGCTGCATAAGCTTGCTTTCTTGCATCAAATGCCTCTACTAATGCTAATGCTAATGCTTTAAAAAGGCTAAACAAAGGAGAAACCACAAGTCACTGTTGGGGAGTGGCATCATAGCAGCAAAAATTGAAAGATAGTGCAGAAAAAATTGGTCGCAGGACCAGTGGTTCCTGAAAAAGAACTTAATTTACAGAAATAACTTCAGGATGGTATGACAAATGAATATATAGTAGTAAATCAGTGAAATCCCAGGCCTTAAAACACATCTCATTGACAGCCTTTTCGGTATCATACAAAGCCCAGAAAAGCTCTTGCATGGGCCATGAACTGTTCAAACAGTGATGTCTAGAAGAATTGTTCCAAATTTGTCCTGCATGGCCAAACTCAACAGGAACAGTACAAAGCAGTTCCACAATGATTGTATAATGGTGTTCAGTTAAAACAGCCACAGAAGCAGGCTTCAAAAAATTAGCATTTGCATCATGACAATGCCTCTGCACACTCAGCACTTCATTCAAAAATTTCCTTTAAATCATCCCACTGCTATGATTGCCATCTACCATGCTCACCAGATTTCCCTCTCTGTGATCCTCCACCTCCCAAGCCTAAAGTCCTCTTGAAAGGTCACAGATTTGTTGCAACAACTGAGAATATTTTGAAATATATATTATTTTTAAGGCCTGTGGTTTTGCTGATTTGTTAATATATTCAGTTACTGTACCTCATACCTTTTGTCTATTCTAACGATAAAGTCACTATTACTATCTTGAAATTGTTTCTAGAAATTAAGTGCTTATTCGTGGAGCACACCTCCCTCTCAATTTTACCAAGTACCAATTTTCAATTTTATACTAACTTCTACCATTTCCCAATTCTGATACTAAATTTTTTGTGGTTTCTCATTTAATTTTTTTTAAAGCTCTGAACTTGACTCCATCAAAGCATAATATGAATGCCTGAAAGACACACACAAACAATGATTCTCAGTAAAGTGAACTTTACTGTATTATCATCATGGACTAAATGGAACCCAGAACAAACTTTTAATGCTGGGAAGAGTCCCTGCTTGCTCTGCACTATTTAAATAACCAATGCACTAGTTATGGCATTAGTTATTTAAATAAGAACATTAAAATTCGTTCTATATTTTACACATTTTTTTATATTTTTTTAAAGTTTTATTGAACGTGTTAATTTCACTGTTTTAGAATTATATTGACAACGTAGTGCAAAGAATCAATGCTTATACATGACCAGCCAAAAAAAAAAAAAAAAAAACTCAATTTTCCCTTTCCTTCCAATAATTTACCCAAACCTTGCTTAAATTTATTAAAACTACCCACCTCCACAACACCAGTTGGAAATTTATTCCAACAATGATTACTCTTTGGCTGAACGCAAATTTCCACACATCTAATTCTGACCATTCTTATCTAGTTTAAATTTATGCTCACTTGTGTGTGTGTGCTTGCTCTCAGAAAGAGTAAAGGTGCTGTCAGCATTTAGTTTACTTAGACCTTTTAGAGCCTTATACACTAAAATTAGGTCACCATGCAGATGTCTAGTTTCCAGAGACTTCAATATATGGAACCTCTGTCTTCCTTGGTAAGATTTCTTTTTGCAGCACAATCCAATCTTCTCTATACTCTTTCCAACAGATCTAAACATTCTTCCTAAAATGAGGCTTCCATACCTGTATTCTAGATATAGCTAGATCTAGATATAGCATTGATCGCCTCTTTGTCCCTGCTGCAATGTTTCTGTATATCATTGGCAGAACCCCATGAGCTGCATTATATAGCGACAATTTCATGCTAGACTGTACAATTAACTTAGATCTTTTTTTTATACCTAACTAGCTTGAGGTTATTACCATCCAAAATGCTATTCTAGGATTACTGCATTTAACACTGTTAAATCTCATTTTCCAGTCCATCTGCTTAGTTTGTCTAGATCTTCATGAAGTAGCATACCCTGTACCCATCTTTATTTAATCGATGAAGTTAGACATCAAACTTGAAATATTTACATCAGTATCATTAATAAATATTAAAAGTGGCAAATACTGACCTCTGTGGAAACTTTATCATCACATTAGTCCATGAAGAGCAGTGACCATTTACAGTAGACTTTCAGAATAATGGCACCTTCAGGGATTCAAGATGCCGTTATTCTGATTTTTCCATTATCAAGAAAGTTTTATTTTTAATATATTTAATACAGAAATAATGAGGCTAAATAACAAATAGAGAGATTAATAATGCAAATTTATTGACTGCACCTAAAAAACAAACATATTGACGATCCAATGTTATATCTGCCACTAATACACTCCTGCTTATGCCCATTCTATTTTCTTTATTACATCAAGTTTAGTGTGCAGGTAGCACAATGGTATGGTCACAGTATTTCCCACACCAGGTAGAAAAAGCCTGTGTTCAAATCTCGTCAATGACACAAGAAACTTTTATGGGCTTTTTTTACTGTGTTGATGAAGTTAGTCAGTCTCAGGTATAGATGGCAAGGTTTTTTCCCCCAGAAACTGGTGCTTTTCATCCAGCAAATCAGGCAAATGCATGCACAAATTACAGACACATGCACAAATTACAGACACAATACACATGGGTATATGAATTAGCTTTCTGGGTGACCTCAATATAATAGTTTGGATTATATGAAGTTTGTCACTAATGTTGTTCTTCTTTAATGTTGTTCTTCTTTTCTTCTCTGTATGAGGTTTATTAACTTTAGGAGCCATAGTGAGGGGTTTTAATTTGAAATAAATGTAAAACAGTGGTATAATCCATGAAATCAGTACAGAATTCACTTTCAAAATGGCAAACATAAACAAATATAGTAATCACGTGACTTGCCGTTTTCGTTTTTTGCAAGTCATCTGTGCTGTATGGAAACATCCTATCTCAATGTGCCGTTAGCTCGATTGTTCTGTTATTTGGGGTGCCGTTATTTCAACCATCTGCTGTATAACCATGCTTTGTCTCTTGTCACTTAATCATTTTATTGAATTGAAAGTAATAAATGCCCCTAATGCCACATTGCTCCAATTTATACAACTGTCATAATGTACAGTATGAAAGGCTTTTCTGAAATCAAAGTACATGATATATCAAAATTATTTTTTGCATCCATTTCTATTGTGATAACCTCATAGTTAGCTACTCAATTGATAAGGCATGATCTCCCTTTAGGAAACCTCATGCTCTGATTGCCTTGTGGCTGATATGAAAACAAACTCTTAAAGAACAGGCCGAAATACCATAGGTATATGCAATAACATCATCTGACCAAGGACACTTTCCTGCAAATATTGAAAATATTGATTTAAAAAGAATCTTATCAAACAGATCATAGTTGCGTTATTTGACATTGACACATAGTGCATACTTGGGAACCTTGATGACAATTTTTCATAATTGTGAAATGTCATATTTTAGTGCTTGGCTCAGTGAAATAAGAGACTGGAGGCATTTAATGCAAAAAAAAAACTCATGAATGCATTGGGACACATCTTGATGCTTGTCTAACAGTATAGAGATAGTATTTAAACAAAATGAAAATGAAAAACGGAAGGAAATAATTTTGAAGAAATATTTTAGATAGGATATTGTTAAGTTTATGTTACCTTCTTGAATTTTATCCTTTAGAGAACATATAGTGATAATCTAATGGTGATAACTATCTTTCCATTATTGAGCTTGATCAAAATATGATCATGTTCTTGTATAATTGCCTGAAAAAGGAAAAGTTAGATGCCTTATTTTTAAAATGCAGACTGAAATCCTTAATGTAAAGAATTAAAATAGAAATTATTGAATGATATAAAAGTAGTACTGCTTTTTTGATAATTGTAGATACAACAAAGACATCAAAGTTGATAAGATGAATCAAATATTTCAACATGGGAAAGTAAACACTGAGAGAGAGAGAGAGAGAGAGAGAGAGAGAGAGAGAGAGAGAGAGAGAGAGAGAGAGAGAGAGAGAGAGAGTGAGTTCCCCTTAACTTTAAAATCAAAGATCATTTCTTGGCTTCCATGAAATTTCTGATCAAAGTTCTGTTGGATTAGAAAATGAAATTATTAATGCAATTGCAGTTAGAGAAAGTGGATTAAATTTAAGTAGATGTCATGAAGGGTATGGTGGTGTAGAGAAGCAAGTATGAGTACTATATTGAGGAGTCAGAAGTAAAATAGCTAAAAGAAAACCAAATGCTGAATATGTGCATTGTGCTATCCATAACCTAACTCAAGCTCTGAATGATTGTGTTAAAAATATTTCAGAAATTAGAAATTTTGATGACATGAATGCTGTATAATTTCTTTGATCGCAGTATAAAACAGTGGGTTATACTGAAAGAACCGACCTCTTTCAATGAACTACAGTAGGCCCTTGATTTAACGGACAAAAAATTTCTGTCCTAAAGGAAAAATTTAGAACTTCTTTTTTTTTTTTTATTTGCAAATAGAGCACGCTAAAAGGTTGGGTCAGTGAGTCAGCATTATCTTGCAAAAAATGATTAGCAGTGTGCATCAACACTGTCAGTCTTCCAGTGCAGTTCGTCCTATTCTATTGTTTACATTTTTGTGTTTTACGTAATTGTGATTTTTACATATTTTATAAAAAATACATATTTGTCAATCATTATGGCCTCGCGGGATAAAGAAGTAAAGCATAAACGTGCTAACTTGAGTGCTGCACAAATAGAACATTGAGAAGCTTGAAGGTGGTGTAACCGTTGCATGTGTGTGAGAGATTTATAGAGGAAAACAGCAAACAATTTCAGACATTCGCAAAAATAAAAAAAAAACTTAAGGAGTTTTATTTAAAATACAGCGTAGATGGTTGTTCCAAGACTACTTCTACAGTTGGCAGTAGAAAACATATGAAAGTGGCTGAAGATAAAAAAAAACCTAGAGGAAGCAGTGTACAAGTGATTTGTTCAGCAGTGTGTGTTGTTGTTACAGGTGTTGAATTAAAGTCAACTGCTGAAAGGCTTGCTAAGCCTATGGACCTAAAATTTAAAGGGAATGATGGATGACGGTGGCGTTTTCGAAAGCGCAACGGCATTGTTAATAAAAGAAACTGTGGCGGATCTTTAAGTGCAGATGAAGAAGAAGTTGAGACTTTCAGAAAATATCTAAATGACCTCATTAAAAATGAGAGCCTCATTTTATCACAACTTTCTAATGCTGATGAGACGGGCTTTTTTATTGTGCTGTTCCTGAAAATACCCAGGCTTACAAGCATGAAACAAGCACCTCTGGTCGTAAGCTAAATAAGGAGCGATTTTCAATTTTATTTTGTGCAAATGCTGATGGCTTGTATTGGCTTAAGCCTATGGTAGTTGGTAAGGCAAAAAACCTTGTGCTTTAAGGGATTTAATGACCCAGTTACCGGTGATGTATTCCCACTCAAAAAATGTTTACAATGAATATTTTCTGTGACTGGTTATTTAACCATTTTATTCGTGATGTGTGATGCTATCAGACAGATGTGCTGAAAATTCCTTTTCATGAAATAAAGGCTGTTTTACTGCTAGATAATGCACCTGCTCACCCTAATGCTGAGAGATTAGTTAGCAGGGATGAGAGAATTAAATGTTTTTCTGCTTCCTAATACTACTTCACTAATACAGCCGATGGATCAGAGTGCAATCATTGCATGTAAGAGGTTGTATAAAAAGAAGTTTTTGGAAGACGTGATGGTTGTTTTGGAATAAACAGAAGAAGATACAAGAGGCACCAGGACACTGCAAAATTTACATGTATACAACGTCAGATCTGTTATCTCCAACTTAGCAGCTGTGTTGAAAGATATGAATGCTTCGAAGAAGTTGTTGTATGAACCTGAAATGGACTTTGAGGGAGTTGAGGTGTCTAATTTTCGGGACACTCTTCTGAGGGCTGGCAACAAAAATGCAACTGAAAATGATGAAGGTGATGCGGGCTACCAAATTTTTACTGAGGGTGAGGTTGCAGAAAATGTTCTTCATGGGGAACAAGAGGACGATGACGACAAAGAAGAATCAGTTGCACCTCATCCTAAATTGTCTATTATAAGACAACATATGGATGACCTCATACATTATATTGAATCATCATCCAACACTGATGTGCTTCGTTATTATGAAAATTTTAGAGAATTTCGATCTACAGTAATAAGGAAGCAGCACCAAGGTGTGCAAGGCAACTGAAGCGTGATGATTTCTTCAAGACCACTTCATCATAGGGTAGCTAAGAATAGGAACAGGTGCATGTATACTTGCGTGTACACCAATGCTAGAAGTTCGGTAAATAAATTTGATGAATTTGAGGTGTTGGTCAAAACATCAAAAGCAGATATCTTTGGGATATCAGAGACGTGATGTCACACAGATATAAGGAATGCAGAAATAGAATTTGCGGAGTGCAATGTGCACAGGAAAGATAGACAGAATAGGAAGGGAGAAGTGGTTATGCTATTAGTTAAGAAACACATAAAATCCAAGGAAGTACAGCCAGTCGACATGGCTGGACAGTGCAGTGTCGAGTCAGTTTGGTGTGACATAAGCATTGGGAATTCAAAATGGGAAGCATTCAAAGAATTAATCTTAGAAGCTACTAGACTTTTCATACCAACTAAGAAATTGTTCAAGGTTTAGGCCTAAATGGATGTCAAATGAACTAATGAGACGTGGCAAAGGAGAGTAGGAGTGTGTTATAGACCTAATGACTCTGATGAGTATAATAAATAACTGTACAAGGAAATAGAGTGGGCCAGTAAATCAGAGAGTCTTATAATGAGGGATTTTAATTTCCCAGATATTGACTGGAATTTGTGGGTTGGTCACACACACTAGCAAGGCTTTTGTGGATTTATTGGATGATTGTTTTCTAAATCAGCATGTTCGGGAGCCAACTAGAGGGAGTAATACTCTTGATTTGATTATCAGTAGTGATTCTTCATGCATTAAGAATCTGCAGATAAAGGAACCACTAGGTGGCAGTGATCACAGTGTGCTGAAATGGGATTTACTCAAAGAGGTAACCACCATCAGGGGTAAAGGGAAGGGTTGTTGCTTTCGTAAGGCAACCACAGAGGTCTGAGACATTATTTAAATTCTATACGGTGGGACCAACTGATGATGTTACCAACAGCAAACTCAAAATGGGAAGAATTCAAAGAATTAATCTTGGAAGCTACTAGGCTTTTCATTCCAACTAAGAAATTGTTCAAGATTTACCCTAAATGGATGTCAAATGAACTAATGAGACATGTAGCAGAGAAGAAAAATGCATGGGATACATATAAATTAATGGGTGACACAGATGCCTGTGATAGATATAAGCTGGTCTGTTATCAAGTCATAAAGGAGGTTAGGCAGGCAAAGGCAGATTATGAGAAATCTTTGGCAAAGGATGCAAAGAAAAACAGCAAAGAGTTCTTTACTTATGTAAACTCTAGATGGAAGGGGATGAATCAGATTGGTCCACTGGATATCGGTGGTTTAACTTATTATTATTATTAGCTACATGTGTCTAAGAAGCCTGAGGCTTATGCTATACAAGCCAAAAAAAAAAAAAATTCCCGAGTTACCCTGAGAGAGAGAGAGAGAGAGAGAGAGAGAGAGAGTCAAAGGGAATCACCAAGAAAGAGAAGAATGATGATATCCAGCTCAGTACCCTGGGTGTGCCAAGCCCATACTCACCAGATGTGACCCCCTGATGATCTTTCCAGTTACATTAAAGGAGGTGACAAAGGTAGTAAGCAAACCATTAGCCATAATTTTCAGAGCACCCTTGGACAGGGGAAGTCCCTACAGACTGAAGATGTGAAATGTATCTCCAGTTCAGGGCGGGGATCAAAGGGTGACAAGAGTAATTACAGACCTCTTAGTTTAACTTGTGTTACGGAGAAAATAATGGAGTCATTAAAAAAGCATTGCGGGATCATCTAGACAAGGCTGCAGAATAATTCAAACACATCATGGGTTTGTTAAGGGAAAGTCTTGTCTGACAAATTTGATTGGATACTATGATGTGGTTACAAAGGAACTGGATGCAGAAAATAATTTTGATATCATATACTTGGATTTCATTGAAGACTGCTGTACAAATGTAGTAGTATGGTATTAAGGGCAAGTTGCTACAATGAATAAAAGAATGGTTGAGTGGGAGACGACACAGAGTGGTAATGAATGGATGCTGCTCTTCATGGACTAATGTTATTAGTGGGTCCCCCCCCCCAGGGTTCGGTGTTGGGTCCACTGTTGTTTTGTATATTTATCAATGATATTGAAGAAGGTATATCATGCTGAATGTCCAAGTATGCAGATGATACAAAGGTTGGCATGATTGTTAATGATAGAAAAGGCACTGTGCTACTGCAGCAGGATCTAGAAACGTTAGGCAGATGGACTGAGAAGTGGCAACTGAAGTTTAACGTTGACAAATGCAAAGTGCCGCATATGGGTAGAAGTAACCCCAAAGAAATGTACTAACTGCATTGTACTACACTTAAGGTGACAGCAAATTAAAAAGACCTGGGAGTAATTGTGCAGTCAGATATGAAGTTTTCTGAGCAGTGCAGACAGGCTGCCAGAGCAGGTCACGGGGTATTGTCAATGATATACAGGAATTTTGTTAGTAGAGTAAAGGAGGTGATTATCCCTTTGTTTAAGGCAGTGGTCAGGTCATGCCTTGAGTACTGCAAAGAGGTCTAGAGGTCTCATTTTAGGAAAGATGTAGAGGTGCAAGTACAGAGAAGGGCAACAAGGTTGGTGAGGGGAACAAAGCCCAGTTGAAGTGGCTGGAGACAAGGCACCTGCAAGGTGATCTGATTGATATATATGAGGCCTTGAATGGGTTAAAAGGTTCAATTCTGATGGGATTCTTCTGCTTGCTGAGATTACTAACGTGAGGGGGCATAAATTCAAATGGAGAAAAGACAGTTGTAGAATAGATGTGGAAATTTTTCTTTAGCTAGCGGGCAGTTGATTGTTTGAACAAGTTTCCATTTGTGATTTTGGAAATTGATAGATTAAATAAATTCAAGCTGGAACTGTAGAAACTTAGAGGGAATGGATGTGTGAAAATTTTTTTTTTTTTTTTTTTTGTCTTTTTTTTTTTCCTGATGATGCTATGTGTGCTCTTGCTTTCTTGCATCACATGCCTCTACTACTACATGTAATTTTCGTTGTTCCCTTTGTTCTTTTAGCTGCTGCTTTTCCAAACAACTTATCCTTTCCCATCATAGCCATTGCTGACCAAGGTGCAAACCTGATTATATATTTTTTTTGTTCTTATGTAAGTGCACTCTCCTTGTTCCTTTTCTTTGTTTTTAAACCAGTTTTCTCATACTTAGCCTTTGCCAGCCTAACCATTTCTGTGTGCTTTTACAGACCAAGTTATAACTGATATGTTTCAGGGCTTATATTTTTTTAATGGTCTTGTGCTGTATTTTTCTATTGTGTATCTATACGAACAAAAGTATTTAGACACCACCTTGTTGTGGAGGGATGACAAAATACTTTTGTATTTAGACCTCCCCCACAACAGGTGTTCCCTGAGTGTGAGCTTATAAATCTTGTGGCTTGCTTGTGCAGCAATAGTAATTTAGATGGCAATATGGATTTTAGAAACTTTCAACAAAGGTATTGGTGGTTGGATACTATATTAGCAACCTTTCTGGATGTGCAGTTGCATCTTGCCTGAAAGTATAAAATACATTGTGGCAGATTTTATTCAAAGATGGAAGACCATGTGTGATACCTTAATAAAAAAAAAATTGACGTTAGCTCCATGGAGCCAAAGGTGGATCCATGAATAACGTCATGTGAAATGAAATAATACAATTTAAGCTTAATGAAATCAGTTTTCAATTTTTTTTGCTAATTTCATTTACAATCTGTCATTTACATAAAGGTTTGTAGTAACTAAAGTAGGATACATAGTTTAAACAATTCAAACTATTAACATTGCGATTGAAGTCCAAGTCGATACGTGATTGACCACATGTAATAGATTTTGTAGGATCTGATGCGAGTTTAAGATCGAATGCTGATTCCATGAAGTCGAAGAATGTGCTTGCCCTTAAATGGTAGATTTGTGATTTTGTCAATCTTTGACGACGTTTAGTTGATGTAACTTTCAGCATCATCACAACTTAACTAAATGAAACACAACCGCACTGCTCGACAAATGCGAAGTAACTGAGCAAAGGATCTTCAGAAGAAATGACATCATCCTACTGACACTTGATAACTCTGCATCATACTGCTTGAAACCTGTTCAAACAGGTTACTGGTGGATAGGCCAACATCACATCTGCTCGACAAATGTGAAGTAACTGAACAAAGTAGCTACTTTAACGAGTGGTTCAACTCTCAAAAACTAAAAACCCGATTTGAAATCTAGTTATATATTCTTGTAGAACTCTCAAAGGGCAACAGTTTTGTTGCTCAATTGTATACAACTTGTTGCATACAATTTAGATTTCTTGGGTGCGTACATTGTACTTATTACGTCACTGCACTTTTTTTGCATCACTGCTATTTGAGAGTGAAGGTAACCAAGGCACAATGGCAAATGACCAAAATGTGAACTTTTTAGTTTTTTCCAAAAAAAAATTATATTAAATGTCAATTTTTATTTTATTTTTTTTATTTATTTTTTTTTTTTTTTGCATATTCATCGACGGCATTATATACCCGACAAAATAAATATAAATTTTTTAAACTTTTGTCTATTAGTTTCGGAGATATAGCAGTGGTTAGGCGTTTCACTTTTCGTTACACTTAGGGTACCTCCAGTATAGACGTTATTCACGTCAAAAAAAAAAAAAATTTGGATTGCCTTGCAAACCCATGAAGCATGTTTGCTGAATCATAAAGAGAATGCCAATGAAAAGAGCCATAAAGATCATTGTCTGTGGAAAACACATGGAGCAGATTTGAGAGGACACAGGAACATCCATCAGCACGTCAGTCTTCCATTGGGAGCTGCATAGCCTGAGGTTCTTAATGGTGGTAATGAGAAATGGCATTTTTAGAGGTGTCATTCTCGGTCTACATAGACACTGGATCAGATGGCAGAGAGTGCTAGGAAGTGATAAATATTGCTATATAATGTTTCTTTTCAGTGTATATGAGTGTGAAGATATGCTGACGAGCTTTTACTGTTGAAGTGTATTATCTCAGCTATGAAGTTTGCTGGAGTAGCCTGGTGGTAGTGCCTGAAGCCACAACTTACACCCACATGTTGCTCTTATGTTGTGCTAGTTCTGCATAAATGAGTTCTGTCAGTATCAGCATGACTGTAGTCTATGCCTTACATTGATGTGGTTCATACAGGACTAGTTTATTGAATATTTCAAAAAGTTGGACTGGATAACTTACAGCATCAACAGTTCAATGCATTGAACTGTTGATGATCCTGCTCAGGTAGCTAACAAACTAAATAAGTATTTTGCATCTACATTCACACATGAGGAGGGGAATGCCAGAGGTGAACTAAACTCTGGCAGTGAGCTACATGATTTTGTAATAACTGAGAGAAAAGTGGAGGAGGAATTGTTGAAGATAAACATAAGAAAGGCACCTAGGGTGGGTGAAATCTATCCAGTTATATTAAAGGAGGCCATAATTATGAGAGCTTCCTTGGACTCAGGGGAGATACCCATGAACTAGAGATGTGCATATGTGACCCCAATTCACAAAGGGTGATACAAGTAATTACAGACCTGTTAGTTTAACTTCTGTTCCAGGGAAATTAATACAGGCACTGGTTAAAGAAGCACTGCAGTATCATCTAGACAAGACTTCAGTTATAGCTCGGACAGAGCATGGTTTTGTTAAGGGGATGTCTTGTCTGACCAATTTGATTGGATACTATGATGTAGTCACAAAGAAACTGGATGCAGGGAATAACTTTTATATCATATATTTGAATCTTAGAAAGGCTTTTGATACTGCTGCACAAATTGGTGCAGTGTGGCATTGGAGGCACATTGCTGCTATGGATAAAGGGATGGTTGAGTGGGAGAAGACAGAGTGGAAATCAGTGGACACTTCTCTTTGTGGACTAATGTTATTAGTGGAGTCCTTCAGGGTTCACTGTTGGGTCCATTGTTGTTTTCTGTATTTATTAATGATATTGATGATGGTATATCAGGCTTAATGTCCAACTTTGCAGACGATACGAAGGTTGGCAGGGTTGTTAATGGTACGCTGCTGCAACAGGATCTAGAAAAGTTGAGCAGATGGGCCGAGAGGTGGCAACTGAAGTTTAACATTGACAAATGTAAAGTACTGCATATTGGAAGCAGTAACTGCAAAGTAACGTATCAACTGTGTGGTACTACACTGACAGTGGTAGAGAATGAAAAGGACGTGGGGGTAATTGTGCAGGCAGGTATGAAGTTTTCTCACAGTGCAGACGGTCTGCAAGAGTAGCTCATGGTGTCTTGTCAATGATATACAGGAAATTTTCTAGCAGGGATAAGAAGGTGATTATCCCCTTGTATAAGGCAATGGTCAGGCCACACCTTGAGTACTGTATACAGGTCTGGAGGCCTCATTTTAGGAAGGATGTAGAGCTGCTGGAGTGAGTGCAGAGAAGCGCAACAAAATTAGTGAATGGAGCGAAGGGTTGCTCTTACGAAGAAAGGCTTAAGTTTTGCAAATTACAGTGTATGATGCCTAGTCTCCAGACACTGCAAATTACAGTGTCTGGAGACTAGGCATCTGCGAGGTGTATAAAGCTGTATATATGATCTGATTGAGGTGTATAAAGCCTTGAATGGTTTGAGCATGCTGAATGCTAATGGGATTCTTCCTATTGCTCAGAATAATCACCTGAGAGGGCATAAATTCAAATTGAGGAAAGACGGTTGTAGGATAGATGTGTCATTAGCCTGTGTGTGGTTGATTGCTAGAACAAACTTCCATCCGTTGTTGTAAAAGTTGACAGCCTAAATTGATTCAAGGCAGAACTAGACAAACATTCAGGTTTTTTTTTTTTTTTTTTTTGGCTGATTGCTATATATAAGCTTGCTTTCTTGCATCATGTGCCTATGCTAATAGTAAAATGGTAATGCTAATCAGCTGGACCTGTTTCACCAGAACTCTCTACCAGCAAGGAATTAATACCTCTTCCTCCATGTGACAGTTGTTTCTGACTCTGAAAATTGTGATTCTTTGAATTAAGTTAATATTAATATTATGTATATTTTTTAACGTGTTTTTTTTTTTTTTGTTTTTTTTTGTTTTTTATTCATTGAAGTTTAAGAATTTTAAAGTATTTTTTCCCTCTAAAATGGATTTAAATGAAAAAACTAATGTTCACTTTGAAAACAGCTTTGTGTGAGCTTTAAGAAAAAAAAAATTAAAAAAAAAAGGTGGTGGAAACACTCCATTAGTTGCATTGTATAGTTTTTGACGTGTTGAATTAAAGTTTGGTTCCTGTCGTAAATTTATTTTTATATTTTTAACAGATGTTTTAGTGGAGTGTATAATTCCCTAAATGTACTCAATGTAATAACAATATAATATAATACAATATAATAACATTTTAATACATCCTGTACATTGTAAGTTTGTTATTAATGTTTTTAAAATACATTCGATTTAATGGACTTTTGGCAATAGAGGACACCCCTTGCCCCAATTAATCCATTAAATCGAGGGCCTACTGTACTGTCTTAATTCTTTCCATTTTCCCCAGTAATCTCTGATTCAGAGGTTATTGATTAATTATTCTTTAGGCATGATTCATTAGTTGCATTATGATTCCACTATAGATGATGAAGAAGTTGCTGTTTACTGAAGTAAATTTGAAGAGTTTGACTTTATTTTCTTATTGTTTTTCAAAAAAAATTACTAGTTCACAGCAAAGTCAAAGTATGATGGTAGACACAGCATTTAAATTACTATTGAAGATATTTGTTGGATTTCGAGCACTGGTGTGAGTCGCCATGGAACAAGTAATTACATGGGCTGCATTAGGATAACTAAGAGTAAGAACAGGTGCATGTGTACTTGCACATACACTGATGCTAGGAGTACTGTAAATAATTTGAGGAATCTGAAGTACTGATGGTCATCAAATGCACATTGTAGAGATATTGAAGATATGGTGTCACTCAGACGTAAGGATGAAGAATTTGGACTGAGAGTACAAAGGTGTACAGAAAGGACATAATGTATAGTGTTTATTGTCCCGCAGCACTGGGGGCCTTCCCTGAAACTGCATAGTATACTGTGCTGTGTCTCAGTACAAACTCTAAACACCAGCGATAGTATAAGTGTTGATATTGGTTTTCCTAGTGTAGCGTTCGGTTGTGTTGGTTTGTTGTTCCTTCAGCATTTAGCTGTGGGGACCCCTAGTGGGATCCCACATTGCACGTCCACTGCCCCAAGGAAGCAGCCAGGTATAGTAGGAGATATAGTCTCTGGCAGGGGCAAAAACAACAAAAAAAAAAAAAAATTCTGAAAAGTGAAGAGAGAGCAGAAGAGACAGGGAAGGTAGGAGGGAACAGAAAGATGGTGGATGATAGGAAGACTGCCCACCTGGAAATAGGAAGTTGGAGGGGATAGAGGGAGACACTGTGGAAGGAGCCCAGCCTCTACACAGGGGGCAGGGGCCGCCCGAACAAAAGCGGGACCCGGTGCAAAGTTGACTTGCGGGGCCTTGATATAAATTCGTACAACAAAATAATTTATTGCATTTTGATATTTATTACATTGCACAAATTGGTTTAGTAAGGATTACATGAAAATGATAAATAATTAAATTATTTTAATAAACTTAACATTTCAATCACAAAAAAATCTTTAATAAATCAAATAAGAAAAATAATTGCTTCATATACTTATAAAATACAATTTGGTATGCGACTTAATCGAATAAGGTCACAATATGTGATTTTTGTTTCATTTTCTTACATGTTTTATAGCAAATTCGTTGATAATATCATCATAATTTAGTTTTTTGGCTATTTCGGATTCGATAGATAAAATGGCTAAGGAGGTAAATCGTTCTTGACTAATGCTAGATCTCAAGTAATTTTTTATTATTTTCAATCTTGAGAAGGATCTTTCTGCAGATGCGACGGTAATTGGCAAGGTTAATATAATTTTCTGAACAGTAACAAAATTTGGATACAATTCAAATAAATTATTTTTCAGTAAATATTGTAATATTTGTAATATTGTGATCCTGGAAGGCAAAACTCGACAACAAATTTTGATTTCATTAAATAAATCAATGCAATCAATATCGTGTTGCAAGGTAGCATTTAAGTCTTTGCAACATTTAAGAAGATCGTTTTCAGTCAATTTTTGAATATTATCCGAATTATATAAAAAATCATATGATGTCTCATGTTCGTGATAAATTTCGAATCTTTTCTTAAAAGAAATAATCGCAATATCGATTATGACTAGAAAATATTGAATTCTGAAATATTCTTCGCCTGATGAAATAGGCTGATCGGTTCCTTCATAACAAAATTACTTTGTTTTTCGTTCAGTTCTTTGATTCTTAAATTCAGATATCCCTTGTAATTCTTCAGCTATTTCCTTTGCAGTTATTAAAGAAGATTCACGATACTGTTCAAAAAAAATTAAAAGGTATTAACTTTTAAATGTGAATTTACTTTACCAGTTTTACCAGAATTTACCAGTGTTAACTTTGAAATGTGAATTTGCAGTACCGATATCTATATTTGAATTTTGAAATATCTTGCTCACAATATTTACTTCATTCAGTATGTCATACCAAATGACCAAACTTAATAAAAATTCAATGAAGTAAGTTTATTTTCGATTGATTGGATTTCGTTTTCATGTCACTGGTATGTTCATAAAGGTATTTCAAAGCTGGAGAAAATTGTGGTACTTGGTATCTCACACATTTCACACTTTCAAGGCGACATTCCCACCTCGTTGCTGACAGTGGTTTTGGAGTAAGATGTTTGACATGCTCTTTTAATATATACCAGCGTATCACAGAACTTGCAAATATATTATATATGCTTTGAAGTCCCAAAAAATGAATTTGCAAGAGAAGATAATTTTGAAATGTCTCCAAGAACTAAATTCAAATTATGACTTCAGCAGGGCATATACTGTGCTTTGGAATTCTTTTGCAGGATAAGTGCTTTGATCAAACCAGTATTAACTTAAAATTTTCTCAGAAGAAAATTTAAGTCGACTTTTTGAATAATTTCGAATTCACTCGATCTTTCGAAGGTAGAAAACGAAAAAGGGCCGAGAAAACCTAGTCGGTGGTATATATAGCCTTTAGAGTACGATAACTATTCAAACGCTGGCAACATATAATCGTACGTCTGAGCGACTTGTAAGGAGAGATATTTTAAATATATTTGAAAGAAAATATATTTTTCCGTGTTCTTTGGAGAATTCTTGACCGGCTTTCAGATAATGTTAATAACATGATTATTGACATTTTATTTCTTATGTATATTAAAAATGTGGCCATTTTATGGCGATGTCGCTAGATTTTGCGACAGTATTAAAACAAAAAAAAAAAAAAAAAAATGAAACCATTTTTATTTTGCAAAATCAGTCAGCGGCGCGGGGCCTTGTGCGCTCGCACCGTTCGCACCCCCCTCGGGCCGGCTCTGACAGGGGGGCTGTCAAGAACAATAAAAGTTTTGTGGTGGTAGAGACCACCAGGTGACATGTTTTGGTGTAAGGGATGGCATAATGTTTTGTGGAGGGTGCCACCGGTGGTTTCCCACATCTGTACCATAGTACTTTGTGGAGTAGTACAGAACCTCTGTAAAAGCCAGAAAAAGTGTAATATCTGGTTTGTTCAGAGTAGTGTTATGTTCTGCTATGTGTCTCTGGATTTTTGGCTTCCAGGCCCGTGGTGGAACTCTGCATTGCCCGTCGCCACCACTAGGAGGTGAGCTAGATCTGAATGAAGAGTACTTAAACCATTTATGATTTGCAGATAACATTGTGATCATAAGCCATAATCCCAAAGAATTAGAGGAAAATCTTAATCAGTTATGCAGAGTTAGTAAGGATTTCAGACTAAAGACGAATAAGGTTAAAACAAAAGTAATGGGCGCACTATAGCCAGTGTAGTTTATGTGCCATTAACACACACACACACACACACACACACACACACACAAGTAATGATGAACAAGTATGCCATAGAAAGGGATATAATCATTGAAGGAGCAGAAATTGAAAAGGAGGATTCATATACTTGCCTTGGACAAGCCATTAGCTGCAATAATGATAAATGGCTGGAAGTCAAGAGAAGAATTAATTTCGGATGGATAGCATTCAGGAAATATATAGTCACATACTGAGGAGCAATATCCCAATTTGTCTGAAATGTAAAATAATGAACCAATGTATACTCCCCACCATCACTTATGGAAGTGAAACTTGGGCACTCACCAAAACAATGGAGGAGAAGCTGAAAACTACACAGAGAAGAATGGAATCAAAGAATGGAACAAATTATATTAGGAATCAGACTGTTGGATAAGAAGAGAAACACATGGATTAGGCAGCAAACCCAAGTAAAGGACATTCTTTTCAAAACTGAAGAACTAAAATGGCCTTGGGCGGGACGCATAGCTTGAAGACATGATGACAGATGGACTAAGAAAATAACAGAATGGTACCCAAGAGGAGCTAAAAGAAAATCTAGAAGAAAATGGAGATGGATAGATGAAATTCAAGAGTTCATGAGCAGTAAATGGATGGCCATTGCACAAAACAGAAGGAACTGGAACGTTGCTGGAGAGGCCTTCATCGTGCAATGGATTGAAAATGGCTGATGATGATGCAAAAAAGCAAGCTTATATATCAGCAAAAAAAAAAAAAATTCCAGTTTCACATCCATTCACTCCAACAGTTTGTTCCAGCAATCAACTATCCACTGGCTAAAGGCAAATTTCTGCACCTCTATTCTACAACTGTCTTTCCTCAATTTGAGTTTATACTCTTGCAGGTTTACAATCCGAGCAAGAGGAAGAATCCCATCAGCATTGAGCCTGCTCAGACCATTCAAGGCCTTATGCACCTCACAGGTGCCTGGTCTCCAGATGCTGCAATTTGCAAAACTTAAGCCTTTCTTGATAAGAGCACCCCTTTGTTCTTCTCACCAATCTTGTTACCCTTCTCTGTACTCATTCTAGCAACTCTACATCCTTCCTAAAATGAGACCTCTTGTAAGTTGGAAATTTGTATACTTTTGTATAAGGCAATGGTCAGGTCATACCTTGAGTACTGCATCATTAAGTATAATCACTTTATTCCTGTATATCATTGACAAGACCCCAGACCTGCTCTGGGAGCCTATCTCCACTGCTCAGAAAACTTACTATCTGACTGCACAGTTACCCCAAGTCTTCCATGTGCAACAGTATCAAAAGCTTTCCCGAAATCCAAGTATATGATATCAATTTTTTTTTTGCATCCAGTACCTTTGTGACCACATCATAATATCCAATTGGTCAGACAAGACTTCCCCTTAACAAACCCATGCTGTGTCTGCAATTATTACTGCAGACTTCCCCCTCAATTGACTCTTCCCATTTAGTCTGCCATTGCAAACTAGATGGGAAGAGTCAGTTGATATTCTTAGAGTGTGGTTGGCATTCTTTTCTGACATCAGTCTCAAGGTCTATTGTAATCCCCAGGGTGTTGGGGTTTGTATCTTAATGCTATAATTGAGGCCTCTCCTTATTACTTATACGTCTAGTGGTAGTGCACCTGCCAGGACTTGCAGAGCATGTGTAATGACAGTGGAACAAACGAAGAGGAAAGCCATACAGTAGACAAACAGTGATTAGATGTTTAACTGTAAGTTGGAAATTTGCAATTAGGGTACTGTTGGGGAGTATCTCTAGTTAGTGAACGAAAATGAGTCAGATTAGTATGTCCATTAGATAGTCTAGCTAGAATAACTTCTTCCTTCCTGTTTGCTCTGAAACATGACACCCAAATTAATATTTATTAATGATACTGATGAAGGCATATTGGGCTTAATATTTAAGTTTGCAGATGATACAAAGTTTGGCACAAGATCTAGGAAAATTAGGTCAATGGGCTGAGAAATGGCATGAAGTTTGACAAATGCAAGGTACTACATACAGGTAACTGCAGTCCCAGATTAACATACCAACTGTGGTACTGCAATCAGTGTATTGGAAAATGAAAAAAGGGTAATTGTGCAGTAAGATATAAAATTCTCTAAGTAGTGCAGACAGGCTGCCAAGACAGCTCATGGGGTTTTGCGAATGATATACAGAAACTTTGCTAGCAGGGATAAGGAAGTGATTATTCTGTTATACAAGGCCATGTTTAGGCCACATCTTGAGTACTGTATACAGGGCTGAAGGCCTCACTTTTGGAATGTGATATAGATCTGCTGAGACAGATGCAGAGAAGGGAAACAAGATTAAGGGGAACACAAGGGTACTCTTATCAAGAAAGACTTGTGTTCTGCAAATTGCAATGTCTGGAGACTAGACAATGTCTCCAGGCATTGTTTGAATGGGCTTATTCAGTCAGACCCATGAGGAGATCTGATTGAATAAGCTCAATGCTGTTGAAATCCTTATGGCATAAATTCAAATTGAGGAAGGATGGATGGCTGGGATAGATGTGCAGAAATTTGTCTTCATTGTCAGAACAAACTGCTATCTGGTGTTGAAGTGGGTAGTATGAATAAATTCAAGGAAGAACTAGACAAATTATTAGAGGGATGAGTAAGTGATATGGGAAACATTGAGGAGTTTTTTGGCTGATGTTGTGTAAGTTTACTTTCTTGCATCATTTGCCACTACTAATACTTTTGTGGTAAGAGTTTGCAGCCTTCACTGATCTAAAATCATCTCTGGCAAAATTCTTGTATATCATTGACAGCCTTCCCCCAGAGCTATTCTAGTAGATGACCTGCACTACTCAGAGAACTTCATTTTGAATTGTACAATTACCCTATAGTCTCTCTTGTGCTCTGTCACCTTGGCTGTGGTACCACTAATTGGTATGTGGGATTACTGCTGTCCATGTGCAGTACCTTTCATTTATCAATGTCAAACCTCAATTGCTACTTCTTAGCACATCTGCCTAATTTTTCTAGGTCCTACTTCATAATGCACCTTAATTTCTGTCATTAACCACCCTTCCAACTTGCCACCTGCAAATTTGGACAATAAGCATGATACACTTTCATTAATATCGTTAATAAATACTGAAAACTGTTAGGGTCCAGCACTGAGCTCTGAGAGACTTCACCAAAAATATTATTCCAAGAAGAGCAAAGATCATTTATGAGCGCCCTTTCTTTCCTACTACTCAAACATCATGTAAATGGGGTAACTTCATCAGGTAACATATGAGGCCTTGAGCTTTTTCAGAATGTGCATAAGTGATACTACAAATTCCCCATTCACCCTTGTGATTATTAACACCCATACCACATTAGTGACACCTCGATTCCCCCAAAGTGCCAGATTTGGTGGTAACACAGTTATGCTCATGATCATGTGTCGGCACCAGTTTATGAACACAACAGGGCTTCAATTTCAAACTATTAGTTTTCCAGATCAACTATTCTTTCCTGAATTTTTTTTGAGTGTCTCCTTTAAGAATCCAATGAAATTGGAAATACATTTAGATAATTTTCTTCATATAGCATTGACACAGTAGAAACTGACTTCATCAGAAGTAAAAAAAAAAAAAAAAAACCCATTGAGACTGCTTCTAAAGGGATGGGATACACTTAAATAGAAAGGGTGCAAGAATATTTGCTGATGCTATCCAGGCAGTGTTAGGTGGGTCGGAAAACTGCTAGCTTGGGGGGAAACACAGACTAATCGATTAACAATAGCCACTGGCAGAGATGAGTTATTCTTGCACTGCTTCTATTGGAATGAGCAGCAGCCTGGAAAACAAGGTGCTGGGGATTTCAGAGACTGCTAGGAGTCATCATGGAACAAGTAAAAATGTGGGCTGTATTAGGGTAGCTAAGAATAAGAACAGGTGCATGTATATTTGCATGTACCCCAATGCTAGGAGTTTAGTAAATAAATTTGATGAATTTGAGGTGAGGTGCTGGCATCAGAGACATCAAAGACAGATATTGTTGGGATATCAGAGACATGGTTTCACACAGATATAAGGAATGCAGAATTGGAATTTGAGGAGTACGATGTGTACAGAAAGGATAGACAAGATAGGAAGGGAGGAGAGGTTATGCTATTGATTAAGAAACAAAGTCTAACGAAGTGCATCCTGTTGATATGGGTGGACAGTGCAATGTTCAGTCAGTTTGGTGTGACATAAGCACTGGGAAAGCAAATTTGAGAGTAGGAGTGTGTTATAGGCCCAATGATTCTGATGAGTATAATGAACAACTCTACAAAGAAATCGAGTGGGCCAGTAACTCGGGTTGTTTTATAATAGGGGATTTTAACTTCCCAGATATTGACTGGAACTTGTGGGTTGGTCACTTGCACACTAGCAAGGATTTTGTGGATTTATTGGATGATTGTTTTCTACAGAAGCATGTTCGAGAATCAACCAGAGGGAGTAATAATCTTGATCTCATTGCCAGTAGTAATTCTTCATGCATTAAGAATCTGAAGATAGAGGAATCACTGGGTGACAGTGATCACAATATGCCGATGTGGAATTTACTCAAAGATGTAATTACCATCAGGGGTAAAGGGAGGGGTTTTTACTTTCATAAAGGTGACTACAATGGTCTGAGACAGTTTAAATTCTATACAGTGGGACCAACTGGCTATGTTACCAACAGCAAATTGTAAAGTTCAAGGTTTAGGCCTAAATGGATGTCAGATGAACTAATGAGACACATGGCAGAGAGAAGAAAAATGCATGGGTTACATATAAATTATATGGTGACACAGAAGCCTATGGTAGATATAAGCTGATCTGTAACCAAGTTACACAGGAGATTAGGCAGTCAAAGGCAGATTACGAGAAATCTTTGGTAAAGGATGCAAAGAGAAACAGTAAAGATTTCTTTACTTATGTAATCTCTAGAAGGAAGGGGATGAATCAAAGTAGTCCACGATATCAATGGTTTAACTGTTATTGATCCTGCTCAGGTAGCTGACAAACTGAATGAGCATTTTGTCTCTGCATTCATACATGAGAAGTTGAGTGGCGGGGGGGGGGGGTTGCCAGAGGTTTATTAAACTCTGGAAGTGAGCTAAATGAATTTTGTAATCACTGAGAGCAAAGTGGTGGAGAAATTGTTGAAGTTAAACATAAGAAAGGCACCCGGGATGGATGGGATCTATCCAGTTATATTAAAGGAGGCAGCAGAGGAAGTAAGTAAACCCTTAGCCATAATTATGAGAAATTCCTTGGACTCAGGGGAGATCCCAATGGACTGGAGATGTGCAAATGTGACCCCAATTCACAAAGGAGGATCAAAGTGTGACACAAATAATTACAGACCTGTTTAACTTCTGTTCCAGGAAATTAATGGAGTTTGGTTAATGATGCACTGCAGGATCATCTAGACAAGACTTAAATAATAGTTCAGACACAGCATGGGTTTGTTAAGGAGAAGTCTTTTCCGACCAATTTGATTGGATACTATAATATGGTCATGAAGAAACTGGAAGCAAAAAATAATTTTGATATCATATACTTGGATATTAGGAAAGCTTTTGATACTGTTTCACGTGGAAGACTACTGTACAAACTGGAGCAGTATGGCATTAAGGACAAATTGCTGCTATGGATAAAGAGATGGTTGAATGGGAGAAGACAGATTGGTAATCGATGGACACTGCTCTTCAAGGACTAATGTTATTAGTGGAGTCCTTCAGGGTTTAGTGTTGGGTCCAATGTTGTTTTCTGTATTTATTAATGATATGGATTAAGGTATATCAGGCCTAATGTCTAAGTTTGTAGCCAATACAAAGGTTGGCAGGGTTGTTGGTGACACTAATGACAGTATGCTACTGCAACAGGTTTTAGTAAAGTTGAGCAGATGGGCTGAGAGGTGTCAACTGAAGTTTAACATTTACAAATGTAAAAGTATTGCATATGGGTTGCAGTAACTCCAGAGTAACGTATCCACTGTGTGGTACTACACTGACAGTGGTAGAGAATGAAAGGGACCTGGGGGTGGTTGTGTGGGCAGATATGAAGTTCTTTGAGTAGTGCAGACAGGCTGCAAGAGTAGCTCATGGTGTATTGTCAATGATATATATTTCATGAATTGCTGCTAATAATCAGATAAAAATATATTTCTTTCTCTTGCTTCTATAATAAGTTTGTTTAGAAAGCACCTGCCCAACAGATCCAGAGCATCAGAAAAACCTGTAGAGAAAATGGTAGAATAACTTCATTTTTTTTTTAAGTGAAAACTCCAAACATGAAAGGTATTAGAACATATAGTACTTCGTACCGTGCATGAGTTGAAGGTTGAGAAGATGAAAAAAGATACTTGTTGACATTATTCTTGAATTTCTGTATATTGTAATGTTCAGGAAATACATGTGAAGAGAGTTTGTTCCAGAAAACACATGTTGAAGGAAGAAAATTGGAAGATTGAGGAAGAAAACTCAGTGAGTTTGAAGTTGGACAGTAAAAGGATGATGACTGGTTGCAGCATGTGTTCCGACTAGTTTGGAAGAGAGGGAGGGAATTATAGAAGCCAGTTCAAAAGAACAACACCCATAGAAGTTGGACTGGAGGAAGTCAAAGAGTTAAGTGATTGGCAGAATGGAGCAGTGAGATTTTAAGCCAGAAAAAAATTGCGAAGAGGAGATTTCAAATTATTAAGTCTGCGACAGTGAATATTAAAGTGGACATATGCACAAGTACCACATTTGAAGCAAAAGAAATTAATAATTAGGACAACTGAGATGAGCATTAGTTGCAACACTAGTAATTTAGTTTTCTGTCAGAAAAAAGTTAGTGGGGCTTGGCAGACTATAAATAGAAGTGGACATCATTGAGATTTGAATTGATTGGACTGTTATATTTATGAAGTGAATGAGGAGGTTAGATCTTTTCTTGATAGTCTCTTCTGTTAATTTGACTTTGTGATGTATCCAGTAGTAAAGCAAAGGTAGAAAGGACATGTATGAAGTAATTAAATTTTTGGATATGGTGTATGCACAGCATGAGTGTACCCAGCTCCTTGACATAACATGGCCTCAACAATGGCTCCCCCATATATACACTACTCAAACTCCCTCCAGTCATTCTCTGGCATAGTAGGAGAAGCAAGATTATATACTAGCTGATCTGGATGCCTCCTAGAGAGTTACCAATAGGTTCAGATCAGTGGACTATCTAGCTGTCACCCTCCAAACACCATTTTAGAGTTGTACCCTCAAAATGTAAGGAGGAGTGGACCTTGCCATGATGCCCATCACCTCAAAAGATCGCAGTCATACTGTACGTTGGAAGAGATGGGGGGGTGTTGCCAGAGCTTTATCCTGGAGACTAAACGGGGATTTCACTGCTTTAGCCTCCAACAAGCAAAGTGGTGGTACTGCCTGGTAACACAGAGGGGCATCATTCTTTTGCAGGGGTTGAGGTGTGGACACCACACCACACCTCAACCCCTGCTTATAGAGCACCTAGTTCATACTAGGTGCTCTATTTTGTGACTTGCACAAAGGATTATAACCAGGGTAACTAACAGTACCACCATTGTGAAGGTGCAAGCAGAGGATTTGGTTGTTGTAGAATGACCAAACTTCACTGGAATTTGATCCACGTGACTCAAGTGTCATTTAGAGTGACATTTAGAGAAACCTGTACTGGTTATCAAATATCGTATATTATATCATGGCAGAATGCTTATAGATCAAACCTCAATTTTATTTGACAATTATGAGTGTTAAAATCAAATTGAAATAACTGCCTTAAATTTGGCAATGAAAGTGAATGCATATAAAATTCCATCCCGTATGTAAAAGAAACTTGTTGTTTAGTTGATCGTTTATATATTTTAATAAGGTTCATTTTCATCACATTTGTTATAACTGATGCTGATGAAAGCCAAGTATGCTATGCTTCAGCCAACTACCTGCTGACTTGAAGTGTATCATATCATACATCATTACCTTGAAAAGCCCTGAAATAACTTTCCACCACCTTGGAAAAGACTACATCATTAAAATCAAACAATACCTTGTATAAGGAGATAAATTTAGTAATGAAATCTTTTATATTATAATATTCTTATATTATTTCTCCCTGGTTGGGGGTTCCTTCGTGACAGGTATTGCTACCAAGTACACAGGGTGGTTGTTGTTATGTCTGGTGTTACTGTTGGTTGAGGAACTCTGACTATCCTAGAGGTGTTCAGGATTGCGACTTTCTGGAGTTCCTTGTAGGTGTTCGCTGGAAGACCTATTGCTGCTGGGCTGTTATGTAGAGTCTTTGGCACCATACCTATGGTTGACACGAAGATCGGGATGGTCATTACTTGTTGCATATGCCACATCTCTTTGATCTCCTGTCTTAGGTTTGTGTACTTCCTGATTTTTTCCTTATGGGTTTTCTGCAGGTTGCCGGTGTTGGGTACCGCTATGTCAATCAGATAGGTAGCCTTTTCCTTCTTCTCCACAAGGGTTATATCCAATCTGTTGTGTGGGATTGTTCTATCCATTATTATGGCACAGTCCCAGTACAGCTTGTGGGTTGGGGTCTCTAGTACTGCCTGGGGTTTGTATTTGTAGTACGGTACACTTTCTTCGATCAACTGGTATTTCCTTGCTAGCTTCTGATGTATTATCCTGGCTACCTGGTCGTGTCTATGAGTGTACTCTGTCTGGGTGATCACCTTGCATCCCGCAGTGATGTGTTGGATCGTTTCTGAGGCCAGGTGGCATCGTTGACATGTATCATCGAACACCCCGGGGTCCTTGGTGATGAATTTTCTTTAGTTCCTGGTGTTGATTACCTGGTCTTGGATGGTGAGCATGAATCCTTCGGTCTCGGGAAAGAGCATCCCCGCTCATGAGCCATGCATTGAAAGCAATTTTATCTATGTGACCTTGATGGAGATCATTGTAGTATCTGCCATGGAGTATCTTCTCTGCCCATCTTTCTAGCTTTGTTTGTACCTTCTGGTTGGGGGGGAACTCCTCACTTAGTTTGAGCGGGGTATACTGCTTGTCTATCTTCCTTATGGCCTGCTGGAGTGCTGCTGTGTGTTTCTGGAAGTAATCCTTCAGGTTAACTATAGCTATCTTCTGTTGCTCAGTGAGGTCTATCAGGCCCCTTCTTCGTTCTTCCCGATTTCGGGTGGTGTTGGCGGCTCTTGGTCATCATTGTCCTTGTCTTTCTCATGATATCCTCCAGCTCGGTGTTAGTCCAATCTATGACCCCAAAGGAGTATGTCAGCACTGGGACTGCATAGGTGTTTATTGCTTTAACTGTGTTCCCTGCATTCAGCTTTGCTTTCAGCAGGCTTCTGAGTCTCTGATGGTATATTTCGGTCAGGCAGGCCTTAATTTCCTTGTGCTGCAACTGCTGAGCCTGCATCATCCCCAAGTATTTGCAGGCCTCTCCCTCTGCCATGGCTTCGATCTCTTTACCAGTCTGCAGCTGGTAGTTTGGTTGACTAATTTTCCCTGGTGCAATCCGTAGGTCTGGCATTTGTCTAGACCAAATTCCATCCTAATATCATTGCTGAATTCTCCGATGATCTGGAGTAGTTGGTGGAGGTGCTTCTCAATTTCCACGTAGAGCTTAATGTGATCCATGTACATCAGGTGGGTGAGTGTGTACAGATTCGTCCTTCCTTCTTTGAGGTTATATCCGTACTTGTTACTGTTGAGCATGGTGGATAGTGGGTTAAGTACTAGACAGAACCACAGTGGGCTCAGAGCATCTCCTGATGGGGATTGGCCTGGTTGTGATGTTTTCGACCTTAATGGTAATTCTCCATTTTGCCATTGTTTCTCCTAGGAAGTTTGTCACTATCGGATTGACTTTGTAGATGTTCAATGCCTCTATTAGCCAGCTATGAGGCATGGAGTCAAAGGCCTTGCGGTAATCTATGTAGGCTGTGTATATGTTGTGACGCTTCTTGAAGGCTTGCTCCATAACCGCATCATCTATGGTTAATTGCTCCTTGCATCCTTTGCTCAGCCACTTGCATCCTTTCTGCTGTTCAGCCATTATGTTCTGGCTGATATCTTCCTGGTTATGCAGCTGGTCAGGATCTTGTACATTGTTGGGAGGCAGGTGATTGTCCTATATTTCACTGGGTTTCTTGTATCTTCATCTTTAGGCTTCAGATATGTGATTCCTTGAGTGAGAAACTTCGTGATTGTCTCTGGGTGCCTTATCATTCAGATGAACTGCTCTGCCAGTTGTTGTGTATGCTAGTGAGCTTCTTGTACCAGTAATTGTGGACATTATCTATTCCTGGAGTTCGCCAGTTGTGAGAGTTCTTGATCGTCTGTTTTACTTCTTCTTCTTCTTTCCAAATCTCCCACCCTGTCATTTCTTGTACGTCCTTGCATTCTATTTCTATCCAGATGGCGGAGCTGTTATGTCTTACTTCCCTGCTCCATATGTTTCCCCAGAACTCCTGAATCATCTTCTTCTTGGGTGGTCTCTTCCCTTCTTTCCCATCTTCTCCGAGATTCCTGTAGAAGCCTCTTTGGTCCTCATCGAAGATTCGGTTGTTTATTTTCCTCTGGGAGCTCTCTTTGTATCAGCGTTGTCTCTTGCTGTGTGCAAGGAGGTTCTGCTTCAATGTGTCCAAGTACTCTGCTATTCTCTGATTTTTTTTTTTTTTTTTTTTGTCTCATGTTTGCTGTGGACGCTATCTCTCTTGAGCATGCTCTTCACTTTTCCAATTAATTTCTTACTCCTATTGCCCTGTTTGTACTGGGTCAATTGGCATATCTTGACTCTTAATTCTTCTATCTTCTGCTGAAGTCTTCTTTCCCAAGCTGACAGTTCCTTATGTTTTCGGTTCTTCTGCTGCTGGTCTCTCGCGTCTCTTCCATTAATCCTCGTGGCTGCTACCGCAGCACAATACACAGCTGTGTGGATGGCCTCCAGTGTTGCACCATTGCTGTCGAGGTAATGCGGTACTATGTGCCAATTCAGGTGGTCTGTGACTCTCCACAAGGTTCTATTCGGTCTCTGCTTCGGTATCACGTGAGTCTTTGTGGGGTCCATTCCTTCAAATTCTGTTAGGACCTTCTTCCACTCACCCTCTATTCTGGATATCATGACCTCGTCTCTTTCCACTTCAGTTGCTTTGGGTTGTATTTCTTCTTGCTCTTCCTCCTCTGGTTTGTTGGCAGTATGTTCTTCCTCCTCTGGTTCCATAGTCTTTATCCTTTGTAGTTGATCTCATGTCCTGCTTGATTTTTTTTCCAAGATTGCAGGAGCTATCAGGTTCTTCATGGCAATGGTCCTTTTCTGGTCCACTATTCGCTGTTCGGTGACCCGAATATCCGGGAATCGTTCCAGCTACTTGGTATGTAGTCTCGCCCTGTAAGTTGTCATATTGGTCTCCAGCTTCATTATTTTGTAGTATGCTTGCATGATGTACATATTCATTTCAATGCTCCACTTCATGCATTGGCATTTCTTCCTTCCTGGATGGTCACTAGTGCAGTTGCACAGGAAGCACTTCCCAGTTGGTGGGGCTGGATGGTCTTGCCCTTTTCTTGTGGTAGCCATATGGGGGACAGTGCCACTCGCTCCACTGTCTTCCTCAGGAGACCATCTCTGATTTTTTGAACCGACGCCTCTGCCTAAGGCCTGAATGCGAGTGACTGAATCCTGCATTATTATTAGCTATATGGTGCAAGGAAGCCTGAAGCTTATGTGGCACCAGACAAAAATATATTTCTGAATTACCCTGAGAGAGAGAGAGAGAGAGAGAGAGAGAGAGAGAGAGAGAGAGAGAGAGAGAGAGAGAGAGAGAGAGAGAGAGAGAGAGAGGTAGAAGGGAATCACCCTGAGAGAGAAGAATGATGATATCCAGCTCAGGACCCTGCTTGTGCCAAGCCCATACTCACCAGATGTAAGCCCCTGGGGTTATATGTAAAAGTAGCATATAGACATTTTGATGGAGAAGTTATAATTAATTTTTGTGGTGGGGTGATTAAGACTGGATATTTTGAATAAAGAATTTTTTGAAAAACTAAATTACTGAGAAATGTTGTTTGCTTATATAGATCAGCTGACTTTTGTGTAGCACAATGAAAAGTTAACTGTGATCACATAGGTGACAATCTACTGACATTCGTTACATTAGATAAATTTTTCTAGGTACCGCTTGTCAAATACAAAGCAGAATGATAAGGAGGAATTAGTAAATGATTCTGATAATGAATTTCAAGTAGACAGTGACCATGATTATTGTGATACAAAAGAAGTAGAAAGAAAAGATGTGAATACACCAGACCTCTCCCGAGAAACAGACATTCGCTTCCATCTGTCTAAAAGTAAGTGAATAGAAGTTTATATTTCCTTTTGGGCTTGTTCTTCATTCCTCTATGTAAATTTTATTGATTTAACCAAGTAATTTTATTTAATTTTTATTTATTTTTCAATTACGCATTGCTTAAAAAATAAAAAGGAATTGTATGCATAGCATCATGATCCAAGCTGTCACTTGGCACATAAAGAGAGAAAAGAAAAACGTTTGAGCATGAAAAGCCTTTATATTTATTAACTACAGGTGACCCTGAAGGTGACCCCTGAAGGATGTAGAGCTGCTGGAACGAGTACAGAGAAGGGCAACTAGATTGGTGAATGGGACAAAGGGGTTCTCTTACGAAGAAAGGCTTAAGTTTTGCAAATTACAGTGTCTGGAAACTAGGCACCAGCGGGGTGATCTGATAGAGGTGTACAAAGCCTTGAATGGTTTGAGCATGCTCAATGCTGATGGGATTCTTCCTCTAGCTCAGAAAAATCACCTGAGAGGGCATAAATTCAAATTGAGGAAAGACAGATGTAGGATAGATGTGCGGAAATTTGCCTTTAGCCAGCGGGTGGTTGGTGGGTGGAACAGACTTCCATCCCTTGTCGTGGAAGTTGATAGCCTAAATAAGTTTAAGGCTCAGCTGGACAGGTATTTCGAACGAACAGAGGGGTGAAGTGGAAGTGGTTATTTTTATTTAATTATGTTACTTTTTTTTTTTTTTTTTGGCTGATGCTGCATAAGCTTGCTTTCTTGCATCAAATGCCTCTACTAATGCTAATGCTAAAAAATAATACCCCCGCTTAATGCTAATAGTTCGTTCCGGGAAAACAGAGCGCTAAGTGAATCCGCGCTAAGCGAGCGCCATATTCCCATAAGGTAACATATGTATTTGTGAGTTGCGATCTATTCCATAGGATATTTTCTAATCAATAATAAATGGTAGTGAAAATATGCACCAATGTCAATTAAAAATATTTATTATTCAAAATTTTGTACATATAAAATATTCTACTTTATATACACATATAATTATGAGGTAATTAACTAACGAAAATCATGAATTTATTAATTCGATGGCCCTGTGCTCTCGAGTTTTCGAGAGCACAGGACTGAAAAATGTGTCAATTTTGGGTTGTGCTTTGGCCCTCTTCCTCTCATTGTACATCATGTAGGGATTTATTTCTTTCTTCAAATTTCTTATTACCTTGGCACTTCGTTCCATGTCAGGGTCGTTCTCCCGGAAATAATCACACATTTTTTCGAAGTGTTCAAAAGCTTCACTAAGTCCTTTTGCAGTCAGTGACTTCATAGGTTCTTCATCTATAGTATCTTCATCATCATCTCCCTCAATAGCAAGCTCTTGTTCTTTTGTAATTTCCATTAGTTCTTCATTAGAGAGGCCATCCCTGTCGTTGTCGATCATCTCTTGTACGATGTCTTCGTTAATTTCGTGTAATCCTGCTTCTTTTCCGAGCTCAACAATTTGTATTTTAACATTTTCAACGGAATCATCAGGTTCCTGGGAATGCTTTATGCAATTTTTCCAAACTTTCCTCCACACTCCATTCATGGTTTTCTGAGTCACTTCATCCCAGGCACTTGAAATGTTGTAGATGGCGGTTTTAATGTTATAGGATTTCCAAAACTCCTTTAAGCTCTGTACATTTTCAGTGTTGATGGCTTTAATAGCTTGGGAAAAGGTGTTCCTTATGTAGTACGCTTTAAATGTTGCAATTACTCCTTGGTCCATTGGTTGGATCAGAGACGTAGTGTTTGGAGGCATGTAAAAAACTTTTATGTGATTGTTCAAGTCTTCTAAGCTCTCTTTGCTTGGGTGTCCTGGCGCATTGTCCATGATTAGAATAGCTTTATAACCAATGTTATTTTTTGCACAATATTTTTCCACTGCAGGACAGAAGAACTCAGCATACCAATCAATGAAAAGCGGCCTGGTTACCCAAGCTTTTTTATTAGCCTTCCAGATTACAGGTAGGTTTGATTTAGCTAAACCTTTAAGAGCCCTTGGATTTTCGGAATGGTAAACTAAAAGGGGTTTTAATTTAAAATCCCCCGCAGCGTTACCACCCAACAACAAAGTTAACCAATCCTTCGCCGCTTTGAAGCCTGGCATGTTTTTTTCTTCTTTCGATATGAAACTTCTTTTAGGCATTCGTTTCCAAAAAAGACCTGTTTCATCTATGTTAAAAACTTGTTGAGCAGTATAACATCCCTCTTCAATAATTTTAACAAATTCTTTTTTGAAAGTTTCGGCTCCTTGTTGATCTGCACTTGCAGCTTCTCCCTGTATTGCTACGTTGTGCAGGTTATAGCGCTTTCTAAATCTATCAAACCAGCCCTTACTAGCGTTAAATGGTTCCACATTTTTTTCGGGGTGAGCTCCCTTTAAATCTTCATATAGGCTCTTCGCTTTTTCTTTAATAATAATTGAACTTAACGGAATTCTACGTTGAATGTTGTCTTCAATAAAATTATGTAGAAGTTTCTCCATTTCAATCATAATAGCCGGCCTAGCCCTGGTCAATTTAGTTGCCTGCAGGGGAACAGCTGTTTTTCCAGCTGCTAAAATTGATTCTTTATTTTTTATGATTGTTCTTACAGTTGAACCTGCCAGTCCTAAATTATTGCACACATCCACTTGTCTTTGACCGGAATCAATTCTCTTCAAAACGTCTAATTTAATTTTCAAACTCAATGTTTTTCTTACCTTTCCAATCTTTGCACCGTGTCCAGACATTGTTGCTTTTTCATTCTTATCCGCCATAACTCTCTGTAAATGTAACTGCGTTGCACTGATTGTGATACGATGTTCGAGTACAGTAAACTGTATGTCTAACACTGTATGCACTGAATGATATCTAGAATTCCTCTGGCAAGTGAGCTGAAGACGGTGACAAATGTTTTATTTATCTGAAAAGTTCGATTTTACCGTGCAGTAAAATCAAATGGTTGTTTATCGCCGGAAAAGTACTGTAAATCAATTATGGTGTTGACTCATGGAGAATGTTTATGGAATTTCCAAAACAGTAAAACAAACAAATTTTATGTACTTCGGGTGACCACAAGGTCAGAGGAGTTCAGAAGACAAGAGAATACTGTACAAGAAACAGCACCGCATTTAGCACTCATGGGATTGATTGTGTGAAAAACATTTCGCAAGTTATAGTTCCCACAGTAAAACAAAAGAAGAGATAGGGAGTAAATCTATTTTTAGTATCTTTCTATTACAGGTCAGAACAGAAAATGCAGACTTCATAACAACATATGACACTGGATGGTAAATTTTTTCAACTTGTGTACTAAAAAATAATTTCTCCCTTGAAACTATCCACACCAAGAAAATAAGAGCATATTGAAAGTTTCAATTTTGTACATAGAGTAGAAATTATAAAAATAATTACTGTAGTTAATTTCATGGTGGCTATTTTCTCCTTTTGCCAAAAAAAAAAAAAAAAAAAAAAAAAAAAGCTCAAAACAAGACTGGACTGAAGACGGATTTGCCAAAAATTCAATCTGTATGCTAGTAAAATAGCGTTACAGTGAGTTTTGACAGCGTTATAGTCAGATACGGGTTATAATGTAAGAATAGCGTTATAGCGAATCAGCGTAAAGCGAACCGCGTTATAACGGGGGCCTGCTGTATATGAAATATTTTGAGTGGTGGATAAATAAAAATTGCTTTTTTTTTTTTTTTTAAGCACATGAACAACCTTCTCCACAGTACAAGTCTTAATATTGCACTGTAGATGTGCAATTTTTTTTTAATAAATAAGTTCAACCATGACTATGCAATACACCAGACAGTAGAAATTAAAAATTCTAATACACAAATCCTCTCCCTTTGATCTTAAATCTATTTACTATTGAATTATCCAATGCATCATTGTGCCTAGCAGTGTACAATTAAGTGTTTTCTTATTCTGTTATTTTGTTCTTGGAAATTTGTCCTGGATGTTTTTTCAGTGATGTTAACCACAAAGGTCAGAGCACATAGGATTGCCTAGCCAAGCTGTCACTTGGAAGTCTAAAATGTTGGAGCTTGATATTCAGCTGCACTAGCAATGGGGGAAGCCTCCAGTGCAGTCAGACAACTAATACTCACACTAGCAAACCATGTGTGCAAAAAAATTTCAGCAGTCTGGTTATTATATGGCAACTAAATCTGCTTGCATCTTTGCACTGGTCCCACCAGCAAAGACATTGTAAGTGGTAAATGTTGGCAAACGAGTGTAAATAGCTCCAATCCATTTCTGTTAACTATGTATCAAACTTTCAGTTAAAACCAAAAACCCAATATAGAGGCACATTGCAATAATTAATTAATTACTAAATATACAAAAGTTGGAGCAAACACCTACAAGCACTTCGTATTGCTAATGCAAATAATAAATACAAATGGCATTTTTTATTGATAGTGGCAAATGATCCAAGAAACTAAGCTTAAACGGCATCAGCCAAAAAAAAAAAAAAAACAAAACAGACTGCCCACAGCACTTGTCCAACCCGCTGTAATAATCTGTATAGTCCTTAAAATTTATTCGAACTACTCGCATCCATAACACTAGATGGAAGTTTCTTCCAATAATAAACTACCTGCTGGCTGCAAGCAAATTTCCACACATCAATCCTGCAGCCATATTTCAATTTCTATCTGATCAATGATTACCAACATGGATTCTGTCAATGTCAATCCACTGATAATATATTGCCTTGTATTACCTATCTATGGACAAATTCAGTGGAAACGCTTGGTGAAACTGAGGCAGTTGCTCTTGATGTTTCAAATGCTTTTGATTGTGTTTGTTATAAAGGTCTGCATATATAAGCTTCTATCTTATGGATTGCCAACTGTTTTTCATAATAGGTATCCAGTTTTTCTCTCTGACTGCTCACTGTGGGTGATGATAAATGGATCTCTCTTTTAACTTCTCCACTAATACTGGTGTTCTCCAAGGTTTTTTCCTCACACTCTTTTCCTATTAATTACCTTCCATTGATTGGAAATCATATCCATAGTTTCGCAGATGATAACACATTGCATTCCACCTTACAGCTTGAGAAACTTTGCCCTGCAAAAACAGCTTCAACTTCTCGAATATCCACTACCAGTTCCTTAAGATAATTTAGTTAATCTCAAGCCTTCTAAAATTCAGTCCTGTTTTATATCTTGCAAAACGGATTCTTCTCCTATGCTTATATTCAATGACACTTGGATTTCTAGCCAAGATTATATATCTCTATTAGGAATTACCCTGACTTCTAATCCCTGCCCGCCCACCCAAATCACAAATATTGCTTCCCCTGCATCTAAAAAATGGATTTCTGTACAAATCTCAAATTTGTCCCCATAGAATATTGTTCCCATACTTCTAGGGTGGTGCCTCCCATAAAAAAAAAAAAAAGGCAGTTTGCCTAAAAATCCACCTCTTGCAAAGTTTCTCTCTCCACTCTGTCTCATAGATATTCTGTTTCTGCTGCATGCCTTTTTTTTTTTTCTATATATACTTTCATGTGCACTGTTCTTCTGATTTGCCTTCTATAATTCCCCACCCCCCTTTCTTCCAAACCAGTCTAAACATGTGTCACAACCAGTAACATCCACTTACTGTTCAACTTCAAAACTCACAAAACCAGCTTTCTTCTTCACCATCATTTATTCCTTCAGCTTCTGTTTTCTGGAACAATCTCTCTTCACACATATTTCCTGAAAATTATAATCTATAGAAATTCAAGGCTAATGTGCACAAGTATCTTCTTTCATTTTCACAACCTACAATCCACGTACAGTACCAAGTATTATAGGTTCTAATACCTGTCGTTTGGGGGTTTTCATTAAAAAAAAATTTCTGTCTTGGGTATTGGTTGAACAAAAAAAAAAAAAAAGGATGCCATCAGCAGTTAGCTTACTCAATCCAGTCAAAGCCTTAAATGCCTTGAACAGATCACCTTGAAGGTGCCTAGTTTCCAGATGCTGCAGTTTGCAGAACTGAAGACTTTCTTGGTAGAGTACCCTTTCCCCCCATTACATGTCCCTCCTAAAATGAGGTTTGCAGACCTGTATGCAATACTCAAGATGTGTCCTGACCAATTTTTTTACAACAGGATAGTCAACTACTTATCCCTGCTGGCAAAATTGCTATATATCATTGACAAAACCCCTATGACCTGTCCTAGCAACCTGTCTGCACTGTTCAGAAAAATTCATGTCTGACTGCACAACTACATCCAGTTTTTTTCATTCTCTACCAATCTCAGCATGATACCACACAGTTGGTATGTTATTCTTTGATTACTTCTAACCATATACAGTACTTAGGATTTTTCAATGTTAAACTTTAATTGCCACTTCTCAGCCCATCTGCCTATTTTTTTATATTTTGTTGCAGTATCATTCCCTTATAAACCAACCTGCAAATCAAATTTAAACCTTATAAACCAATAAACCAATCAGCAAATTTAGACATTAAGCCTGATATGCCTTCTTCAGTATCATTAGTAAATATTGAAAACAACAATGAGCCAAGCACTGAACCACGAGATAACTCCACTAACAACATTAGCCCCCATTGATAATCACTCGTCTTCTCCCGCTCATCCATCTATAACAATAATTTCTTTCTAATGCTACACTTCTCCAATTTGTACAGCAGTCTTTTATGTGTTATAGTATCAAAAGCTTTTCTGAAATCTAGGTATATTATGTCAAAATGATTTTTTTTGCATCTAGTTCCTTTGCAACTGCATCACAGTGTCCCATCAGTTTGGTCAGATAATATTGTCCCTTAACAAATTCATGCTGTGACCGAAGTATAACTGCATTCTTGTCTAGATGGACAAGAATTACATCTTTACATCTTCACCCTTTGATTCATCCTCCTACCCCTTGTGAATAGGCAAAAGATGAGAGTGGGGAATCATCTCCATATGCACATCTCCAATCTACAGCGACCTCCCTTGTCATAGTATGCTCTCATAATTATGGCCAGCAGTCCATTAACCCCTTTTGCTGCTTCTCTTAATATAATTAGATAGATCCCATATGCCCTTTGTGTACCTTATTTTCTTTTAGCTTTAACAGTTTCTTTTCCTCCTTCTCAGTTATCGCAAAATCATTTAGCTCCCTGTTAGAATTTGATACACTTCTAGCATTCACTTCTGGCAATTGGGCCCTGGAAAGATTGTGCAAGGCTCAAGGGGTAGAATTTTTTTCGCCTGGTCTGTACTTGTTAACAGGAGAGACTGCTTCTATAGGGATGGGATACACTTAAATAGAAAGGGTGCAAGAATATTTGCTAATGCTATCGAGGCAGTGTTAGGTGGGTCAGAAAACTGCTAGCTTGGGGGGGGGATACAGGGACTAATAGATTAATAGTAGCCACTGGTAGAGGTGAAAGTGATTTTGCACTGCTTCTATTGGAATGAGCAGCAGTCTGGAAAACAAGATGCAGGGTATTTCAGACTGCTGGGAGTCATTGTGGTACAAGTAAACACATGGATTGTGTTAGGGTAGCTAAGAATAGGAACAGGTGCAGGTATACTTGCATGTACACCAATGCTAGGGCCGACCGGGCTAGCCGGGTGGGTAAAGTGCCTACCTGGCAACCCAAAGGTCGCGGGTTCGAATCCCGCCTCGGGCTTGGATCAAAGTACTGCAAAAACCTTGGGAGGTGCAATATGGCCACAGAAGCCGATGCGCCAACAACTACCAAAAAAAAAAAAAAAAACCAATGCTAGGAGTTCGGTAAATAAATTTTATGAATTTGAGGTATTTCTCAGAACATCAAAGGCAGATATTGTTGGGATATCAAAGACATGGTGTCACACAGATATAAGGAATGCAGAACTGGAATTTGGGAAGTACAATGTGTACAGGAAGGATAGACAAGATAGGAAGGGAGGAGGGGGTTATACTATTAGTTAGGAAACACATAAAATCCAAGGAAGTGAAGCCAGTCGACATCACTGGACAGTGCAATGTCGAGTCAGTTTGGTGTGGCATAAGCATTGGGAGATCAAAATTGAGTAGGAATGTGTTATAGACTTAATGACTCTGATGAGTATAATAAGGAACTGTACAGGGAAATAGAGTGGGCCAGTAAATCAGAGAGTTTTATAATGGGGGATTTTAATTTCCCAGATATTGACTGGAATTTGTGGGTTGGTCTCACACACTAGCAAGACTTTTGTGGATTTATTGGATGATTGTTTTCTACATCAGCATGTTCAGGAGGCAACTAGAGGGAGTAATACTCTTGATCTGATTATCAGTAGTGATTCTTCATGCATTAAGAATCTGCAGTTGAAGGAACCACTAGGTGCAGTGATCACAGTGTGCTGAAGTGAGATTTACTCAAAGAGGTAACTGCCATCAGGGGTAAAGGAAAGGGTTTTTGCTTTCGTAAAGGTGACTACGGTGGTCTGAGACAGTATTTAAATTCTGTACAGTGGGACCAACTGATGATGTTACCAACAGCAAATTCAAAATGGGAAGCATTCAATGAATTTATCTTGGAAGCTACTAGAATCTACATACCAACTAAGAAATATTGTTCAAGGTTTAGGCCTAAATGGATGCAGATGAACTAATGAGACATGTGGCAGAGAAGAAAAATGCATGGGATACATATAAATTAATGGGTGACATGGAAGCCTATGATAGATATAAGCTGGTCTATAACCAAGTCACAAAGGAGATTAGGCAGGCAAAGGCAGATTATGAGAAATCCTTGGCAAAGGATGCAAAGGAAAACAACAAAGAGTTCTTTACCTATATAAACTCTAGAAGGAAAGAGATGAATTAGATTGGTCCACTGGATATTGATGGTTCAACTGTTGATGATCCTGCTCAGGTGGCTAACAAACTGAGTATTCTGCGTCTACATTCACCCATGAGCAGTTGTTCGGGGGGGGGGGAGTCCTAGAGGTGAGTTAAACTTTGGCAGTGAGCTGGATGATTTTGTAATAACTGAGAGTAAAGCGGAGGAGAAATTGTTGAAGATAAACATAAAAAAGGCACCCAGGGTGGACGGGATCTATCCAGTTATATTAAAGGAGGCAGCAAAGGAAGTAAGCAAACCCTTAGCCATAATTATGAGAGCTTCTTTGGACTCAGGGGAGGTAACCATGGACTGGAGATATGCAAATGTGACCCCAATTCACAAAGGAGGATCAAAGGGCAACACAAGTAATTATAGACCTGTTAGTTTAACTTCTGTTCCAGAAAAATTAATGGAGGCACTGGTTAAAGAAGCACTGCAAGATCATCTAGACAAGACTTCAGTTATAGCTCGGACACAGCATGGTTTTGTTAAGATTTTGTCTTGCCTGACCAATTTGATTGGATACTATGGTGTGGTCACAAAGGAACTGGATGCAGGGAATAACTTTGACATCATATATTTGGATCTTAGAAAGGCTTTTGATACTGTTGCACATAGAAGACTGCTGCACAAATTGGAGCAGTGTGGCATTGGAGGCAAATTACTGCTATGGATAAAGGGATGGTTGAATGGGAGAAGACAGAGTGGTAATCCAATGGGCACCACTCATCGTGGACTAATGTTATTAGTGGAGTCCCTCAGGGTTCAGTATTGGGTCCATTGTTGTTTTCTGTATTTATAAATGATATTGATGATGGTATATCAAGCTTAATGTCCAAGTTTGCAGCCTATACGAAGGTTGGCAGGGTTGTTAAGGGCACTAATGACAGTACACTGCTGCAACAGGATCTAGAAAAGTCAAGCAGATGGGCTGAGAGTTGGCAAATTAAGTTTAACATTGACAAATGTAAAGTACTACATATGGGAAGCAGCAATCCCAGAGTGATATATCAACTCTGTGGTACTACACTGACAGTGGTAGAGAACAAAAAGGACCCGGGGGGTAATTGTGCAGGCAGATATGAAGTTTTCTGAGCAGTGCAGATGGTCATGGTGTCTTGTCAATGATATATAGTAGATATATAGAGAGTAGCTCATGGTGTCTTGTCAATGATATATAGGAATTTTTCTAGCAGGGATAAGGAGGTGATTATCCCCTTATATAAGGCAATGGTCAGGCCACACCTTGAGTACTGTATACAAGAATCTGGAGGCCTCATTTTAAGAAGGATCTAGAGCTGTTGGAACAAGTACAGAGAAGGGCAACAAGATTAGAATGGAACGAAGGGTTGCTCTTATGAAGAAAGGCTTAAATTTTGCAAGTTATAGTGTCTGGAGACTAGGCACCTGCGAGGTGATCTGATTGAGGTGTATAAAGCCTTGAATGGCTTGAGCATGCTCAATGCTGATGGAATTCTTCTTCTTGCTTGAATAATCATTTGAGAGGGCATAAATTCAAATTGAGGAAAGACAGATGTATGATAGATGTGCAGAAGTCTGCCTTTAGCCAGCGGATTGGTTGGTTGGTGGAACAGACTTCCATCCTTTGTTGTGGAAGTTGATAGCCTAAATAAGATTAAGCCTGAGCTGTACAGGTACTTGGAACGAACGGAGTGGTGAAATGGGAGCATGGTTTTTTTTTTTTTTTTTTTTGCTGATGCTACATAATCTTGCTTTCTTGCATCATATGCCTTTACTAATGCTAATGCATCACCATCTCAAAAAAATTCCTCATGTATGAATATAGATGCAAAATTGTATTCAGTTTGTCAGCAACCTGCTCAGAATCATTGACAGTTAAACCATTTGCATCTAGACCAATGTGATCATTACCTTCCTTGTGTTTACATAACTTTTCTTTGCAAGAGACATCTAATAATCTGCCTTAGCTTGCTAATTCCCTTCATGACTTGATTGCAGACTAGTTTATATCTACTAGGTTTCAGTATTGCTCGGTAATTCATATGCATCCCATGTAATTTTCTTCTCTGCCATAATCAGATCAAGAGTAGTACTTTGTCTTGTTTCCGCTCTAAAATGCTTCTGTGAGTGAGCAACCCACAAGTTTCAGTCAGTTTCTGGAAAGTTGAAATTTTCGATTATAAGATGTTCTGATTTACTGTCCAATTCTGTTTCTTAATATAGATGTTCATTTGACCTATAACTCACCTCCTGTTCTCATTTTTGCTTTTGCAGTGCATATGTCACTCCAAACTGACACTGACTCAATGTCAGTTGGCACACTGCTTTAGTATCTATGTGCTTAACTTCTTAACTAAAAGCATAATCCATCCCCCACCACATTCTTTCTGTCCCTTTTTCCTAAGTTGCTGACAAAACAAAACCAAATGAGTGTCCAGGCTGTGACCTCACTGAGGGGAAGTTTATTACTAAACTCTACAGTAAATGCCCAGAAATTTTAATGAGCTTATTCAATTGTTGCTTAGAGTTGGCACCTTTTCCTTCAGTTTAGAAAACTGCTTTTCTAAAGGTTAACCAGAAGGCCTGGCAAATTTAGGCAAAGTTCTTGAACATTTTCTGTCTCGTCATATTATCACTTTATTGAAAATAATGACTCTTGTATCCAATCAGTTTGGTTTTATTTGAAGCATTGGAACTGAAGATGCTTTGGTCAAATTTTTTCATAGGTTTAAATAGAATGACTATAAATACCACTCCTTCAGTTATATGACATAATTTCTAATTACGTTATATAACTAAAGTGGACAATTGATATTTCTAAAAGACACTTGAGAATACTTTAGTTTTCTTGTGGTGGGACAGCATCCTTTCCCAACAAAAGGACACATAGAATAACAGTTTAACATAAGCCTTAGGTGGAGCTAAATTGATTCTTATGCTGCTTCTGTTAGAACACACCAACTAGGAAATCAAGGTGATGGCGACTATAAGTCCTGCAGATAGCCCTCGTGGTACAAACAATTACATTGGATTTTTTGGGGGTACTAGAAGCAAAAATAGATGCACACATACAGTGGCAGACAAAAAAACTGCATCACCTTAAAAAAAAAGTAACATTTGTCGTGAAACATATAAGATATTGTTTGATTACAGTCATTTTGTTTGATGCAAAGCAAAGGTATTGCGTCAGATAATGCTTCTATTGCATCAGACAGTAATTGTCTGATGACAATTACTTAAACAAGGTATTGCATCAGCCGTTTCTATAAACACTGCATTGGAAGGGTATACGTGCTCATTAGTATCCTATTTTCCTCAGGTGTAAGTATGGCTTCGTATGTTCAGTTGACACCAAGAAAAAAAGTGTAGCTGTTGCTCTGTCCCAGGAAGGGCTTTCTATGTATGCTATTACTGATAAAATAGGCTGCCACCAGTCTACAGTATCCTGGGTGCTGAAATTAAAGCATAAATCCAGTGACCTGGATCAGGCAGTAAAAGAGTGACTATGCCTTCCCAAAATCTATATTTGAAACGGCTATGCCTTTATAATCACCATGCTAGTGCTCCTGATCTAAAACTGGACTTTCAGATTGCCTCTGGAGTTGAAACAAGTGCACGAACTATCCAAAGACTGCTTTCAGAATGTGGTCTGCATGCCTATTGGCTCAAGAAAAAGCCTTTGTTGACCCAACAAATGAGGAAGAAGTGAATTGCTTGGGCTAAAACGCATGTTTCATGGACAAAAGAGCAATGGGACACAGTCATCTTTTCTGATGAATCGAAATTCAACTTACATTGCTCAGATGGGAAGCGATATGTCAGAAGACAAAAATCGGAGGCATACCATCCTGACTGCATAACAACCGATTGTGAAGTTAAATGGTCTGGGGATGCATAACAAGCAAAAGGGGTGGGGCAAATTAAGTTTATTAACGGAATGGTGAATGCAGAAACCTACACTGCTATCTTGGAGGAGTGCCTGAAACCTGTTATTAGGGATGAACACACAGATGTCCAAAACTGCATTTTTCAACAGGACTCAGCACCTTGCCACACAGCAAAATTGGTAAGTTTATGCTATTTAGATTTAATGATATTTTGTCTTGTCTCACAAGACTTAAAACATATTTACACCAATGTTTTCCCTCATTTTTCATACCTTAGAAATGCTGCCATTACAGTATTGGACTGGCCTGGCAACAGTCCAGATTTGAACCCTATTGAAAATTGCTGGTATATAATGTCATCTAAAATTGCTCAGAATTGCTCAAAATTGCTCAGAATCCAACAAGTAAGATTCAGCTGCAGGAGAGCATTGTAAGGGTGTGGTACAACAAAATTGGGCAACCGTATATCCAGAAGTTGATTAACTCTATGCCAGATCATTGCAAGGTTGTAATTGCAGCCAGCTCGAGGAGGAACAACAAAATATTGAGGACTTATTTTGCTAATTTACAGTACATAATACTATTACGTTAACTTGCCATTTCAGTTTGTACACATAAATGCAATAAAATGTGTTTGGTTGTCATGATTGCCATTTGCATGATTTCTCATATTTCCATTAATTATGCATTTTATCCTTTGGGAAGATATTTATGGCAATTAGGTATATCAGGTTGAGTCTTTTTATTGGATTTCATTCACAGAGATATATATCCCATCTAACAAATGCATTTCGAACATTTCTGCACCCCACAATGCAGTGCAAAACACATTATTTGCAAAATTCACAAGTGATGCAGTTTTTTTGTCTGCCACTGTATTATATCAATAGTGCCTTGTTTGTATACTTTCCTCAATTATTCATAAATTCAAACAGCTGAGTTTTCTCCTGACTTCAAAAGGAACTCCATTATTGGTGGAAATGGGCATCAGTTTGACTGTTAATAATTTAGATCTGTAATAGACAGATACTTTTATTTTGGCTTCTTATGTCTTAATATCAATGCTAGTAACATATGCTAACTGAATTATAAAAAAAATTTAACCCAAGAGATTTACTTATGGAGCACCAGTCCCTGTATGTTTACTTATAAATAACATAATTAATCTTAATCTAATCTTAATAGATAGAAACCATTTATTATCATTTCCTCATTGTGTTGTAACCTTGGCCAATAATTTGTAACTGACATTACTTGAACATTAGGACTAGATGCAGTTGTTATTGTTGGGTTTTAGGTGCATCAGTGACTAGATCATATTGTGCCAACTGTTTGTTCACAATGTAATCTGCTTGCTAGGCAGGCTGAAATATGGCCTTTTGGTTGAGTTTTGTCACCAGGAAACCATCTGCTATCTGACGAGGAACCAGTTATCAGTGTCTCATTGTTTAAACAAATGGCTAATTTGCCTCTTGTCAAGACTGTGTATTGGAAAGTAATGCAATACCAGAGGCAAGACCATTGCACAATTTAAATCCTGCTGTCTGCAAAAATTGATGAAAGGACAAGACAGTGCTGCAGGCATTCTATTTCAGTGAACCTAAAGAGCTCTAGCTGCATTATAACTTTGAATTTCTCCTTTTTAATGCCATCTGTTATTCGGTAAACTTCATAACTTAGCTCGAACTGCTCTGATCATAATGATTGCATGACCTTGACCAGTTTGACATTTTGGCTCCTCTAAATAGCTCAGAGAAAAGGACAATAAAAATTGCCCAAAGCAGACAGAGCTGGAAATGCTTGTTTCAGTTGAGGGTAAATCTCTTCCATAAACAGCAACTTGCTGATGTGTGCAAGCAATACATTTAATTCCACACTCCCAAAATTATTTTGGGGCCATCATAAATAGTCATACAGCTTGCTAGATGTACTAAAGTAGTGAGAAAAACAACAAGCAGTTCCACTTCACTCACTTTGACTTCCCATTCCATGCCAATTCTACAGAATAGAAGGCGTAGTGATCTTGAGCTGCTTGTTTGTTTATGTTACTGCTGTGGTTATAATGGCAGTAAAAATGAAACAGAGATCTTTGTTGTTACCGCTGAGAAACTGATAACTTCACCATGGTACATTATTAAAAGCAAGATGTCATTTAAATTGATAACGACTGTACATACCTCATTGTGATTATTCTTTAAGAAGACTAGTTAATTTTTTTTCCTCTCCAATGCAAAAAGATTTTTTTTTGCTGAAACGTCTTCATTGATATACCAGGTATGTGTTTAACAATGACATTATATTATTGACAACATTTGCTGTGGCTTTATTATTCATTTGTTTCTATTTAACTGTTATTTATATTGTCAACCACTAGCACTCACTTCTATTCATTATAGAAGCGTACAGATGTAAATAAGTTCAGTTGTTAGTGCTTAATAGTCACTGAAATGTACTTCTTCAAAACTGCTCACTCACTAAGCATACCTCTCTAAAATCCAAAAAAATTTAAAGCCTAGTACATTTCAATCCCCAAGGATGCTGGATTTTAAGAAGTTTACTATATTAATATGACATATCTGTTACGGAATGACATATTCATGTTTGCTGTAGTTGCAGTTGTGCTTAGTTTCCATAAAATCTAGCTTGCTTCTTTATCTTCTATTCCACCATTACATGAAGCATTTTTTTTTTACTTCAGTATAAATCTGTAAAAGTAAGAATATTTAAAATTTATGCTGTAGTAATAAAAATAGATCTTCACCATTCTTGTTTAATTTTGTTATGCGCAGGCAAAAATGTGGAAAACTTACTACAGCGTATGTTTGAAAATGAACTTCAAGTAGATGATATTGGACCTACAGACCTTGAAGAAGTGGAATTAAGTGAAAGATAATCTCCTGATACAAAATTAGATAATTTATAGTGATTAACATGTTGAAAATTTTTTTAAATACTGGGAATATAAAATTATCAGTTCTAGAATTGATAGTATTCACTTCTAGAATATGGTTACATGTGTATGCATTGTACAGGCAAGTATTCCATCCTGGCTTTTGTTGGAGATTTTTCATATAATTAGGTTGTATATTAACCTTATTGATTTTGCTGTCATTTACCATTCTGTCTAACCCCTTAAATTCAATTTATAAGTTTTCAACTTTGGAAATGCCTTTTAATAATATTAAAAAGCCCAAGTATAAAAGATAGTTTTATGACAAAAATGATACAGGGTACATCAAATGTTGCTTCACTTATTTGGTGTCTTATAATAATTGTTGTTTTTACACAGAAGAAACATACTGTGAGAAAAATTAGTACAAACCAAAAGTTGCAATGGAAGTAACAGTTACATTTCGGTATGACCAATTCCATTATGCAGGCACATATTCCAAAGGTAATCAACTTCTTGATAGACATGCAATAACATGTCTAGTGTAACTGTGCTGGTCACCGTTGTGGTCCTTCCCTTCAAATTATTCACATCAGTTGGGGTGGGGAGGGAAGGAGACACCTGTAAGTCTGGTCCTTAACTCTTTCAGCAATAAGTTTATAAACCGTGTTGTTGTACCCTGAGGAATGAAGCAGGGGGGGTTGTGAATTTTTTTTTTTATATTTATATATGAATGCTTTTAAATATAAATTTTTTTTTTTATTCTGATTTAGTTGACCAATATTACAGTAAAATTATTTCAAAAATCACATCAGAATCATTTCACTTTTTAAAAAGTGGCAAAAATCTGAAAGAAATTTGAAAAATAATCAAATAATTTATAAAAAACTTTTTTTTTTAATGTAATACTATCTTCTACACCTGTTTATATATCACTATTCAATTACATCAACTTTTAAATTCCAAAAAATTGTCTTTTGTAAGCCAGAATCCGATGACAATGGCTGACAGACATGAATCCTCTCTTCCATTTAGAAAATCTAGTTTCATTTTGAAATCTATTATAAATTGTGTCTACAATCACTTACAAACACTGATAACAGATGATGGCACTTACTGAATGAGTTTCACATACTTTGAAATCACCTTGTCCTACTCCTTGGGGCCCATATATACATATGTATACTCTAGAAAGGATTTGTGTAGCACCACAAAAAAAAAAAAAAAAAAAAAATCAGTGGCTGTGTGGGTCAGTGAATGAGCTGGCTGCAGAATTGGACCTCCGCACCCACCCATCAACTTGAAAGTGGAGGGCAAAGTAGATTTTATTATCGTTATGGAAGTAAAGGGTTCACCATCTTGTTAGAAGAGCATGTTGTAGCTGGGATCAGATAATTCTCTAAAATATCTCGATATGTGTGCCACTAATTACTCTTTCTGTGAAGAATGGGCTGTGCACTTTTCTGAAACTTTCAGCACAAATCATATTAACTTATTTGGCACTTTCTCAGATGTATTAGCATCATTAGCAATCTTAAAAATCATCAACCAAAATAAAAATAAAAAAAATACACACACTTCACGCATCCTGATTCTCCAAAACTTTGTCTAGTTCTTTCTTGAATTTAATCAAGCCATCCACTTCCACAACAAAGGATGGAAGTTTGTTCCAACGATCAACACCCACTGGCTGAAGGCAGACTTTTGCACATCTGTCCTGCAACCATCATTCCTCAATTAGAATATATGCCCCGTCATGTGTGTAGTCTCAGCAAGAGGAAGAATGCCATCAACATCCAAGGCCTTAAACACCTCAATCAGATCTCCTTGCAGGTGTCTAGTTTCCAGACTCTGCAATTTGCAGAACTTAAGACTTCCTTGGTAAGAACATCCTTTTGTTCCCTTCACCAATCTGGTTGCCATTCTGTGCACCCATTCCAGCAGATCTACATACTTCCTAAAGTGAGGTCTCCAGACCTATATACAAAATTCAAGATGCAATAACTGTGGCCTTGTACAAAGGGGTAATCACCTCTTTATCCCTGCTGGAAGAGTTTCAGTATATCATTGACAACCCAATGAGCTAACGTGGCAGCCTGTCTACACTGTTCAGAGAATTTCATATGTGACTGCACAGTTACTCCCAGGTCTTTTTCATTTTCTGCTACACTGTAGTACCACACAGTTAATATGTTAATCTAGGATTTCTGCTACCCATATGCCATGCCTTGTATTTGTAAATGTTAAACTTCAACTGCCCATCAACCTAATTTTCCTAGGTCTTCTTGCAATAGCTTACCCTGATTGCTGTCATTAGTCACCCTTCCAACCTTTGTAGTACCTGTAAACCTAGACATTAAGCCTGATATACCTCATCTATATCATTAATAAATATTAAAAACAACAGTGAGCTAAGAACACTGAATTCTGGGGGATTCCACTAATAACATTAGTCTGCAAAGAACAGTGCCCATTGATAACTACTCTGTCTTCTCCCACTTAAACATCCCTTTATCCATAGCAGTAACTTGCTCCAGTTTGTATAAAAGTCTTTTATGCACAACAGTCTCAAATGCCTTCCTGAAATCCAAGTATATAATATCAAAATTAGTTTTTGCGTCCAGTTCCTTGGTTACTGCATCATAGTATCCAATCAGATTGGTCAGACAAGACTACCATTTAACAAATACAGGCTGTGACTGCAGTATAATTGCATTCTTGTCAAGATGGTCCTGCATTACTTCTTTAACCAGATGCCATTATTTCCCTAGGAACAGACATTAAGCTAACAGGCCTGTAATTATCAGATCACCTTTTGATTCCCCTTTGTGAAGTGGAGATACATTCACACATCTCCAGTCCATAGGGACCTCTCCTGAATCCAAGGATTCTCACATAATTATGACCGACGGTTTGCTTACTTCCCTTGCTGCCTCCCTTAATATAATTGGATAGATCCCAGACACCTTTTATATACTGTAATACTTTGTATAACACGGTTAATTGATTCCAAGGAAGAACCACATTATTACATACGATGGATTATTGCTTTTTTATTTATTATTATTTTTTTTTTATTTTGCCAAACATATGCCTTGCTGGTCTTTAATTACCCTGTAATGCCTTACCGTGATCAATTATTTATTACTTGGTACCAGAAACAATTTTGGCTAAGGTAGAGAAAGCCCACACGAGAAGCACGCAAAAATGTTTACCAAGCCAGCAACAATATAAGTGTTGTTACAGCAAAGTACTTTTACCGGTAAATTTATCGAACTTTTGCATGCTTCTGAACATGTGGGCATTCTTTACCTTCACCACAATTTTTTATTGTTTTGAAAAAAAGTTCAACAATGAAGTTTGTACACACTTTTTCTTCTATTTCTCACTATTCATGTCGAACTCTAGAGCTTCATTCAATGTTAGGATCAGCATTCATAAGAAAATCAGAAACATCTTTGACCTGCTTGGACATCTTCATAATTTTTTTTCTTCTTCATCTTCGTATGCTTGCTGGTCCTCAATTTGCAGAAGAGTTTCACCATCAAGCTCTTGTGAATGCGATTCCACGTATTGGTGTATATCTGTGGCATTAAAATTCTCAAATCGAAGATCATTTCCAAGCTGAGCGACATTTTTCGGAAATGTTATTAATTTGCATTTCAAATTCTGTAGAACCTTTAGCACAGTGTGGTAAAATACGGTGCCATACAGTCCACATATTTCTTGCCATTACTTCAAGCCATGAGTCACCAACATTTTCAATAGCATTTTTGATACTGTAATTCTTCCATAATTCTGTCAAAGTTATTGCACTATTTCATGTTGTAGCCCTTATAGCTTGAGAAAAGATTCTTCTCAAACAGTATGCCTTAAGTGCAGCAATGACTCCTTGGTCCATTGGCTGCAATAATGATATCGTTGTTGGGTGGTAGGAAAATAATTTTAACATTTTCATTCAAGTCGCCAATGAAACTGGAATGAGAAGGGGCATTGTCTAATAAGAGTAAAATTTTAAAATCTATGTCGTTAGTCTGGCAATAATGTTTGACTGTAGGACAAAAATATGTTGTGAACCAATATTCAAACAATGCATGCGTTACCCACATTTTTTTTATTTGAACACCATATAATGGACAGAGTGGTTTTTGCATATCCCTTGAGAACTCATGGATTTTCGGCACGGTAAATAATTAGGCTTTAATCTACAATCACCGCATACATTTCCTCCTAATAAAAGTGGCAGCCAGTCTTTGAAGGTTTATATCCTTTCTGCAACTTCTCATTTGCTGCTAAATAAGTTCTCAAAGGCAATTTCTTCCAGAATAATCCCGTTTCGTCTACATTGAATATTTGCTCATCCTTGTAGCCACCTTTTCAACAATTTCTTTTAACTCACTGGGAATTTTGCAGCAGCGTAATTGTCTGCACTCACACTTTCACTTGCAATTCGAACATTGTGAAGTCCCATTCGTGTTTTAAAGTTATAAAACCATCCACAACTTGTGCAGTGGTACAATCTCCATCTTTTTCGTTTTCTTTTATCACTTTCCATAGGTTTGCTGCTTTGGCTTGAATGGTCATTTGACTTAAAGGTTGCAGTCTTCGATCCAAATCATTAAAAGACGTTCCATGTGATCCACAGTAGAAGTCCTTTGTTTAAAAGTCACTTTTGTCATATATGATGAAGTGGCTATTCCATGTTCTTTAATTTTCATTTTGTTTTTAATTACAGTTCTAACTGACGACTCGTTAATTCCTTTATCATGTGCTATTTTAGCAAATGATACACCATCTTTGTGAGTCTTTATAATTTCAAGTTTTAATGTTAACCATTTACGGTTTCTTGATTTGCTATCTTGTTGGCCTTTCTTTTTTTCACTCATAATTACTGTATTAATAAAATAATTTTCACAATGCAAACTGCGAGATAGTCAATACAACCACAAGCAACTGAGACGATAACAAGCAAACATAACTGTCCTCCAACTACGCTAATACAACACTGAAGTGTGAACTGCTTGCACGAACATTGCCGCACACAGCGTTGTTGTATGTGGCAACATAGCGGTTATGGCCGACAACTGATTTTGACATTCACATTTGTTTTAAAATTATAAATCTTTTTAAATTATTTTCAAAATTATAAATTGCATTGTAGCAAAACCTATGCTGATCAAAACAGCATTACACAAGGTATTACAGTATTTAGCTTCAACAGTTTCTCTTCCACTTTCCTTTCAGGTATTGCAAAATCATTTGGCTCTCCAGTAAAGTTCAATAAACTTCTAGCATCTCCTAAAGAATTTCTCATGTATGAATGTAGATGCAAAATACCTATTCAGTTTTTCCAACCTGAGCAGGGTCATCAACAGTTAACTCATTGACATCAAGTGTCTCAAAGTGATTCATCTCCTTCCTTCTTACTGCTAATTTAAGTCATAGAAGCCTTTGCTGCTTTTCTTTGCCTGAGACTTCTCACAATTTGCCTTAACTTGCCTAACTTCATTTGTGACTTGATTACAGACTAATTTATATATACCATAGGCTTGTATATCACCTGATAATATATATGAATCCCACAAGTCTAATTAGTTCATCTGGCATCCATTTAGGTCTAAGCCTTGAACTGTATTTCTTACTTGGTATGAAAAACCTAGTAGCTTCTATGATTACATCACTGAATGCTTCTCATTTAGAATTTGCTATTGGTAACGCCATCAGTTGGTCCCACTGCATAGAATTTAAAAACAGTCTCAGACCACTCTATCTACTGTTATGAAAGAAAAATCCTTTCCCATTACCCTTGACAGTAGTTATGTCTTTAATTAAATTCTGCATTATTACACAGTGATCACCGTCACTCAGTTGGTCATTTACCTGCAGTTTCTTAATGCATGAGGAATCACTATTGATAACCAGATTAAAATTATTACTTCCTCTTGTTGCCTCCCTAAAATGCTGCTGTTGAAACAGTCATCCAATAGAGGAAATCTTGCTAGTGGGTGAGTAACCAACCCACAAATTCCAGTCAACGTCTGGAAAGTTCAAATCCCCCATTATAAGACATTCTGATTTACTAGCCCACTCTGTTTCTCTGTGTGGTTGTTTGGTATACTCATAACAGTCGTAAGGCCCATAGCACTCTCCTTCTGTCATTTTTGTCACACCAAACTGTCTCAACATTGTATTCTTCACCCAGTCGACTGGATGCACTGTATTAGATTTAACGTTGCTTAACTAAGAGCCTAACCTCCCCTTCCTCCTATCCTGTGTACATTGTACTCCTTATATTCAAATTCAGCATTGCTTATGTCTGAATGATACCATGTCTCTGATATCCCTACTGTAATGTCTGCATATGAAGAATTAATCAGTACTTCAAATTAATCAAAGTTATTTACAGTGTTTCTGGCATTAATGTACATGCAAGTATACATACACAAGTTACTCTAATGTAGCCCATGTATTTACTTGCTCCATGTTTGTTCGCTTGAGATCCCCGACACCCAAAACTATGTTGGGCACACTAAACTATGTTGGACTTTTCACTTCCCCACTCTTTCCTGCTGTGTATTCACTTTGTCCTCAATTTGGAATGCAAAATCATCACTAAGTACAAAATAAGCAACTCTTCATCTTCTGCAATTTTAGTAAACATGTTCACACCCAATATCTGACACCTGACCTTGTTGCCAGTTGTAATGACTTGTAGCATCTCTCGTAGTAGCTTCACAACTTTGGAAGAGTACATTATTGTCATACCATCTGCAGCTTAATGCAACACTCTTCACACTGTTTGTACAGGACACCAAGTTCTGTTATGGCCCAGTACATTGTTTTTTGTGCACTGTAGATGAAACTCCACACTTCCTCATTGGCTTCCTCACTTATGATAAGCCTGCTGGTCTTACCACAATGCACAGAACATTTAGTAATGACAAAAGTTTTATGCTAATTGTAGATTGAATCATTGCTTAGTAAAGTTTTGCAATACCTTGCATAAAATTTCCACTTAATTTGCATCATAGACTGTTTCTTCCATTCAGCCATGTTCTTTGTCCACCAGTATACATAATAATTTCTGCTTACAGTACCAGCACCACCTCAGGTGGATCCTTCGGCAATTAATAACAAATGAGCATGAAAACTCTGACTTTATATATTTTTATCATTGCCAGCATGCATTGAATATACTGAACACATTTACAAACTTTTAAAGTTGTGAAGCAATTTTTGACTTGCCCTGTTTATTTTATATAATATTCATAAATCTTTTACATTAAAAATGTAAATATTAGAGTGTTCAATTGTTGCATAGATCTCTTGTTGTTTGTTATTTGGTTTTCAGGAGCATTAGCAACTAAGGCCATATTGCTCCAGGGATATACGGTGGTCATTCCCTGACCTTTCCACATCCTCCGTATTTGATGGTTACGGGCTCGAACCCCCGTCTAATCAAGAAGCATGTGCTATGCACTGCTGCTCCTGCCCACCTGGCTACGGTGGCGCCAGATCTCTTGTATTAACATATGAAATAATGTATGAATATCATAAATATATGCATTTTGATAATTATATAAGATGTTACTAAATCTACTATATCAAAAAGAGGTTTATTTCACTGTCTATTTGATTTGATTATTTCAGAATATTCATGAAAATTTCCAAGATCATTCAGACTGATGTTTGTAATATTTTTATGAAATTCTGAATTTTTCATAAATCAGTCTTAAAAAAAAAAAAAAAAAGAGAAAGAGAAAGGTGTTGATTTTTAAAATTTTTCAAAAATTTTAAACCAAAACTAAGCTTTTGTGTAAGATAGATACAAAAAAATTCTCTGTTTTGTTTAATCATTTCATTTAAAATTCATGCTTTATTTCTAAGGCATGAATTTACCTTTCTTCCTTTGGTGTATACAAAACTGAAATAAAGTCAGTTTTGTGATTTTATTTCATAAATGATATAGAATGTCAGTTAACTGAACATATACTTCCTTTCATCTGATGAGGTGGTATAGAAAAAGTGAACTTATGAAATTCAAAGCTAGACTTCATGATAAATATCAATTGAATAATAATAAGAATATTCCTTCTTGGCTAAGAAATGAAAAATAAGTTAGTACACAACTTTTAAATAAGTAATTTTTTTTTTATCAAAGTTATCCCTTGAACAGCAACATGCAAATGTTCATTAATAGACCTGATTGCAGCCTTTTTAGATTCTACAGAATATAACACTGACTTAAATGTTTTGCTATAAAATGCCATTTTTTTTTTTTTGTTCACATCTATCTCCATCATGGCAGTAGATAAAATATTGTATTGCTAACAAAAAAAAAAAAATAAATAGATTAACTTGATGTTACATGGTAGGGATATCCAACCTTTTCTTTTTGACTGGATACCAAAGCATAAAATAGTGAAAGGTTGTGAGCAGTATAGCTTCTCTCAAGAAGTGGATTGCAAGAACAATTTCTTACAACTAATTATGCCTTTCAAATTAAAATTAATTTTTGTTATATACTTTTATACGGATCACAAGAACAATTCCTTACCATTACACTGATGAACCAAAACATTATGACCACCTAACAATATGATGTTGGTCCTCCAAGTGCAGTCAAAACAGCTCATACCAGGCAAGGCATGGACACTACAAGATTTCCAAATGTGTCTTGTGGCATCTGGTACCAACACATAACCAGCAGATCCTTTAATTCCTGTAAGATCCGTGGTTGAGACACTGCAGGTCGGAGTTGCTGTTCCCAACACAAACCACAGATGCTCGACGGGACTGATGTCTGAGGAATTCGGGGCCCAGGGCAATACCTGGAAAGTCTTCCCCGCAAATCGATCTTGAACAATCCGGGCAGTGTGGCATGGCAATTACCCTGCTGAAAGACAGCACTGCCAGAGGGGAAGACCGTTGCCATGAAAGGGTGTACCTGGTCAGCAATGATGTTTAGGTAGGTGGTAGACGTCAGAGTGCCCAGCACATGGATGATTGGACTCAGGATATCCCAGCAGAACATTGCCCAAAGCATGACACTGCTGCCACTGGCTTGTTTTCGTCCCATGGTGCATCCAGGTGCCATCACTTCCACAGGTAAACGATGCACACCTATCCGGCCGTCCACATGGTGCAACAGGAAACGTGATTCATCAGACCAGATGACCTTCTTCCAATCACCCAAGGTCCAGTTTCGATGCTCGCATGCCCATTGCAGGCACTGTTGCCGGTGAACCGTGGTTAGAATGGACACTCGGAGCAGCCTGCAGCTACGCAGCCCCATTTTCAGCAGGGTTCGATGTGCTGTGTGTTGTGGCACATTACTCCAGTCACCAGCATTCCAAGTACTGGCGAGTTGCGCTACAGTTGCCATGTACCATCCGGGAGAGCCTTCGCTCACCTCAAGCATTGATGAGCCATGTTCGTCCAACACCTCACTGCTGGTTCGTGGGTTTCCCCTCCTCGGACCACTTTTGGCAGGTATTAACCACAGCTGACCATGAGCATCCCACCAGCCGTGCTGTTTCGGATATGCTCTGACCCAATCGTCTGGCCATTACAATTTGCCCTTCGTCAAACTCGCTTAAGTCCGCTGCCTTTCCCATCTAAAGAACAAGAGTAACACTGATTAACAGAGCTCAGTATCAGGTGTTTTTTATACCATGTCCTGACCCGTGCACACACGTAGTTCACTTGCAGTTGCTTTGATTTGCATAACAACTCGCTAGTCATAATGTTTTGGCTCATCGGTGTGAATATGCCTTTCAAAATAAAATTAATTTTTGTTATAAACTTTTATATTTAAAGTTTATTTTATTTTATTTTTTTTTTACTTTTAATAATTAAATATAAAAATATAATTGCTGCGTAACACTAAGGAAGATGCATAAACAATCATAAGAAAGCAGTACAGAAAACTTCAATATTACTAAAAAATATATGTTTTCAAAAGTCAGTGTGAAATTATAATTTGTGACACATTAAATTTTAACTTGGGGAGGGACTGCAAAATGTGAAGGATGGTCTGCACATGGGTCACCAGTTGCACACGCTTGTAGAGTTATGCAAAAATGAATGATGAAAATGAGGGTGTGAAGGCCTGAAGTACTGATAATATACTCCATGTACCTTGACTATATTTTTAAAAAGAGGAATGAATACTACTAATCTTGTTAACTTTCTCTCTAAATTATTTGTTTAGCAGTATCACACCTTCACCTATTTTTATTTATTTTTTTTTTAATTTAGTAATAGCTAATCACATCTAGATAGCTGAAAAGAAACTTCCCATATCAGTGAAATAACCTTTAACTTAGAGTTCAGTGTGTGTGTGTGTGTGTGTGTGTGAGAGAGAGAGAGAGAGAGAGAGAGAGAGAGAGAGAGAGAGAGAGAGACTAAAATTATATGTAGTAAACAGTTAAGAGTAAAAGAATAGTGAAATAGCTTTGCCCTCTTAATTATACAGAATTATCCATTTAAAATGAAACTGTAAATGCAGAAGTTAAAATGAAGCAATTTAATCAAGATGTTGAATCTTTACAGATTATTGGGCATAATCCATAAAGATGGATTTTATTTATTTATTATTTTTTTATTTTTAATAATTAAATATAAAAATATAATTACTGCATAACACTAAGAAAGATGCATAAACAATCATAAGAAAGCAGTACAGAAAACTTCAATATTACTAAAAAATATATTTTTTAGTAAAATTTGCACCATGGAGAAAATTATTTATTATTCAGCAATACATTGCAGCACCATTTATCCATAATAAATGGGTAAAGGTGCTGCAGGGGTAAGGGACCAATGTATTGAGGTGTAACAAGGATAAGTAAATTAGTAGGGATATGTGATAAACATGATTTTCACACCAATGGCCATGACGTCGCTAATATTTTGCATTATCACAAAATCAGATATTTTATATATTTTCATGATTTTTTTCTGTTTTTATTATTTTGAATAAACCAGTGTAATGAATTTGTATGCATCAATTTCATTGGGACTTGTACAGAAATTAATCAAGTTTTTTAATTGAAGAATTTGGTAATGCTGTTAGTGTGCTGTAGTAATATGTAGAAATGCACCTTCAGCAGTCAGTCAAATCACTTTGGTTGTATACAATAACCAGAGACTGTAATCGGTTGTCAGGCATTATACCAAACAGGTTCGAGAAAGTTGGTTTGGTTATTAAAGGACGCAAGGGACCCATTTGTGAATATCATAGGAGGTGCCAAAAATCTGCAGTTTTGCTATTGCCCTGTGTGAACCATGCAATTCTCCCCTCCCCCAAGTCCAGATGTAGGCTGATGTTTTTTGTTTCTCTAGATGAACCACATGGTTTGCCTATAATGCCTTGAATGAAATTACATGATGATTTTATATATGAAGGTCCACATTTAATAAAATACCTATACAGCTTTAATTTTTATATTATTAAGATAAAATTACTACTTTTAGTAAATGTACAATAAATTTAATATAAGAAAGGGTGGCATTAATTTCATTAATTCTCAGATATTTGAAATTTTTACCAAGAGCCCAAGAAAATATCCCTATGCGGAGAAAGTTTTAATAGAAAATAAAGATTTTGTGCGGTTCACAACTTCCAGTAATGGTTGTTTCTCCATTGTGGAGTGAAAAATTGTAGATTTTGATTTCGCATTTAATACTGTAGACCAGTCGGTCTCAAACTGTGCTGATGAAATCTAATAATGGCAGTCTTTTCCCAATTTACAGAAAAAAAAAAAAAAAAATGGAGTTAGTGGATAGAATTTAAGTTTTATCCTTATAGATTTTTCATAAACCTTTGGTGTCTGCTGTCACTTCTTTGCTACCGAGTACCAGCATATGACAAAACAGTGACCAAGTTTCAAATGAATGTTAAAAAGGTGAGAATTTATTTATATACACTAACAATATAGCCCTTGTAGGGCCTTGGCCTCCTTAACAATGTCTGCCCACGCTTCTCTGTTTTCTTGCATTTTCCTTCACCAGCCCCTAATTCATATTCTTCTTGGGTATTTTTCTGTGTCATCGAGCTATCTCTTCCACGGTCTTCTTGCCCTTCATCTTCCATCGGGGTTTTGGCACATGATTTTGACAGCAGCTCTGTTCTCTTCCATATTTCTGTTACCGTCTTTGTTAACCTGGTACAATTCTTGGTTTGTTCTTATCCTCCACTGCCCATCTTCATTCACTGACTTTTATATTTTCCTGAGTACTTTTCACATCCTTGCAAGCTGGATTTTTTTTTATTGCCTATTTTGTAGGCCTATATGTCAATTAACTCACCCTGCTGTGCTGTTTCAACTGAATTAATGACTTCCTTGGAGAATTCCCAAGTACTACTTTGCACTTTGAGTTATTTTTTCCTTCTGTTACACCTGTTTAGAGCAGCCATTTTTTTTTATTTGATTTTTATTTATTTTTTTTTTTTGACATAAAACTACCAATGGCTTGAAAACGACTTTTCAAATGATGAATGGTAGCTTACTATGTGCTTCCTTGTTTGAAAAGGATCTCTGGAATGCACAAAAGCACTTCTTATAAGAATGAAACTTGAAATGATGTGCGACAATCAACATATGCTTTCAAAAATGACTTATCAAATGATGAATTTACTTTAACCACTTAAAACCTTAGACTTTACTCAGCTCTCCTCATAGATGCCTAGTTTCCAGATTCTACAATTTACAGAACCCCAGTCATCCTTAGTGCCCTCCAGTCAGTCTTGTTACTCTTCTCTGCACCCATACCAACAGAATTCTTCCTAAATTGAGGCGGCTTCCAAACCTGTATGCAGTATTCAAGGGATATAACCTAACTACTTCCTTATACAATGTAATAATCACCTCTTTGTCCCTGCTGGCAAAATTCCTGTATACCATTGACAAAACCCTGTGAGCTGTCCTAGCTCATAGAACTATCACATTGGACTGTAGTTATCCCTACATCTTTTTTATTCTCTTCTATCTTGAGTTTGGTTCCACCCAAATGGTAAGTTATTCTGAGATTACTACTAATGGATGCAGAACCTTGCATTTATCAATGTTAAACTAACTGCCATTTTTCAGCTATCTTCCCAGTATATATCCAGGTCTTGAAATAGCATATTCTGATTGCTGTCATTAACCACCGTGTCCACCTTTGTATCATAGCAAATGTTTTAATAAATATAAAAAGCAGTAAGGGACCAAACCCTGTTGAACACCACTCATAACATTAGTCCATGAACAAGTGTCAAAAGCTTTACAGAAGTCTAAGTTTATAATATCAAAATAATTTTTTTCTGTTTAGTTCCTTTTTTATATTTTTTAAAACTTATTATCATAACAGTATGATTAATTCATTAAATGATTGGAAAGAGCTAAAATTACATGAAATAAAAAAAAACAGTTCGAAATCCTCTGTTAAAAAAAAAAAAAAAAACTGCAGGGAGACAGAAAGAATAACCAAGAGTCCTGACATATAATATACAGCAGACTCTCGATTTACCGGGATCGGATTAACCAGGAATAAAAAAAAAATAAAAAAAATCAACCAGAAATAAAATTCAAGTAATAACTGGAATAGGTATAAACAGATGTTTTGCAAGTCGTAAATAAGCTCTGTTATAAGTCGTCATTGGGAGATTAGTGTGCCTATTATCTTTAGTTTAGTAAGTCGCGTCGATTGTTGTGTTTCGTCGCACCGCAAAAAGACAAATTTTGTTTTGCTATTTATGTCAGGGATGTTGGGGGTTTTTTTTTTTTTTTAGGAATCGCAAAAATCATGGGCAAACACAAGAGTTGTGCTTTCAGTAAAACAAAAACTTGAAGTTATTCAAAAGTTTGAAAACAGTGTATCCGTTAAATCTCTAATGAACCATTATAATGTTGGTGACCAAACCATATGCGACATTGTAAAAAATAAAGGGAAGCATCGTCTTGGACATGCGAGTAGTGCATGTCCAATCTATCACCATACTTTTTACATAGGTTACTGAACATTTTTCAATACAGTAAGTCCAAGACTTGCGTAGCTTCGGAATTACGTTACATTAGACAGAATACGAAAAGCGGTGAAAGGATTGGCACCAATGAAGTCAACTATAATAACCAAGGCTACGAAACACATCAGTTTTTACAGTACAGTTTGTTTGTTTGTTTGTTATTTGGTTTTTAGGAGCATTAGCAACTAAGGCCATATTGCTCCGGGGTATGCGGTGGTCATTCCCTGACCTTTCCGCATCCTCCGTATTTGGTGGTGACGGGCTCGAACCCCGGTCTAATCAAGAAGCGTGTACTACGCACTGCTGCTCCTTCCCACCTGGCTACGGAGACGCCCTACAGTACAGTAACATGCGTTTTTACTTTCTTTTATGTTTTATTTTCTTATGTGCCATTCCGGCTACTTCACTGCTGTCCCCAGATAGTTTAATTGAACTAATTAAAAATATATAACTATTTTTCTTCATTCTTCTGAGGATATTATGTGGTTTTTGTAATCTTGGCATATCAGGGATATAGTAGCAATATTATATTAGTCATTCTCAAGTTCATAAAACTGGACTTACGTAAGAAGTCCTGTAACATACTCTTACATATGTCGGGGACTTAGTGTATTTTTGGATTAACCAGGAAATTGATTATCCGGGAATTTTTTACCATATATCCCGGAAAATCAAGAGTCTACTGTATATATGACTTCATATAATATCATCAATTGGCTCAAATTGAGTTATGAAAAAATAAACTTTTTCAGACAAAATTAGTTCCCATGGAATGCATGAATTGTTAATTTGACATGCTTTTTTTTTTTTTTTTTTTTTTTTTTTAACCTTTCATATTTGTGAAAAATTAGCCAATAACTATGTTAAGAATGTTAACCTGTGAGCTCTGTCCTAACCGTTCAATGTCTAAGGCTTCATATTTAAATAATTTATAACTGGAATTTAGCTTTTTCAAAATCATAGCAGAATTAATTAAAGAGGTGTCAGAGAACGAATGTGCATTTTGGCTGAGTTCAGTGTTGGAATAATTGGTCCAAAGGCTGGAATGGTGATAGTAGTAGACTCTAGTATTTGCCGTAGTTGTGGATCTGAATATAACAGAAATGCTGCCATAGCAGGCCTTGCAATTCTGTTGGCATTAAATATGATATAGATGTTACTGGTGTCTTCAATATCATATATGTACATTTCTTTGTAACTATTGAATTATGAACCAGGTCTTTTTGTATGAAGAAAAAATTAAAGTGATGTCAGTACCAGAAAAAATGTTTGAATAACAACTTTAATGTTCCGTGTATTGGAGGATTTTTCAATCTGGTTCAGTAAGCCTTCAATTTAATGGACAAAAGAAATGTGATTAACACTAGAGTGCATTCTGAATGTGCTCATGAAATAGAGAAAACTGGGTACTTACGAGTTGTGTTCCTGATTGCAGCAATAGAAAGCATCCAGTCTGTTTATGTATATGCTCACTATCATATCGCTAATTTCTCATCTGTGCCCTGTTTCTTTATTATAACCTTACTTAGAGCACGCCATCATGGTCCATTAGAAAACCAGCAAAAAGAGACTTCTTACCATCTTAGGCTAAGCTTAAGGGAGTGTAAGAAGTCTGACTTTGAAGATTCACCAGTACTTCAGCTTCTTTTCTCTGAATAACGTTTTTCCAGGAGCTGCTATAATCATGGATTCTACTAACTGTATATCAACCAATAAAGTCAAGGTAAATAAATAAAAGGCTTGTTTTTTTTTTTTATTTAACTTTATTTCAGTGCTTATAATTCATATCCTAATATATACACACACAGTATCTGTTTAAATTTTCAATTATATAGGGTGCAGATGGTATCAAAAAAAAAAAAAAAAAAAAAATTTAACATACACCTTCCATTCCCCCTGTTAGTCCATAAAGTCAAGAGGTTACTGTTTTTATTTCTGTTATTGTGCTGTGAGTTAACTTATATTTTGATTTTTTAATACCGCATGATGAGAATAAAAATGCAAAAAATTGTTTATTTTTACCATGAATCAAGTAGTGCTCCCTCCCATATTTATAGAAAAAATTCAAATTTTTTTCACTTTTATTTTCACCATTCATGAAGTGTTTTTAAAAAAAAAAAAAAAAAATGTTTTGCACCCAAGTTTATAATACTATAAAATAATGCTTAAAAGAGAGTGATATTGAACATGAAAGGTGACTTTGAAATACATAACTGTAATATTTAGTAATTTCCTTTTCAAAAAGGAAATACCCAACCCATTTAATTCATGGCACAATAATGGAAGTAAAACTAGATTTAAAAACCCACCAGATCTGAAGCAATCCATCACACAGAGCATTAAAATCATCCTTCCATATCACAGCCGGTTAGCTCAGTTACTTAAAAAAAAAAAAAAAAAATATATATATATATATATATATAAATATAAAATATTATACCAAAGAGTTAAAACCAGATGAAATAGCAGAAAGATAAAAATAAACTGGATCCCCTTTATAAGTTTATCTGTCATATTTATTACAATATATATATATATATATATTGGAGCACAATTCTATAGTTATAAAGAAATATACATATACAATATTCAGAACAATAATAACATTGCATATCTTATTCAGTACAAACAAAACTACATTACCTACTACGTAACTAGCATTACTGTTAAATTTGAATCCACAACTACAGCAAATATTAGAATCTATGATCACGAATTCAGCCTTTGGACCATTTATGCCAGCACCAACCACTCTCAGCCAACATGCAGATTCATTCTCACACCACTATAATCAGTTCTGCTGTGATCCTGATGAAACTAAGTTCCAGTTGCACGTTATTTACATACAAACCCTTTGCCATTGAATAGTTTCAATGGCATTTGCATGTTAACATTCTTAACATAAAGTTCCCAGCTAATTTTTCACAAATGTGGCAGCTAAAGCATATCAAATTTCCAATCTGTGCACTCATAATGTTCCCATAATGTGCATTATGGGAACTGATCTCAGCTTAAAACAAAATTACTTTCCAATAACTCTCTTTGAGCAAACTGATGCTATAGGAACCAGGAGTCCAATGTCTGGACTGCTGGTTCTTTACAGGATGATTGAACCATCAGGAAGAAGTGCACTTTTCTCAGGAGATTCAAAGTTCCATTGTTTAGTTATTTCCTGTAATTTTAGCTCTTTCCAATCGCTTCAACAAATTAACCATATGATTGTGGAGGTAAGTTTCAAGAAGTAAGCTTTAACATCTTATAAGAATGGCATACATCTTTGAAACTTGAAGCTGACATAGTAAATTTCTCCTATAGTTCATCTGCTTCCTTTGTCATTCCTCTGTCATGGATTTGCAAGTTGTCTATGTATATGTTTATATCATACAAGAAGTATGATATGCACATAGCTTATAATTGCTACTTAACAATTATTGGAGCAGAATATTTAAATATGCAATCATTAATTCAATATAGTTAAAATTAGTTGTGTGATTTTAAACTACTTATTTACCTGATTATACTAGATTTTTAGAGAAGATTACTTATTTATAATATTTTGGATTAGATACCGTAAAAAACAGTATTAATAACCCCACCAGACACAGTCACAAGACAAATACTCGCATAGTTCTCCCTTACCATAGTGAACTCGCAGCACAACTCTGACGTGCATTCAAAGATACCGACATCTCCCTCACCTTCTCCACTTACAATAAACTAGGTTCCCTATTTAATTCTTACAAAGATACACACAAATATCCCATCAATGATCTCAATAACTTAATATATCTCATAAAATGCCAACCGAACTGCGACACCTGTTACATCGGCAGCACAACCACCAAATTCGGTTCCTCCACAACTTCCAATACCCGCGCATACTACCACTTCAACAGTTTCAAGACAAGTCAATCCTGCACTGAGTTAACAACCCATGCTCAAACCCACAACCACACCCCCCTTGTTGACTCTGCCATCACTATTATTAAACTTAGATCGAGCTACAGAATTCTTCAATATGAAGCCCTCACCATCGAATGGTATCGACACCATTCTGATCTCAACATTATTAACGCTAAACTTCCCTTCAACCTTTCACCGGCTTGGAACCTCTCACGGCTAAAGTTCCCACGTGTCAAAAAGAGCATCATGGGAGTTTAGATTAACTTTAAATACAACACGCGCTCACTTCTCTTCCATTTGCCAACTGATGACGGTTTACTCACGAAAGTCCATCGTAACAACTATTGGCACTACCTGTCTTCTCTCTTTTTTTCATTTACGTCTTTTAACCTCTTTATAACAACCAAGGATTGGAGATCTGCATTTCTACTTCCTTGCGCTCATTTTAAAATCTGTTTAAAATATTTTCACCCCATTCCCCGCCTTAGTTCTATTTAATGCTTCTTTCAACCTAAATTTAACCACCATCTACCAAAAAATTTTATTGCAGATTTATACAAGGTGAGTACCGTTTTCTAAGCATTTGCTATTCATTTTTTAGTCAGATTTATCATAGTATTATAAGGACACTATAATTTCACTATTTTGGATTAGTTATTTAAAATTTGAGGTTAGCACATCAGTTGAATCTGTTAATAAATGCCACTATCTAATCAATTCTCTAGTGCTAATATAGTGCTAATTAGTGTTAATAGCTAATATTGAATCATTCCTCTGATGGGACGACAGTTGCTTTATGACCATATTATGATTCTTATTTTTTTACATAGTTCATTCTTATGAACAGAGAGCACAAGTTGCTTCCCTGGAACAGCTTGAGTTATTAGATTAAGATTACTGTGGATTGGTCAGGTGGAAGTCTACATAGGTTTAGAGCATCACCAACTAGTAGGTATTTTGCAACATTTGGTTGCTGTAGCTGACCTCTTCATTGGATTTTGTTGGGACTTGTAGCTTATTGAATATATCCAGTAGTGTTAGCTGGAAAATATGTAGTCAGCCCATCCAGGTTGATGATGGATGACTGGAGTTTAGGATATGTTCCTGGTGGGAACCTAGTAGGTCAGGATGGTTCAAATACCAGGAATGTCTGTCATGCAAGTTAATAGCTAATAATATGAGGCATTGAGGTTTGTCAAGATTGTGATCTTTCTAAGGTATTACATTTAGGTTGGAATAAAGAATAGCCCTCAATGGTGAAGGAATTAAGTGATATCTTGTTCTCTTTACCCATTCCGTCAAATTCATCTGTTTACCATTCCCCTAATCAGATTTCTCAGACAACCAGATTGGCCAGACTAGATCTCTCCTTAACAAATCTGCTCTGATTGCTTTATATCTCCACTCCTATCAGATGATCTTGCATTGCTTCTTTAACCCAATCTTTAGGGAGTTAGCTGTGGCAAATGATACAAGAAAGTAAGCTTATACAACAACAGTAAAAAAAAAAAAAACCTCCTCATATCCTATGTCCATTCCAACCTAAATTTGTCTAGTTCTTCCCTAATTTTATTCAAACTATCCACCTCTAATATACCAGATGGGAGTTTTTTCCAACAATCAACCATCCTTCCTCAATTTGAATTTATGCCCCCTCATGTGTGTAGTCTAAGCAAGGGGAAAGATTCCATTAGCATTGAGCTTACTCAATCCAAAGCCTTAATCACCTCAATAAGATCTCCTAGTACAAATGAAAGATACATCATCATAATACTGCAATAAGGGAATATATATCATCTTCCATTATTGCAGTATTTGGACTAGAGATAGTGCAATTTACAGAACTGAAACTTTTCTGGTAACAGCATCCTTTTGCCCTCCTCACTAATCTTGTTGCTACGTCCATTCTAACAGATCCACATCCTTCTGATAAAATCAGGCATCCTGACCTGTATGTAATACTTAAGATGTGGTCTAACCATTGCCTTATACAATGGGATAATCACTTCCTTATTTCTGCATACATTGACAAAACTCCATGAGCTAGCCTGGCTTGACTGCTCAGGGATTTCATATCTGACTGCAGTTACTCCCAGGTGTCTTTTTCTCTGAATGTCCTCATTATGGCTAAATAAGGCCTTGGGTTTCAAGAATTTTACATACATAAGTTAGTGCAAAACATCAAATTTGTATGGAGCAGATTTCAAGAAAGCAAAAGTAAGTTTACATGAATGGATTCTTACTACATATTTCACTATGAGTGCCTTCAAGAATTGCCTATCTTTGCATTTTGAATAAGTAATATAAAGTTTACCAGTGCCCTGATTAATTTTATATACCCTGAAAACATTAAATGTCATACATCAGTGTTGTATGGTTGCGCAGCAATGATACTCCTCAAAGAGATATTGAGCTGTCTGAAGTCAGGATGAACCTAGTGAAGTGTGGTTATCTGGCACGTGGGTCCTAGATCCACTGGATTTAGAGATTTCTTATTCTGTTACTCAAAATGCTGCTCCCCAACGCTCTTGCTGCTGTGTATATACTCTACTAATCAGTTTGTGTGGTTCTCTGATAGGAGGTTTCTCTTATTTTAGCATTAGTAGAGGCATATGAGGCAAGAAAGCAAGCTTATGCAACATCAGTTTAAAAAAAAAAAAAAAGACTTTCCACTTCATCCCTCCATTAGTTCGAAATACCTGTCCAGCTGAGCCTTAAATTTATTTAGGCTATCAACTTCCCACAACAAGGGATGGAAGTCTGTTCCACCAACCAACGCTGGCTAAAGGCAACCTTCCGGACATCTAACCTACATCCATCCTTCCTCAATTTGAACTTATTCCCTCTCAGGTGATTATTCTGAGCAAGAGGCAGAATCCCATCAGCATTGCGCATGCTCAAACCATTCAAGGCTTTATACACCTCTATCAGATCACCTCACCGGTGCCTAGTCTCCAGACACTGCAATTTGCAAAACTTAAGCCTTTCTTCGTAAGAGCAACCCTTTGTTCCATTCACTAACCTTGTTGCCCTTCTAAGGATGTAGAGCTCCTTCCAGCAGCTCTACATCCTTCTTGAAATGAGGCCTCCAGACCTGTATACAGTACTTATACAAGGGAATAATCACCTCCTTATCCCTGCAAGAAAAATTCCTGTATATCATTGATAAGACACCATGAGCTACTCTTGCAGCCCATCTGCACTGCTCAGAGAACTTCATATCTGCCTGCACAATTACCCCCAGGTCCTTTTCATTCTCCACCACTGTCAGTGTAGTACCACAGAGTTTATACGTTGCTCTGGAGTTGCTGTTTCCCATATGTAGTACTTTACATTTGTCAATGTTAAACTTCATTTGTCACCTCTCAGCCCATCTGCTCAACCTTTCCAGAACTTGTTGCATCAGCATAGCATCAGTAGTGTCCTTAACAACCCTGACAACTTTTGTATCGTCTGCAAACATGGACATTAAGCTGGTTATACCATCATCAATATTATTTATGAATACAGAAAACAATAATGGACCCAACACTGAACCCTGAGGGACTCCGCTAATAACATTGGTCCATGATGAGCAGTGTCCATTGATTATGACTCTGTCTTCTCCCCCTCAACCACCCCTGTATCCATAGCAGCAATTTGCCTCCAATGCCACGCTGCTCCAATTTGTGCAGCAGTCTTCCATGTGCAACAGTATCAAAAGCCTTTCTAAGATCCAAGTATATAATATCAAAGTTATTCCCTGCATCCAGTTCTTTTGTGACTGCATCATAGTATCCAATAAAATTGGTCAGGCAAGACCTTCCCTTAACAAAACCATGCTGTGTCCAAGCTATAACTGAAATCTTGTCTAGATGATCCTGCAGTGCATCTTTAACCAGTGCCTCCATTAATTTTCCTGGAACAGAAGTTAAACTCACAGGTCTATAATTACTTGTGTCAGCCTTTGATCTCCCTTTGTGAATTGGGCTGGGTCACATTTTCACTTCTCCACTCTGTGGGTACCTCCTCTGAGTCCAAGGAAGCTCTCATAATTATGGCTAAGGGTTTGCTTACTTCCTTTGCTGCCTCCTTTAATATAACTGGATAGATCCCATCCACCCCAGGTGCCTTTCTTGTGTTTATCTTCCACAATTTCTCTTCTACTTTACTCTCAGTTATTACAAGATTATCAAGCTTACTGCCAGAGTTGAATACACCTATGGCATTCCCCTTGCTGAATAACTCCTCATGTGTGAATACCGATGCAAAATATTCACTTAGTTTGTTAGGTACCCGAGCAGGATCATCAACAGTTGAACCATCGATATCAAGTGGACTAATCTGATTCATCCCCATCCTTCTAGAGTTTACATAAGTAAAGAACTCTTTGCTGTTTTTCTTTGCATCCCTTGCCAAAGATTTCTCGTAATCTGCCTTCGCCTGCCTAACCTCCTTTGTAACTTGGTTACAGATCAACTTATATCTATCATAGGCTTCTGTGTCATGTGTTAATTTATATGTATTCTAAGCATTTTTCTTCTCTGCCATATGTCTCATTAGTTCATCTGACATCCATTTAGGCCTAAACCTTGAACAATATTTCTTAGTTGGTACGTAAAACCTAGTAGCTTCCAAGATAAGTTCTTTGAATGCTTCCCATTTTGAATTTGCTGTTGGTAACATCATCAGTTGGTCCCACTGTATAGAATTTAAATACTGTCTCAGACCGTCATAGTCACCTTTACGAAAGCAAAAGCCCTTCCCTTTACCCCTGATGGTAGTTACCTCTTTGAGTAAATCCCACTTCAGCACAATGTGATCACTGCCACCTAGTGGTTCCTCTATCTGCAGATTCTTAATGCATGAAGAATCACTACTGATAATCAAATCAAAAGTTGAAGGCTTTTCCTTTATTAGAAGAATTTCTTGTATTATGCACATTAAGATATCTTGTCTTCAATTATTAGTTATGGGGTGTCTATCATATGTCATGTCCAATTTGTGGGATACGTTGTGCAAGGAAGACTTGGGAAGGAGGCAGAGGAACATGTGGCAAAATATGCTACAGCTATATAAACTGTTGACTCCTCTCCATCTTAGCTGATCATTATTGGTATGAACATAATTTGATATGACCCACCCACATAATGTAAGGGTTCTCATTCTTAGCATTAGCATATGATGCAAGAAAGCAAGCTTATTTAGCATCAGCCAAAAAAAAAAAAACTCCCATTTCACCCCTCCATTCATTCCAAATGCCTGTCCACCCCAGCCTTAATTTTATTTAGGCTATCAAACCACAACAAGAGATGAAAGTCTATTCCACTAATCAACTAACCACTGGCTAAAGGCAAATTTCTGCACATCTATTCTACAACTGTCTTTCCTCAATTTTAATTTATGCCACCTCAGGTGCAGAATCTAAGCAAGAGGAAGAATCCATCAGCATTGAGCTTGTTCAAACCATTCAAGGCTTTATACACCTCAATCAGATCATCTTGCAGGTGCCTAGTCTCCAGACACTGCAATTTGCCTTTCTTGGTAACAGCAACCCTTTGTTCCACTCATTAATCTCATTACCTTCTCTGTACTCGTTCCAGCAGCTCTACATCTTTCCTAAAATGAGGCCTCCAGACCTGTATGCTCTTGTGCATAGTAGCCAGATTCTGCTCTGCCCTCCCATTTCTTTCCAGTGTAAACCAGTATTTCTCAACCTGTTTTTCAGAGGTGGTCCACTTTTATATTTGAGGTAGAAGCAAAAACCATTAAACTCACGTGTAAATATATTTTTAAATACAATAATATGTATTCATACTTTACGTACCATATGTAGTGTACATTTAGGTTGTTATAGGCATACCTGTATATCCCATCACTGTTGACAGTGATGGGATTATGGAATTGTTTCCTACAACAAAAAAGCTTTGTTTTATATCAAGTCTCATGGACCACTTTCATAAATTATGCAGGCCACAGGTTAGAAAACACTGGTCTAAGCCCTATTCAGATGCAGACCACTGAATTTGACAAAGGTGGATTTATTTAATTTTTATGATTTTAACTATTGTAGATTTACATGTATAACAAGCCTGACTTTAGTTTATACCAAATATTTTTGATGTTAAACATCCTTGGGGGCACCTCAACCAAGTAAATTTAATCGGTCACGAAAAATGCAACACAGAAAGTGACATCATCAGCAGCTTTTACCAGAGGTAAATTATTGTAACTTTTTTTGGTGCAATCGTACGTGTATTGTTGCAATCATACTTCCTGCAGTGGCCATTTGATGTAGGATGCTGTCATTTGATTGTAGACCTTCAAATGGGTAATTAGGCTTATTGGCTTGGATTTTGCTAACCTCTTCAAAGCCAAGGATGTTTCACATAAAAACTATCTACTGCACGTGCTCGGCACACATGCTTTTTTTTGTTTTTAATCTCCCCATCCCTTCGATATGCAGAATTATCTTTTGAAATTATGATAGCCATTTTGGTGAAATCTGGTATTCCTTATGTTTTGAGGTTACAGCTTTACAACGGTTTTCGCAGCCTGGCTGCTAGATGGTCCAACAGACTCGGTTGGTCCATCTCTCCTTCCATTCTGCCATATGTCCCACTGCCCCCCCCAACTTTTACCCCATCTACCTCAATGTATCATGATTAGTCAGACTAAACTTAACTGAAAAAGATCTAAACTGCACAACAACTAAATTCATTTCACAAATAAGTGTTTTCAGTTCTAGTCTCAATGACATCCATTTCCAATTAATTTTCCAAATTACACTTACTTTTGACAGAATCTCAATTATTGATTGGCTCAACCACCACCACTCATTATTAGTTACATGGTACAAAGAAGCCTGAGGCTTATGCAACTCATGTGATCTAATTATTTACTCTTATTCCATTTTATTTAAAAGTAGTCCTTGTGCATATGTCCACATTTATATCATTCATTAAAGACTTCCTAGTTTGGAATCCCTTCTGTTTGATTTTCTCTGGCATAAAATCTCTTAACATCATTCCATCAAATTTATCTGTTGCCTTTGTTATTCTCCAATCTAATTTTACTAATATTAATGTAATTTTTCCTTGGTGATTTAATGTTTATAACTCCAACTGACTTCCATTTTTTAGCTGCACATGGGACCCATTTGGTAGAGAAGCTGAGGATTTAGCCATAATTAATGAACTTGCCAGACAAACCTAACTGTACACTCACAGTCTCAGCACTGAGATTGTTTGATTAACAGCAATAGTGCCAATGATAAATGCCAATCAAAAATACATCCAAGACCTGAAATTGAAAATACAGAATTAAATTAAATCTGAATTTTAAAAGTAGTTTCCTCTATTTTTGAAAATTTTAGAGCTGTGGTGATATTTTAATTGTGGTCATTAATATTTATTTAACTTCAACTAATTCAAATTTTCTTATTAATATTGACATTACATATTTAAAATTTTTTTTTTAATATGTGCATTCTTATTCACTTTAAACTCATACTAACTAAATTGAAAATAAAAAATTTTATTCTGTACCTGGCTTGTTAACAGAGTGGTATAAATATTTCAGAGCTGCTGTGCTCTTCTTCTTCATATCAACAATAACAAGTACAGTACCATTGAAAAACCAAATGGGGAAGCAATTTCAATTACCTACTTGTTTTAGTTTCACAAGTTAAGTTAAAATATTGTAAGTTGCAATATTTTGTGTAAAGAATTTGATTTGTTATAACTAAGTTTATGAAAAACATTCTGAGAGTTCACTTCCATAGGCTAAAATAGCTTCATAGTGTTCAGCTTGGTTTTAAATCTGTAGATGGATCCATTATAGCAAAATAACACAGATCACATTTGAAGTCTAATGGGTGTAATTCAGACAAATTAATTTAAACCCCATTCTTTATTTGTGTAAATTGGAGATTATAAATATTGAATGTATATAAACTGTGATTATTAGTTATAGATCTGGGACTGTTACATTTGTCTAATATCTGGTGGATTCATATATAGTTACTGAATCTTCAGTAGACAAGACAGGACTATAATTATAAAGAAGATATTATATATTGATATTTGTAAAGTTAATTAAAATGCAAAGTATATAATGTATATAAATCATATGTACTTATTACAAATCTCAGGCATTCATTTCTTGTACTATACTCATTATTTTGTACGTATAATTGAACAGATAGTACATTCATTTCTTATTTCTTTTTATCATAAGGAGTGGGTTCGGTGTATCATGTGGTCAGCTTACCAAGAAGTAAATTAGTGAAAACAGTTTGAACTTTGTTTAAATGTCAAAAATAACATCATGTAAATATAATATTAATGAAGTAATATGGGCATGAAATTGAATTCAAGGTTTAAACTGTGCAAATTATTTCTCGGTAAAGTGGCATATGGCCCACTCCGCATATTTGATCATGTAATTAACAAAACTTGAAACTTTTAAATTATGGTTTAAAAAGTGTTTCCATCACAAGCACCAAACTATTTTTAATAAGATCTGATGGAAAAAAATGAATTTCTATCTGGAGGTATCAGAAATTATTTATGTAAAGCCAAGTGCACAAAAAAATTTAAAAATAAGCATTATTTTTAAAAAATTATTTTTATATGCATAGCAAATGTCATGTACAAAGAATTTTTATAAAATTAACAATTGCTGTATATTAGAAATGTGAAGGATTTGTATTTTACTTGTTGATCTTTGATTAATATTTATATTACTATTATTTTAATAAAACTCTCAGTGGTAGCACTTCAAAAAATATAATGTGTGTGATGTGTATTTAAATATCTTTATTTCACACTTTCAAGTAGGTTCCAATGTTCTTTTATCAGAATTTAACATTAATTTCATTTTATTATTATTAGCCATATGGTGCAAGGAAGCCTGAGACTTATGCTGCACCAGCCAAAAAAAAACCTCAGTGCCCTGAGAGAGAAAGTAAGAGGGAATCACCAAAAAAGAGAAGAATGATGATATCCATCTAAGGACCCTGAGTGTGCCAAGCCCATACTCACCAGATGTGAGGTCCTGGGGTATATCTCAGAAGCACAAGTCATTGTTGAAAAAAAGTCACAAGTTACAGTTAAATGTGGAAGTGTCTGCAATTCTGCCCAGACATGATAGGAGGGAGCATATGATGAGAGCTTTCTCATTCAATTTGGCATTGGAGAGATTGTTCAAGGCTAATGGAGTAAAATTTTTCTTAGTGTGGTCTGTGCTTGTTAACAGGGCAGATTGTTTCTACAGGGATGGGGTGCACTTAAATACAAATCGTTCAAGAATATTTGCTGATGCTATCGAGGCAGTGTTAGGTGGGTTAGAAAACTGCTAACTTGGGGGATTCACAGACTAATGGATTAACAGTGGGCAGAGGCAAAAGTGATGTTTGCACTGCTTCCATTAGAATAAGCAGAAGCCTGGAAAGCAAAGTGATGGGGATTTCCAGGAGTGCTGGAAGTTATCATGGAACAAGTAAATAAATAGGCTGTGTTAGGATAACTAAGAGTAAGAACAGGTGCATGTACACCAAGGTAAGGAGTATCGTAAGTAAATTTGAATTTGAGGCTGGACAAGACATCAAAGGCAAATATTGTTGGGATATCAGAGACGTAGTGTCAAACAGATATAAGGAATGCAGAATTGGAATTTGGGGAGTACAATGTGTACAGAAAGGATAGATAGGGAGGAGGGGCCTTCTCCCTTTTATGCTATCAGTTAAGAAATACATAAAATCTAAGGACGTGCATCCAATTGACATGAGTGGCCAATACAATGTTGAGTCAGTTTTGTGGGACATAAGCACTGGGAAAGCAAAATTGAGAGTGGGAGTATGTTATAGGCAAAATAACTCATGAGTACAATAAACTGTACAGAGAAATAGTGAGCCAGTAAATCATACTGTCTTATAATGGGGGATTTTAACTTCTCAGATATAGACTGGAACTTGTGCATTGTTCACTCGCAAGACTTTTGTGGACTTATTGGATGATTGTTTTCTACAGCAGCATGTTCAAGCGGCAACCAAAGGCTGATAATTAGATCTTTTTGATGATTATTCATCCATTAAGAATCTTTTTTTTTTTTTTTTTTTTTTTATAGGAGCATTAGCAACTAAGGCCATATTGCTCCGGGATATGCGGTGGTCATTCCCTGGCCTTTCCGCATCCTCCGTATTTGGTGGTGACAGGCTCGAACCCCGGTCTAATCAAGAAGCGTGTGCTACGCACTGCTGCTCCTTCCCACCTGGCTACTGAGGCGCCTATTAAGAATCTTAATGGATGAATTAAGGCCTTTTTCAATTATAATCGACAGTAAAGGTTTGTGGTAACTAAAGTAAGATACATAGTTGAAACAATTCAAACTATTAACATTGCGATTGAAGACCAAGTCGACACATGATTGACCACACGTAGTAGATTTTGTAGGATCTGATGCGAGTTTAAGATCAAATGTTGATTCCATGAAGTCGAGGAATGGAGCATTTTCCGGGTTCTTAATATCAATGTTGAAATCGCCCACTAAAATTATTGGGATCTTTTGAAAGTTGAATTTCCTTACAACTTTAGGTATGTGTCCAAACTTTGGCATATAAATTGCTAGATTGGATATTAAGAAAACTTGAATCTGCTCCGATGTTGAATCTTACAAGCAAAGTTCTGTCCATTTATTTCAACTTCAGCTGCACAAATGTTGCCACAATTATCTGTGGCAACATTCACTGGTGGCAATTGACGCAAATCTCCACGAAATATATCTGGGCCATCAAACTAGCAATCAAATTCTCAGGTGATCTCTTGCAGTTTGGCGTTGATCCGATGCAAAATGTCAGCTCTGATCATGCTAACTTCATTGATGAATACTACTTGCAAGACTGCCATGTATTCGTGCCATACCAATACTAACTTTAAACACTGAATGAACTGTAGTGCTGTTGATCACTACGGCCGCCTTCCTCATCGACGTGCAGGCAACGAGTGCATTGTTAAGCGAGTTATGCACCTGACGCGATTTTAAGTTTCCATAATTTTCAAGGTAGACATCTTGCCACGGCCTGCTGGACCAGTAAAAAATATTTGAAGTGTGTTAACTCAATCTGTTCTTCAATGCATAACTTCAAGAATCAACTTGCATTGTTCTCTTCGTCATTCAAACTAACTTGCAGTAATCGTCGCTGGTCGTGCCTATCTTGTCAACAGTGGATAGTGAGTTTGCCGAAATCATTTCAATATCATCATTGTTCTCTTGAAGTCTGTTACTAGCATCCTCTTTATCATCCATTTCGGTGCAAAGTTTTCTGCAATACTCTCTTTTGTCAATATCAATGCCCCATTCATACCTTTTGCAGCAATTCATAAAGTACTCTTCATTTTCATCATATATCTGAAGAAACTTGTTTGAATCTAAGATTCAAACCATTTCATTTTCGAAAGGCCAGTAAAGTAAAACCATCTCATGTTTATACTCTGCCAATTCAGACATTTCATAGTGGCGATACCTTGACTCGCATCTATTTTCTAGGTTTACATTGTCCCTTCACAACATTGTATTTCACTGCAAAATCAGCCAAGCAAAGCTGACCAAGCTCGCCATCTTTTTTTTTTTTTTTGGTCTTGTATAATATTTTCATTCCATGTGTCAGTAGAATCATCATCGAGATTTTCTTCAGCCATTCGCTTCTTGCTCTTACTTTTCCGGCGCTCGTGAGGCGACATTGGCTGGCCAAGCAAATAGCTAGCTCATTTCAACACTTTTCTTCAAACAGGCCTATGGGGTTGGGAAATTCCATACTGCAATAATTAAAGACAAACACCAGCCAAGGAATAAAAAAATTTATTCATATCCAACTTGTGCTCTTCTAGAAACACCGTATCGTAATGTTTCTTGTCAATATCTTTCTTATATTGTTGAAAACATTTGAAACTTGAATGTCGATTGTCTTGTGTGTTCATCGATATTAAAACTCGAGTTTGATCCATGGGTCAATAATGGAATATTGAATCTGCATCGATCATCGTTCTTGGAACAAGTAAATGTATGCTTGTGCACTTGATTTGAGTAAGACATTGAAAGATCCGAAGCATTGACACTGCACAATTCATCTATTATTTCTACAATCTTTGGCATATCTTCCAAAACCAATTCTTTAGGATCATTTTATAGCCACAGCAAAATGTGAGCATGCGGACTGTCACAATGCTGGAACTCTATACTCTTGAATAAATCAATTTGAATTTCCCAAAAAGGTTGTACCTTTTCAATTGCAGTATATTCACTATAACGTCAACTAGCTTATTGATTGAACTGAGAGAACGAACATGGGAAACAGACTTTTTCAAAATAGGTAACGGTGTCAGACAGGGCTCTATTCTGTCACCTCACCTTTATAATCTTTATGCCGAAGATATCATGCGTGAAGATTTAGAGATGCATCAAAATTGGATTAAAAGATAACAACCTTTTAATCCAATGTGAAGCAAGTAAGAACAAAGGATTGTTTCTGAATGTGTAAAACTAAATTTCTGGTAATTGGCTCGGTTCCAGTAAAGAGGTTTAATGGGCAAGATATCGAAGTTGATGAATTTGATAACTTAGGATCAAGAATAAATAAAAATAGTGACTGCTCAAATGATGTAAAGAGACTACAGGCAATTGCTAAAATGGTCGCTAATCTGATAAAATTATGGAGAGATCATGATCTGCCTCTAAAGACGAAACTGAGGATCATTGATTCGGTAATTTTTCCATTTGCCACATGGATGTGAAGGATGCGATTTGAAGAGAGTTGACAGCAGAGGTATTGCTAAAAAAAATAGTACCGGAACGCTGGTTCTCTAGAAGACTATATGACAATGCCACATCGACTGTACAGTAACTGAATTAAACTTCAGACTCACGGTTTATTGAACAACTAGTTGTAGCATCAACTCATGGCGAATCAAAATGCAGCGTTTGCGCGCATCACAGTATGTCTCATTCGTTGGATTTCTTTATCTAACACATTGTACTTTAATAAGAAACGTTCAAGTTTCATTGCGAAATTTATATTTTTGTTTTTAAATAAATTATTAATTTTAAAGATTACTATTAATATATATTTTTAGTAGCAATGGGAAAAATAGATATTTCCCCCTCCCCTTTGAAAAAAATGATTTATTAGTGGCTGTGGTTAGCAGCTAAATGATGCCTTGTTTGTTTCATAGGATTACAGGCCTAAAATAATAAATAAATAAAGGAAAAGAATTAAATAAAAATGAAAACTGAAGTCAAAAGGAGTTGAGATGTAGATTTATGGAGTTAATTTTTTATATATATATATATAATTTTAAAATATAAAATTTTATATTTTAAAATACAAAGGGTACTAGGAAAGTTTTGCAATACAGCTTTGTTTATTTAATTTTTTCAAAGTAATTTCCTCTACATTCAATACACCTCTCCATCCTCCGAAACCAATCTTTAAACCAGTTCTGCCAAGTTTCACTAGGGAGTAAAGCACACTCGTCCCAAGCCCGTAGAAGGTCCTCATCACTGGAAAACCGCCTCCCTTTTAGCTTCATTTTCACATGCGGGAACAGTGCAAAGTTGCAGGGAGCAAGGTCTGAACTGTAGGGAGGGTGCTCGAGAAGTTTCAGTCCTGTCGTGGTCAAATATTCGGTGCAGGCTTTGGCGCGGTGAGCTGGAGCATTTTCGAGATGGAGGTACCAGGTGTCCATTCTTGACTTTGGCCGCAGGTTCTTCATAGATCCAATGACTTTAGGCAGGCATTGTTCAGTATACCACTTAGCTGTGACTGTCTTCTGCGTGTCCAAAACGACACGTTCCACACTTCCACTCGATTTGAAAAATACAGCTATCATTTTCTTCTTTACAGATCGGGATTTTCTGACAATTACGGGTGTGTCGTCATCATCAAAGACCCAAACTTTGTTTTGAGCCTTGGTCGGCAGATCGTAATAGTACAGCCAAGTCTCGTCACCTGTCACGATGTTGTTCACATACCGAGATTGTCCCTTATCAAACTTTTTTAACATCTCCCGGCACCAAGTCACACGTCGTGTCATCTGCTCTTCAGTCAGTTGATGCGGCACCCAGAGAGAACAAAGTTTCTTCACGTGCAAATGATCTTGCAGAATCGAACGAATTGCTGGTGCATTTAGGCCCAAAGTATCCTCTATCTGTTGGTAGGTCACTCGCCTGTTTTCGTCAAGCATTTTCCTCACAGCAGTAACGTTTTCCTCCGTAACTGACGTTCGTGGCCTTCCCGGCCTCTCAGAATCCTCCAGAGTGAAATTTCCCCTTTGGAATTCTCTATACCACCTGAATATCGTTGTACGATGTGGACAATCATCATCTAGTGCAAGAGTCATTTCTTCTAAGCACTGGTCTATGGTTAAACCACGCACGAAATTATACCGCAAAACTGTCCTTATCTCATTTCGTGACCACGATGCCATCGCAAGCACTTTACACTCTCACTACTAATGAATAACTGAGCCCATCGACTTGGCGCGGCGGCTACTATGCACGTATGAACATGTCTCAACATGCAGCAACAAGCAGCTTCCTGTGATTCATTGTTGCGTCATATTGCAAAACTTTCCTAGTACCCTTTGTATAATGGGCAGACATTGGCTAAAATGGAGCCTCGGCCTAGAAGAAGATTAAGATGACAGTCATTTGTGCCAGTTGCAATAAACATTACAATTAAAACATTACAAATCTGCCATTAATAAAGAATTTTATATACATATTACTGGGTTCAGGTGGGTAATTATAACAGGTTCAGTACAGTGAGACCAGTGCACCTATGGCACACTCAGGGTCCTGAGCTGGATATCATCATTCTCCTCTTTCTTGGTGATTTCCTTCTACTTCTACCTCTCTCTCAGAGTAATTCGGGAATTTTATTTGGCTGGTGCAGCATAAGCCTCAGGCTTCCTTCCAGCCATATAGATGATAATAATCTCACTGTACTGAAACCTTTTATCACCTACCTGAATCCAGTAGTGTGTATATAAAATTCTGTATATCTCCTAGACTACATTTTAGCCAATGTGTGGCCATTATATTATAAAGACAATTCAAAATATTACTTATTAAATTAGTTTATATACGTGAAAACGTAAGTAAATTACCATATTGCACTGGAGAAATGAATGTAACAACATAGAAGAGAAAAAAGGGGAGAGGGGAAAGAAAAACTGATTTCAAATGAGTAAGGAGAAAACTTGTTAAACATTAACACGTGGCTATTATAACCACTATTTCATTCTTTTCGAAATCTTTTGTGTTTATATTTCGCTATTCTGCCATATTTTTTGTATTGGAATAATAATTAATTGTGACTATCTCATACTAATAATCAGTGAATCGACATTGTCCATCGCAATTACAAAACTAGAATATTCTCTAGGAACTCTTAGCAATGTTCCAGCCTGTTCTTTTAAAATCAGTAAACGAATTCGCGATTTAAAAACAGCGTCAAGTGTGGCGGAGAAACACCCTAGGCAACGTAGAAGGAGAGTGGGCGGAGAAAACGGTGAGTGACCCACCTGTCTCATTAATCTGGAGTTTTACTACTTAAATAATCTTATGATAATAACAACAAGAAAATGGGATTTTTTTTCGGGATTCGTGACTTATACATAATTTGCAAGTTATTGTTATTATTATTAGCCACATGATGCAAGGAAGCCCAAGGCTTATGCTGCCCCAGCCAAAAAAAAAAAAAAGAAATAAATAACGTTCATCGTGGATGTTTATACATTGAGCGAGTTAACTAAAAACAAAGAAAGCGTGTTGAGCTATTTGAAGTGTAAGAACTTACGAAGGAATTATTTTGGGTAAAACTCGATTAGGATAATTCAGCCAACATTGTGGATAGGAGGATTGAAAAGTTGCAACTCCACCCACACCCCGCTCACTGTCTTCTTAGGTTGATATGCCTAGGGTGTTTATTTTTATTTTAAACATCCATCGCAATTACAAAACTAGAAAATTCTCTTCACAATGTTCCGGCCTTTTCTTTTATAGAACATTCAGTGGCGTAGCTACCATGTAGACAGGCAAGGAAATTTCCTCCGGGCCCTTTAGGCGGCCGGTGTCTTTGACTGCCTCCTGTTTTTGCAATTTTCATAAGTAGGTAGGGGCCCGAACATGTCCTTTGCCTCCGGGCCTGAAAAAGGGTAGTGAACAGATTATTAGCCATATGGTGCAAGGAAGCCTGAGGCTTATGCACCAGCCAAAAAAAAAAAATTCCCGCGTTACCCTGAGAGAGAGAGAGTCAGAATTAGAAGGGAATCACCAAGAAAGTGAAGAATGATGATATCCAGCTCAGGACCCTGGGTTTGCCAAGCTCATACCAGATCTTATTATTATTGTTATGATTAGCCATGTGGTGCAAGGAAGTCTGAGGCTTATGCTGCACCAGCCAAAAAAAAAATAATAAATTCCCGCATTATCCTGAGAGAGGGAGAGTCGGAATTAGAAGGGAATCACCAAGAAAGTGAAGAATGATGATATCCAGCTCAGGACCCTGGGTTTGCCAAGCCCATACCAGATGTTATTATTAGCCATGTGGTGCAAGGAAGTCTGAGGCTTATGCTGCACCAGCCAAAAAAAAATAAATTCCAGAGTTACCCTGAGAGAGAGAGGGGGGGGGGGAATCAGAAGTAGAAAGGAATCACCAAGAAAGAGAATGGTGATATCCAGCTCAGGACACCCTGGGTGTGCCAAGCCCATACTCACCAGATGTGAGCCCCTGGCCGCTGTTTTTATATCATGAACTCATTTTCCGATTCAAAAACAGCCGAATGGGGGGGGCTAAAAACTCCACCTAAGCTAAGCACCCCACTCGTCGACAACACAATCAGAAAGAAAACTCCTCCATAATAATCACCCACTCACAGAACTCGATTGTACTGAGTGAGAGGTGCCTTCACCTGTCAATCGCTTCTTTCCTCCCCATGGTGGACGGTTTACCCGATTCTGGATTTAACCTTATTTTGTCCTGATGAAGTAATCGGAAATTGATTCGCTTTTTTTATTAGTCTTTACCACAGAGTAGTCCTCCAGTATAGCTCCATGGTCATCGTCAGCTCCAACTTGAATATTGCCAGAAAACTCATATCTGCAATCTTGGCGGAATTCAGTTGTTTTTAGCCTTCCCAAAGCCTCGAAAAGATTAATGGTTAAAGAATAACCATTAATCTTTTCGAGGGTATTCTTTAATTATGGTTAAAGAATAACCATAATTATAGCCCGATCTCTCGTACGTTGCCTAGAAAAAAAAAAAAAAAAAATTTCGCTGTTTATAAATCAGTAACTCGTTTTCCGATTTTAAAACAGCAGGATGAGGGGGATAAACACCCTACCTAAGCCAAGCACTCCCCTCCTCGACGACACAAAACAATCAGAAAAAACCGCCTTCGCAGTAATCACCCAATCACAGAACTCGACCGTATAACCATTCAGCAGAGAAAAGTCGTACCCATATAATGGAATTTGGCCAAAAAACATTACATAAATATTACGTGAACCGCTTACGTACAAAAATGTAAGCGGTTCACGTGGTTTCTTGAAGCAAGATTTAATGAACGAAATACACAACATTGTCATAAAACATCAATAGTCAACTTTGTATTATATAACATCCGTATGATTACTCAACTTTTAACAGCCTTAGGGCCAACTTGGCTCCAAACCCTGGCTAAGGTGCCTTAAGGCGGTTAAAAGTTGAATAATCATACGGATGTTATGATAATATAAAGTTGACTACTGATGTTATATGACAATGTTCTGCCTATGGTATTCAAGTCGTGAAGAAGTTCAGGACTTATATAGTTTTAATGAACGAAACTAGTATGATTTCAGACGAAATCGATTTATACTGGACATGACAGAGCAGAGTCAAATATACATAACTCATTAATTAGAAAGGAACATCTAGTCATGACGTCTTGGTCTGGAAAAATATTTTCAATGACATTCATGCCATTGGACTCCGTGGGCCTTGCCTTATACAATTATTATTACACAGACCCTTCAGATCTGCTACTGCATTGTCTCGATTGATGGTAAAAGTAGAGAAGGCAAGGTTCAATACTCAGCGTGACAGTTTCTCACTGCAGATAAATAACATAACAAGATATACCAAATACAGTAGAAACATGTACAGGCAACTCCCGTATACCATACTTCTACAATACGGTTTCGCTCTAACACTATTGATAAATTGAAGAAATCCTCGCACAACACGGTACTTATATAACACGGTTAGAGAATTTCGGTAAACCTCATATAAAAAGGTATTTTTGTGCGGGGAAAACCCTGCTATTAGGTTGGATGTAATTTTTCAACATTTCCACTCGTTTTGAAACCCCGCTGTTGACTCGCAAGTCAAAAAAAAAAAATTTAGAAATCCCTATATTTTATTTCGTTGGGAAATCCATGTTACGTTCTGAGCCATTGAACTTGTGGAAAAATCTAGATTTTTGAGTTTTATTACTATTGGATAGCACACTTTGCCATCCAAAAGATTTAAATCATCTAAACGTTGAAGTTATGTTCCTACCACCACAGTGTACTAGGTTAATACTTCTTTCATTCAGCCATTATATCCACCTTTACAACCCATTACTTCAAAAAATCGTTGCAATGGATTTTTGAAAAACATTGATTACGAATCTATTGACGTAATGGAGGCATGGAAACATTTCTCAATTGTCGACTGTATCAGAATCATAACTTTATCACTGAAAGAAGTAAAACCGTCAACGCAAAATGCGTGTGCAAAAATGTATGGCTATAGTGTGTTCATTCAGGAAACATGGTCGAACCGGCAGAAAATGGAATCCGTTTTCTGCGGGAAAACATTTTGATGATATGACTACTGCAGCCCTTGTGGATAGCACAGTTGATAGAATCGCCCTCTTCCCCACACCTGAGTTTAGGTGTGAGAAAATACCCGAGTTCAACTCCCGTTCATGTGATGGGGGGGGGGAGTATTTTTCACGCGGCGGCTTAGTTAGTCGGGCCAAGCTAGGGTAGCATGATTTTTTCTCCCGGCATCTCGGCTTTTTCGTCCAGCAAAACAGAAAATTGACCTCGGGACACACCCAATTTATAAACAACATACATAGAGTAACACGGTCTTAGCGCCTAGTCTTATGCTCCTAAAATATATATATATATATATCATTTACTGAAGATCGTATGGAGCATCATAAGCCCAAAAAAAAAAAAAAAAAAAAATAGAAAAGAGGTTGGCGAAGCGGATTTGGTGAAAATGACATCAGAGGTAAAACCAACTCAATTCAGAGGATGATAGTGCAGATTAAAATTTTAAACTTCCAAATTTTACACTAAAAAGCATACCAGATGGCATAAAGTTAGCCGAGCAATTAGAATATTATATTTTTTAAATGAAAGGAGCCGAAAGTTCAAAAATGCTTAGTTCTATACAATGAAATTCACAAAGCAAAAGCAAAAAATTCACAAAGCAAAACAAACCCAGATTATTGATTTTTTAAGGAGAGTAGAAGAAATACGAAATCTAGAATGATGTATTTTTGTTCACGAAATAGTGCATTTTTATTAGCTTTTGGAACGTAACCCAGTTTTTTGCCTTTTCTTAGTCCGATCTTTTCTTGATCGTATTGTGCGAAACCGTATAACACGGTTTCGCACAGTACGACATTGTATAGGAACCTAACTATCGTGTTATACGAGTGTTACCTGTATAAGTTATCTCAGCTCAACGTTTCTACAAACATTATTATTAGCCATATAGTGAAAGGAAGCTTGAGGTTTATGCTGCACCAGACAAAAAAAAAATTCCCAAGTTACCCTGAGAGTCGGAAGTAGAAAGGAATCACGAAGAAAAAGAAGAATGATGATATTCAGCTCAGGACTCCGGGTGTGCCAAGCCCATACTCATAAGATGCGAGTCCCTGGGCTGGCAACCAGTGAGAGACAACTTCACACTTATCAGCAAAATCGTAATTTCAATAAAATGTAATGAATATTGCCTAATAGAACAGAAACTACTATAATTCACTTTTGGAAAAAAAAAAAAAAAAAACACAGCATACATCTCGAAATCAGATTTAATACCCAACTCACTCTGGTCACCAGTACCATCCGCTTCAAATTAATCCAGGCCAGTAAACTTAAATTTTCTTAATGAGATCCCAAACAGATCATGATTCCACAGTTGATGACACAGCCAGAGGGAAAAAAAAAAAAACATTCTGTGAAGTTGAAAGCCCCGAATTTCCTTGGGAAGTTTCTGAAATTTACCAGTTGAGAGCCTGTATGCAGTAGCTGATAAACTCCCACTTCATCTTGGAAGGGAAAACCTATTACTGAAATATGCGGGCAGAAATCAGTCTCCTTTCCCATTCAGTTCGAAAATACCACTTTGAACCACAATTTGTGCATTACTACAATCATCATCAGCCATTTTCAATCCACTGCAGGATGAAGGCCTCTCCAGCAACTTTCCAGTTCCTTCTGTTTTGAACACTGGTCATCCATTTTCTACCCACAAACTCATGAATTTCATCTATCTATCTCCGCCTTTGTCTTCCAGGTTTTCTTCTAGCTCCTCGTGGATACCATTCTGTTATTTTTTTAGTCCATCTGCCATCATGTCTTTGAGCTATGTGTCCTGCCCAAGACCATTTTAGTTCTTTAGTTTTGATAAGAATGTCCTTTACCCGAGTTTGCTGCCTGATCCATGTTTCTCTTCTTATCTAACAGTCTGATTCCCAATATAATTCGTTCCATTCTTCGCTGTGTAGTTCTCAGCTTCTCTTCCATTCTTTTGGTGAGTGCCCAAGTTTCACTTCAATGAGTCATGGTGGGAGTATACATTGGTTCATTATTTTACGTTTCAGACAAACTGGGATATTGCTCTTCAGTATGTGACTATATTTCCTGAATGCTATCCATCCAAAATTTCTTCTCTTGACTTCCAGCCATTTATCATTATTACAGCTAATAACTTGTCCCAGATAAGTATATGACTCCACCTTTTCAAATACTGCTCCTTCAATCATTATTTCCCTTTCTGTGGCATACTTGTTAATCGTTACTTTTGTTTTAGCCATGTTCATCTTTAGTCCAAAATCCTTACTAACTGTGCATAACTGATTTAAGATTTTCCTCTAATTCTTTGGGATCGTGGCTTATGACCACAATGTCATATGCAAATCGCAAATGGTTTAGGTACTCTCTGTTCACATTGACTCCTTTCTGCGACCAGTCTAATCTTCTGAAAGCTTCCTCAAGGGCAGCAGTAAACAGCTTCGAAGATATTGTGTCTCCTTGTCGAACTCCTTTCTCGATTTTAAATTTCCTACTGTCTTTGTCTAGTCTAATAAAGGAGGTAGCACTCTCATATATTTTCTTCAAAATCATAATATATGGGGTATCTATGCCTTGTCTTTCCAGTGCCCGAAACATTGCCTTATGCTGTATGGAGTCAAATACCTTTTCATAATCCAGAAATGCCAGGCATAATGGTGTTTTATATTCATTTGCTTTCTCCTTAGCTGTGATATTACGTGAAGGTGATACATAGTTGAGAATCCTGTCCTAAAGCCAGCTTGCTCTTTTGGTTGATTCTCATCAAGTATTCTTTCTAATCTGTTAGTAATGACCCTTGTGAACAACTTGTAGATGTGGGATAACAAGCTAATTGGTCTATAATTTCCAATTTTATCTCCTTTTTTATGCAGCGAAACTATGATTGCATTATTCCACTGCTTAGGCGTCAAACCTTTTCTAATGCACTTTGTGAAGAGCCTTGCCAGTTTTTGTGTTATGTCTCTTCCTCCCAATTTTAATAACTCTACAGTAACCTCATCTTCTCCCGGGGCTTTCTGATTCTTCATTTTCTTCAATGCATGTTCTACCTCATCAGGAAGAATATCGGGTATGTCTTATGTGTTGCTACTTTGCAATCCATCTTCCCCACTGCTCCTTGTATAATTCTCTATAGTAGTCTTCTGCTATTTGAATTATGCCTACTCTGCTGTTTATAAGTACACCATCGGTATTCTTCAGTTTCAGTATCATTTGTCTTTCTGTATTACTGCTCATGGCTGCTGATTTAAATCCTTTGTTTTCCCTTAATGCTTGTTGTACTTTTCTTGTGTTAAATCTTCTTATATCCTCTCTGAGTCTCTTTCTAATGGCTTTTCCCATTAGAAAGAGACTCAGAGAGTATAACTCAGTATACTCAATTTTCTCCCTGTCAGTGTTTTTCTTGATTTTCATTTGTCGTCTTCATTCATCATGACAAGTGTTTCTTGAATAATTACTACAATAGCAAACCCATTTAAATGAAAGGCAGTTGGAATCCGACTAAAAAAAATCTGAGATGCACCTTCACAATATACACACACGAAGGGAATGCACCAGGTCGACTATGGAACACCACGTGATGACTATTTTCGATAATGGAGCAAAAACTCACTAGACTTTCGAAGCAGTAAAATGTCCAACGGACTCGACTGGAGAAGTTTCATATACAGAAACTTCTACAGTTTTTCTTCACTTTTAAGTGCCATCTTTCAGAATCATAATGCACCATGCCACATCGCCTATTTTTTGAGACTGCTTTGCGGAACATGAGGAAGACTTATAAATTGACAATAGAAGAAAACTGAGAGACAAACGTGTCTAAATCTGGCAAACACAAACTAGTAATCTACTGTACCCGATAAAAGGAGAGCACTTTAGCTTCAGCTGAAATCGACATGTAGGAACACACTGGTCATAAGCATTTCACCATCTGTTTCTGTTAAAGGGATACTCCACCCCGTTGTCAATACCTGCTTGGCAACTTGCAGTACAGCAATCAATTCTTGTTGACAGCAGTCATTTTATCAGCATCCAAAAAGCAGCATTTCATTTTTCACCCTACACATAGGGAAGCAATTTTGTATAGATTTTTAGATATTTCAAATGAATCCAATAATATAACCGACTATAATATTGGAAAACAGCTGAAAGAAAACAATTCTGCTTCACAGACAACTTTGGGTAAGGCACATCTTGACCTCAGAAGCCCTTAAAAAAAAAAAAAAAAAAAAATCAATCATTTCAGTCAACCGGTCTCCATTCAGCACCTAAGGTGCAGCTTAACCATTGTCTTATACAATAGGATTTCCTCCTTGTCCCTGCTGGAAATATGTCATTGACAATTCAATTTAGGTGGGATCGGCCCAGTTCTTGTTGAAGGGTTTTCAATGCATCAGGAACTTTAGGCCATATTGCACAGTATATAATATCTGTAAATACTTAATGGCAGACAAAAAACTGCTTCACTTGTGAATTTGCAAATAATGTGTTTTGCACTGTATTTTGGGTTGCACAAATGTTCGAAATGCATTTGTTAGATGGAATATATATCTCTGTGAATGAAATCCAATAAAAAGACTCCACCTGATATACCATATTTTCCCAACGGGTAAAATGCGTAATTAATGGAAATATGAAAAAAAAATCGTGCAAATGGTAATCAAACATACATTTTATTGCATTTATGTGTAAACTGGAACAGTATTATGTACTGTAAATCAGCAAAATAAGTCCTCAATATTTTGTTATTCCTCCTCGAGTTGCAATTACAGCCATGCAAAAATCTGGCATAGAGTTAATCAAAATTATCATCATTCTTCTCTTTCTTGGTGATTCCCTTCTACTTCTGACACTCACTCAGGATAACTCGGAATTTTTTTTTTAGCTGGTACAGCATAACCGTCATGCTTCCTTGCAATACTGTATATGGCTAGTAATAATAATTTCTAGACATATGGTTGCCCAATTTCTGGTACCACACCCTTAAATGCTCTGCTGCAGCTGAATCTTACTTGTTGGCTTCTACTGAGCAATTTTAGATGACATTAGGTACCAGCAATTTTCAATAGGGTTCAAATACGGACTGTTCCTGGGCCAGTCCAACACTAATGCCAGCATTTCTGAAGTATGACTGCACCTTAAGGGAGAAAAACGAGGGAAAACATCGGTGTAAGTACACTGATGAGCCAAAACATTATGACCAGTGAGTCGTTATGCAAATCGAGACAACTGCAGATGAACTATGGTGCAGGTCAGGACACGGTATAAAAAACATCCGATACTGAGCTCTGTTAATCAGTGTTTCTCTTGTTCTTTAGATGGGAAAGGCAGCGGACTTAAGCAAGTTTGACAAAGGCCAAATTGTAATCACCTGACAACTGGGTCAGAGCATATTCGAAGTGGCACGGCTAGTGGGATGCTCACGGTTGGTCCTGGTTAGTACCTACCGAAAGTGGTCTGAGGAGGGAAAATCCATGAACCACCGGTGAGGTGTTGGACGACCACAGCTCATCGATGCTCAAGGTGAGTGAAGGCTCTCCCAGATGGTATGCGGCAACTGTGGTACAACTCACTGGTAACAGGTATGCTGGTGACAGGAATGTGTCACAAACCATGTTGAAAATGGGGCTGCATAACCACAGGCCTCTTCAAGTGGCCAAGCTAACCACAGTTCACCGACAGTGCCTACAATGTGCACACAAGCATCAAAACAGGACCTTGAGTGATTGGAAGGTTGTCTGGTACGCAGAATCACGTTTCCTGTTTCACCATACGAACGGCCCGGTACATCTGCATTGTTTACCTGGGGAAGTGATGACGCCTGGATGCATTGTAGGACGAACACAAGACGGTGGCAGGGTTCTGCTGGGATACCCTGGGTCCAGTCATCCATGTGCTGGGCACTCTGACGTCTACCACCTACCTCGGTAGCGTAGCTACCCTTTTTCGGGCCCGGAAGCAAAGAACATGTTCAACCCATTACTTAATTCAGGAGGCAGCCAAAGACGCCGGACCAAAGCCTGAAGGCAATTGCCTTACCTGCCTACATGGTAGCTACACCACTGACCTACCTAAACATCATTGCTGACCAGGTACACCCTTTCATGGTTTTCCCCTCTGCCAGTGCTGTCTTTCAGAAGGATAATGCACCATGCCACATCGCCTCTTTTTTGAGACTGCTTTGCGGAACATGAGGAAGACTTACAGGTATTGCCCTGACCACCAAATTCCCCAGACATCAAACCCATCGAGCATCTGTGGTTTCTGTTGAAACCAACTCTGATCCCTAGTGTCTCAACCACGGACCTTACAGGAGTTAAAGGATCTGCTGGTTACGTGTTGGTACCAGATACCACAAGACACATTGAAAAATTTTGCAGCATCCAAGCCTCACTGGGTACGAGTTGTTTTTGCTGCATGTGGAGGACCATCATATTAGGTGGTCATAATGTTTTGGCTCTTCGGTGTATGTTCTTGCGAAACAAGAAAACAAACTCATCATTAAATCTAAATAGCATAAAACTTACCAATTTTGCTGTGTGGAAAGGTGCCAAGTCCTGTCGAAAAAGGCAGTTTTGGACGTGTGTGGTGATCCCTAATAACAGGTTTCGGGCAATCCTCCAAGAGTTTCTGCATTCACCTTTCCATTAATAAACTTAATTCGGCCCACCCCTTTGCTTGTTATGCATTCCCAGACCATCTGACCGGTGGGGAACTTTACAGTCTGTGTTATGCAGTCATGATGGTATGCCTCTGATTTTCGTCTTCTGACATATTCGTCACCTTCGAAGTAGTCCCCTTGAGAGCATGAACACCAATCCCAGTGCTTCTCCCATTATTTGAATGCATCCTGAAAGTTCTCATAATGTTCAGAACCACCTGCAATTTGGTTTGGATATCCTCTATGCTGTCAACCCTTCAGCTTGATTTTCATTCTTGGGAAGAGGATTGTAACGATGAAGGACCTAGTTCTTTGTGCACTTCTCTGGACATTTCCTCCTGATGGCTTCACTTAGCCACCTCAGGACATTGCAGTAGAACTTTGAGTTGACTCTTGCAACATTTTTTGGGGTGGTGCTCGATGATGAACATTCAGTGTGATTGTTGTCATCAACTGACATTCAACCATTTTTAAAATGGTTAAACCAGTAGTAGGTCTGCGTCTGGCCTAAAGCATTGTCACCAAAAGCTTGTTTCAACTTCTTATGGATTTCTGCTGCTGTATCATTAAGAAGGAAACAAAACTTGACACAAGCACGTTGCTCTCACATCAGCCATCGCAAACTATGCGAAACACACTGCCAAAGAACTGCGTATTCAATGACAATCCAGTCCGACACCACATGACACACTGATTCATAAAGGATGCATGCAGTGTTACTTAGAGCTACATGTCCATACTAGACATAGTTCCTATGCAACACTCAAATTTTGGGAACATTTGGTTAGCACCTCATATACAGATGTTCAAGTCTAATGTCAACAAGTATCTTCTTTCATCTTCTGACCCTCCAACCCATGCATGGTACTAAGTCTATAGGTTTTAATAACTTTTTGTTTGGGGTTTTTATAAAAAAAAAAATTCTTAGATGCTACATAGAAAGCATCACTTTTATACTTCCCAGACAGTATCCCATTTAGTTTTAGGTTAATATCACGAGTTTATCCCACTAAAAAGAATTTAAACACTGTCTAAAACCACCATATTTTCCTTTAAGAAAACAATATCACATCCCTTTAACTTGTAGTAAGTAAATCCCACATTAATATATTATGATTACTGCTACCTAGCAGTTCTTTTATCTGGTTTATTCTTAATACATGAAGAGTCACCTCAAAATCTGATGAAAAGTATTGCTCTCTTGTTGCCACTCTAAGATGCTGGTGTAGACAATAGTCATCCAATCATCCAGAAAAACTGCTACTATGTGAGCCATCAATTGGGAAAGTGAAAACCCCCATTATTAACATTATGATCTGCTGGCTATTTATCAGGTATAATGAAGTATTTATCAGGTCACCTGATAAATACTTCATTATACTCTTGACAGTCATCTGGCCTATAACATACCCATATTCTCATTTCTGTTTCCAGTGCTTATGTCACACGAAACTGAGTCAATATTGCACTGGCAACCCATGTCAACCAGGCACATTGGCTTAGACTGCATGTGCTTCTTAGCCAAGAGCCATAACTCAGCCCCCCTACCCAATCCTGTCTGTCCACACTACTCTCCATATTTAAATTCTGCGTCCCATATGTCTTAGTGGCATCATGTTTTCAATATCCCTATGATGTCAGCATTTCATGACTTAATCAGTACTTAAAATTCTTTAAATTTGTTTACTGTACTCTTTGCATCAGTCTACAAACAAATTTATGTATACATGTTTTTATTCTGTAACTATAACACAGCCCATACAGCTTGTCTGATGAGAACCGACCTCCAGTAGGCCTTGCAATCCCCAACATTTTTGTTTTCAAGGTTCTGCATGTCTCGATAGAAGCAGCACAAGAATAATTTTTACCTCTGTTTGCAGCTACTGCAAGTAGAGGTAAAAATGATTGATTATTAATACTGTTATTCTGTGTATTAATAATCATAATTTTTTAATTCTAGCTTTAAAATAAACAACTTTTTATCTAGATTGGTAATTCTGTCTACAAATCTGAAAGTCTGTGTGCAATTTTACCCAGATATAAGGAGGGGAAGTATATGAGTATTTATCATAGGGAGTATATGATGAAAGCCTTGTCAATCAGTTTGGCCCCAAAGAGTGCAAGGCTCATGGGGTAAGGATTTTTCTTGGCATGGTCTGTGCTTGTTAACGGGAGTGTATCACATCTCTGTGAAAGTAGTCTCTACTGTTGACAAGTACAGACCATGCCAAGAAAAATCCAACCCCATGAGCCTCGCACTCTTCGGGGCCAAACTGATTGACAAGGCTTTCATCATATACTCCCTATGATAAATACTCATATACTTCCCTTCCTATTATATCTGGGTAAAATTGCACACAGACTTTCAGATTTGTAGACAGAATTACCAATCTAGATAAAAAGTTGTTTATTTTAAAGCTAGAATAAAAAAGATTTTTAATAAGATTTTATTAAGTTACAATGGTGAGTAAAGAGAACAATAATTATTATTTGAAGAAAGGAAGTTCATTTTGAAATGGTACTGGAGGAATAAAACGTGTGAATGTGGTCATAAATATGGGACAAATTCTGAAATTCATCTAACAATAACTTGTCTACATAAGTTATCATTATTATTATTATTGCTTATATTATTTCTCCCTGATTGGGGGTTCCCTCGTGATAGGTATTGCTACCAAGTACACAGGGTGGTTGTTGTTATGTCTGGTGTTACTGTTGGTCGAGGAACTCTGACTATCCTACAGGTGTTCAGGATTGAGACTTTCTAGAGTTCCTTGTAGATGTTCACTGGGAAACCTATTGCTAATAAGCTGTTATGTAGGGTCTTTGGCACCATACCTGTGGTTGACACGATTATTATTATCATTATCCATATGATACAAGGAAGCCTGAGGCTTATGCTGCACCAGCCAAAAAAAAAAAAAATTCCGAATTACCCCGAGAGAGAGAGAGAGAGAGAGAGAGAGAGAGAGAGAGAGAGAGAGAGAGAGAATCACCAAGAAAAAAAAAAGAAAAAAAAGAATGATGATATCTAGCTCAGGACCCTGAGTGTGCCAAGCCCATACTTCCCCAGATGTGAGCCCCTGGGGTTACAACATGGAATTGTTCACAATATTAAAATACAAGCGTAGGAGGAAAAGAACATGGATTATCAAAAACATCAAATCCATTAGAAGTACAAGTATCAAAATAGCCAAATGACGCAAGGAAACAAACTATTTACAGGAAGACCTCCGACTACGTAATACTCTACTTACACAAATTCGACTTTACGCAAGTTTTTGCCGGCTGGTGCAAACTGAAAAAAATATGGAAATGGTATTTTGCATCTGTAGGGATAAATGGAAGTACTGTGAAAATATCGTAATGTGAACCCAATAACACATTTTTTTTTTTTTTTTTTTTTTTTTTTTTTCGTTCCAAGTCCTTGGAATTGAAAATCTCTCTAAAAGGTCATATTTATAATGGAAATTGCACCACACTTTCATCGTTATCATATGTTCTGTTATAAGAATCAATTTTGAATACCTTTGTGATATTTTTCTAAAGCATGTTTCTGGAGGTCACGACCATAAAACAATAAAAACAATTTGCACTTTCTGGTTTATTGGGCTTTTCTGTTAGTGCATCTAATTATGAACGGGTAGTAAACTCAATCTTATTGCATTTGTGATAATACCAATAACTACAATCGTGTGGATTTTTACGGTATTATGGTGAAATGAGTTCCTTTTCACTGAAATCTTCAATCATATAAAAAATAAATTTTCAGAATCTTCTCTTCATTCCTATTTACTTATTACAGTGGTAAAGGGAAAGCAACCAATGGAAAGTGCAAGTGCTGGCAGTGCTACGAAATTAAACAAAATTTATTTAGAAATGAACACAATTGATTAAGAATTACAAAGCAGGACAAAGTTTGTCATCTATTGCACAGAATTAGGTCTCGCTGCTTCAACAGCGAATACTATTTTAAGGGACAGTGCACGTATAAAAGAACATGTTAAAGGATCAAAACATTAAGATCAACAGTGATCACAAAACAGCGTTCAGGTGCTATATTGAAGAAGAAATAGCTGTTAATAATATGGATGGAAAATCAGATTCGGAAGTGAGTGCCCCCGAGTCCAATGGTCATTCAAGCAAAAGCAACAAGTATTTATGAAGATATTAAGATAGTACGAATCAGAGCTGTAATGCTCAATATGTTCTACATTGAAATTAATATTTGTAAAATAATAAGAAGAGTTTACCTCAATATAGTATGTAGAACACTTCCGTATGATACTCTCTAGAAATTAAAACGAAGAAAATCGAAAAACTTACCTTAGAGTAAAAAATAATTAAAAACCAATTTAACACAATTAAAAATATTAAAAAGAATATAACGAAAATATTCAAAACGATTTTCCTTCCTGAAGCTGACAATGCTTTTCGACTGTATGTCATAATCACAAGAATGAAAATTACTGAATAGGGTTGAACGTGAAACTTAAATAGTGATTATGTGTCTTCACACATGCACGTAAAGGTCCACAGGTCGGAGATCAAATATGGCCGACAAACATTAACAGAATTCTCGTGTAATTTAATTTCTATGGTTTCGGCAATTAATAGTCGTGTATAATTATGTTGGACATTTTGTATTGTTGGACATTTAAGTATTTTGGCCTCATTAAATAAAAAAGTATGTTTTTCATTAATGGCATGAAAGGCTAATTCTGATGCTGCTGAACGAGAAGCACAAACTGAGGCTTCATGTTAATTTACATGAATATTCAGAGAAAAACGCGTCGAACCTTGGTAAGATGAGTCGCAATCACTGCAAGAAATGTTGTACACTAGATCATTAATTTGTGTTGCGAACGTGGAAAGAACCGAGCGATTGTTCAGTATAGTGTGTAATTTCCGTATTGGCTGGCCACGATTTTAAATTTGGTATCTTTAAAGAATCTATTAAGCTGTTTGTGCCACTGTTCAACATATGGGACAGAAATAAAGTATTTTTCAATATTACTATTGTTGGTTGATTGTAGTATTTTGTATCCTATCCTTAGCCTGTACCCTAATTCGGTTTATTGTGGCAAGGGGATAACTCCTGTTTAAGAACCTGCTAGTTAATATTTGTATTTCTGAGCCCAAAGCAGATTCCGTCATTGAATATTTATAGGCATTTAGAAATTTATTAAAGATAATCGATCTTTTGTAGGTGAATGAACGGGTGATAGCTATTATAATGTAGAAGCATACCGGTGTTTGTAGGTTTTCAATAGAAGAGAGAGAGAGAGAGAGAGAGAGAGATAATCTTTAATGCCCTTCACGGCCAAAAAGCCAGGGGTTAAGATGCTAGATGCTAAGATTTAGATGCTAAATTGGATCTTATTTGAGTCCCAAGTAAGCGTGAAATTTAGAAAGTTTAATGACTTTGTATCGTATCCTCCCTTTCCAATGTAAATTTGAGTCTAGAATGAATATTATTAAACGAATGTAAAATGTCTCGGATAGTACTACTATCAGTAATAACTAGAACATGTCTCCCATAGTATGTGATACGGGGTCGAAAAGGTGTCAAATGTATATGCTCAATCATTGAGAGATAGACCTCTGACATTAAGTCGCTCAGGCTCAAACCCATTGGCAATCCAAAAATTTGTTTGTACACCTTGTCTCGAAAGGTGATATAGTTGGCCTCAACTAACAGTTTAATTAAGTGAAAATTTCCTTGATAGGTAGCTTCCTATAATTAATCGGTATCGAGTTATTATTTAACATATCCCAAATAATATCTAATGTGTATTCAACATTTACATTCGTATATAACAAGGTAACATCTAGTGAGAATAAATTGTCATTGTCGGCAAGTCTACAGTCTTTAAGATTATTAAATAATGTATTGTAGTTCTTAATCCCAAATTGTATTACCTGTCTAAAGGGTTTTATAATGCTATATACATGTGCGGCTAAGGATGAAAATGCCGAGTTCCTGTAGGAAACAATAGGTCGAATAGGAAATCCAGAAATCCTTCAATTCCTTTAACTGAGCCATAGTAATGTAGTCGTTTTTTCGATACGTGGTTAACGTTTTATTGTATTGATTGACCAAATTGGTAAACAGTGCTGGGTCTACTGCAAGATAAGTGGAGGTATCTGAAACTGAATCTAACTTATTATATAATCAGGTTTATCTAGTATTACCACTATATCTCCTTTATCTGCCCTCTGTATAATAATGTCCTTATTTCCTGAAGTTCTCGTAAAGCTGAATTGTTATGTGTATTCAATTTAGGAAGTTGCGTTTCTTTTATGTTATTCACTACTTGATTAACTTGTTGAATAAATAAATCTTTTTGTGGAACATTACGAAGTCCAAGTTCAATATCAATTACGCATTGTTTTTTAGGCAGTTTTCGAGGTGGTAAATTATAATTTAATCCTTTGGATAAATGTGAAATCTGGTCCTGCGATAGCGTACACAAGGAAAGATTTGTAACCTGTTGATATGTCGGTTCGTTGAATACTGGGTGATGGGGTGTTCACGAACTAGCTGACATATTCTGTGGTAGTACGTTGTGTCTGTGGGGGGGGGTTGTCACCCAACTCTTATGTACTTGGTCGCAAGCCCACGACAATGTGTTAGAATTCGCATGAACGTGTCTTGACCTTTCCAATGTTTGCAATTTATTAACATGTCTGATTTTTATTTCTGAGGACTGTGCTTCCCATTGCAAATCTATGGTCTTCAATACAGACCAATCGTTCGGATGTAGATAATTTTTTAATTTATCACGAAGCTTCCTAACCTGGGAAAGGTATTTTTGTTTATTCGAATATCGAGATTTTAAGGCAAGCTTAACGTATTACACGATGTGGCCAGCGTCAGTTGTTTTATGCCTGAAATTTTTTGATTTAAATTAACCCTGGCAAACTTCAGATGTTGTTTTGAAGGCAATATTTTAGAAAAGAAATATGGTAACTTTGGGCTGAGTATCTTAGTGTTGATTTAATGTAATTTTGCACGAAGCCGTTCAAAAAATCTCCCATAATTGTGAATCAATAGGTTACACCTGGAGAGATGGGAAATGAATGAAATAGTCTATAAGAGTTTAAAAAATGAATTAGATAGTATGAATCAGAGCTGGAATGCTCAATACATTCTACGTTGATATTAATATTTGTAAAATAATAAGAGGAGTTTACCTCAATATAGTAAGCAGAACACTTCCATATGATACTCTCCAGAAATTAAAACGAAAAAAAAAACGAAAAATTTACATTAGAGTAAAAAATAATTAAAAACCAATTTAACACAATTAAAAATCAATTTAATTGTTTTTCCGATTTTTTCGTTTTAATTTCTGGAGAGTATCATACGGAAGTGTTCTACGTACTATATTGAGGTAAACTCCTCTTATTATTTTACAAAGAAGATATTAAGAATAAGTATGGTGAACCCCAAGCCAAGTTCGTGGTAAGCAATGGGTAGTTTAATAGGTTCGAGCATCGTGCTGGTTTCCAAAATATTAAAGTATGTGGTGAAGTCGCCAGTGCCAATTCTGCAGCTGCAGAGAAATTTTGTGGAGGTGGAAAAAATGATTGATGAAGGCGGCTATTCAACGCAGCAAATTTTCAACTTTGATGAGACTGCTCTGTATTGGAAAAAAATGCCAGATCAAACATATATTGCCAAAGACGAAAAGAAAGACAATGCCAGGTTTCAAGGCTTTAAAAGATAGAGCCACACTCTTGCTTGGGGCTAATGCAGCGGGAGATTATAGATTAAAACCACTGCTTGTGTTCCATTCTGGAAATCCTTATGCATTTAAGGGCATCAATAAAGTCAACTTACCCAAGCATTTCCAATCGAACCAGAGAGCATGGATAACAATATCTCTTTGAGGATTGGTTTAAATGCTGCTTCATTCCTGAGATTGAAAAATATTGTAAAGACAATGACGTTCCTTTCAAGAGTTTGCTACTATTAGATAACGCTGCTGGACAACTTACACATCTAGATGATTTAAAATCAAATGAGAGTCATATATTTCTACTGCCAAACATGACTTCACTCATCCAACCTATGGATCAGGGTGTTATTTTGAATTTAAGATTATACTATTTATGCACAACATTTGCTCAGACATTGTCTGCAGTAGACAAAGAGAAAAATTTTACGTTAAGAGACTTTTGGAAATCTTACAATATTTACCATGCCATCTTAAACGTTAATAAGGCCTGGGCAGAAATTACTAAAAGTTGTTTAAATGGCACATGGAAGAAAACATGTCCACGGCACGTAAAAAGGCTTCGAAGGATTTGAAAAAGACAAATCGTATGAAGAGGTTACAGATAAGATTGTAAAGGCTGCAGAGCTACTTCAGTTGGAGGTTAATGTCAAAGATGTGGAGGAGTTAATAGAAGAAGAGAAGGAATTAGCTAGCGAAGAACTTATTGACTTGTAGGCAGCAATAGTGAAATAAGAAAATGCTGACAAAGCTCATGATGAACCAAATGAGGAGCCAAGACGCTTCATGAGCAGATAGATGGCAATGGCATTTCGTGAAATTGCATTGGCAATGGCGAGATTTGAGAAGATGTAGCCTGACAGCGAATGATTCTTAAAAGATAACAGAGGGGGGTGAATGATATGCTTGCTTGATCAAAGAAATCTACGATGAAAAGAAAAAAAACACCGTCCAGTAATCCATTATGTTCTTTCGTAAGGTGGAGCAGTCAACCCCTTCTAAATCTCCACAGCCCTCCACCTCTGCAGCGGCGTACTTATCAGCTGAAGACGTCAATTCTGGCCACGATGCTCGAGAGATAAAACTTACTGACATTATGCCTGTCTCCTCTCTTTTTTTTGTAATTTTATAATTTTGAAATTTTTTAAATTGCACGCTTTGTTAATTTTTCCTGTGCATGATAAAAAATTGAATAAATACAATAAATAATTCTATTTACATGTTCATCCAATATTTATTTTTTGATTCAATCAATTCAGCGAGCATAGCTGCGAGTGCTGCACAAGCATGGGGGAAATTCCAACTTACATAAAATCCGACGTACGTAGAGTTCTGCGGAATGCAACCCTTACGTAAGTGGGGGAGTTGCTGTATATGCAAAAAAAAAAAAAAACAATCCCTCCTTGAATTTTTTCAATTTTCCACTTCAACCACACTTCCAGATAATACCAACATTCCATTAGACAACACAATTTTTGAAGATAATCTTCATAAGATCTAGTCTACTGTTGCTCCATTTTAGAGCTGCGCCCTCTGGTTCTTGTCTCACTCACCAGTAAGAAATATCCTCCAGTTGTTTTACTAATCCGTCCCCCACCCTCAGGGGCCTTATAAACTTCATTAAAATCCCCCTAAGGTGTCTAAAAATGTTAAGCTGTGCAAAACATATAATCCAAATCTTCCTCACAGAGATGAAACTTAAAATTCCTGTCTAATCTAGTCGCCCTCTCTTGCACCTTCTCTAGAAGTCCTATGAGCAACTTCTCTCCTTCAGATACAATCTCCAGAACTGGATACAATATTCCAAACACCATCATCTTATAACAGAGAGGGATAATGACTACTGCCTCTCCTCTCTCTCTCTCTCTCTCTCTCTCTCTCCCCCCTTGAAAAATTCTGATAAATCATAGATAGAATACCATATACATTTTTTTGCAGCCTGTGTACACTACACATTGAATTTCACATCTCTTTCTGTACCTTAATCTTCATGTCTTTCTTATCCTGAACACCTTTAATTCCTCGTCTTCAGTCTATAAACTACTACTCCTGGCTTTCTACTTTCATAATCCATTATTTGCATTATGGAAACAGACTAAACTGAAATATGTCGAATAGGAAATCCAAACTGAATGCATTGTTTCCATAATGCATTTATTAATGTTAAACTTTAACTGCCATTTTTAAGACCATACTTGCAATCTGTCCATAATTTTGTGATGCAGCATGAACTAGTTCCAATTATTAACCACTTTCTCAGCCTTTAAAACTTCAAACTTTAACAAACCTCAACAAAATTTTAACAGCTTCCATTATATTCCTTCATCAGTATCATTTGGGAAAGAAGTAAGAAAGGTCTGAAGTCCTGAAAGACCCCTAGTTGCTACTACTCCAGTCACAAATGGGTATTCTTCAGAATACCCATTTGTGACTTGCTCTAATTTATATAATAATTTCTCATGAGGAAATATCAAATGCCTTACTAAAATCAAGATATGTAACTTCAACATTGTTTTTGCATCTAACTGCTTCATAACCTCTACACAGAAATTTACCAGAATTATCAGGCAAGTTCTTCCTGAAACCACACTGAGACCCATTTAAGATGTCCTGCATTACATCTTTAAACACAGACTGCATAATCTTGCCAACCATATAAATCAAACTAATGGTCTATCACTTCTTTAGCATCTCCCTTATGGATTGGCACTTCTCCTATCCAGGAGAGTAATCCCTCAATCTTACTGAATGAGTGCATCTTGCTAATGGAAAGATGCACTCATTCAGTATCTTTTTCATTATATTTAGATGTGTGCTATATGCCCCTGGAGGCTTTACTCTCTTTCAGACTCAGTATCTTGTTAGACAGGTGCTTCTCTGATATAACTATGTCACTTATTTTGCAGTAGTTCAACTTGACTTCTACTACTTTATAATACCAATGTGGGTTCAACAGCAAAGATCATCGGGAAATAACAGGTAAACTCAGCCACTATTTTGACTGGACTGTTGTTTATCTACCTCATTGATTTATAAGGTCCCTATCTTGTAAGGGCTTCACTGCTTTTTCAGAATATTTTTTATTATACGAAGATATGAATTAACTTTCTGGGTGGCCCTAATGTAATTTTTTGTAACTACCCCATGCCTTTTGATTTTGGTCAATTAAATCTTTTAGCTATAATGTGTCATCCATTTTGGCATCTTTCTTTTGCAATTATTTTCAAGTGGAATAAATGAGTTTTGGAATGCCAGGATAAATTACTTAAATTAAACACTACCTATAATGAATTTGTATCAGGTGCTATATACAATAATCGCTAGTGTTCCCAAGAAATGCATCTGAATTAAGAGAATCTTAAAGGGCTTGAAGTTCAAACCTTTCATGACTTTCCATATGTTTCAAATCTTTTGTATTAACCCCAGGGGCTCACATCTGGTGAGGCTTGGCACACCCAGGGTCCTGAGCTGGATATCATCATTCTTCTCTCTCTCTCTCTCTCTCTCTCTCTCTCTCTCTCTCTCTCTCTCTCTCTCTCTCTCTCTCTCTCTCAGGACTCTTTTTTTGGCTAGTGCAACATAAGCATACGGCTTCCTTGCACCATATGGCTAATAATAATAATGTCAGGCTATTGAGAAAAAATGCTCTTCCTATGCATTATGGTGGCAGATGTTTTGAGCCTGCGATATATCTCATTCCTATGTATCTAAATGTACTTGAAACCTTTTTTTTTGGTTAACTCAGTAAACTTACCAAGACATAGCATATAAAAGTGCTTAATTTTGATTCACCTTGTATATAAAATCTTAGGAAGTAATAGAAGGTTTAATCTCATGAACTTTAAGCAGCACCATTGTAGATAACGGAATTATCTGCCAAGGTGGTTAAGAAAGAGTTTGCTAAAGTTCAAAGCAGAACTGAATAGTTATATCTGGTGATGGAAAGTGATTGGGGATTTTTTTCCTTTTGTAAGATGCAGAAAAAGTTCACTTCCTTGCATTATTTAGCTATCGTAATACTAACACAAGATCTGGGAAATGTGGTTATACTCTGTATAATGTGTTTATACATCTGTTAGCCACACTTCCCCACAGTAAGCTATCCGCCTGCTTACAGCAATTACTGTCAGCTGATAACAAAAGGCACAGTTTCACATCTTGTATTTCAAAATGTCAGAGCCCTGAACAGTGTGTGTGCATATGCGCACGTGTGATGCGTGCGTGCATGTGATGTGTGTGTATTTTAAATTTTCTTTTAAAATTGGAAAAAGCATAATTGACACATCTGTTCTTAAAATAAGATATGGGGTCTCGGCAAATACACAAGTTTTCAACTGGAAACGTCTGTGCTGTGGCTGTTATCAGAAGAACACAGCAGAAAGTTACTTCTGATTTGTCTGAATGCGCAACTGATGATGAGACATTCTGAAACATATCATTATTGAAGATGAAATGGGGTTTTACAGATGTGATACTGAAACCAAACAGTAATTTTCAGTGGAAAACAACTCCTTTGACCCCAATGTGCAGCACATGAAGAGCAAGTTTCTATCATTTTTTGACTGAGGGAGTTGTCCACCATGATAACACTCCAGAGGGACAAACAATTAATAAAGAGTTCTACATTGAAATTCCAATACTTCTGACCTTCACAATGCAGTTCAAAGGAAAAAAAAAAAGGAAAAGTGAAACTATTACAACTGATTGCTTTGCCACAACAATGCGGCATCTCATTTATTGCTATTTGTATAGAATTTTTATTAAAAAACATGGAATTGCTTAAGTCCAGGAATTCCTGATTATGACTCTGTGATATTTTTTTTTTATTAATTTTATTTTAACTTCCCAGACTAAAAATAACTCTGAAAGGATTTTGTATTGATAATTTATAAACAATTAAGTGTAATATGACAGCTCAGCTTTTGATTTCAAATGAGCTTTCCAGGAGTACTTCCAAGAGTGGGAAAAAATTATTGGGCTAAGTGCATTGCCTTAGAAGGAAACAATTTCAAACAAGGGATTTAAGTAGTCTAACCTGTAAGTATGCCTTATTTTCACAATATAATTGTAGATCGGATACTTTTTGAACAGACCAAATAATCCTTTATTAGTAGTCTAGCCATGCATATTTAAGATGCAAGCTGCAAATCAGTATTTTTGGTATTTTGTAATGAAAAAAAGAATGCAAAATTTAATATTAAATCCACTATATTTAAACACTGATTTTAATGTGAACATTCTCAAGCTAATAGATACACTTTTCTTAAAACCACTTTCACATTTAAAAGGGTCATAATTATACATTCTTAAACAAAATTTTCACAGAAATCCAGACATCTGTGACACTTCAGCAAATATAAATTAATTAAGCTTTTCATAATACAGAACTGCACAATCTTAGGAGATTGGCAAATGGAATGAAAGATTACCACAAATAACTTGTAGAAAAGAAAGCATTACTCAGTTCAGAAATACTCATTAAGTAGTAATTCTAGTTTTGCTTATATTTTTAAATTAGGACAATTTAAAATTAAAAAATTCAGTAAATAAATCTGTAAATTCTGCAGAACATAAAAAAAATTATATCAAAAGTATAACCTATAAGCTACCTAACATTTAAACATAACAAAGTTAGATCCCTGAACCAAAATAAAGTAAATGGAATGAAGTAGTATTTTGAGCAAACTAATAATCAGTTTCAGATAATTATAACATGCCACTAATATCTTAGCAGCAAGTAATTACTGATTTGCAAGATTTATTTCATTTACCAAAGCTATTTATTATAACTATTAATATAGTAGTTTTCTTAATAGTTAAGGGTGATGGATCACCATTCCTCATCTTTCTATGCTAAAGAATAGAGTTACAGACTTAAAAAAAAAAAAATCACTTGAAAATTTCTCTGTCAAAATTTGAAATTTCAACATGAGGGAAAGTAGTATTTACACTTTTCCAAATTTATGTAAATTTTCATTTTATTAAATTTTGTAATAAAATTTCTGTGACCTTAAAATATGCATAGGCAAATAACGCAGATTAGATTAAGTTTCAGAAATATCAAGAATTATTGGGTATTTTCTAATGATTCATGAAATTTCTCCATAAATTTTCCATCTAATCTTTCTAATCGTGCAAGTAGCTCAGCCTTTTCTTCATCACTCCAATTTTCAAACCATTCGTGGAACAATTTCATTCGACACTGAAAAATACTTGGTGGCCTATCACCAACATCTAAACTATCTATGGAATTTGAAAGTGCATTTGCATTATTTGGAGAGAATTTACCAATAAGGATATGAAGAAAATCATCTTTCTGCATATCACTATATTCCTGAAACCACTGAACAAGATAATTTAACTGATCAGGCTTCCCTAAAGGGCCTCTATATGGCATTTTGATTTTCAAAATGACTAGAAATTGAATTAATTGAAAAAAAAAAAAAAAGATATTTAAATTGAACTATTTTCACTGGACAGAATTATTTTGCTAATTTTAGGAAAAATTTATATTCACCTTATTCATAAATATACTTTTTGTATGATAAGTCCAGTTTTTATACCAAGATAAAAACAGGTTTAGCTGACAAGTAAACACTGAAGGAGAATTCCTTGTAACAGCTAACTTTTGCAGATCACTTTCAAGATCCTCAGGAGAATAAGATGTACTTTTTCCTATGGCTGTAAAAAACTTCTGCCGTTGAATATCATTCCAATTTGAATACCAATGAAATATACAATTTATCTGCTGTTGCTCTTCTAGACTCACTGACATGACATAGTCTTTCTATACCTTTCACATAAGAAAGTAGTCATCACTTGACAAAGAAGTTCTGGAAAGAAAACTATTCTGTTACATGTCAGTCACAACAGACACTTAAAAGTTATAAAGTGGATAATTGTAAAACTTTAAATAAATCATAAATAAGGCTTAAATAACCTGACAGTGGTTTGGTATGCCTGACAAATGCAGTGCAAAAGTATGCACAAAATTTTTAGTTCATGGTTAATGAAAAACTGTAACTTCCTAAATATAGATGGTTTTACTATAGTAGTTTCTGAAGAAATATTTTGCAGTTTTCACAGAGTAATTATGTGAAAACACCTGTTCAGGTATAGTTTGACTGTTACTGAAGTTTTTTTTTTTTGTTTGATGTCATGTTACCCCTCATAGGTGTTGCTCCCAAAAAAATATTTTAAAAAATAAATATATTATGCAGTTATGTTCATAAGTAATGCAACACATTAAAAAGATATAGTATTATCATATATATTTTTTTCAGAATAAATATATAATGTTATACATTACTAGAAAGTATACAATTTCAATAATCCATATATTATTAAAAAGTAATAATGTTTACTAAATTTAACATGTCCACAAATGAAATATTTAGGGACTACAAGCCTCAAACTATGGAAGAATCTCTGGTATACAAATTTGTGCTTTGTATCATTTCTATATGCAGTTAGTTACAAACTGATGTCTGCATATGGGTCAAACATTTACACTATACATTTCATATGTGAAATCTATCGCACTAAACTGCCTATCTCCTATACTTGAAATAAGTAATGTTTCCCCAATAGAGAAGGCTACTGTTACTTATTCTCAGTGGGTGCCACCACTGAGAATGAGTCCTAAATATTTCATCAGTTAAATATACACCACTTGGCATCTCTCATATTATCGTAAATAACTGACAACCGAGTTGTCACCTCTTATGCCTTAGGGTACCTACAAGCCCACCCATGAAGGATTGATTAATCCTGAAATGGCCATCTGGTGGTACTAACCAGGAGTGAGTAACAACAGACTTTTCTATTGTGGAAATATTATTTATTTGATGAATAACAGACAGGCAACTCGTTGTGTAGGATTTCACAATATGAGATGTATAATGATACCAATTATTCAGACTTTGGTTTGTACCTAACTGCAAACAGAAATGATACAAAGCGCTAACTTTTATGTCAGGATATTAGGATATTATTGAATATCCTAATATAATATATTGAATGTGATGTTAAATAAATTCTTTTCAAAATATAAAAGGAAAAGCATATATGAAAAATAAACAACACTGAATCAAATACAATTTGCCACATAGTTAATAATTCAATTATTAACTATATTACATATTATCAATGTTTAATTGACCAGCTTTTGTTTCTGATGATCATCTTGCACTGATTTGGCATGCTACAAATCAGCTTCTCAACGTCATTCATTAATGAATGATGTTGAGAAGGATCGACTCATAGCAGCATTCATTAATGATATAACACAATGCTGAACTTTTGACAATTGCTTTTGTTATTTTTGGTTTTTTTTTTTTTTAGGAGCATTAGCAACTAAGGCCATATTGCTCTGGGATATGCAGTGGTCATTCCCTGACCTTTCCGCATCCTCCGTATTTGGCGGTGACGGGCTCGAACCCCAGTCTAATCAAGAAGCGTAATTGATTTAGTATGTTCAATTTTAAAATGACTTACATTTTGATAATTCCTGAACAATTTTCTTACACAGATTTTTGGGGTGAAAACACAATAAGATGACATGAGGGAAAGCATCACTTGAAAATGTGACTGTATGCAACTATATAGAGGGTAGCCAATATGTCAGTTTACACAAAAAAAAAATGACAAAGTTTAATTCTGATAAATGCCATAAATAATATGTAAATATATTAATAAAATTATATGAACATGAAACTGACTTCAGTGTTTAATTGTAAAAATTATTTCTCAGTAAACTGACTTATGGCCCATGTGCACGTGTCTGTGTGTACACACATTTATTTACATCTACATATAATTTTTGCAATTCTGCAAGCTTAATTTTAAATATATTATTATCTTATATTTTAAAAAAATGTTATGCTTATAAGCATAAATGTGTATGTGTGTGCAGGGTGGAGAGAATGCATATCCACAAACTGGGTATTACACAATACTTGGTTTGTAGATATTTTCCATTTGGGTGTAATTATATAATTTACAGTTTTAAGCAACAGAACCTCCCACGACCTTCACATGAAAAGTAGCCATGGAGACGAAGTGACTGTGTGGGTAGCACTGTCAAGCCATTGCTTTGTTTGATGCATGAATCCATCTGTATTAAAACATGTTAGTCAAATGGGATGGATGCCTTTGTGTGTTTGATGTGAAAAGTGTGAGGAAATTAACTGCAAATTCGGCATGGAGAATTCAGTGCTGAGCCCTACCCCTTACCGTTTTCATTATTTATTAACAATATTGACAAAGACATATAAAGTTGAATGTCTAAGTACGATACAAGTGGTGATACAAGTGTTGGAAGATTGGCTCATAATAAGAATCAGGGTATGCTACTACAACAGGACCTTGAGAAATTATACAGATGGACCGAGAAGTGACAATTCAAGTTTTAATACTGATAAATGTGATTTATCAACTATTGTCCCCAAGGAAGGTACTGCATATGGGCAGCAATAATCCAATAACATATCATTTCGGTGGTACCACTCAAGGTGTTGGAGAACGTGGTTTGCTCAGCATTGCTCAGATCTCTAGTGCCTAGAGATCTGAGCAATGCAGATAGGCTGCTTGGAGAGCTCAAAGGGGTCTGTTGACTCCCTGCTGTAAAAATTCCTGTATTAGCATTAATATACAGGAATTTTTGCTAGCAGGGAGTCAAGGTGATTATCTCACTATATAAGGACATAACTTGAGCACTGCATACAGGTCGGAAGCCTCATTTCAAAAAGGATGCAGATCTCTTGGAACAGTGCAAAGAATAGCAATAAATTGGTCAAAAACATAAAGGGATACTCTTATCACAAAAGACTATGGTTCTGCAAACAGCAGTGCTTGAAAACTAGTCACTCATGAGGAGACCTCATTGAAGTGTATAAGACTGTCAAGACTGAGCAAACTAAATGCTGATGGTGGTGTATGTACTCTTTCTCACACAAAGGGGCCAACATAAGGGGAGACAAATTGAGAAAAAAAAAAAAAAAAAAAAAAAAAAGATGGTTGAGAGAGAGATGTGAGAAAATCTGCTTTTCAGATTTTCTCACATCGTAATGAAGAATTCTCTGCAAATCAGAGAATTCTTCATTATTGGAACAAACTTCCATCTGATGTTGTGGAAGTAGGTACTCTGAATGAATTTAAGGTAGAATTAAACAAATTATTAGATGGGATGGAAAGATGAGTTTTTTTTTTTTTTTTTCCCCAATGCTGTAAAAGCATTTGTCCTTGTATCCTCTGCAACTACTAATACTAATTCATAATGAACAAAGCTCTATGAGAGTCAAAAAACTACAATACGCATCATCTTGACATTTTATCTAAATTGCCTTGCTATTTTTTGGACCTTGGAGAAGACAAAGCATTTGTCGATCAGAAAGAAACTATTCTCAGTGACTATGTTTTCAAAGAAATTGGATATATATATTGTGTAAGAAGGACAGGCGGAGTAGGATTAGGGTATGCTCTTGATCTGATTATCAGTAGTGATTCTTCATGCATTAAGAATCTGCAGATAAAGGAACCACTAGGTGGCAGTGATCACAGTGGGCTGAAGTGGGATTTACTCAAAGAGGTAACTACCATCAGGGGTAAAGGGAAGGGCTTTTGCTTTTGTAAAGGCGACTACGGTGGTCTGACACAGTATTTAAATTCTATATGGTGGGACCAACTGATGATGTTACCAACAGCAAATTCAAAATGGGAAGCATTCAAAGAATTTATCTTGGAAGCTACTAGGCTATACATACCAACTAAGAAATACTGTTCAAGGTTTAGGCCTAAATGGATGTCAGATGAACTAATGAGACAAATGGCAGAGAAGGAAAATGCATGGGATAAATATAAATAAATGGGTGAGAAATAAGAGCAACGTATCAACTCTGTGGTACTACACTGACAGTGGTAGAGAATGAAAGGGACTTGGGGGTGGTTGTACAGGCAGATATGAAGTTCTCTGAGCAGTGCAGACGGGCTGCAAGAGTAGCTCATGGAGTATTGTCAATGATATACAGGAATTTTTCCAGCAGGGATAAGGAGGTGATTATTCCATTGTATAAGGCAATGGTCAGGCCACACCTAGAGTACTGTATACAGGTCTGGAGGCCTCATTTCAAGAAGGATGTAGAGCTGCTGGAACGAGTACAGAGAAGGGCAACAAGATTAGTGAATGGAACAAAGGGGTGCTCTTACGAAGAAAGGCTTAAGTTTTGCAAATTACAGTGTCTGGAGACTAGGCACCAGCGAGGTGATCTGATAGAGGTGTATAAAGCCTTGAATGGTTTAAGCATGCTCAATGCTGATGGGATTCTTCCTCTAGCTCAGAAAAATCACCTGAGAGGGCATAAATTCAAATTGAGGAAAGACAGATGTAGGATAGACGTGCGGAAATTTGCCTTTAGCCAGCGGGTGGTTGGTTGGTGGAACAGACTTCCATCCCTTGTGGTGGAGGTTGATAGCCTAAATAAGTTTAAGGCTCAGCTGGACAGGTATTTTGAACGAACAGAGGGGTGAAGTGGAAGTGGGTTTTTTTTTTTTTTTTTTTGGCTGATGCTGCATAAGCTTGCTTTCTTGCATCAAATGCCTCTACTAATGCTAAATGCTAATGCTAAGCTGGACTGTAACCAAGTCACAAAGGAAATTAGGCAAAAGGATGCAAAGAAAAACAGCAAAGAGTTCTTTACCTGTGTAAACTCTAGAAGGAAAGGGATGAATCAGATTGGACTACTGGATACTGATGGTTCAACTGCTGATGATCCAGCTCAGGTGGCTAACAAACTAAATGGGTATTTTTCATCTACATTCACACATGAGGAGTCAGCATTAGTAGAGGCATTTGATGCAAGAAAGCAAGCTTATGCAGCATCAGCCAAAGAAAAAAAAAAAACCACTTCATTATCCCCTCCCTGAGTTATTCAGGGAGGGGAATGCCAGAGGTGAATTAAACTCTGGCAGTGAGCTAGATGATTTTGTAATAACTAAGAGGAAAGTGGAGGAGAAATTGTTGAAGATAAACATAAAAAAGGCACCCGAGGTGGATGGGATCTATCCAGTTATATTAAAGGAGGCAGCAAAGGAAGTACGCAAACCCTTAGCTATAATTATGAGAGCTTCTTTAGACTCAGGGGAGGTACCCATGGACTGGAGATGTGCAAATGTGATCCCAATTCAGAAAGGAGGATCAAAGGGTGATACAGATAATTATAGACCTGTTAGTTTAACTTCTGTTCCAGGAAAATTAATGCAGGCATTGGGTAATGAAGCACTGCAGGGTCATCTAGACAAGACTTCAGTTATAGCTTGGACACAGCATGGTTTTGTTAAGGGGAAGTCTTCTGACAAATTTGAGTGGATACTATGATGTGGTCACAAAGGAACTGGATGCAAGGAATAACTTTGATATCATATAGTCGGATCTTAGAAAGGCTTTTGATACTGTTGCACATGGAAGACTGCTGAACAAATTGGAGAATTGTGGCACTGGAGGCAAATTGCTGCTAGGGATAAAGGGATGGTTGAGTGGGAGAAAACAGAGAGCGGTAATCAATGGACACTGCTCATCGTGGACTAATATTATTAGTGGAGTTCCTCAGGGTTCAGTGATAAGTCCATTGTTGTTTTCTGTATTTATAAATAATATTGATGATGGTATATCAAGCTTAATGTCCAAGTTTGCAGATGGGCTGAGAGGTGGCAAATGAAGTTTAACATTGACAAATGTAAAGTACTACATATGGGAAGCAGTAACCCCAGAGTAACATATCAACTCTGTGGTACTACACTGACAGTGGTAAAGAACGAAAAGGACCTGGGGGGGTAATTGTGCAGTCAGATATGAAGTTTTCTGAGCAGTGCAGACGGTCTGCTCAGAAAGAGTAGGTCATGGTGTCTCGTCAATGATATACAGGAATTTTTTTAGCAGGGATAAGGAGGTGATTATTCCCTTGTATAAGGCAATGGTCAGGCCACACCTTGTGTCTGTATACATGTCTGGAGACCTCATTTTAAGAAGGCTGTAGAGCTGTTGGTACAAGTACAGAGAAGGGCAACAAGATTAGTGAATGGAACCAAGGGTTGCTGTTATGAAGAAAGGCTTAAGTTTTGCAAATTACATTGTCTGAAGACTAGGCACCTGCAAGGTGATCTGAACGAGATCACCTTTTTTAATATTATTTTACTGCATAAAATAATATTAAGCTATTTTGTGGTTTACAAAAACATATCTATGTAAATCAAAGAAACTCCAGTTTGGACTGATTAATAACTGCTTTACAACTGTTGCGAGCTTTGGTGTAGGCAGAAAATGAAACTGAAGAATTAGAAACAAGCCAATTACGATATGCAACATTCTTCTCTTGAACAGCGTTAGCACATTTATTGGAAAACCAAGGTTTAGATAAAGGACGAGATTTTAAAGTGGAGTGTGGGATAAGGGATTCCATTCCTGCAAGAATAATTTCACTGACAAGATCTGAGCAAACGTTGACATCAGAAGTTTTGAAACAGTAATCCGACCAAGGAAAAGAAGAAAAGAAATCTCGCAGGTCATTCCATTTTGCATTCTTGTAATGCCAAACAACACGTGGTTGGGAATAGCCAATGAGATAAAGGTTCCATTGGAGAAGAGACAATCACCAAGTTGTGATCTGAAGTGCCTAAAGGACCTCTCACTTCGACCGTGTACTTAGAAGGGTTGTTTGTGAGAAAAAGATCAAGCGTATTGGCTGTATGATTAGGGTTTTCCAGTATTCTTGTAGGTAAATGAACAATCTGTGCTAGGTCATTAGTAATTGCAAAAGCCTCAGCATCCCGACCTGCTGGGTCAGTGTGACTAGAAAATGGAAGCCAGCTGGAGTTGTGAACATTAAAATCACCAAGGAAAATTACTTCACTGTTAGGAAAGTTGGACTGGAGAAAGTCAAGTTGCAAAGAGAGGAAGTCAAAGAGCTCCAAGTGATTAGTGGAGCTGGGAGAACGGTAGAGACAACAGATGAATTTGACACAATGAGGTAGAGGGATTTTAAGCCAGAGAAGATCAAAGAGAGGAGATTCCAAATTGCCAAGTCTCTGACAGGGAATATCAGAACGGACATATGCACAAGTACCACCTTTGAGGCGAAAGGAATTATACAGCGAATAATTTGGGCATCTAAGATGAGCAGTAGATGAATCAACCGATAACTGAGGTTCTGTCAGAAAAAGTACACGGGGTTTGGCAGACTGCAAGTGGAAATGGACATCGTTGAGATTAGAATTGAGACCACGTATATTTGTGAAATGAATTAGGTAGTCCTTGGGAGGTTTAGATCTTTTTGCAGATAAGCTTGCTCTATTAGTTTGACAATTCATGGTGTATTCAATAGTAAGAAAAAGTAGGTGGGACATGCTGTATGAAGTAATGAAATTTTTGGATATGGCGTACATGTGGTAAGAATATACCCAGATCTTTGACATAACGTGGCCTCGACAATGCTCCCCGCATACACACTACTCGGACTCCCTCCAGTCACTATCTGGCAGAGTAGAGGTAGCAAGATTATACACTAGCTGATCTGGAAGCTTCCTAGAGAGTTACCAATAGGTTCAGTCTGGTGTACTAACTAGCAGCCGGCCTGCGAACAACGTTTTAGAGCTGTACCCTCGAAATGTAAGGAATATTGGATCTCGCCACGACGTTCATCATAACCTCAAAAGTCATCAATCATAACTGCATGATAAAAGAGATAGGGAAGGGTTGGCCGGAACTTAGCTCTAGAGACTAAACATGGGTTCCACCACTTCAAGCCTCCAATAAGCAAAGTGGTGGTATTTCACAGGTTGATGAGAGTCATCTACCACCTAGTACTGCCTGGTAACATAGAGGGGCGGCGTTCCTCCATGTGGTGTGGGCACCACACCCCGACCCCTGCTTACATTGGTTCACACCTGGGTGGTCACCCACCATGTACTTGTGCACGGAGGTTATACCCAGGATTACTAACAGTCCCACCATCGTGAAGGTGCAAGCAGAGGATTTGGCTGCCACAGACCGTCCGGACTTCGCCGAAATTGGGTCCTCTTGACTTGAGTGTCACCCAAATATTAGTTCCATTAGCGTTTTAGACTCCCAGGTAGCAAGTACAGTTTGTCTGGCATATCTGAGAGAATGTCTGTGACAACCTCAAGGACCACGAATGGCTTGAGCATGCTCAAGCCATTCATGGTCTCCTTGAATGGTTTGAGCATGCTCAATGCTGATGGGATTCATCCTCTTGCTCAGAATAATCACCTGGGAGGGCATAAATTCAAATTGAGGAAAGAGAGGTAGGATAGATGTGCTGAAGTTTGCCTTTAAGCAGTGGGTAGTTAGTTGGTGGAACAGACTTCCATCCTTTGTTGTGGAAATTGATAGCCTAAATAAATTTAAGGCTGAACTGGACAGGTATTTGGAACAAAAGGAGGGGTGAAATGGGAGCGTTTTTTTTTTTTGTTTTTTTTTGGCTCATGCTGCATAAGCTTGCTTTCTTGCATCATATGCCTCTACTAATGCTAATGCTTTATCAGAAGCTAAAGTTAAAGTTGGTTATTTTCAACCAAACTGCATAAAATAATATTAAACTATTTTGTGGTTTACAAAAACATATCTATGTAAATCAAAGCAGAAGCCATTACGGAATTTTTAGTGTTAACCCAAGGAATACTTTTGTGCAAACCAGCTGTTGGAAATCACTGATCTATATGCATCCCGTGCATTGTTCTTCTCTGCCATGAGCCTCATTGGGTTCATCTGCTATCCATTTAGGCCTAAACTTTGAACAGTATTTCTCATTTAGTACGAAAGGCCTAGTAGCTTCCAAGATTAATTCCTTGAATGCTTCCCATTTAGAATTTGCTGTTGGTAACAACATCAGCTAATTCCACTGTACAGAATTTAAAAACTATCTGAGACTACCACAGTCACCTTTATGAAATCAAAAACTCTTCCCTTTACCTCTGATGGTAGTTACATCTTTAAGTAAATCTCACATCAGTACATTGTGATCACTGCCACCTAATGGTTCCTTTACCTGCAGATTCTTAATGCATTAGTAATCATTGCTGATAATCAGATCAAGAGTATTACTCCCTCTGGTTGCCTCTCAAACATGCTGCTGTGAAAAATAGTCATTCATTAAAACCACAAAAGTCTTGCTAGTTTGCAAGTGACCAACCTACAAGTTCCAGTCAATATCTGGAAAGTTCAAATCTCTCATTATAAGACATTCTGATTTACTGGCACACTATTTCTCCATACAGTTGTTCATTGTACTCATTAGGCGTATAACACACTCCTACTTTCATTTTTGCTTTCCCAGTGCTTATGTCACATCAAACTGACTCAACTCTGCATCGGCTACTCACATCAACTAGATGCACTGCCTTAGATTTTGTTTCCTAACAACATTAACCCTCCTCCCTTTCTATCTTGTCGGTCCCTTCTGTACACATTGTTAATAAAGCAGGACATAACAAACCCTGAAAGCCCCACACAGACAACCATCCGAATTCAGCACCTGACTTACAAAGCAACAGATAGAGAGGATGACTTCACACATGAGGAAATAAATGCAGCAATACTCTCCTTCACAGATGGAAAATGCCCAGGATTAGATCTGATAGAGGTAGCAATAATGAAGAGACTGTGGAAAACAAATAGCACAGTACTGGAAATCCTCTTCAACACATGTCTACATGAGGGCACCTTTCCTGCCCCCTGGAAAACAGCAAACCTTAAAGTCCTCATTAAACACCCTGATAAGCCCCCCAACTTAGCTTCCTCCTACCGCCCCATTGCCCTACTTCCTGTCATAGGCAAAGTCCTAGAAAAACTAATAGTAGGCAGATTCCTACAATACTATACCAAAAAAAATCTTTCCTCACACTGCCAATTCGGCTTCACCCCTGGCAAGTCAGCTGTGGGAGCTATCAAACAAGTTCTTAATACTATCACTTCATCGGAATTTAATTATGTCCTAGGTCTCTTTGTAGACTTTAAAGGTGCCTTTGACACCTTATGGTGGCAAAGTGTGCTGGCAAGGTTTCGAGAGGCAGAGGTCTCAATTCCGATCTATCGTCTAATTACAGACTACTTCTCAAACAGGCACCTTGTGGTCTCAAGTGGAGCATGCTCCGTAACAAGACCGGTGACCCGCGGCTGCCCACAGGGATCTGTTCTTGGCCCAGTTTGCTGGAACATGGTCCTTGATGAGTGGCTCGCAAAAGATTTCCCCCAAATAACTAAAATAGGGTATGCAGACGATCTTGTTCTGCTCCTACAGGGTAACTCACGGCTTGAGCTGGAAACCAGAGCAAGAGAGGCCTTAAATGATCTAATCTCCTGGTGTGCAACAAACAAACTAGAATTGTCTGCAGAAAAAACAAAACAAGTCCTTTTTAAGGGAAAACTCAACAGAAACAGGCCCCCATTAATAAAAATCAATGAACAGAGTATAGGTAGGGAATCCACATACAAGTATTTAGGAGTCATACTAGATGAGAAACTAAACTTTGTAGAGCACGCAAAATATCTAAGAAATAAAACCCAACAATTAACAGGAAAATTATTGAGAATTGCCCGGAAAAAGTGGAACGTAAAATCATCTACACTGGCAATGTATTACAAATGTCTATTCCTACCCATTATATGCTACGGAGCAGGTGCTTGGGCACCCAGCATTAAACACTGCCTAGTAAAAAAATACTTAATGCAGGCACAGAGAATTTTCCTGCTGGCCTCCTCCAGAGCATGTAGAACCATCTCTACATCAGCACTCCAGATAATATGTGGTAAAATACCAATAACATATGAAATTATACAGGTATATCTAAAATACTATAGAAGACAAGGAACCCCACATTCCCTAGGAGAATATACAACAGATCCAAATGAGACAGATAAGGAAGAAAAAAGAAGATTAAGAGAAATGTTCATTACAGACTGGCAAAGAGAATGGAGAGAAGACACCAAAGGGAGAACAACATACCAGTTCATCCCCCTGGCACAGGAAATAAATAAAAACAATAAACCCTGGTTGAGCCCAGATTTATATACTACCTTCCTCCTGTCGGGTCATGGAAGCATAAATGCAAGACTGCATGCTCTGGGGCTGGCTGATTCCCCCAACTGCAGATGCGGGTCACTGGAAACCGTACAACATATAATGCTCGAATGCATAAACTACACAGACCTGAGACAACCATTCCAGCTTGTAACAGAAGTGTATCACACTGAGGATTTCCCCAAAGTGCTGGAATCACCAGATAACTTTCAAGCATTAGTAAACTTTGCAACAAGTGCATTCAAAAGAAGAAGAACCCTCCTCGGTATGCCGGAGTAAAGCAAGAGGCAACACACAAGCCCATACCTAAAATTGGGAGAGAGGACACAGCATGAATGGAGACTAACCTACGGAAAGGGACTGATATATATTCTCAGTACCCATGCTAAAAATACCACAATAAAAAGGAATACATGCTGACTGCAGCACTGTCATTTCAGATAGTCATAACAATGGACATAAACTGTACATGTACCATAATAAACAGTACCAGGAACAAAAGACCAGTCAACCCCAACATGGCAAAAGTCTAAGACACAACAAGTGAGTAAGGGAAATGCAGAGTATACCCTATGCCACAGAAATATGACAATAACAAGAAGTAATGATTGCAACATGGAAAACAACAAAAATAAATTCAAGGGCATGGTACTGAACTACATCCTCAGTGCCCATGTTTCAGACAACACGGTGCACTTACCACACAAGTAGTTTAGCGCCATTAAGAAAATACATATTGACTACAATAGTACCTTCTTAGGGAACCTCAACAGTGGTCATAAACCTTATATGTAAACTCTCAATGACCAGATCCCAGACATCACAGTATGCATACCTTGCAAACAATATGAGCCATAAGAAGAAGATGAAGAAGGAGAGGAAGAGAAAGCGAAGTGAGCAGAAGAAGGAAGAAAGAGAAAAAGGAAAGAAAGAGGAGGAAAATCACCGATGAACGTGGCCAAACAACTGCACATGTGCCAGCACACTACGGCAAAACAATGGGTGTTGGGTCACACAAGATTATGCCCAAGAGGAAGGAAGAGAAGAGAAAGAAGATGGAACATGGAAGAGTGGGGAAAAGGAAGTAAAGAAGAAATGGACAATGCCGTATCCTGATAGAACAATACCGTCCAGACTCCAGCCTTCCCACTCTTGGACAGGATTAATGACCACAGACCTGTCATCCCAGAGAACCATAGAAATGGTCATAACCTACGGAAGAACCATAAACTACCAGAGCAATGCTCACCAACACCAGGTAAATCTGTCAGTGCCTGAACTTAAGGAACACCTAGAGTGTATAGGTAATGGTGAAGAATAATCCCAGATCACAGTAGTATTGCACGAACAAATGTAATGCCTATGACATTGAAAACAACAAAAATAAAACCAAGGGGCAAGATACAGACCTACATCCCCAGTGTCCAAGTTCCAGGCATTACAGCACTCTCACCTACAAGAGGTTATGTGCCAATGAGAACAAAGCATGTTGATGTTACCTACAATCCTAACATCTCAGAGAACCATAACAATGGTCATAAACTTTGTATGTACCATAAATCACAAGTGCCAGGCTTAACAAGACCAGATGAATCTGCCAGTGCCTGAGCCAAAGGAATATCTAGAGTGTATAGGAAATGGTACACACAAGGACATATCCAGGAGGAAAGAAAAGAGAGGAAAGAAGGAGAAAAGAGGGAAGAAGGGAAGAAAGAAGAAGAAGGAAAATGGAAGAGAGGGGAAAAAGAAAGACAAGAAGAAATGGACACTACCATGCCAGATTGCGTACCAATATGAACTGATCACATCATTCCCACTCTTGGTCAGGATTGAGCCCTGCAAGAGATGGAATAGTACATCCCTCCCACTCTTGGCCAGGACTGAGCCCTGTGAGAGATGGGGTATAGGGATATCGAAAAGTAAATGATAGTCCTTATATTATTATAGTTTAATTTATTTTATTTTAATATATTTTACTTTATTTTATTTATTTTAATTATCTTATTTTATTTTACTTTACTTTATTTTAATTGTTTTATTTACTTTATTTTACGTTACTTTATTTTAATTGTTTTATTTACTTTATTTTATTTTATATCTAAGGGGAAATAAAAAACCAAAAAAGTGTGCCCTGGTAATTCTGCGGGGACCTTCCCTGATGCATTACCCGGCCACACAGGATTAACTTGATGGGACATCAGACGTCCAAAAACTTAACCACAGGACCGGAGCAGTCCGTGTCCTCTTAAGATAAAGTAGATCCTGGCTGCCTCCATGTGGCTAGGGATGGGAGTGAGGGGCTGTGACACAAACCTGCCACAGCCCCCTACTGCTAAATGCCAGGTGCCGGCTAACACACAACGCAAACACAACACTAATGCACACCTAATTACATATTTCATCTATCAGATGCATTTTTTTTATTTTTTTTTTTTTTTTCTTCCTTCTCAAAATTCAAAAAACTTAAAAAATTTAAAGAAATTTTTTTTTTTTTTTTTTTTTATTTTATTTTATTTTATTTTTTATTTATTTATTTTTTTTTTTGTGTGTTAAATATATACGTGAAATTTTGATGCTCTTTTTTTTTTTTTTTTTTTTTTTTAAGTTCTTTTCTAAGCCGGCAACTTGGCAAAAAGCCTAACAAACGGCGGATATAGGGGAAACCCTGGAAGCCGCTAATAACTTACAAATACACTTTCTGTATACATGTCGCGAATGGATATATATGTGAGAATGTATATAAATTGTATATAAATCTTGTATCATGTATATATAAATGGATGTATATAAATCTTGAGAATGTATATAGAATTGTGTGTATAAATAAATGTAAAAAATGTAAATGTACACATTGTCGGTCCCTTCTGTACACATTGTACTGGCCCAGGTGCCAAATGATTTATTGAATAGTTGGTCAGAACTTTATCATTGCGACTTGATTTGTCAATTGATAGTGCGGCTGTTTTGTTTGATCCCTGTGCAATAAATTATTTTGAAGAGGCTCTTCCTCCTAGTGGTCTGGGCTGGGCAGCTGAGGTGATTCCTCAGCTGGCAGATTGAGCCTATTTTGGTTGGTTCTTTTTGTAATTCCGTGTGATCTAAATTTTGTGATACATGCCAAAAACGAGAAGGAAGATCCCTGTTCCTCGGGTGGAGGAGTCAGGAAAAGAATCTTCGGCAGAGTTTTCGGAGGGAAGCTCCGAGTCTTCAAGTGAAGAAGAATCAGAAAAGGTCTTGAGTCGACCATCTGAGAAGAAAAGGATTCCAGAGGGGAAAAGTTCACAGGAAAAGACACGTATAGTTACGAAGAAGATTTCGAAACAGATACAGTGTAACCTAGAACCTATTACCTTGCAGGAATTAGAGTTTTATAGAACTAAGCTACGGCTTTTTGTGTCGGCTTTGAATAAGCCGAGGCACACGACTTGAATATAGTAATGGGATATTGGGATAAGATGGTAACGTGTGTGGAGTCTTTGACTATACGGAATGTACGTTTAGAGACCAAGTTGAACACTTTAAAGGAACAAAAAAGGAAAGCAGAACAAGTCCCTGAATTAAGATCATATGCAGAGGCGGTTAGTGCGAGTCTAGAGACTAAGTTGAATACTTTAATGGAAAAAGGGAAAGTAGAACAAGTTCCTGAATTAAGATCATATGTAGAGGTGGCTAGTGCGAGTGAGATTAGATCCAAGAATAAATCAGTTATAGTGAAGGCTAATGCGGATAGATATAATACCAGTGACCAAGTAAAGACCGAGTTAATGGCACGAGTTGCACCGGTTTTAACTAATGTCAAGGTAGTATCAGTTCGTCCCATACGAAACAAAAGGGTTATGATCGAAACTGCTTCTGAGCTGGACGTTAAGAAAATTGAAGAATGCACGGAGGTGCAAAAGTTCGGAATGGAGGTAGAAAGGCCCCTTCGCCGACTTCCAAGACTGGTTATTTTCGACGTTAGTTCAGATGTAGATCGTGAGTCCTTTAATAATGAATTATGGGAAAGGAATTTGGTGGATGGATTTGACAATAAGGACCAAGTGCTCTCTGAAATAAAAATACTAGCAAAGAATAAAGCAAGGAATTCCTCAGGATATAATGTAGTGGTGGAGGTTTCCCCACGCATACGAAGATACTTGTTGAAATGTTCTAGAGTATTTTTAAATTGGAGTTCACACCGTGTCCGGGAGTTGTGGACTCCAACACAATGTTACAAATGTATGGCGTATGGCCATGTGGCCCGGTACTGTGACGCGGGCGAGTTCTGCAGTCACTGTGCTGGGAGTGGACATACATTCAAGTCTTGTACACAAAGAGCAGAAGCTCCAAAATGTGTAAATTGTTGGCGGAGGAGGATGCCTTCTGAGCATGATGCTAATAATCGGATATGTCCAGAATATCTAAAAGCGGTTGATACCCTAAAGAGACATACAGAACAGGATTAGTGGTGTCATGCGGGGGGCTTCTCCTCTTCCAGTGATTGGAAAAAAGACTTCTCCCAGCGGTGACTGGGGTCGTCAGTCACAGTGGCGTCTGTGTTGGGGTTTGCAGGGACCGGACCGGTGTGTGTATGCATTGATTGTGAGATAATTTTGTAAGATCAATTTGTATTGAAAGAAAATTGTATTATTATTTAGTCTGAGAGGTGTCAGACAATGTTTGCTAGATAGGGCAACCTACCTCCTCGTGGTGGGGACGGAAACTCGTGAGGGGGGTGGAGATGCCGTCTCCCCCGCGAGGCTAAAGGTTGTGCTTTCTTTAATTTGTTGTCATAAGTCAAGTTAGACTTTGTAATTGTTGTTTTGTTGAGGTTGATTGACCTAAGAAAATTGTAACAAATAAACAGTTATGAAATATTGGTAGATGGGCTAAGGCCCAGGTGACCAGTTAGGAATAGCTTGAAATATGATGTACACATTGTACTAATTGCAGAAATTACACCAAAAATTTGGAAGGTATTGCAGGGACAACAGAGAATCTATGCTGGCTGGACCAGTCATAGATTTAGAGAACATTTCCCTATCCAAAGGTGCTTTAACTGCCATAAATATGGTCACATTGCCAGAGACTGCACTCAGAAAGAACCTGTCTGGTGGTCACTGTGCAGTCACTGGCCACGATTACAAAAATTGCAAAAATAAGTCTCAGCAGCCAAAATGTGCTACCTGCAAGGCAGCACGGCTGACTGACTATACACATAGTATCAGGGATGATAAATGCCCCAGTTATAAAAAAATGGCAAAACTTATACAATCTAGGACCAACTATGGGCCAGATTGAAAACATAAATGTGACTAGGGCTCTAAATCTTGTCCAATTGAATGCTCAAAGAGCAAGAGCCGTTGTAGATCAGATCAAACTCAAATTGGAAGAAAATAATATAGATATCTTGGTACTCCAGGAGCCCTACGCACATATGGGTAGAGTTCAGGGATACCCAAGAGACTATAAAATAATAGAATACACCTCAGGTGTCCCTTCCACAGCAATAGTAGTTAAAAATACTGACCTTACAGTCACAAAGGTGGGTCACCTCTGCTCCCCAGTGGGAGTGTGTGCCCATATTACCAGTGCTGTAGGACAGTTTTACATTATTTCACTATATTCCAGACCAGGTGAAGATATAAATCCAACTATTGAATACCTACAAGTAGTCACAAACTTGCTACCTACTGCAAATATAATAGTGTGTGCTGATGTCAACTGCCGGTCAGCCTTATGGCATAGCCGTACAGAAGACAGAGCAGGAACTCACAACGGCCAGATACTTTCAGACTATATAGCCACCTCACCCTTTCAAGTGCTAAACCAACCAAATAACCTCCCAACTTTTAGCAGTACCATGTGGGAGAGTGACATTGATATCACTCTTGCCACCAATTCAATAGCTTATAAAATCACAGACTGGTGTGTCCAGCCAGCCTGGACCACATCAGATCACAGAGCCATTTCCTTCAAACTAAACAGGCAATTACAAACAACCCAACACTCTCTGTTGGATATCAAAAGGTATAACCTTAAAAAGGCAAACTGGCAGATTTTTGCAGAACATACAGCAGCTGAGCTGCAAAAACAGGAAAATGAGTGGTCTAGATCAGGCAACTGTAGCCCGGACGAGCAAGCACTGACTATGACAAACATTTTAACAAAAACAGCAACCCTGTCTATCCCACGGAAAAAACCGAGGAAGCAGACAGTTCCCTGGTGGTGCCCCGAACTGACTATACTCAGAAGTAGGGTACACCAGGCACGGAGACATTTTCAAAGAGCCAGAACATCTTGGTCACAAAATGAGGTGGATGCACTGAGAGATTCTTATAAAACTCACAGGAATCAGTATACAGCCCTCATAATAGATAAGAAAAAGGAATGCTGGAAGCACTTGGTGGGAACTACTGGAAACAATAACCCTTGGGGAGTTGTCTACAGAATAGTGACCAACAAGCTGCCAAGAGGAGATGTCTTAGAAACTACTGTCAAACCAGATGGAACCCCAACCCTGTATTGGGTGGATTCTGTAAATAACATCCTAGACAGTATCATTCAGACTGAAACTGGAAATCATTCCCCCACCCAGCTCGACATTATAAACGAAAACACTGAATATGACAATGCCAATATTGAACCTCTGTTCACTATACAAGACTTAGAAATAGCACTATCTAAAACCAAAAACAATAAATGCCCAGGTTTTGACCTCTTAGAGGTTGAGATTATCAAAATATTAGCAGAAATAGCACCAGATAAATTAATAGCACTATATAATAACTGTATGACAGAAGGTATATTCCCAAAAATATGGAAACAAGCTGTGTTAAGGTTAATCCTGAAAAACCCTGAAAAACTCCCTACTGATCCCAAATCATATAGACCAATAGCCCTACTCCCTGTACTAGGGAAAATATACGAAAGATTAATATACAGCAGATTAGCTCAATATTACACAGAAGCAGGCTTGCATTCCAACAATCAGTATGGTTTTAAGCAGGGCAATTCTACGGAGGATGCCATGCACCACCTACTGACAACAGTTAAAAACACAGAGGAGAAATATATGCTGGCAATCTCCATTGACTTTGCTGGGGCATTTGACTCACTGTGGTGGCCTAGTGTCCTTAGGAGACTTCGCCAGGCAAATGCCCCACAAAACCTCTATAAGGTAATAAACAGCTACCTTACAGACAGAAGTGTCTCAGTACGCACAAGGTTCCAGGAATTGACACGCCCTGTGAATAAAGGCTGCCCGCAGGGATCAATCCTTGGCCCTTTCTTTTAGAACATTGTTCTGGATGAATTTCTGGCCTTGGATCTGGGCCCCGTGGAAAGCCTGGCCTTTGCAGATGACGTGATTTTCCTTGTAAAAGGCAACTCACGAGTGGTTGTAGAGCAAAGATCAAATGCCGCTCTCTTGCAGCTGCAGGAGTGGGCACAAATGCACATGCTCAAAATATCGCCTGAAAAAACCAAACAAATACTTCTAAAAGGTAATTTGGACATGAGAAGACGTCCACAAATCAAAATTAACACAATCACTATAAAAATGGTAACAGAACTAAAATATCTTGGAGTGGTCTTTGATTCAAAATTAACTTGTTTACCCCCATTTGATTTACTTGGCGAAGAAAGTGCGAAATTATGCAGGTATGATTGCCAGGATCAGTCGAGCAGACTGGGGACTCAAAAGAAAGACCTTGGCAATCATATACCGTGCAATGTTCCTGCCTGTTATCACCTATGGAGCCGGTGCGTGGTTCATCCGCTCGGCCATAGTAAGAAATAGGAATAAATTAGAATCAATACAAAGGACCATACTACTCACTATTACCAGAGCATGTCACACAGTAAGCACACCTGCACTACAGTTGCTGGCCGGAACTCTCCCACTTTACCTGGAAGTATCCAAAAGAGGCTTATATTATAGATTTAAAAAGGGCATACCCACAGAATTTCTGGGGATAGCCCTTGATACAACCAATACCTTCAATGATGAAAGAAAAAGAATAGCCACAAAGCTCCACGAGCTATGGCAAACAAAGTGGGAGCAGGAAACCAGAGGTCTGGTCACCAAACGGTTTCTGCCACTGGTGTCAATGGTTAGCCCAAAGCCACATAAGTGGTATGCCCCTGGACTTTTTACAACATTTATATTGACAGGGCACGGCTCCCTAAAGGCGAAACTAACCTCCTTAGGCCTGACCGATGACCCAAACTGCACCTGTGGCGAAAGTGAAGACTGGGCACACATTCTCTATGAATGTATAATATATGACATCCCCAGAACAGAGCTAATAGCACAGATTGGTCCCCTTCCCAGGGGAGAAGAACATCTCTTCATCATAGAAGAGCAAAATTATAAAGCTTTTACATCTTTCACACAGAAAGTTTTCGAAATGCGCAGAGCAATTTCAGCCCCCCAGCAATTAAACAATAATCAATAGTAAAATTGCCCAAGTTTCCCACCACGCCCAGATAATGACTTAAAAACCGTTAGGATAGCAGTATTCTGCACCCTGACAGAAACCTGACATAACAAAACTCCCCATGACTACCATGCCATGTGTAGGAACCTGAGGCCCCAAACCAATGTAGGGGAGGGGGATGGGAATGCATGCAGAGAAAGTGAACGGGAGTGAGCAGAAGAGCAAATGTAATTGGCCGAAAGAATACAAAGTTAAAAATAACTTACATTACTTTATATATACTGTACCAACAAACATTTACAAACCACATAAACACTATCACTGCATTCTCCCCTGGCCTGCAAAAAAAAAAAAAAAAAAACCTTGCAGCTAGGCCTGCACCACAACTGAAGAATAACAGTAAGTTGCGGTGCCCAGAGAGTGCAGTGCAGAAAGAAAGAGTCGAATAAATGAGATGAGAACTAGAAGAATGAATAAAAGTGCAAGCGTGAGAGAAAAGAACACAAATGCTAAGTTAAGTACACACTAACCCTGGTTTTAATTAGTATTTAAATTTACGCTACCCATCATTGCATCCCCTCCTGGTGTGTGAGAAAAAGATGAATGAGTTGAGTGAAAAAAAAAAAAAAAAAAAATTATAAAATAAGAAAAAAGTATAAAAAAAAAATAATAAATAAATAATAATAAAAAAAAATTATAAAATAAGAAAAAAGTATAAAAAAAAATAATAATAAATAAATAAAAAAAATATATAAAATAAGAAAAAAGTATAAAAAAAATTATAAAATAAAAAAAAAAAAAAAAGAATGCAAGTAGAGTGAGAATGCCCATTCCGAATGAAGCAAATGTGTGCTTCTCCCCCCCTTCACCTGGTAGGTTCCCCACTGCCAGCTAACATATCCCACCCCCAGAGCGGGATGGGCAGCTGGACCTTCATACCGGATTCGACACTCCTTGGACAAGACACCGACGAAGACATTCTGCGGCTTTGCTGCCAACACACCATTGGCGATCCGAACTGGGTACTCTAACCTGGTTCCCTTTAAAACCCCATCCCCAGGCAGGGAATGGAGGAGATGGACCTCTGTCTCCTCTCCTCCCTGCCTACCCCCCATATTTCGCCTGGTGGGGCTCGTCTCCACTGACCTCTTTGGGGATGCCTACTCTATCCGTCCCTATTCTTCTATCTGTTTCCTCCCCAGTCTTCAATCTCCCCCCTCTCTCTCACTAAATCGACCGAGTACACCCCTTAACAATGCCGCCAAATTATAACCAACGTCTAAATTCTACCGGTTTTGTGCAAATCTCTAGATATCTAACACTATCAGCTTTTATCTAGCATTACATGTCTAAATTTAATAACATCAAAATTTTGCCCGACCTATTTGGCCTTTAACACATCTCTTTAGTGTTCAACCCTAACCAGCGATTTCCTAACAGCAATCCCATTAAGCATTAATGTCAAATGCATAAACTTTTATTTTATTTTATTTATTTATTTTTTTTTTAAATAGGCCCTAGCCACTGAAATCCCAGGAAACTAGGTGGCAGGACCTGCCAGAGCAAATTGTTGCGATACTGGATACACCCGGCTAGCCTCCACGTGGCAGGGTATGGGCAACGTCGGGCCCCACTAGGGGCCTGGCGGCCAATAAGCCGGATAAACAATGGGCACAACATATCACACTGCACAGACACGACCCACACACACTTTCAAGTCTCTGGCTTGACAGTGTACTGTCCTTGATACAGCGAAACACACGCGGAGATGGGAGAAATCCCAGGTGCCGTCTGACACGAACATACCTTATACCTTATGTACATATTGTACTTGTCAGATTGAACTTCATAAGAAGTCTTATGCAGAGGTATTGCGGAAGGATCTCAAGTGGGTTGATCCTGTTGTCAACCAGAATAAACCAAGGTCGAAACAGAAGACTGACAGTGCAAAGTTGGGATAGATCCTTATCAGTTCCTAGAGGTGTGCCTGATCCTCAGAATCTATTTCCAGGCCTACTGAGGACTCTTCCTTGAGATCAAGTCAGGATATAAAGCAGAAGGTGACACAAGTCATTAAGCGTGACCACAAGCAGATGAAAGTAAAAGGTATCCGCCTCCTTAGAAATAGGGGGATCCTTGTGGAGACCTGGGGATTAGAGGGGAACAGGTATCCTGTGTGTTATCAGACACTCAGCCTAAAACACTGATGGATCCAATATCTCTCTATTACAGAAGATTTTGGAGAAGTCCTGTTGGCCTGCCTCCCTAAAATCCACTCATGCACACCTTCTCGATGGTAAGCCCTGTTACGTCACTTAGGTGGCAACGAAAGTGTAGAGTGGTTCTCTTCAAGACGCCTGGTCAGCGTGAAGAGGAAAAGACCAAACCCTCCAGCATATGACAGCACGACAAAACAAATGGCCCTCAGTCCCCAGCAGCTTTCACTCTCCCTCTTACGGCAGCGAGAGGATCAGAGTGGAAGCAGAGGATGCTAAGAACCTCTGGGTACAACCAGGTTGCCATGCATGGAAACTGAACTTGGCCTGTTATAACATAAGATCACTCATCGGTGAAGACAGGATATTAAAGCTGGAAAAGGAATTAGAAAATGTGAATTGGAATATCATCGGTTTGGCTGAAACAAGAAGAAGAAATGAATCACTTATAAGTTTATCAAGTGGAAATCTGCTGTACACCAATGGAAACAGTGAAAGGAGTGAAGGTGGAGTTGGGTTTTTGGTCCATAAAGATTTTAAAAACAACATTTTGGAATTCAAAAGTACATCACCAAGGGTGTCAAGACTAATACTCAAGATTTCTAAGAGGTACAAGCTAAAGATTATAATGATTTATGCACCAACATCGAGCCATGGTGATGAAAAGGTTGAAGAAATGTACAACGAAATTGAGTCTTCTAGATGAGCAGAAAACCCACTACACTATTATTATGGGGGACTTCAATGCTAAGGTTGGAAAAAGACAAAACAGCGCAGAAAGGGGAACTATAGGAAATTTTGGAATTGGTGAAAGAAATGAAAGAGGTGAAAATCTTGTGGAATTTGCAGAATCTCAAGGACTGTCAGTAATGAACACTTTTTTCAAGAAAAGGGTGAACAGAAAGTAGACATGGAAGAGTCCAAATGGATTAACTACTAATGAAATCAACTTCATCCTCACTAACAGAAGATATTGTAAATGATGTTACCGTCCTGAATAAGGTAAATGTTGAAAGTGATCACAGAATGGTAAGATGTACACTTGATATAGATGTAGGAAAGGAAAGGAAAAAACTGACTTGAGTAAATAATACAAAGGTCTTTGAGATAACAGAAGAGGAGAAAAAGCAGTATGTACTGGAACTTAAGAACAAGTTTGAGCTTCTGCAGACTGCTCAGGACCAAGATATCGACGAGGAATATTACAACTTTCTGAAAGTGATAAAGCCCAAGAAACCTATAGGGAAAAAAGAAATCCAAAGAAGAAAAAATTAGTCAAGAAACACTTCTCATGATGAACTGAACACGACAAATGAAAAGCAAGAAAAACACTGACAGGGAGAAAATTGAGTATACTGAGTTATGCAAAGCCATTAGAAAGAGACTCAGAGAGGACATAAGAAGTTTTAACACAAGAAAAGTACAACAAGCATTAAGGGAAAACAAAGAATTTAAATCAGCAGCCATGAGCAGTAATACAGAAAGACAAATGATACTGAAACTGAAGAATAGCGATGGTGTACTTATAAACAGCAGAGAAGGCATAATTCAAATAGCAGAAGAATACTATAGAGAATTATACAAGGAGCAGAGGAATGATGCCAGCAGTGGGGAAGATGGATTGAAAAGTAGCAACACATACGACATACCCGATATTCTTCCTAATGAGGTAGAACATGCATTGAAGAAAATGAAGAATCAGAAAGCCCTGGAGGAAGATGAAGTTACTGTACAGTTGTTAAAATTGGGAGGAAGAGACAACACAAAAACTGGCAAGGCTCTTCACAAAGTGCATTAGAAAAGGTGTGACGCCTAAGCAGTGGAATAATGCAATCATAGTTTTGCAGCATAAAGAAAGGAGATAAATCAGAAATTGGAAATTATAGACCAATTAGCTTGTTATCCCACATCTACAAGTTGTTCACAAGAGTCATTACTAACAGATTAGAAAGAATACTTGATGAGAATCAACTGAAAGAGCAAGCTGGCTTTAGGAGAGGATTCTCAACTATGGATCACCTTCACGTAATATCACAGCTAATGGAGAAAGCAAATGAATATGAAACACCATTATGCCTGGCATTTGTGGATTATGAAAAGGCATTTGACTCCATACAGCATAAGGCAATGTTTCGGGCACTGGAAAGACAAGGCATTGATACCCCATATATTATGATTTTGAAGAAAATATGTGAGAGTGCTACCTCCTTTATTAGACTAGACAAACACAGTAGGAAATTTAAAATTGAGAAAGGAGTTCGACAAGGAGACACAATATCTCCGAAGCTGTTTGCTGCTGCCCTTGAGGAAGCTTTCAGAAGATTAGACTGGTCGCAGAAAGGAGTCAATGTGAACGGAGAGTACCTAAACAATTTACGATTTGCAGATGACATTGTGATCATAAGCCACGATACCAAAGAATTACAGGAAAATCTTAATCAGTTATGCACAGTTAGTAAGGATTTTGGACTAAAGATGAATATGCCTAAAACAAAAGTAATGATGAACAAGTATGCCACAGAAAGGGAAATAATGATTGAAGGAGCAGTAATTGAAAAGGTGGAGTCATATACTTATCTGGGACAAGTTATTAGCTGTAATAATGATAAATGGCTGGAAGTCAAGAGAAGAATAAATTTTGGATGGATAGCATTCAGGAAATATAGTCACATACTGAAGAGCAATATCCCAGTTTGTCTGAAACGTAAAATAATGAACCAATGTGTACTCCCCACCATGACTTATGGAAGTGAAACTTGGGCACTCACCAACAGAATGGAAGAGAAACTGAGAACTACACAGTGAAGAATGGAACGAATTATATTGGGAATCAGACTGTTAGATAAGAAGAGAAACATGGATTAGGCAGCAAACTCAAGCAAAGGACATTCTTATCAAAACTAAAGAACTAAAATGGTCTTGGGCAGGACACGTAGCTCGGAGACATGATGACAGATGGACTAAGAAAATAACAGAATGGTACCCAAGAGGAGCTAGAAGAAAACCTGGAAGACAAAGGAGGAGATGTATAGATGAAATTGATGAGTTTGTGGGTAGTAAATGGATGGCCAGTGCTCAAAACAAAAGGAACTGGAAAGTTGCTGGAGAGGCCTTCATCCTGCAGTGGATTGAAAATGGCTGATGATGATGTGGAGACCACAAATTTAGTGGATGCTAATAGGATCTATACTGCTTCTGCTTTGAAGGAGATAGGTCTTACAATAGAGAAACTTCGGTTATCTGATCCAACAGTGTTAATATATGGTGTCCTTAATGAATATGCTAAGGAGGAAATACTTGATCTTTTAGTTAAAAAGAGACTATGATCTGTTTTTAACTAAAGGATCAAGATATGGTTTCTCGCAGGATGAAGTTAAAGACGAGGTGACTTTCAGATTTAGTTCTGGATTGGGTGCAAAGGTGGTTAATTGGGTGGTTCGATTTAGTCCTCGCATGATACGGTATATTTTAGATAGCGATAGAATCTATCACACAGATTCCATAAGTTTATGATTGTAAGCAAGTGTTTCTGTTGTTTGAGGTATGGCCACTAGGCACAATTTTGTTCGCATAAGGCAGTTTCTTGTGGACACTGTGCAGAGGGTGGTCATGTCTACAGAGATTGTCCCCATAAAGAAAACTCTCAGAAATGTATCAACTGCAAGAGACGTGGTAGAGATTACAATCATTCTGTAAGGGATGCCAAGTATCCAGAATACTTAAAAGCAGTACAACTTATGGACAGCAGAGCCAAACATGAGCGATAATGGTTCAAATTCAGCAACAGCATTGGCCGATAAGAATCCAATTTTAGGTAATATTATATATGAGGGGATAAAAGTTCTTCAGATAAATGGTCAGTGGTGCAGAGTAGGAATGGATGAGATTAGGATAACAGCATTTGAAAATAATTTTGATATTATTTGCATACAGGAATCCTTTCATTCTTTGCAGGTAAGGGGTGGGGGCTCACAAAGTTATGGGTTTTCTCATTTCAGCAAGAATTATTCATTCGCTTGACAAACCTCCAAAAAGTGCCATAGTTGTTATTAAATTATAACAACCAGATTATTATTTAATAATCTGGTTGTTACCAACATTACAGGTCTGTGCATGGACACTGTGACCTATTTAATGATTTCTAGACGTTTCATAAATTTTTATGTTGCATCTGATCGTTGCTTTTTTAAGTTGCTTCCGCCTAGTGAAGACATACAATTGACTCTCCATTGGTTGGACAATATATGCACTAATTTCGCTTCTAAAAATCTTATAACAGCAGATCTAAATGCCAAAATCCAACTTCTGGCACAGCGGTTTTACAGACCCTAGAGGATTAGCTCTCGAGGATTGAATTTCATCCTACAACTTAAGTGTGCAAAACTTGTCTGACAAGCCGTTCACATTCTCTACTGTGAATGGCGAATCAAACATATATGTCACTCTTACCACGATTAAAATAGATGAAATTCTAACTGACTGGGATGTTATTCCAAACCTTGTGAAAGCGACCACTGCGCTATTGTATTTCGTTTGAAGCCTCGAGAAAATATAATGATTCACAGCCACACGATCTTAAATGTTTCTCAATGAATACCATTAAATGGAACAAATTCAGAGATTACCTTCTCATTATTTTCTCTGCAGATATTGTAGATAGTTTAAACACTATGACGACAATGGAATTTACAAATTTCATCCAGACCCACCTGTATCTGGCAATGGAGTACTCAGCCAAAAGAAAGCAGACAAGAAGAACTTCTGTTCCTTGGTGGTCTTCAGACTTAAGTAACCCTTTTTTTTTTTTTTTTATGAAAACCCCAAATACAAAAGGTATCAAAACCTATAGTACTTAGTACCGTGCATGGGTTGAAGGAGAAGTATGGGGGGAGGGGGATGCCGGAAACTTTGCTCTGGTGACTAAACATGGGTTTCACCGCTTCAAGCCTCCAATAAGCAAAGTGGTGGTATTTCACCAGTTGATGAAAGTCATCTTCCACCTGCGAAAGCAAGTTCAACAGGCTAGAAAAGAATTCCAGCGACACAGGCATCTTTCTGCCGAGGATGTTCGGACCTTCAGGGAAGTTTACAGTACTCTAAGGAAAAACTATCAAAAGTTTTTCCTTAGAGTTCCTTAAAGGCAATTTCCAACTCAAAAGAAAGTTGTTGGAAAAATTTTGTAACGGATATAGGAAATAAAGAACCATGGGGCTTTCTTTACTGGATATCAAGGAACAAAATGGCTTGCGGAGATGTTTATAACACAGTTAAAGCAGATGGTCAAGAGACTCAAGACTGGATGTCTATGGTGGATTCCATAATTAACAACCTATTCCCCAAAGATATATCGGATCTAGATTCACCTGAACAAATGCAAATAAGTCATGATAATGAAAAGTATGAAGGACCAACAGCCATTGAACCCTTTTCACTCCTGGATTTGGGATCTGCCGTGGCAAAGCTCAATGGTAAGAAATGCCCCAGTATTGACCTGATTGGGAACACAGTCATAGTTGAATTTTTTCCACACATTCTTTTAAATTTGATGAATAAGTGTTTACTAGAAGGAATATTTGATCATCAATGGAAAATAGCTCTACTAAAGATACTGCACAAGCCCGAGAAATTAATATCAGATCTACGGTCCTACAGACCTATTTTGCTTTTAGCAAACCTGGGGAAATTGTTTGAGCGAATGTTAGCCCCAAGAATCCAAAAAATGCTAGATCATTAGTTATGTTCAGAAGCACAATACGGCTTCAAGAAAGGATGGTCAACTGAAAACGCTATAAATCTTCTGACCAACTATGTGTCTAACTCACCTGCTAAATACGTATTCACTGTGTTTGTGGACTTTCAGGGCGCATTTTACACTTTATGGTAGGAAAGTGCCCTCAGGAGCTTGAGATCCGCAGAGTGTGATGCATATATCTACAGTGTTATGCGATTGTACTTTAGCGACAGACATATTAAGGTGGTGGCAAAACATCTTGTACTGGGCTCAGATTTCAAGAGGATGCCCTCAAGGATCAGTGTTGGGACCTCTCCTCTGGAACGCTGTGCTGGATCAATGGTTAACGTGGGAACACAATGGTATCAGTAAGATAGCCAATGCGGATGACTTGGTGATCGTTGCTGATGGAAACACAAGGAGAATAACTGAAGAGAAAATACAGCCTATCTTGGATGACTTGATGTCATGGGCTACAGTCAACAAACTGATCCCCCAATAAAACCAGTTTTATGACTTTTAAGAACCATTTTAGCCACAACAGACTGCCCAGAATCTGGCTAAATAATACCCAAATACCATATGTATCCCAAACTAAGTATCTGGGAATCACCGTAGATGATAAACTCAGTTTTCTGCCTCATGTGTCAAAACTCAGGGACAAAATCCATTTTTTCACAGCCTCAGTTATCAGAGTCTCAAGGAAAAAGTGGGGATTATCAAATAAAACCTTGAACTTTACTATAAAACCATATTTTTGCCTGTTATATCATACGCAGCAAGTGTTTGGTACCAAAAAGTATCAAAGGTAAAAGTGAAACAGAAACTTATTTCCACACAAAGATCAGTTCCTTTGAAAATCAATAATATTCCAAGGACTGTTTCAAACAACGCCCTCCAAATACTTGGTGGTACAATTCCTGTAGATTTATATATTGCTTTTCGGGGTTTGATTTACTACCTAAAAAAAGGACAGTCTAAGACAATGCTTGGAATTATGACTGACCCAGCCAGTGACTTTAAAAGGGAGAAGAAAAGGCTTTGGAAGGAATTTACTGTTGTCTGGCAAAAAAGATAGGATGAGAGTGAATATGGGGGCTTGTAACAAGAAAGTATATTGCGCAAGTGGAATTTTCAACAACCCCTGGAGTTATTTCTCTGGTTTAGACCTTCAATGACAAAAAGACAGTACATCTTTGAGAAACAGTAACAGTACATCTATGAGCAAGCGAGTGGAGAGACTGTTAGAGATGAATCATTAATTAACCTAACTGCCCTCTTCTGAATGGAATCAAGAAGCCTGAGAGAGGTTTTGGGGGCACTACCCCAGATGTGGGAACAATATTCCATGGCAGGGCGGATTTGCGATTTATACAGAGTGAGCAGCTGTTTGGAAGAAAAGTAACGCAGAGAGCAAAAGAGAAAACCAAGTTTTTTTAGATACAGAGGAAGCAATATTTGTAAAATGCTTGTGCCAAGAGAGATTAGAAGTCAGGGTAATCCCCAAAAGAGATATATCATTTTGCCTAGAAATCGGAGTGTCACTAAAGATAAGCATAGGAGCAGAATAATCCTTTTTTCGAGATATAAGACAAGACTGAGTTTTAGAAGGGTTGAAATCAACTAAGTTGTCTTTGCCCTACTGGAGAATTACCTGAAGATCGGCATTTAAGGAATTGGTAGCAGATTTTCGAAAAGTTGAAGCTGATTGAGCAGGACAAGGTTTCTCAAAACGGAAAGTGGAATGCAATGTGCTATCATCGGCAAAACTATGGATAGGATTTCCAGTCAATGGAAGAAGGTCATTAATATACAAGAGGAAAAGAGTGGGGGAAAGAACTGAACCTAGGGGGACACCGGCATTAATGGAGAAGTTAGAAGACAGAGAGCCATCACCTTCAGTGAGCGATCAGAGAGAAAACTGGATAACCAATTACTAAAAACACAACTACTTGTGTTTCACCGAATCTTTCCATTGAATTAGTCCATAAATGGGTAACATAAGCCAGAATATCACCAGTGGATCGACACTGACGGAATCCATAATGGCGATCGTTGATTAGACAGAAGGTTTCTAGGTAGTTTAAGAGTTGGCGGTTAATTGATTTCTCCATTACTTTAGAAAGAGTAGAAGTAATTGCAATGGGACGATAATTGGATGGGAGGGATTTGTCGCCCTTTTTAGGAACTGGCTGGATATGAGCAAATTTCCAAGCAGAAAGAAAAACATCTTTGGAATAAGAAAGTGAAAAAAGGCGGCAAAGAATAGGAATAAGTTCAGGAGCACAGGTTTTGAGAACAAGTGGAGAAATACCATCAGGACCTGGAGCTTTCTTAGCATCAAGATTCATCAAAATCCTTCTGATATCCTTTTGACGGAGGACCACAGGAGGCATTGAATGGAGCGTGTTGGGAATGGTGGGAGGTGTTTTACCAAGATCATTAATACATGAAAAATGGGATGCTAGCAGGTCAGCTTTATCCTTGGCTGAAGTGGCAACAGAACCATCTGGTTTGGACAGAGGTGGGAGAAGAAATGAACAAAAGTTGCGGCCAATAGCTTTGGCAAGAGACCAGAATGCTCGGCTACCATTAGGGCAAGAAGCAAGTTTTCTGCTCTTAGCCTGTTCAAACTCTAGTTTGGAGTGATTAATAACTGCTTTACAATTGTTGCGAGCTTTGGTGTAGGCAGAAAATGAAACTGAAAAATTAGAAACAAGCCAATTACGATATGCAACATTCTTCTCTTGAACAGCCTTAGCACATTTATTGGAAAACCAAGGTTTAGATAAAGGATGAGATTTTAAGGAAGGTGGAGTGTGGAATAAAGGATTCCATCTCTACAAGAATAATTTCACTGACACGATCTTAGCAAAAGTTGACATCAAAAGATTTGAAACAGTAGTCCGACCAAGGAAAAGAAGAAAACAAATCTTGCAGATCATCCAATTTTGCATTCTTGTAATGCTAAACAACACTAGGTTGAGAATGGCCACAAGAAAAATGCTCCATTGCAGAAGAAACCATCACCAAGTTGTGATCTGAGGTGCCTTGAGGACCACTCACTTCGACCATGTACTTAGAAAGGTTGTTTGTGAGAAAAAGTTCAAGTGTGTTGGCTGCATGGTTAGGATTGTCTAGTATTCTGGTAGTTAAAGGAACAATATGTGCGAGGTTATTAGTAATTGCAAACGCCTTAGCATCTCGACCAGCTTGGTCCGTGTAGCTAGAAAACGGAAGCCAGCTGGAGTTGTGAACGTTAAAATCACCAAGGAAAATTACCGCACTTTTAGGAAAATTGGACTGGAAAGAGTCATGTTTCAAAGGGAGGAAGTCAAAAGTTCCAAGTGATTATTGGAGTTAGGAGAAACAGAGGCAAAACATGAATCTGGCAGAATGGGGTAGAGGAAGAGATTTGAAGCCAGAGAAGATCAAAAAGAGGAGATTCTAAATTACTAAGTCTCTGACAGGGAAAATCAGAGTGGACATATGCACAAGTACCACCTTTGAGGCAAAAGGAATCGTACAGCAAAACTAAGATGAGCAGTAGTTTAAACTAAGATGAGCAGCAGTTTAATCTACCAATAATTGGAATTTTGTCAGAAAAAAAAGTATGTGGAGTTTGTCTGTCATAGACATTCGGGTATAACAAGCTGGGCATGTTTGAGATGTGTAGACATACTTAGAAATTTAAATACCCAGCCTCAAATTAGGTGTACCAAAGTTCATGTCACATCTTTTTGTAGTTAATGGCACCCTTTGAAATTTCTTGTGATGTTATCCTTCATGATTCTATTTAATGGGACCAAATCCATGTTTCAAGTGCAGCTACCAAATGACTAACAAACCTGTTTGAATACTAAGCAAATTTTGAGAGTTGCCTTTGCACAGTTCACCCTCTCCTGGTCTGCACTAAAATAGTTTGGTATCTAATTTATGGAAATTTGTTTCAGCACAATTCATTGTGGATAATATGATAAGGTCACCTTCCCCGCGACCCTTCAAATCCATGAACAAAACGTCTTCAGCATAATGAATCTGGAAATACAGATATGCCATTCTGTATTTCTGGGGAACTAATTATATTAATTAAATTATAAAATAAAAGTTATTAAATTATTATCGAAAGATCTGTAGCAGTTACATAAAATCTATAGCCAGTTCCCCTTCTCATCCCAATGTGTGCACTTTGATATCAGATAGTCTCACCTCTGCCAATTTTTACTATTCCCCAACGTCGTGGAGTTTGATGATAACATAATTATCATCATCCAATGTTATGATATTTGATGATGAAAATCATGGTAAGAGTTTTGGTTATTGTAGAATTCTGTTTTTAAGGAAATTTATAATGTGACGTTGAATCAAATTTACTGATTTTTTTTTTTTTTTTAAGGCCAGTGTGGGGGGGGGGGGAAGGCCCATCTTGGAACACTTGCTCATAAAGATGATCTAATGCTATGCAGTTGAAAAAAAAAAAGGTGATACCTGATGCAGCATCTCTTTGTGAGGGCACTAACTCAAAGAAAAATATTTTCACAATTTAGAAGATTATTTACTGAGCTTCCATGATGAAAAAGAAAGAAACTCTCTCAGAGATTTTCATGAGAAAATATTATTATTATTAGCCATATGGTGCAAGGAAGCCAGAGGCTTATGCTGCACCAGGAAAAAAAAAAAAAAAATTCTGAATTACCCAGAGAGAGAGAGAGAGAGAGAGAGAGAGAAGTAGAAGGGAATCACCAAGAAAGAAAAGAATGATGATATCCAGCTCAGGACCCTGGGTGTGCCAAGCCCATACTCACCAGATGTGAGTCCCTGGGGGTAGCATGAGCATTTGAAGAAACTGACAAAAACAACCTTAATAAGTAGTTTTAAAGTGGCAGCTAAGAACCATGTTTTATTGTATATTACTGATACAGACATCAACAAGAAGAGAAAATGATGAAGGGTATAAAAAGGATGAGGTGAAAATGAAGAAGGTGAGCAGTAAGTGTCAGAACACACCAAAGTATTGACCTTTTGCTGGAAAAAGATATATGATGATGACGTTCTTACTGAATAGACAGAATTAAAGAATAAGAACATTCAGGCTCCAAAATTTTAAATTTACTTATATATTTGAGAACAATTATTTATATTACAAAAAAAAATTAAAAACATATAAATGGGAAAATTAAAAATATATATAATAATAAAAATACATAAACCCTGCTTATATATAAAAGGTTGGATCAAAAATTTCAGTGAATGTTGCAAAAAACTAATTTTACTCAAGGATAAATGTTTACACTGTTATTATTTTCAGTACAAACTACTTCTACAAATGCATACTTGTTCCATCATACCTGCACCAGATGAAAATATTTTCATTGGTCTTTTGTTAAGCTTTTATGCACTTTGAATAGATGGATTTCTTAAATGAAATCAAATCATTTTCCCTATATGCCCTGTTTTAATTTTGGGAACAGCCAAAATTAACATGGTGCTGAATCAAGAATAATGTGGGTGCAGCATGATGGGAATTTTTTTTGTCAAAAACTGCCAGACAACAAGAGACATGCAACATTAACACAGTTTTGGTAAAGGAGCCAGATACCATTTGGCCATTTTTTGGGTTGTTTACAATGGATTGCATCTCTGAATAATTTTAAAACTTCTTAGCGGTAGAACTTTTTTGTCAAAAACTGCCAGACAATAAGTGACATGCAAAATTCACACAGTTTTGGTAAAGGAGCCAGATACCATTTTGCCATTTTTTGGGTTGTTTACAGTGGATTGCACTTCTGAATAATTTTAAAACTTCTTAGCAGTAGGCTGTACAGTGATATCTTGTAGAACAAATTCTGATAACACCATTCCCTCACTCATAAAATGCAATTGGCATGTCTCTCACATGTGCCTGTCACACTCTTCTGGGCCTTAGTGATGGCATTTTCCATTACAGATTTGAATCTTGGCCTCTGTCAAGGTTAAAACATCTAACACATCTCTGTTTTGGTTAAAAGATCTGACACATCTCTCTGAAACTAAGATAATGACTAGATGCTCTCTTTGATCTCACGTGAAAATATATGGAACAAACTTTGTTGCACTCACTCACTTCATGTGCAAATTCTATATCAACATTTCTTAACCAAAAAAAATGTTGTTTTTTATTTTTCTTTTCATCATTTTCTAAAATGGTGCTGTCGATCCAATTAAAAAATTCCCTTTATGAAACCTCTGAAAAACCATTTTTTGCCACAGCATCATCATCCTAAGCTAAAGTGGCCAGACATCCTGGATTATGCAGAACAGTCACGGATTTAAGTCTTTGCTCCACATTGCAAGCTGTCCTGGATTGGACATGTAACCTCCATACTTATATCATGAATCACAATTTTGCATTTTTTTAATTTTATTCTGCATCCTTGCAACACAGATGGTGCTAGTTGACCACAAACAATCATCTCACATCTGTGACTAAAGTTTGCAGTTAGAAGGTTACTTTAATTGTTCATTGGCTGAAGTTTTTGCATGATAATTGTAACTTTGGACAACAAAAACAAATGTATGTAGTATATGTATTTAAAATTATTGTGCTACCACTCCATTCCTGGAATTAAAAATAATATATATTAAACCAACAGTAACAACATGTATCTTCACAGTGCCTTAAGAAATTTATAATCCAGATGAGTTACTGGTTGCAAATTTTCCACTGCTACTTACTCTTATGCTTTCTAAATAGCAGCTCTACTCACCCAAGTACTGCTCTACAGATTAATTTTTATTGCTGTTCACTTTCTAGAAATTGATATACCCTGTGTGGATGCACTATGTTCATTGTTGCTGGGCCTAAGCAGATCCTTTTTTATTTATTTAACTCAGAATGGTAAGTTACATATTTTTGCTTTTATGTTTGAATTTATATTAAATTCAATTATTTAGATTTTAGGCAATCAAGCCATTGGGCTTGATTGCTTAAAATTTTTGCATCTGAGCATACCATGCCATTCCAGGCTTCAAAGCAATAACATAAAAAATTATTTTATATAATATTATATATTCTCATTTATTATTTTTATTTATTTTATTAATTTAATTTTATATTTAGTAATCTGTCATTCAAATATGTAAATACTTTACTTCATAGTATAAGTATAATGTCAATGTTTCATGCAAATGCTCATAGATTTTTGAATTTTGCTGTGATTAATAGTTTCATACTTCTGTTTTATGGTAACATCACATTTTAGGCATAATTAATTAAAACTGGAGAGGCCAAAAAGTATAAAATTTAAAAATTAGAAAAAAATAATAAACTTAATAAGTATTACAATCTACTGCTAAAAGATCAAGCATTCATATAATGTAAGCACAAATCAAAATAATACATAGATTCTCAAATATTAAGGTTTAAATTTCATGACTTATCAGGGGACATGCTGTAATCATGCAGAAAAGACTTTTTTCTTTTCTTTTTTACTTTCCCTGTAGCAAACTAACATAGCAAGATATTTAAATAATAATAGAAGTATTTTGCATGTTGAAACTTCTGAGGAGGAAGATGAAACAAAGAGGTAATTATGATATGAAATAGGTTAATTTTGTCACTGTTTGCAGGAGCACGCTCCTACTGCCGTAAAAAATAATAATTGCACTGTTAAGTCATTATTCTGAGTTGCAGTTTTATTCATAGTTTAAACAGCAGGTGTATGTTTTTTTGACAATTATTCTGCCTTACCACGTCCACCAATTTGTGGACGTGATTGAAATACCTTATTCCTAATGGAAATTGAGAAGTTACTAATAGTGCATGCTTTCTGAATATTTACGATTCCCAAATAAACTAAAAAAGCTGTGTGTTTTTTAAAAAAAAATTGACAATGTATATATTTTGCTAAAAGAATCATATAATCATTTTTCCGATTCGTTTAAACCGGCTTCTTTCAGATTTCCCCAATTTGCTGGGCAGTGCAGGCAGAGATCATTTAAATTATTTGGGTTATCATTGTGTATCGGGTGAGTTGCCGCTACATGCTCATACATCACCTTTTATCTTCCCGAAGGTAGATAATGAAGAACATATGCTATTTTCCCCTCCAGTTCCAGTAAACTGACCTTTTGTTACCGAAATGGGGTAAAAAAAAAAAAATAATAATAAAATAATAATAAAATAAATAAATAAAAAGAAGCCAAACTTAAAATTCCTCTATACACGTTGGAAATGTAGTATGTAAGGATACTGAAGACTTGCTTAGTACAGAACTATAAACCTAATAAACAATTCGGCTCACCTTCTTTCTGTACGTCCAAAGCAGAATGATAAAATATGATAGCAATTACACAACCAGGAATTCTTAATGGTAACCAAAAATAAAAAATTGATTCGGTTATTCGGGAACGCAAATTACAAGAAAGCAGTCTCAGTAGGAGTAAGAATGAAAAGGATATAAGATATTTAGATTAATTACATACATTAATATTTTTGTTTGTTGTGTCCATATTATAATACTAACAAAATACTATTAAATTACTATTCAAATACTAATAAAAAATTATGATTCTTCATAATGCACAAGAAATTATGACTAGTGTATAGCTGATGGAAATATTGACAACGTTAAGATGTGGAAATTTCTTGATGAAAACAATCTATAATAATAAATGTTCAGTTTATACTCCGGGATGATCACATAAGGTTAAAGGAACTTACAAGAACAGCACAGTATTTAGTAGTCACGCGAGCTTCTGCCACGGAAATTGAAGTCCATGCAGGTCTCTACCCTCTCGCTTGACCAGTCAGCCTACTATTGTACTACTGTAATAGTAACTAAACTATTACATTAGGTTTCACCTAAAAAGCTACTTTCAACTACCGATGTGTATTGTGTCTATAAATTGCGTGTGTCCTCTGGTCGATTTTCCTGCTTTGCTGGACGAAAAACCTTGCTATCTCCGCCTGAGACCGACTAACTCAGCCACGGACTGAAAAAAAAAGCACAATAAAGTTCCTCGCGTCATCTACGTTATTCGAACCCGGGCTTTTTCCACCCAGTGTGGGAAGGATGGTGACGATACCACTATGCTATACACGCCTGAGACCGACTAACTCACAGAGTAATAAGATATCTTACTACCCTGTGGTGTAACTTATGTAAGGACGACTCCTGAAAATTACTGTAGTTAAACTCCGCCTTGATTTTATGATGTTACAAAACTCTATAAAAGGCCAGGAATGAGTGTAGTGCTTTGTTTGTCCAGCATATGTTGTTTAGTTATTACTGGTCACTTTGCTATCACGAAGCAGCAATAACCGAGGTGACTGCAGTTTCCCAGTGTCTGTACATACTGCGGACTTTATTTCGTGGACACTTTATTTCGTGCTACTGATTTTTAGTTCTAAAATGTGTATTTTTTCCAATATGAAGCTAAAGTTTTCTGCACATAGCAAGTTCTCAATATGTGGAACATTGTGGTCAGCATAGTTTTGTGAAATTCCTCAAGTATTTACCAGATTTTAGGGCGCCTTCGTAGCCAGGTGGGAAGGAGCAGCAGTGGGTAGCACACGCTTTTTAATTAGACCGGGGTTCGAGCCCGTCACCACCAAATACGGAGGATGCGGAAAGGTCAGGGAATGACCACCGCATATCCTGCAGCAATATGGCCTTAGTTGCTAATGCTCCTAAAAATCAAATAGCAAACAACCAGATTTTAACGTTTTTTTCTATTTCCCTTGAAGTTCACAACAAGGACATAGGGAAGTCCACCGATATAACGGGGCTGCCGCGCTGAAGTCTGGATCTTGACAGGGGTGCTTCCGAACTGTGAATAACTTTGGACCAAGTCAGAGTCCCATTTTTCGCCGATTTAAGCGCAAAACTGCCAAATAATGACGATGTTTGTGTTCCCCCTCCATCATAAAGTTTCTATGGTGTTATGCAAACTTTTCCCCAGTGAACAATACAGCATATTAGATGTCACCATTGTTTCTTGCCACCCCTAGAAACTCACAGCGAATTAGTCCCACTCCTATAAGTGAATTTTAACTTTTGGCTGTTCCCCCCCTCCCCCCAATCTGAACACAGTGGGGGGTTAGCCCAAATTTTTGCTGACGAACTGCTCATCCACTATTTCACTTAGAAATACGCGACAGGTGTCAATCTCCACCGAGCTACGGGCTCTATAACAGGAAATCCACGAAACCTCGCAAACCGGACAGTCTCGACAATCCGGATTTTACTCAACATGGAGGCAAAACCTGAAAACACCCAGGATATTAAATACCTGAATCCCAACGATGACCCCATCATAACAGAAACCAGGATGAAGCGGCGGACCCTCGCACTGGAGCCTCACAGACTGGCAAAAGGAAATATATAAAGCCAACAGTGCTTAAATTGAAGCGGGTGACACACTCGCAAACCGAACTGAAAGAAATCCAAGATAACCAGCCAAGCCAGAGAGAGAGAGAGAGATGCCAGTGACGAAAAACAAACGGAACCCCCTCTGGTCCCTTCTCTGCCGGAGGGCAGCGTTCCCGAGAAGGCGATGTTCTTCAAGGCCGCCCTTGAAACCCTGTTCAAGGAACAGACTAACAGGATAACTACAGCTCTCAGAGGGCAAATTGTCAACCTCTGGAACAAGCTAGATACACTCCTAACCGAAACATACATTGAGAGCGAAAGAGCAACAGCCAAGCTCCAGGCTTATATTGAATGTGGTGCGAAACAAATGCAACAGCGTGCACCCACGTATGCAGAAATGCTGAGGAACTCCTCCAATGTACCAGACAACATACAAACCAAAAACCAACCTGCCAAAAGAAAAACTCTACTGCCAACACCCAGTATTGTTGTGCTGAGACCACTCACTGCTGACAACACCACCTCCAGTGAAGTATAAAGATTCACTTTATGCAAGAATTATCTGATGATCTGAAATCGACAAGAATAAAAACAATCAGAAAAACGAGGAATCTGGGAATCGTCATAGAGACAGAAACCGTCGAAGAAGCCAGCCAAATTAGGACTAACCCCAAAATAACAACTATAGGATTGAAGGCGGAATCACAGAAGAAAAAAGGACCCTTCATTAAAATATACGACCTGAATAGCAACATTACGCCAGAAGAACTGACTTCTGAGATATACTTCAGAAACCTGCAGAGGTCCCTCCCAAATACCAACATGAAAGAACTGGTCATGCCGAGCTATGCGATTAAACCCATGACAGGAAACTCAAATAACTGGGTCGTGGAACTTATCCCCGCGGCATGGCAAGTCCTTGCCAAGCAAACAAGGATCTTTGTAAACTGGAGCAGTCACAGATTTCACGAACACATCGTGGTCTCCAAATGTTATAGGAGCTGCAAATTTGTCCACGCCACCCACACTTGCAGCCAAACAGTCCATACATGTGTCCACTGTGCCGAAAAAGGCCACGACTACAAGAACTGCCCTAAGAAAGATGAACAACCAATATGCGCCAAATGCAAAGGCCAAAAACTCGACGCAGCGCATTGAGTATGAGATAACAAATGTCCCGTCTACATAAAAATCAAGAGTTTGAACCAATCCAGAATCGACTATGGCAGCATACCCTAAGCAATACAACACCACGATTGTCAAATTTTTCCAACACAAGGACAAGGGCTGTAACAGACCAAATCAGACTCAAAGCTGATGAAGTAAAGGCTGACATCATCATCCTACAGCATACCCTAAGCAATACAACACCACGATTGTCAAATTTTTCCAACACAAGGACAAGGGCTGTAACAGACCAAATCAGACTCAAAGCTGATGAAGTAAAGGCTGACATCATCATCCTACAGCAACCATATACCCACTCCAAACTGGTCAGGGGATATCCCTTAAATCAAAAAAAATAATACAGACAGAAGAAACAACTCCATGGGCTGCAATTCTCATAAGAAACCCGAATATAACAGCCATCAAAGTCTCCCATCTATGCACAGCCTGGGCGGCCTGCGCCCAAGTTATAACTGCAATCGGCGCCTTCTACATAATCTCCCTGTATTGCAGACCTGGAGAAGACATCACTACAGCCACCAGATGCCTGGACCACGTCACCAACACTCTCCAAGGAGAAAAAATTATCATCGAAGCTGATGCTAATTGCAGATCCCTGGCCTGGTATAGCCACACACCTGACAGGCAGGGCACCAGTAATGGACAGCGACTGGAGTTCATTGCAAGCGCTTCCATTGCTGTACTAAACAGGCCAAACCAGTTGCCAACATTTTGTAATCTGAGATGGGAAGCGACCATCGATGTCTCCCTCGCCACTCGATATATAGCGGGTAACATTTCTGATTGAACGGTGCAGGATGCCTGGACCACGTCCGACCACAGAGTTCTCACCTTCCAACTCAATAGGAACCTCCACAGGCAGCCAACAGTTGGACGGATACTCCATCGCTACGCGCTGCATATTGCAAACTGGGATCTATTTAAGGAGACCCTAACTGTTAACAAAAACAGAAGAATGACCTAGAAAACGCCAGAAGCTCAGCCCAATTGTAAAGGACAATCACAGATATCATCACCGACGCTGCCAACACTGCAATAAAAAGAAAACAACCTACACCTGGCGCTATGCCGTGGTGGACCCGTGAGTTGCAACGACTCCAGAAAGAAATCCAAAATAGGAGGAAAGACTTCCAAAGATCGAGAACGGACTTGGCGCTCACAGGAAGAGGAGACACTCAGGGAACTCTATAGAGAGGCACGGAGCTCATACACTGCTCTCATACGGAAAAACAAACAATAATCACGGGAACGACTTGTGACTAACACGGCGAATACTGACCTCTGGGGCACCGTTTATAAAATTATCACGAACAAACTCCCCAGGGGGGGAGGTAATAACAACCACGATCACTCCAGAAGGTTTTGCAACGTGTTCCTGGGATGCATCAACAAATAACATCCTGGATACTGCCTTCCGCCCTCAAGTGGACCCACAAACAGAGGAAGAGATTAGGACATGTCGGGAAAACGACGCTTATCAAACTGGCGATGTGGAGTCACAATTTTCTAAAGAGGCGCTTTTGCAGGCTGCATTACATATAACTGCTAGAAAATGCCCGGGCCCAGCCCCCCCGGAGCCGGAGATCATTAAGAAAATCACTGAAATTGACCCTGATCTATTGCTCCAACTGTTCAACTGATGCATGCTGGACGGATCCTTCCCACTCGACTGGAAAATAGTCAATGTAAAACTAATAATCCAAAATCTGAACAAACCACCTGAATAACCATCTTCATACAGACTAATGCCCTTCTCACCCTCTGCAGTAAATATTTTTAAAGATTACTACTAGCAAGAATCCAACAATACTACCAACTAGCAAACCTACCTTTACCCAACCAATATGAATTCCGACAAGGTCGCTCCACTGTTGACGCCCTTCAAAGCCTAATCACACAAGCACAGGAGGCGGATAAAAAATATCCACTGGCTATTTCCATTGAATTTGCTGGGGCGTTCGACACCCTATGGTGGCCGAGCGTCCTGGGACGGCTCCGAGGGGCCAGGGTCCCGGAAACCTATACAACGTTATCCGCAGCTACCTCGCCGACAAAATTATCATCGTCAACACCCCCTACAACGCAATACAGAGACAAATCCACAGAGACTGCCCACAAGGCTCAGTGCTGAGGCCAACTAGGTGAAACTTGCTGATGGACGATTTCCTGAACAAGGACCTGGAAGAAGTTCGTTCACATGCTTTCGCGGACGACCTTGTCTTGATAATTTCAGCCAATTGCAGCCGACTACAGCTGGAGACCCAGGCAAACCGTGTCATACAAACCCTCCAAAACTGGGTTCGACTTCACTTGCTCCAAATCTCATCCACTAAAACTAACTCCATACTCCTCAAGGGAACGCTGGATATACGTAGACCTCCCCAGATAAAAATAAGCAATACAACCATCCGATTCAGCAAAGAACTCAAATATCTGTGAGTCATACTCGACACGCAACTGTGGTTCAAACCACACCTCAACCACCTGAGAAGGAAAAACGCTTCTGCACTGCCCTGGTTAAAAGAATCGCCCATTGAGACTGGCGATTAAACCAACGCACAATGAAGCTGTACTACAAGGCAGCACTTCTGCCAATAGCAACATACGCAGTGGGTGCATGGTATAAAAAAGGCGGCACTGCTGTCAACCAAAGAATCCTGGATTCCACCCACGGAACTATGCTATTGTCCGCAACCCGCGCCTGCAGCACGGTGAGCACACACGCACTACAGATTACCGCTGGGGCCCCCTCGATCTTGAGGTGGTCAAAAGAGGCATGCTCTATGAGCTCACCAGGGGGTACAGCCTGCATTCACCAGGATTTCAATGCAAACCCCGCAAACAATCACACTGCAGAACAAAAGAAGACTCCAGACTCATCTGCTGCAGGTGTGGCAGGCGCACTGGGATTCCTCCACAAAGGGACAAATCACCAAAAAATTCCTCCCCAAAGTTGACAAATTTCAGCCGAAGACGCCGACATGGTACTCACCAGGCGTATTCACGACCTACCTATTAACAGGACATGGTGCCATCAAAGCCAAGTTGACCTCCCTCGGAATTACAAACGATCCCAACTGTACCTGCGGCGAGCAAGAAACCTGGCAGCACCTTATGTATGATTATCTCCACTGCCAAATCATACATTTCTTTTTCTGAATATTCACAGGAACTATTCGCCAGACGCCGAACACTGCAACACAAGCAAGCGAACCAAACAACCTAACCAAGAGGAACAGGAGAAACCTGACACGGGGATCTGGACGACAACAAATCTGAGCCAAGGAACAACCACAAACAAAAGTCTCAAGTGATCTAACTACAAAATATGGCAGGTGGAATAAAACTCACCCTTCCGGAGAACAGAATCCCAGTCACAACAAGAGATTGACTAACTGGACACTAAAACGACGCACAACTCCACAACACACTAAGCCCGGACTACGCACCTTGCTGCCAATACTGATATTGGCGACCTGAATCGAGCACTTGAGCCCGTTTCACTTTAAACCACACTCCCTGATGGGGAGGGGGAAGACAGCCTCCTGGCTTCCCGTTCTCCAGCCAATTCTCTCTTCTCCTGGTGGGGCATGGACATGCCCCACTGATCATCTGGGGACATCTCTATCGTCCCCATTCTTCTGCCTTTACCCCCCAGTCTTCCTCCTCCCCTCCCTCACTCTATCTGCACACAAGCCAATGCCCCACACATTAAGTCTAATCTCCACCAAATTTACAGTTTCGCTCAATCTCGGCCTATTCATTTCAAGCGAGATCCCAACGCAATCGATAATTTTTATTTATTTATTTATTTATTATATTATTTTTATTTATTTATTTATTTTTTAGGTCCTAGCTTCTGAAATATCAAGAAAGTAGGCAGCAGGACCTGCTAGAGTACCTACTTAAAATACTGGTGTACTTGGTCTGCCTCCAAGGGGAGAAGTATGGACAACGTTGGACCTCAGTAGAGGTGCAGCGGCTAAATGGCCAGAAGAACAATGGTACATGACATTACACATTTACAATATCCATACACTTCTAAATCTCTGACCTTCCCAGTGAACTGGTTCACCTACAATGAAAGCAAAGCGGAGATGGGGGAAAACCCCTGGTGCCGTTTGATATCAACATACTTTATTTACACACCAAGAGGAAGTGGGCCACAACTATGTATGAACCCCAAGACGTGTCTTCCAACTACATTAGAAGAAAAAGTTAAAAAAACAGAGAAGAAAAAGAAAAGTCCTGCATCAATAAAGGGAGAAAAATAATAATAATAAATCAAAAAATTAAAAAGAAAATAGTGCGCTATTGAGGTGCCAGCAATATTACACTTCCAAGCAGTGTTGCCAACTCTTAATAATATTTCCCGCTAGCCGCATACTCAAAATCCGCTATTTTTAACACTTAACCCGCCAAATTTTTTAAATTTTCATTTGTTTGTACTTTGTAGTGAATAAAAACAAACAAACAAATAGTATATATAAATAGTTATTTATTTTCTGTTTTTAATATAAAATCAATATCTAAAAATCTAAATTAATTTCGAAATTCAATATCTCCTTATCATATGCTTCTTCTGTACCTATTTTGCGAAGCACTTCTTCAGGTAAAACAATTTTTACAACACTTTTCAACTCTTTTGAGCCCGTATCGTACTGATAAGATTGCATTAACCATGCCAACACTCATTCTGTTGCGTGTTTTGTTTTTTACTAGATTTAAGTTGCTGAATATTCTTTCCACATCTGCATTGGATAATGGCAAAATTAAAATACCCAATGCAAATTGGCTAATTTCTTTAAATGGATTTTCACCGCTTGCATCTGGATATTTCTAAACTTCTGACCAAAACTTCATTGTATTGTTGATGTTTTCTCATTTAACAAGAGTAATGTTTATATACTGTTGCTCATTTTTTTCAATTTGATTCAAAAGATTTGTTTACTCTTTGTACTTCAGATAAGATAGGTTTTAAAAATAAAATATACGCTAAATTACTTTCATCTTTGAACATTGAATAAAGAAGTTGTGCAGTATAACGTTTGTCAGTCAAACGAGTTATTTCAAAATGGGCTTTTATTTCAATATACTGTTCTAAAATTCTTGTTATAGCAACTTCAATGGATAATCACCTTGTTTGACACGAATGAACTATCTTTTTCGGATCTGCACCATCGTTTATGGCACTTTATAAATATTTAAATTGATCCTGTCAGCTAGTGGATTTACTAAACCAATTATAAGTTTCAGCGATCATGAATTCTAGACTTCTAGGGAATATTTCGCGGGTTGCATGAGATACTGCTAATTGCAAAGAATGACATACGCATTTAATTAATATCAATTTCGGTACATCGGACTTCAAATGTGTATAAACGCTGTTATTAACTCCAATCATAACGCTAGCATTATCTGTCCCAATGCCCACAAATTATTTAAATTCTGGTTTAAATCGTTTCAGCTAATTCTTAATATTATTTTTGGTATATTGTAATTATGGAAGGTAGATTAAATGATACTGAAAACAGACTGGCTCTGATGCCGTAGCCTAGTGGTCAGGCGCGTGGGTGCATAAGTACACGTGCTTTGAGTGACCGGGGTTCAAGCCCGTGACTGCTGAATACGGTACTGTTTCTTGTATTCTGTGTATCTTGTAAACTCCTCTGACCGTTTGGTCGTCCCCGAGTATAAACAGAAAATTTATTAAAGGAAGTTTAAAATTTTCCAGCGTTATTTTAATTGAATTTGAAATATTTTCAGCGTTACATTGATCTAATTCCACAAGAGCTAAGAATGTAGAAACTCTTTTATCGAATTGCTCATCATAATACACAATTGCAATACCTAATAGTTTTGTTACACTAATATCGTTTGATTCATCTAGTAACAAACTATAATTTGAAAAGCCATTGGACACTGACTATAATAAATCTTTCTGAAAGTGGGGGTGTAGGATATATTTTATAACGCCGTTGCATTTTGTTCGATGAATTTTTAAAGTTTTGGCTGTGTGATCTTGGAATGCATTCTTACATAATTCACCAAGGTGGTCTATTGCCAGTATTGACGAGTGAGCACAAACAAACAAACTTAACTTTGCTTCAGCTTCCACTGTTTGTAAATTCTTGGTGGGAAAATTTAATTTAGATTGGTTGCCTGATCTATTAGGTGAAAATGGTTCTTCTACTGACTTAATATGTTTGAAAGTTTTTAAATGACTTTTAATGTTATGTCGGTAATTCGGATCGCATTTCTTGGAAGCCAATCAAATACGACGAATAAAAATTATTCAATGCCATTTCTTCGCGGTTTCAAAAAAAGGCGTCATTAGAATTTTTCCCACATTTTTAGATTTGATTCAACAATTAAAGCTATGACCCAACAGTCAGGTCGTTTGACCGCGGGCGTAACTACGTAAAATTGTTGGGGTTCTCCTCAGGGAAATTACAGAATAATATAAAACCGATTCTTCGCTTAAAAAAAAAAAAACAAAAAAAAAAAACTATGAAATATGATATCCCTACTATGTTTACGATGTATATCGATAAAACATTTCAATTATGAAATATTTTTATTGTTAATTAAATAATTACTTTAACAATTAATTTAATATTTGTTAAATAAATTAGCAACTAAGGAGCATTAGCAACTAAGGCCATATTGCTCCGCGAGGGCTAATCAATGACTCTGCTCTTCGTGGACTAATTTTATTAGTTGAATCCCCAGAGTTCGGTGTTGGGTCGATTGTTTTCTGTATTTATTAATGATATTGATTTTTTAATTTAAATGTTACATTGCCAAAATATATAAAATGCTAAACATTTATACTCTTCCCGCTAAAACATCCGCTATCCGCTATTTCATATTTTAATCCGCTAAACCTGAAGCAATTCCGCTAAATCTAGCGGGAAAACCGCTAAAATGGCAACACTGCTTCCAAGCTACACAGCGCTCTCACAGAATCATACTCTTTCATACAAAAAATAGGATAAAAGCAAAAATGTGATATATAAGGGAATTAAATTTGCCACGAACGGCTGGAAAAAATTCTGCATCCCCAAGAAACAGTAAAATACTACTCAATGACAACTCCTGCGATGCAACTGAGGACTGGAAACACACTTGTCCATTACACCTTGATTATCATCAGGCTTTATCAACTAAATTTCCAATTTTGTGCCAATGGCGGCCCATGCCAGTGGCACTGTAAGCAGGTGATTTCGAAGAGTTTGTAGGAACAAAAAGCTAACTGCAGTTGACAAGAAGGTCAGGTTCGGAAACCCTACAACGACGATCGAACACAAGTCGAGAAAAATCTGGAAATGTCAACAATGAATTTTTATTAAGATTAACAGTAGTTTCGTTTCCGGGATAAAGGTTGGAGACTTAGCAGATAAAGCTTGACCATTATCGAGTTATAATGGACAAGTGTATAAGATATATTTCCGGTCCTCCATTGCATGTCAGGAGCAGAGATCTGTAATTTCGAGGGTGAAGTAGTGTAACTTTGCGATTAGAGATCCATCATTCGGTCTGATTTTATATACAGTATGATATGATAGACTTCGATGAAACCATTTTTGATTATTCTTATTGAAGACAAATGATAAAGTTTTGGTGACATTTCCATTCTGGCTATGATTTATCTAGTTTGCCATTGCATTCTTTCTTTTAATCAAACCTTTTATTTGGTGGAATCAGTAGTGTTATCAATTATGTTTTGAAACAGAAGTGGGGGATATTCTTTCTAATGTGAAACCTTTACAGATAACGTGAAAATCGAAAGAAAGGGTGTCTGCAATTACCCGAAGGAATGAATTGGAACATTTTTGTATGTCCTAAGCACAGCTAATAAGAAAATCCTTTGTAAAAAAGCCAACCACTTCTGACCTGTAATAGAAGAAGCCCTTTTAACCCATATGCAAGCACACTGTAAGTTACAGTTGGAAGAAACACTGATTCTAAGAGCATTCTTAGTGTTGTCCTTTAAGCCTGTCATTCCTGGAAATTTTAAAGATCACTGTCGCGAAGTTCTTTATTTTATAAAAAAAAATGATATGAGGCAGAAAGGCGAATCGATCATCTATTAATACACCAAGATGGTTACAGGCTGCCACTAAATATAAAGAATTACCTTTGAATTTGACAGTTTAAATTTAATAAATTTAGCGTTAAAAACCATCATTCGGTCTTGAAAAACAGAAATTGTTCATTTCTTTTGCTCAGTACAAATTTCAAGTATGAAAGATGGTGTTTGCTTGTGTCTCCAAATCGCGTCTAGAGTTTCCGAAAGCTACAATTGTATGATCATCAGCAAAAGCTACCATCCGAATATTCTGGAGATTATTATGGATGTCAAGACAACCAGTTATCCATTATCAAATTCCAAAACAGGGATCCCAAAATTTACACCTAAGGACAACCGCGAGAAAAGAGTGTAAAAAAATTTGGAGATTTTGTCTATACAATAACTGAACGGAGAAATAACTTCAATTGGTGGTAAAGTAGTTGGAGACGTTAGCAGTTCGAAGACAATTAAAAACACTAGGACGACACCACAAAGAGGAAAATGCCCCATCAAAACCAAGACTGAATTTGGTTAATTTTGATCATTTCCTTCAGGGCATCTTCACAATCTTCCAGGTCGGAAACAGTATTGTAAACCTAACTGAAAACTGTCCTGAATAGTTAAAAGATTAATAAAGTATACCAGCGATTTTCAACCTTTTTCAACTCACGGCACACTGAGCAAGGTGTTAAAATTGTAAAGGCACACCATCAGTTTTTTAAGGAGTGTTTTTATCATAAAAAAAAAAAACGCTTATTAAGATTGTGTTTAAAAGTTCAATAGCTAAAATTTTAATGTGTTATTTTTTAAAATAATATTGATCTGGATTTCAAAAGATTTATTTTTAAAATTTATGTTCATATTTGTCATTATTCCAATTATTGAAATAAGATATCTTTAAAAGATGCTATTTATAAAAAAAATATCATCATACAAGTTAGTGCAACTGCATCACTTCCGTACGTAGCCAACTACTTAAGTAGTTATAAATTGGCATCATTAAGTACATCTCATATTGTGAATTCCTTCACGAGTTGCCATGATATTGCACTACCTCGAATAAGTAATGCTTCACCATAGGAGAAGACTATTGTTACTTATTCTCAGCAGATACCATCACCCATACGGCACCGTCTTTGAGCTTATTGGCTCCTCATCAATGGGTGGGCAGATAACTGGTGTTGCAATGATAACAACCCAGTTGCAAATTATGGCTCAACAGTATGAGAGATGCCTGCTTGTGTGGAGTAATTTTAATTACAGTATAGTAATTCAACCACGTAACCTGAGGGTCTAGCCTTAAACTATACTGTAATTCAAATTACTCCACACCATCAGGCATCTCTCATATTGTGGAGTTATGCTTTGCAACTGGTTTTTCATCATTGCAACACCAGGGACCTGCCCACCCACTGATGAGGAGCCAATAAGCTCCGAAACGGTGCCGTATGGGGGATGGTGTCCGCTGAGAATAAGTAACAATGGTCTTCTCCTATGGCGAAGAGTTACTTATTCGAGGTAGTGAAATATCATGGCAGCTAGTTGTGAAGGTATTCACAATGTGATATACTTAATGATACCAATTTATAACTACTTAAGTAGTTGGCTACGTACAGAAATTATGCAATTGCACTAACTTGTATGCTACTCAGCTCCCTACATAATCTAAGGCTCTAGCTCTAAACTATACTGTAAATCAAATTACTCCTCACCATCAGGCATCTCTCATATTGTGGAGTTATACTGCACAACTGGGTTGTCATCATTGCAACACCAGGGTACCTGTCCGCCCACCGATGATAGGCCAACAAGCCTTGAAATGACTGTGGACAACATCAAGGATGTTTTGGCCTTTTGTTTCTCGTTTTTGCAAAATAAATATTGTTCAATGATGTCTCTATTACAAACAAACCTGCTGAATGCTAGCAGTTCAGCTTTTCCAGTGATTTCAGTTGATTCGTCCAACTGGACGGCAAAAAAATCGGCTTCTTTAATGTTAGCTATCACTCGTGACGTCTTGAGACATGTCTTGTATACACTTATTAATAGTGTTATCAGACATAAGAATTTTCAAAAAATCTTTTTCATATTCCTCACCAAAAATAATATTTACAATTTTACAGCATGCTAGAAAAACTACTGACTCAACAGTTGTATGTGATTATATCTATTTTGCCACGATTTCGGCAACGGCATAGCTTGCTTCTTGAGCTTTTTCAGAAATAGTTGATTTTGGTCCATTTTTCAGCCAGGCGTGTTTGATCAGCTATAAGCCTTTAAACTATTCAATTGTTTTCTCTCATAAATGTGAGTGCTTTTTGTGAAGGTTTCTTTTCAGCTTACTTGGAAGCATAGCCTGATTTGCCAGTTTCTCACCACAAACAACACACTTAGGCCGCGGCTGCTCTTCTCCAGATGAAAAGAATCCGAAAGACAAATAGTCTTCATTATACTGGCACACGACAGTTTTTTAACTAATACTAACTGCACTATGTGTTATACTACCAGAACTAGTGCCAGATACACTTGATTCATTGTCATCATTGCCATGTTTGACCAAAAACCAACTTGACAACTCTTGGATGGGACTGCAACCAGACTTGACCTACTTGTTTTCACTATGACATCTGCAGTTTTGCTGCCAGTGCCATTCTGACGATCCGTACTGACTCACTTGCTTGGGAAGGGAGGAGACGGGCCTGTCTCCTCCCCTCCCGGCTGTTCCCTTCTTCCTCTGATGGGGCGTGCCCCTGGCAGGGCATGTCCCCACTGATCTGTCTGGGGTCACCTTCTCTTTCTGTCTGTCTCCCCCCTCTAATTAAACGACAGCGTAAGCCCCCTAAATTAACACAGCTAAATTACTGACGTTAAATTCAAACCTCTCTTATTAAATCATTTCGGCCTAATCAAACTCTAATGCTTATCCTTTTTCTTTTTACAATAGGCCCTTGCCACTGAAATCTTCGAAAACTAGGTGGCAGGGCCTGCCAGAGTATGAAATATAATCTACTGGGTGCCTGACCTGCCTACTCGTGGCAAAGTGTGGGCCCCATTAAGGGCCCAACGGCTAAATGGTCAGAAGATACAATGCATCACGACATTACACTACAGAACAACACCCATATAGTTTTTAAATCTCTGGCCTCCACAGAGTACTGTGTTTCACAATGCATACAACGCGGAGATGGGATGGGGGGTACCCCTAATAACTTTAGACCCTAAATACTTTACACTTTTACATCTTAGTTTTTTTAATTAGATATCTGTCCATATCTAATAAGCTCTAAAAAATAAAAATCAACTAAATTCAGAAATAACAAAATACTGTAATTAAAACGAAATAGAAATAAACAAAAATGCATTAGTGCAAACTCACACCCAATCTGAACAACAGCTGACTGAAGACTGACACTGGTAGCTTGAAAGGTGGAGTGGTAAAAGTACATTGCAGAGTTATTTTTGGAGCTGGAACAAGGATGGAAGTTTTTGGAATTTTACTATAACTTTTTTTTTATTAACTGTTATTGTTTTAATTTTCATTGGCCTTTCATGAAAAAATATACAGTACTTCTAAAATTTACATTGATTTTTTTTGTTCCCCATTTTTTTTTCTCACTTCTTTTCTACCTTCTCCCAAACTCTGCGGCACATTTGCAGACCCTTTGTGGCACACCAGTTGAAAATCACTGCAGTATACAATCATTTTCTCAAGAATTTACAAAAATAGGACAGCAACGTATAAGATTTTAGATTTCTGATTGGATCCCGTGACTTTAAAATAATTCTCAGCATCCCTGTCGTTCATACCTCTTTAAAATACCACAATTTAACCAAATTATGATATTAGGATCCCCTTTACATGATTACATCTACCCATATATTTTGTCTGTAAATTGCGTGTGTTCTCTGGTCGATTTGTCTGTTGGACGAAAAAACCCGTTTCTGGGGAAAATATCACAATTTAGATATTTGTTGTATATGGATAAAAGGTAATTAGGGTGAAGTGTTAATTTATGGCATTTATATTAACGGAAGCGTTTAATAAAAGCGCCATCAATAAAATAAAGTCCGAGTCACATTTTATTCTCAAAGAAGACCTCACATTGGTGCCTCCGTAGCCAGGTGGGCAGGAGCGGCAGTGTGTAGCATGCACTTCTTGATTAGACCGGGGTTTGAGCCTGTGACCACCAAATACGGAGGATGCGGAAAGGTCAGGGAATGACCACCGCATATTCTCGGAGCAATATGGCCTTAGTTGCTAATGCTCCTAAAAACCAAACAACAACAACAAGACCTCGCATCTGGTGAGTACGGGCTTGGCACACCCAGGGTCCTGAGCTGGATATCATCATTCTTCTCTTTCTTGGTGATTCCCTTCTACTTTTTTCTCTCTCTCAGGGTTACTTGGGGAATTTTTTTTTTTTTTTTTTGCCTGGTGTAGCATGTCTCAGGCTTCCTTGCACCATTTAGCTAATAATAATAATAATAATATAATAATAAAGACAATAGTAGTGTTCAGCTCACAGTCTGTGCAGAAGCACAGTGGTATTGTCACCGTCCTCCCCACACCGGGTTGAAAATGCCCGGGTTCGAATTCTGTCGATGACGTGAGGAACTTTAAAGGGCTTTTTTCAATCTGTGGCTGAGATAGTTGGTAGCAGGCATAGATGGCAAAGTTTTTCCACCAGAAGCTGGGATTTTTTGTCCATAGAATACATGCAATTAACAGACTTAAGACAGCACGGCAGATGAATTTAATTTTTTGGGTGGCATAAAAATAATAGTTTAGTGTTCAGCTCATTAGTGAAAGAGGGTGTAGATTCAGTAGAAACGTTCATAGAACAGATTTCCTTATGGAAAATGGCAGTGGCGGATTCAGGGTAGAGGTACCGTGCCCCCCTGTCGTTTTTTGGAGAATATACACCAATCGTTTAAATTCCCTTTAGAAACAAAAAAAATTTTTTTTTTCATTGTTAACATGGGATTTTATATATTTTTGCATTGTGACTGTCAAACACAGGCACACAGCTAAAGTCTCAATTACTTTGAAGTAAACATTATGCATGACTATAGTTGGCAACACTGAAGCTGATGCGATCGCCATTCTCTAGTTCAAGGCGTCACGCAGTTTGGTCGTGCGTAATGTTTACTTCAAAGTAATTCAGATTTTAGCTGTGTGCCTGTGTCTGCCAGTTCACATTATGTTTGAGTGTCATGTTTGTTTTGTTCTGTGCATTATTTTGTGCCTTGTTTGTGCCCAAACAAGGCACAAAATAGTGCCCCTGTTAATACTGGTGCCCCTCGTGTCATTTTTTTCTGGATCCGCCACTGGAAAATGGAGTGCAGAAAAGAACTATTTTCGGGAAACAGATGGTCCAAAATTTTGTTTATGATATCTGTCTAGTTAAGGGCGTCCATATCATTTGAGTTAACAGTGTTGATAATATCTACAGAAAAGATCTTAGTTTTGCAGATTTTAAAAATTATCCCCATGTTTTTGGATATCCAGATTCATGAACAAACTTTTGCCAAGAATTAAGTTTATTGTTATGTATTCTTCCATTAAAAATGGTCTAATGTTCCTTTTAAGACAGTTCATAATTTATTTGAATCTATGAAGCAGTTTTCACATACTGTGTATTACAATGAAAGGATGGAATTCACGGGATACCTGGTTCCTGGTCAAAGCGAGAGCGTCACCTCTCTCGCTAGTGGAAGAATCCACCACTTGGCAGGTATATAAGTACACTGCATCACAGCATTCTAATAGAAATGATGGCAGTATATCCATACTGACATTGAATTGATGTCAGTATGGATAAACCTCGTGAATTAACCGACTTTGAAAGAGATATGATAGTGGGTGCCCAACGCATTGGTCACTGTCCCTGTTTGACAGTATCAAGAGTGTATGGGGAACACGCCATTTCCAGAATAACATCTCATTGGGAACAGTGCTGTTGGCCTCCGCCAGCAGCACTGAAGGGATGCAGATGCATCCCTTCGTGGTCATCGCCGCCCCACAGAGCTGTGGTGACTAGAACCTGGTTCAAAGAGCATTCCACAGATTTTACCACCATGGAATAGCCTCTCCGTTCATGGGACACGAACCCTGTTGAAAGGTTCGTTCGAGCTTTGGATCCTACATCCGATGGAATTATTGACAGCGGTGCAGCAAGCACAGATGGAAATACTTGTGGAACGCTTTCGTGAATTAGTGGACTCAATGAATCGCTGCTTGAATGCCCTTATCCAGGCAAAAGGTTTGCCTACCCGTTATTAGGTAGGTATCCCATGATTTCTGTCCACTCAGTGTAATTCACTTTTACATTTTCATAAGTGAAGACCGTGTACGGTATACTCACAGTGAAACATTTTTCTTGACTGGCCTATTATCAGCAGGAAAGGCTAGAAACATTCCTATTTCTCAGATTTTTACTGGAGCCTTTACAATGAAGCACATCTTGGCAAATGAAGCAAACCTAGATGAATTCTTCTCCTTTCTAAAGATAAAGGTGTTCTCTCACCTCTAAAAATTGACAAACTCGGAAGGTCGCTGTAGCTATTGTGCGAAAACTTTCAACCTTGAAACCAACAAGCACAATACCAAGAGAAATACAATATTAGTAAACAGAGTTTGCAGCTAAAACAATCAAAATAAAAACATAACCCAAAGAGTTAAGGTTGAAATTAAATATGTATTTGTTTTTTTACAAATTAAAGAATAAATTCAGCAAGCATACTCTTCAAAAAATTTTACCTTTTCTTCTTCTGGAAAATACTGAACTAAATAAAATAATTTCAACATTAGCAAAGGAAAAATAATAAACTAGATAGAATAACTTCAACATAAACAAAGAATATATGAAATTGTGAATCAAGTGTAAAGCTTTTATAGTACTCTCTAGACAGTGCAGTTGATAGTAAGCAAAATCCCAGATGTAATTACTTATATCTGTGTGACGTGGTGTCACACAGATATAAGTAATGCGGAACTGGAATTTGGGGAATACAATGTGTATAGAAAGGATAGACAGGACAGGAGGGGAGGAGGGGTTATGCTATTAATTAAGAAACACATAAAGTCCAAGGAAGTGAAGCCAGTCGACATCGATGGACAGGGCAGTGTCGAGTCAGTTTGGTGTGACATAAGCATAGGGAAATCAAAATTGAGAGTAGGAGTGTGCTATAGGCCTAATGACTCTGATGAGTATAATAAGATATTGTACAGGGAAATAGAGTGGGCCAGTAAATCAGAGAGTCTTATAATGGGGGACTTTAATTTCCCAGATATTGACTGGAATTTGTGGGTTGGTCACTCGCACACTAGCAAGGCTTTTGTGGATTTATTGGATGATTGTTTTCTACATCAGCATGTTCGTGAGGCAACAAGAGGGAGCAATACTCTTGATCTGATTATCAGTAGTGATTCTTCATGCATTAAGAACCTGCAGATAAATGAACCACTAGGTGGCAGTGATCACAGTGTGTTGAAGTGGGATTTACTCAAGGAGGTAACTACCATCAGAGGTAAAGGGAAGGGTTTTTGTTTTCGTAAAGGCGACTATGATGGTCTGAGACAGTATTTAAATTCTATACAGTGGGACCAACTGATGATGTTACCAACAGCAAACTCAAAATGGGAAGCATTCAAGGAACTAATCTTGGAGGCTACCAGGCTTTACATACCAACTAAGAAATATTGTTCAAGGTTTAGGCCTAAATGGTTGTCAGATGAACTAATGAGACATGTGGCAGAGAAGAAAAATGCATGGGATACATACAAATTAATGGGTGACATGGAAGCCTATGATAGATATAAGTTGGTCTGTAACCAAGTCACAAAGGAGATTAGGCAGGCAAAGGCAGACTATGAAAAATCCTTGGCAAAGGATGCAAAGAAAAACAGAAAAGAGTTCTTTACATACTTGAACTCGAAAAGGAAAGGGATGAATCAGATTGGTCCACTGGATATTGATGGTTCAACAGTTGAGGATCCTGCTCAGGTGGCTAACAATCTAAACGAGTATTTTGCATCCACATTCACGCATGAGGAGTTATTCAGGAAGGAGAATGATGTCGGTAAAGTAAACATTGGCAGTGAGCTGGATGATTTTGTAATAACTGAGAGGAAAGTGGAGGAGAGATTGTTGAGGATAAACATAAAAAAGGCACCTGGGGTGGATGGGATCTATCCAGTTATATTAAAGGAGGCAGCAAAGGAAGTATGCAAACCCCTAGCCATAATTATGAGAGCTTCTTTGGACTCAGGGGAGGTGCCCATAGACTGGAGATGTGCAAATGTAACCCCAATTCACAAAGGAGGATCAAAGGCTGACACAAGTAATTATAGACCTGTTAGTTTAACTTCTGTTCCAGGTAAATTAATGGAGGCACTGGTTAAAGAAGCACTGCAGGATCATCTAGACAAGAATTCAGTTATAGCTCAGACGCAGCATGGTTTTGTTAAGGGCAGGTCTTGCCTGACCAATTTGATTGGATACTATGATGTAGTCACAAAAGAACTGGATGCAGGGAATAACTTTGATATTATATATTTGGATCTTAGAAAGGCTTTTGATACTGTTGCACATGGAAGACTGCTGCACAAATTGGAGCAGTGTGGCATTGGAGGCAAATTGCTGCTATGGATAAGGGGATAGTTGAGTGGCAGAAGACAGAGAGTGGTAATCAATGGACACTGCTCAACGTGGACTAATGTTATTAGTGGAGTTCCTCAAGGTTCAGTGTTGGGTCCGTTGTTGTTTTCGGTGTTTATGAATGATATTGATGATGGGATATCAAGTTTAATGTCTAAGTTTGCAGATGATACAAAGGTTGGCAGGGTCGTTAAGGACAATACTGACGCTATGCTGCTGCAACAGGATCTGGAAAGGTTGAACAGATGGGCTGAGAGGTGGCAAATGAGGTTTAACATCGACAAATGTAAAGTGCTGCATATGGGAAACAGTAACCCCAGAGCAACGTATCAACTCTGCGGTACTACACTGACAGTGGTGGAGAATGAAAAGGACCTGGGGGTAATTGTGCAGGCAGATATGAAGTTCTCTGAGCAGTGCAGACGAGCTGCAAGAGTAGCTCATGGTGTCTTGTCAATGATATACAGGAATTTTTCTAGCAGGGATAAGGAGGTGATTATTCCCTTGTATAAGGCAATGGTAAGGCCACATCTTGAGTACTGTATACAGGTCTGGAGGCCTCATTTCAAGAAGGATGTAGAGCTGCTGGAACGGGTACAGAGAAGGGCAACAAGATTAGTAAATGGAACAAAGGGTTGCTCTTACGAAGAAAGGCTTAAGTTTTGCAAATTACAGAGTTTGGAGACTAGGCACCGGCGAGGTGATCTGATAGAGGTGTATAAGGCTTTGAATGGTTTGAGCATGCTCAATGCCAATGGGATTCTTCATCTTTCTCAGAATAATCACCTCAGAGGGCATAAATTCAAATTGAGGAAGGACGGATGTCGGATAGATGTGCGGAAATTTGCCTTTGGCCAGCGGGTGGTTGGTTGGTGGAACCGACTTCCATCACTTGTTGTTGAAGTTGATAGCCTAAACAAATTTAAAGCTCAACTGGACAGGTATTTCGAACGAACGGAGCGGTGAAATGGGAGTGGGTTTTTTTTTTTTTTTTTTTGGCTGATGCTGAATAAGCTTGCTTTCTTGCATCATATGCCTCTGCTAATGCTAATGCTAATGCTAATGCTAATGCAAATGCCAATAGTTCACTCAGTGTGCCACTATTGGAACAGTTGTTCATTTCATGTACCTTTCTTTTTACAGAGCTCATTTATTGACCACAATTAAAATGGACACAAAATTGCATTAAAACACAAAAACTGGTTCATTTTGATGCAAGTTTGTTTTCCAGAAGAACTTGTTTAGGACAGATCGCCATTCTTCATTATTAAATGAAATGCATGCGAAGAAGAAGAAGGCACTCTAAAAAGCATGTCCAAATTAGTGACGTTGATGTTTTATTGTACAAGTGGCCATTTTGCATCACAGAATAAGTAACAAAGAATCACATACTTTTTAAGCCCAATAATGCATAAAGAAGTTCTGCTAAACAATGTAAATATCATTCACAATTCTTAAAAAAGAAATTTACAATATTACAAATTGCTTGTTGGAAAAGATGAAATACAGTAATCATAAGGGGGATACAGACATATAAGTTAGCGCACATGTATCACATCTATACATATAGTAAATCAACCAAAGTTATTAGGTCGTCACAGCTGAATGGTCAGGTGCGAGGGTGCATGTAATTAAAAAGTACGACTAGAGTTCAAGCCCGTGACTAATGAATACAGTGCTGTTTGTTGTTTTCTCTGTCTTGTGAACTCCTCTGACCTGTTGTTGTTCTTAAGTATAAACAGAAAGTTTATTTATTATAGTGGCATCATTTCATTACATCACATATTGTGAATGCCTTCGCAATGAGTTGCCTGTATACTTTAAATAAGTAATGCATTCCCCAAAAATGAATGTTGTTATCTATTCTCAGTGGATACCACCGCTACCACCCACCCACCCACCCAGACGGCCATTTCAGGGCTCGGTGGTAGCCATCTGGGTGGTGGTGTCCACTGATAAGTAACAACAGTCTTCATTATTGGGGAATGCATTACTTATTCAAAGTATAACTGAATAGACAACTCATTGTGAAGGCACTCACAATATGAGATGTAATGAAATGATGGCACTATATATCTTTGGTTAACTTATTGCATATAGACTTGATGCATTTGCACTAACTAATATGTCTTTAAATTATCTTTCAGTCTGAGGCTTTTGCCCTGAATTTTTATTAAGTCATAAGGGGATAGTATGTGGTGATTTAAAAGGGCTGCCCATACTTCTTAGATAACAGCCAGGTTAAAAATTTCCTTTCTGTGCAAATGGAGCAGCAGGGCTAAAGCTAATCACTGAATTTGAAACATGTAGCTAAAAAGTACTACTAATCTCCACATTGAGTGCAAAAACATATAGGCCACTTGCCTCTCCAAACAAAGACTGTAATGCTTAAATTGTACAAGTTCATCTACTTGCATTAAAAACAGAAGACACTAAAAAAAAAAAAAAAAAAAAAAATGTATATCAGTGTAATTAAATGTGTCTGCAATGAATGAAATGCATACATCTAACTCATTCTATTCTTCAGTAATTAATAGGTCAGCTAACACAGTCGCAAATCACCTAATGATCTGCAAGTCATAGGTTGCTGACTGCTGATATATGTTAAGGGATTAAACCCAGCAAATTATAATTATTCAAAAACAGTACTATTTTTTTATATAATTCTGAACAGTTTGTGTAATGAAATTTAATTTCTGGCTTGCAAAACAATTTTATATATTTCTTCTTTTGTAACTAAATTAAACCATGAGCATATTTTAGGGCAAATGAAAGAAATGCACATAGGAAAAAGACAATTTGAACATAATAAATTTAATATAATCAATTATAATTGATTTATAAATGTTATGATTCTAAATGATATAAATTAATAACAAATTCTTAAAAAAAATAAAATATAGATTTATTGTATTTACAACACAATATCTAAGTACAACTTCCAATATGAAATATATACCGAGTCAAACTTGCCAAATACAATGGAAACAAAGTATTTACATCAAACATTTTAGAAATTACCACCAGCTCTGTTATTTCCAAAGAAAGATCTGATAACACGAAAAACTATATCAAGAGATTTTTCTACATCATCCTTTGTACCTAATAAAGGATTAACTTCAACTATATCCAGGCCTTTTAGCATTCCTATTAAATAAGCAGAAAAATCATTATTCAACAATAAGCTAGCTGAAACAGAAAAAAATAAGAAATCTGATACAAGTTTCATATAATAATTTTCAATTGAATAACAATTAATACACTGAAACTGAAATTTTATCTTTAACAAATTTGTATCACTATTCTGTTAATTCCTCCCTCCATTTACAACACTGAATTACTTTATGAATTTCAAGCAAAATTCAAAATACATCACATAAATATGGTTTCATAATCCTTCAATGGCATATTAGTATTAAAATGGTAAAACAATGCAAGGCAGCAAAATCTTGTGCAGCATCTGCCCTCAAAAAATAATAATAAATAAAGAAAATAAATAAAATGCATGCGAAGAAAAAGGCACTCTAAAAAGCAGGTCCAAATTAGTGATGTTTCATTGTACCTGTGGAAATTTTGCATCAGTAACAAAGAATCGCATACTTTTTAAGCCCAATAAGGCATAAAGAAGTTCTGCTAAACAATGTTTATCAACTCCACTGTTTTCTATTTTATCTACTTCATTGAAATATTTATCTAATTCTTTTTATATCTAAGTACTGCAACCCTGTTGTTTCTGTATTCATTGTATTTCCCATATTCAAATTCAGCATCGCTTATGTCTGAGTGACACTATGTCTCTGATATCTCTACACTGTCTGCATTTGATGACTTAATCAGTACTTCAAATTCATCGAATTTATTTGTAATCTCCTAGCTTTAGTGTACAAGCAAGTATACATGCATCTGTTCTTACTCTAAAGGTTCTAAGAAAACCCTTAGCCATAATTATGAGAGCATCCTTGGACTCAGGGGAGGTCCCCACGGACTGGAGATGTGCAAATGTATCCCCAATTCACTAAGGGGGTTCAAAGGCTGACACAAGTAATTATAGACCTGTGAGCTTAACTTCTGTTCCAGGAAAATTAATGGAGGCACTGGTTAAAGAAGCACTGCAGGATCATCTAGACAAGACTGCAGCAATAATTCAGACACAACATGGGTTTGTTAAGGGAAAGTCATGTCTCACAAATTTGATAGAATATTATGATGTGGTTACAAAGGAACTGGAGGCAAAATATAATTTTGATTCATATATTTGGATTTCAGGAAAGCTTTTGACACTGTTCGCATGGAAGACTATTTTACAAATTGGGGCAGAATGGTATTAAGGGTCAGTTGCTACAATGGATAAAAGGATGGTTGAGTGGGAGAAGACAGAGGGTGGTAATCAACGGGTGCTGCTCTTCGTCGACTAATGTTATTAGTGGAGTCCCACAGGGTTCGGTTTTAGGTCCACTGTTGTTTTGTATATTTATCAAGGATATTGATGACGGTATATCAGGCTTAGTGTCGAAGTTTGCAGATGATACAAAGGTTGGCAGGGTTGTTAATGACAGTAATGGCAGTGTGCTACTCCAACAGGATCTAGAAAATTTGGCAGATGGGCTAAGAAGTGGCAACTGAAGTTTAACCTTGACAAATGCAAAGTACTGCATATGGGAGAAGTAACCCCAGAGAAACATACCACCTGTGTTGTACTACACTTAAAGTGGTAGAAAATGAAAAAGACCTGGGAGTAATTGTGCAGTCAGATATGAAGTTTTCTGAGCAATGCAGACAGGCTGTCAGGGCAGGTCATGGGATTTTATCAATGATATATAGGAATTTTGCTAGCAGGGAAAAGGAGGTGATTATCCCTCTGTATAAGGCAATGGTCAGGCCACGCCTTGAGTATTGCGTACAGGTCTGGATCCCTCATTTTAGGAAGGATGTAGATTTGCTTGAGCACGTACAGAGAAGGGCAACAAGATTGGTGAGGGGAATGAAGGTACCCTCTTACCAAGAGAGGCTTAAGTTCTGCAAATTGCAGTGGCTGGAGACTAGGCACCTGTGTGGTGATCTGATTTAGGTGTATAAGGCCTTGAATGGGTTAAGCACGCTGAATTCTGATGGGATCCTTCCACTTGTTCAGATTATGAACCAAAGGGGGAATAAATTCAAATTAAGAAAAGACAGAGGTAGAATAGATGTGTGGAAATTTGCATTTAGCCAGCGGGTGGTTAATTGGTGGAACAAACTTCCATCTGTCGTGGAAGTTGATAGGTTAAATAAATTTAAGGAGGATCCGGAGAGGCATTTGGAGGGAATGGTGTGATTTTTTTTTTTTTTTTGGCTGATGCTGCATAAACTCATAAACTTGCTTTCTTGCATCATGTGCCACTACTACTACTACTTAGTTACCCTAATACAGCCATGTATTTACTTGTTCTGTGGTGACAAAAAAAAAAGGGTTTGAAATTCCTGACACCTTGCTTTCCAGGTTGCTGCATGTTCCAATAGAAACAGTGCAAGACTCACTTTAGCATTAGCATTAGTAGAGGCATTTGATGCAAGAAAGCAAGCTTATGCAGCATCAGCCAAAAAAAAAAAAAAAAAGTACCATAAATAAATAAAAATAACCACTTCCACTTCACCCCTCTGTCCGTTCGAAATACCTGTCCAGCTGAGCCTTAAACTTATTTAGGCTATCAACTTCCACGACAAGGGATGGAAGTCTGTTCCACCCACCAACCACCCGCTGGCTAAAGGCAAATTTCCGCACATCTATCCTACATCTGTCTTTCCTCAATTTGAATTTATGCCCTCTCAGGTGATTATTCTGAGCAAGAGGAAGAATCCCATCAGCATTGAGCATGCTCAAACCATTCAAGGCTTTGTACACCTCTATCAGATCACCTCGCTGGTGCCTAGTTTCCAGACACTGTAATTCGCAAAACTTAAGCCTTTCTCCGTAAGAGCACCCCTTTGTCCCATTCACCAACCTAGTTGCCCTTCTCTGTACTCGTTCCAGCAGCTCTACATTGTTCTTGAAATGAGGCCTCCAGGCCTGTATACAGTACTCTAGGTGTGGCCTGACCATTGCCTTATACAACGGAATAATCACCTCCTTATCCCTGCTAGAAAAATTCCTATATATCATTGACAATACACCATGAGCTACTCTTGCAGCTCGTCTGTACTGCTCAGAGAACTTCATATCTGCCTGCACAACCACCCCCCAAGTCCTTTTCATTCTCTACCACTGTCAGTGTAGTACCACAGAGTTGATACGTTGCTCTGGAGTTGCTGTTTCCCACATGTAGTACTTTACATTTGTCAATGTTAAACTTCGTTTGCCACCTCTCAGCCCATCTGCTCAACCTTTCCAGATCCTGTTGCAGCAGCATAGTGTCAGTAGTGTCCTTGACAACCCTGCCAACCTTCGTATCGTCTGCAAACTTGGACATTAAGCCTGATATACCATCATCAATATCATTTATAAATACAGAAAACAATAAAGGACCCAATACTGAACCCTGAGGGACTCCACTAATAACATTAGTCCACGATGAGCAGTGTCCATTGATTACCACTCTCTGTCTTCTCCCCCTCAACCACCCCTTTATCCATAGGAGCAATTTGCCTCCAATGCCACACTGCTCCAATTTGTGCAGCAGTCTTCCATGTGCAACAGTATCAAAAGCCTTTCTAAGATCCAAGTATATAATATCAAAGTTATTCCCTGCATCCAGTTCTTTTGTGACTGCATCATAGTATCCAATCAAATTGGTCAGGCAAGACTTACCCTTAACAAAACCATGCTGTGTCCTAGCTATAACTGAAGTCTTGTCTAGATGATCCTGCAGTGCTTCTTTCACCAGTGCCTCCATTAATTTTCCGGGAACAGAAGTTAAACCCACAGGTCTATAATTACTTGTGTCAGCCTTTGATCCCCCTTTGTGAATTGGGGTCACATTTGCACATCTCCAGTCCATGGGTACCTCCCCTGAGTCCAAGGAAGCTCTCATAATTATGGCTAAGGGTTTGCTTACCTACTTTGCTGCCTCCTTTAATATAACTGGATAGATCCCATCCACCCCAGGTGCCTTTCTTGTGTTTATCTACAACAATTTCTCCTCCACTTTGCTCTCAGTTATTACAAGATTCTCTAGCTTACTGCTAGAGTTGAATACACCTCTGGCATTCCCCTCGCTGAATAACTCCTCATGTGTGAATGTCGATGCAAAATATTCATTTAGTTTGTTAGCTACCTGAGCAGGGTCATCAACAGTTGACCCATCGATCTCAAGTGGACCAATCTGATTCATCCCCTTCCTTCTAGAGTTTACATAAGTAAAGAACTCTTTGCTGTTTTTCTTCGCATCCCTTGCCAAGGATCTCTCGTAATCTGCCTTCGCCTGCCTAACCTCCTTTGTAACTTGGTTACAGATCAACTTGTATCTATCATAGGCGTCTGTGTCACGTGTTAATTTGTATGTATCCCATGCATTTTTCTTCTCTGCCATATGCCTCATTAGTTCATCTGACAACCATTTAGGCCTAAACCTTGAACAATATTTCTTAGTTGGTATGTAAAGCCTAGTAGCTTCCACGATAAGTTCTTTGAATGCTTCCCATTTTGAATTTGCTGTTGGCAATATCATCAGTTGATCCCACTGTATAGAATTTAAATACCGTCTCAGTCCATTGTAGTTGCCTTTACGAAAGCAATACCCCTTCCCTTTACCCCTAATGGTAGTTACCTCTTTGAGTAACTCCCACTTCAGCACACTGTGATCACTGCCACCAAGCGGTTCATTTATCTGCAGATTCTTAATGCATGAAGAATCACTACTGATAATCAAATCCAGAGTATTACTCCCTCTAGTTGCCTCCCGAACATGCTGATGTAGAAAACAATCATCCAATAAATCCACAAAAGCCTTGCTACTGTGTGAGTGACCAGCCCCCAAATTCCAGTCAATATCTGGGAAATTAAAATCCCCCATTATAAGACTCTCTGATTTACTGGCCCACACTTTTGCATCTATCTATATTTATAGTTAATCTATTAATCTGGGTATATCCCCAAGCTAACAGCTTTCTGACCTGCCTATCACTGCCTCAACAGCATCAGCAAATATTCTTGCAACTTTTCTATTTAAGTGTATCCCATCCCCGTAGAAGCAGTCTGTTAACAAACACAAACAAGGCTGAGAAAAATTTTACCCCATGGGCCAAGGTCAAATTACTTGTCAAGGCTCTCATCATATATGGGCAGAATTGCAGACACTTTTAAATTCAATCCTAGCTTACAGCTTTTTCTTAACGTTACCCTGTATTTGTTAATTAAGTCCTCAGATCCCACTCTTATTATCAATCCGTGCCAACGTGTACAACAATATCACCTTTCATGCCCTTAAAAGATGATTTCTGCTCTGAAATGTTATCAACTTTTGCCTCTGGCAGATGTAACCTGGTTCTATTCCCCCTACACTTTTTGCACAATATAAATCTGTTTCCTGTTTCCCTACAACTGAGTCAATGACAATAAATGCCTCCTGCAGAACCAGTGGATTCTGCCTTTGGGATTGCCAATGAGATTTTTGGGAGACGCTAGAGTTGTCAGGATACACTGTCATTACGAAGGGGTATGCTTGGTTGGCAATGATAGAAAGGTAGATGTACCCATCAAGCCATTGATTAATTGGAGATCAGATGACCTAGGAATGATTAGTCCTCAAACCATACCATCACATCCAGCACGAAGAATACCAACAGTACATTCAGGTGCTATGGTTTTCTGTTCTTTTCCAGACGCGTATACATCCATCAGCATGATAGAGTTGGAAATAGAATTTTTCAGACTAGGAGACAGATTTCCACATACTGATGGTCCAGTGTTGGTGGTGACAACACTGGACCATCAGCATGTGGAAATCCCAACACCAAAGCAGAGTTTCTTGTGTTTCAGTGAACATGGATACTCATGATGGCCACTGACTGACACAGCCTATACGAGCTAATGTCTTGTGCATGGTCCACGTGAATATTGGCATTGCTATTCCTACATTGTACTGGGTGGTTAGCTGGGCTGCTTTGCTGCATCACTGCTGTATTACGAAACAAGGCACATGATATTACTACACATGACTGTCCCTCATGTGACCTTTGGCTGGTTGTTTGACTAATGGTGAGCCAGTCACAGTAGACTTGTGGCACCATAGAATGGGAGCACTTGAGCATGTTGGCTGTTGATGAGATACTGGCACTTGCAAATCTTGCTCTCCACAATCATGCCACATTCAAAGTTGGATCTTGACACTGACCCATTTTTCCTTGCTGAAATTCAAAAACTAATCGCCGTGTGAACTACAATCTTATATCAGCTGTTCCTGATATAAGATTGACATTGTTTCATCCATTAAATACCATAGATTGTTGACTTTACACCTCGCTTCTCCCTCTCCGCTCAAAATTTGATTGCTCCATTTAGAACTATACTTCACACATACGTGTATACTGACTTAATTGATCACTCAAGTTATACATTAATATACAACACTATGGCTGAATTGTTAACAGGGTTAAAACAAGACTATACTAGAATTACATTGAAATATGCGGCCCAAAAATATCATATCCAGTTTTTAAAACAATGTCTTTCTGAAAATTTAATACTGAAATTTGCTAAATTTCGGCTAGGTTTGAAAATCCAAGGAATACAAAAATTAGTTCTTACCACGTCAAGTAACATAGTAGAACTAGCTTTAAAATCTCGATTTAATCTAAAAAAGATATATTTTAAACAGATTCAATGATATCACAATATTTTTAGAAAACACCTTAACAGTATTGATTGGAATACTCTAAAGCAAGCCATTCAATTAAAAATTGACGCCCAATCCTCCACATTAGAGAATAGAAATTACAAGCCCTAAGGGGTTTTCCTCACAACAGAAGTCATCATTCGTCTCACAATCATTTTGAAAATCAGAGTGCATACCGAAACACCAAAAACGCAGATAAAAATTCCCACACCTTTCTCAATAGAAATCTACCACATATTAATGACTTCTGAGTCAATTTAAACACTGGTTCACAAAACGACCCCAATCCATCAGATAATGTAAAGAACTTATCATCTGTTACGCTAACTACTCAGCAAATAGCCCTATTAAATAAAGGTTTAAATTATAATTTACCGCCGAGATCCCCCCCCAATAAACAAATGATTATTGTTCTTGAGTTCGCTCTTAGAGATTTGCCTCAAAAAAACGTATTAATCCAACAGACTAATCAAATCATAAACCAAACTATCCCCCAATATCAAAACGACAGAGAAGAAGCAAAAGCTTTACACGCACTTAGACAAAACCGAGATATCATTATTCAAAAGGCCGACAAAGGCGATACAGTAGTTATTCTCAATAAAGGAGACTATATAAATAAATTATACACAATCATTTCAGACACAATGGCATACGAAGAGGTTGCACCATCAGAGTTCAACAGCTTAGTTAACAAATATAACAAAATGCTCACCACCTATAGGAAAGATGACCACATCACTATGGCCCAACTTAAACAAATTAAAGCCCGCACATACAATATCCCAACCTTATTCGGCCAAGTAAAATTACACAAAACAGGATACCCAATTCGTCCAATCGTGTCACATAAGAATTCAGCTTTTGCTTCCTTAGCCATGTTCATCTACCCAATTCTAAAACCACTCCAAGAACTCCTAACATATAACATAAAAAACTACGATGCTTTATTCATGAACCTCAAAGATCTCCATATCAAGGAGGATATGAAGTTATATTCACTGGATGTGACTTCACTATACACTAATGTAAATGTACCTTACGCCTTAGACGTAGTCTGGGCCTACTTAAACGATGATAACATAAAAATTAATAACACCAGACTCCCCAAAGACAGAATATTCGAACTAACAAAACTATTAGTAAATGCTAATTACATTCTCTTTCAAGAAAAAATATACAGATAGATTTTCGGCCTCCCAATGGGCCTAAACATCAGTGGACTCATTGCCGAACTATACTTAGACAAATTAGAAAAGATCCATCTTGATCCATTTATACCACAGATCACGTATTACGGAAGATATCTGGATGACATCCTAATTATCACAGATCAGTTGACCATAAACAATATTCTTCAGGTTTTTAATAACATCCATCAGAGATTAAAATTTGAATTAGAAATTGAAGCAGAAACCCACTCCATAAACTTCCTTAATTTTACCATACACAGATTAGGACAAAAACTAAATTTCAGCATATATAGAAAACCCATTAATAAGGGGATGCTTTTGCATTTCCACAGTTATCATCCCCAACCATACAAAAAATCGGTCATGTTGAACCAATTTCTTAACACCTTTAAATATTCTTCCATCCAAATTTCTCTAACCACTGAAATAAATGAATTAACTATAAGATTCTCAAATAGGGATTACCCGCTAACCTATATAAACAAAGTCAAAACAATAGCCCGTGATAAAATAAATAACAACAACCTCGCAACAAACATTGCACAAAAATCTGACAAGACCAAAATACATTTCATCACCATTCGAGTACTGGTGCAATAAACTTAATCAAATATGCAAGGGAACCGACATGAAAATCATAGCAAAACCCATGAACAAATTATACACATTCTTCAGAAATCGACCTTCAAACACTACATTCTAATCAGAGCATGACCTCGTATACAGCATCCCATGCAAAAATTGTGACACTGTTTATGTAGGATCTACCATGGGAGTGGCACAGCTTCGAGCAAAACAACACGAAGCTTCTGTGCGGGCGGGTCGTTCAAATGCATCGGAACTTTCGTTCCACGCAATAAATGAACGACATTCATTCAGCTTTAATGAAACAAAAATTATAAATATTCAACACAACTATCACAAACTACTTATTGCAGAAACCTTAGAGATGAAACTACATGAAACTTCAATCAATATCTGTAGGCCATTCCTATTGTCCAATGATTGGTCACTTATACGCATGCGTGAAGAACAAACACTACAACATAAGACAAGTTTCGGATTAATTGTGAGTTGCTCTATTCCTGTGAACATGATGCCCGAAAAGTTCTAGTCTGACTTAAGGAATGTAGAGAATAATCCCACCCCCCATATCCAATTTTATTAGACCCTTAAATTTAACTCTAAAGTCCAGCTATAGGACCAAAAGAAATAATCGGTCCATATTTATTAAACAGTTTAGACTTCCAAAATCTAATTTTATGCCAATCCAAGTAATGGTTTCCTTGCTGCCAGAAGTATGGTGTTTGAAGACAGCAGTCTTGAGCGCTCAATGTTGAGACCGCACGGTTTGAACACTATGGTTCTGACAGCGGGGGGAAGATGTCCCACCTGGTTTACAAAATAGATATCGCCATCCTCAAGAATTATTAGCGAGTTGGACTACGAGAGTTGGAAAAGAAGCTTCCTATATCTAAAATAAAGGTAATCCCAGTTGATTTATAATATAATAGAATATAGGAATTATCGAGCACTTCATAGCTCTCATTTATCAAAAAAAAAAATAAATAAATAAAATATATATATATATATACAGTAAAATCTTGTTAATACAAACTCGGTTTATACAAAGTACTTGTTTATATGAAGCACATACCATTCCCCTGCAAAAGGATAGGCTTTTCTATGTAAATATATTCGTTTATTACAAAATTCGGTTAATATGTATTATAAAGTTCTTTTTCACCCCATGAGAAATAAATATTGTCATTTTGTATGTTTAATACAAATCTTGGCAGAGCGATGCGATTATTGTCCCCAGCCACCTGGTTCCCTACTTCCCAAAGGATGGCACTGACTTGTTAGAAATTAGTTTTGCGTAAACAAAAGAAGTTTATGGTAGCTACAACGTCAAGTGCACTCTGAAAAACATCTTTCTGAAGGATGAGTTGTTAAATTAACAAAAGAATAAAAAGTTTTTCTACGTTGTTTACATGCACTCCCTAGCTCTACACGGGAATAAGGTCAGTTGCAATTGTTACCCCAGTTCAAAGAGTCTTTTGCTATTGTATACAGCAATCTATTTTTTGTGCCATTTTATCTGAGCTGATGTCTTTTTTGGAACTTGTGTCTTTAAATTAATTTAAAATTTGTTTATATTAAATCTTATCTAGCAGTGTAATGGCGACAAAACGTAGACTGACAGATTTAGGCCTGGAAATTAAACTAAAAATTATACAAGAGGCTGATAGGATGGAAAGAAGAAAAATGGACATTGCAAAGGAATACAACATCCCTTTACTTACTTTATCTACAATACTGAAAAACCTAAAAAGACTTGAAGTACATGACACTGGAGCAGCGATGAAAAACAGGAAACGAATTCGTGGTGCAAAACACGAGGAGCTTGAAACAAAACTTTTTGAGTGGTACCAACAAATATGTGCATCTAATTTGCCAATATCAGGTCCGATTTTGAAAGAAAAGGCAAATTATCTAGCTCAGAAACATGGGATTAGTGACTTCAAATGCAGCAGTGGCTGGCTCCAAAGATTTAAAAACAGGAATAACTTGGTTTCACGAAATGTTTGCGGTGAATCTGGATTAGTTGACAAAGAAAAGGCTACAGACTGGTTGTGTTCTATACGGTACATCCTTGAAAAATATGAGGCAAAGGATATTTTTAATCTCAACGAGACAGGTTTATTTTATAATTTGCAGCCAAACAAAACATTTGCTGTTCGAGGACAGTTTTGTCATGGCGGAAAATTAAGTAAACAAAGACTCACTGTTCTGTTATGCTGCAATTCGGATGGCAGTACAAAACTACGCCCACTTGTGATTGGTAAGTTTTGCAAGCCAAGATGTTTTAAAGCAGTTAACCAACTTCCCTGTGATTATGAGGCCAATAGAAGTGCTTAGCATGGAGGTCAAAATTTTTCAGTCTTTCAGAAATCGACCTTGCAGTGTGCGATTCCTTTCTTTGGGACTACCTCAAAAATAAAGTGTTTAAAAGCAGACCAACTTTTATTGATGAACTCAAGGATGCTATCCAACAAGAAATCACAGCAATACCAAAGGAAATGACCCGGCGTGCGATGACAAACTTCAGAGTGAGGCTACATGAGTATGTGAGAAAAGAGGGAAAACATTTGGATGATGTAGTTTTTAAGACGAAGTAAAATATTGTAACTAAAATTGTAATAATTACTCTATACGATAACATATTAAAAGTTCAAATATGATGACTTATTTCTTTTTCGAAGTCGAAAAAAAACGGTCAGATCATTCTGCTGGACCCTGTATATTTTTTTTGAAAATTTTGAAGTACAATCAATCTTCAACTTATGACCATCCAACACAAGATGATTCATTCTCATTACATTTACAACTGACAATTAAGAAATATACTCTAGAGCTAAGGTGGCATTTCAGCTCAGCCAGTCAGCTGGGCCAAAATGAATAACCTTTGACACAAGGTTGAGCCAGTCTACAAAATATACAGCAAGTAATAACATCATAATGCACGACACAATATATTTAATGTAACTTTCCAAGGAAACTAGTGAAGTCATATTAACCAGGCAGTAGTTAGACCAGGCCTCACAGGCCAACCCATACAATCTCAATCTGCATTAATCATCAGTTAATGTTCCTGCTCTCTCTACCTTCCTAAATACTCTATATAGATGCAGTCTTACTTGAATAATTTTGAAATTACCTGTTGTTGGTTATTCAAAATTATAACAGCAACATTATAATCTCCAACAAGTACAGTATTCCTTCTGAAATTTCTTCAACTTTCCAATTCTTCATGTTTTTTTCTTCAGGCAAAAATAAATGTAAATGCAACTTATTTAAAATCAAAAGTCTGGTCTTTAATAAGGACATTAGTACATAAATATACATTTATTTTTATCTTTGCCCAAGTACAATATTATAGGTCATTTCATAAAAAAAATTATTGGCTTCCAGGATGAGAGAACATAACAAAAATTTTTAACATGACTTTTATGAGAAAATATGATTTGACTTAAGATGCAATTTTCAGTAATCAACTGTGCCTGTATAATTACTTAATTTATAATGCTCTTAATAGTATTTCCAATTACTGGAAAGTTGTTGGAGAGGCCTTCATCCTGCAGTGGATTGAAAATGGCTGATGATGATGATGAGTATTTCCAAATAACATTTTAATCTAAACAAAAAGCCTTGAGAAAAATTTTGCATTTAGTTTCGATGACGTCAAAATATTTTGTGATATTCTTATCAACAAACCAATGGAATACAGTAACTCTAATTATCGAATTAATAATTACAGTCACTTCCCTCACCTGATTTTGATACTTCCTCTGCAATGCACAAAGCTTCTCGTACGGTTAGACCACCAGCAACTGAAATGAAAATTGAAGATGCTATTTACTAACAGCAAGAAATGTATAATGAAAGTAACAAATTGAATCACAGGCCTATTTAGGTTCTAAGTTTCAGAAATTAGTAGAGTGGTTAGTCTGCTCACTGCCCAAAAAGGAAAAGCTTTTTCTCGGATCTGATATGCACTGCTTTACCATTAATATCCAGACACCTGCATATCTACACATAACCTTAATTTACAGGAAAACTAATAATATGTGCTGAAAGAGTTAACCTTTATGACAGCATCTAGCACGTTCAATAGTTGCTTACGCAAATATGTGGCACTGGAATTTTAATTCACTTGGGGGGGAGCACCCTCCTTTTAGAACTTTTTCTTCCAGTTTGGCAGAAGAAAAACCAGAAAAATCTGGTTTTTCTTCCAAATTAATGTGCTGCTACAATGTAGATAACACATTGCTATCCAGCACATCTATATAAGCCTCAGAATTCACGGTTTTGTCCAAACAACCAACAGTCTTAGGCCAAACCATAATGCTGCCTTCACAAAAAGTCATTATCTGACAATACAGTCCAGCAGGTAGCTTTCTATGGACATCTGCCACGTCCAGGCACTACTGTGACTTGTCACTCCAGTATTAGCATTAGCATTAGAATTAGTAGAGGCTTTTGATGCAAGAAAGCAAGCTTATGCAGCATCAGCCAAAAAAAAAAAATAAATAAATAAAATAAAATAAAATAAATAAATAAAAAAAATAAAAAAAAACCACTTCCACTTCACCCCTCTGTTCGTTCGAAATACCCGTCCAGCTGAGCCTTAAACTTATTTAGGCTATCAACTTCCACGACAAGGGATGGAAGTCTGTTCCACCAACCTACCACCTGCTGGCTAAAGGCAAATTTCCGAACGTCGATCCTACATCTGTCTTTCCTAAATTTGAATTTATGCCCTCTCAGGTGATTATTCTGAGCAAGAGGGAGAATCCCATCAGCATTGAGCATGCTCAAACCATTCAAGGCTTTATACACCTCTATCAGATCACCTCGCTGGTGCCTAGTCTCCAGACACTGTAATTTGCAAAACTTAAGCCTTTCTTCGTGAGAGCACCCCTTTGTTCCATTCACTACTCTTGTTGCCCTTCTCTGTACTCCTTCCAGCAGCTCTACATCCTTCTTGAAATGAGGCCTCCAGGCCTGTATACAGTAAAATTCCTATATATCATTGACAATACACCATAAGCTACTCTTGCAGCTCGTCTGTACTGCTCAGAGAACTTCATATCTGCCTGCACAACCACCCACCAGGTCCTTTTCATTCTCTACCACTGTCAGTGTAGTACCACAGAGTTGATACGTTGCTCTGGAGTTGCTGTTTCCCATATGTAGTACTTTACATTTGTCAATGTTAAACTTCATTTGCCACCTCTCAGCCCATCTGCTCAACCTTTCCAGATCCTGTTGCAGCAGCATAGTGTCAGTAGTGTCC